>NW_028270140.1:144993414-145593414 GCF_037043375.1 Chiloscyllium plagiosum | reverse complement strand
CCTCCCTCTCTCTTTCTGAGAGCTCTGTTCTTTGAACCAAGTCATACGTCTCTCTGGGGCTTTTCGGTGCACTCTGCATCAAACAAAACATCTCCAACTTCGCGGGGGGGGGCTCGTATTTTAGAACAGGAGACAGAGAGCCAGCGTGTCTCTGATCCAGCCTGGGATCTGTGTGCTCGGGGTGAACAACCCGATGCAGGGAGCAAGTCTAACTGCACGTTTTGCTGGGATTCAAGACTGCAGCTGAGGGTGAGTGAATGCACTAACTCATAGAAGCAACCAGAGCTGGGTTTGTTTCAGTTGTTTAACTGTATTTGGGGAGCATTCCTGTTGCAGCTCGTTCATGGCTTGATTAGATTTCGCGCTGGCTCCCTTCAGCGGGCGGAATCCAGTGGATCTCAGCGATCACTTGCTCAAATGGTGACGAGATTAAACGGGAGCTGCGGGGGTGGAGGGGAATCCGCTGCGCCCCTGTCTTTCCCAAACAGCGAGAGGGCTAGTATCCACGCGGCGGGCAGAGTGGCCGGATCCTGGCTCTGGGATCCAGCCCTGAGAATTCCCCACCTCCCAGGTTGGAGGAGGTCAGTTCGTTTTATTCCCGGGGGGGGGGGAGGACATGGGGGGCAATTACAGGGTTCCAGATGAAGGTTTGAGTTGGTGCATGAGGTATCTCACCTGAGAGTTGAATAGGACCAAGTTCAGGCCCCCTTGGGGGAACTGTTTCCACCCTTGGGAGGTGGTGGGTGGTGGAGGGGAAGTCAGACTGAGGTGGGCACCCCCCACTGGCTGTTACAAATCCAATATTCCTCCTCCTGCCAGAACCCGACCCCCTCTCCTCCAGCCAATGGTCATCCCATTGATGTTTGTGGGAGTTCTCTGTGCAGACACCATCCACCACGTTTCCCACAACAGGACACTTCCACAAATTCCGTCAGGATGATCTGAGATTGTGTGAGGTGCTGTCAGTCCGGGGAAAGAGCTGGAGCAGTAGGCCACGCTCCTGTTGGCACAGTGCCCTCCTCCTGCTCTGCGCTGTTCCAGTTTACAAAGGCATAGAATCATGAACTTGAACCTAGTCAACTCTCAGGTGAGATACCTCATGCACCAGCCCAAACCTTCACCTGGAACCCTGCAATTGCCCCCCATGACCCCCTCAGGTATAAAACGAACTGACCTCCTTAAACCTGGGAGTTCATTTGGCTCCCGACTAAATCCTCAGGGTGCAAGGGCTGGATCCCAGAGCCAGGATCTGGTCACTCCACCCACTAGGGAGGCACGGTGGCACAGTGGTTAGCACTGCTGCCTCACAGCACCAGGGGCCCAGGTTCGATTCCAGCCTCAGGTGACTGACTGTGTGGAGTTTGCACGTTCTCCCCGTGTCTGCGTGGGTTTCCTCCGGGTGCTCCGGTTTCCTCCCACAGTCCAAAGCTGTGTCGGTCAGGTGAATTACCCATAGTGTTAGGTGCATCAGTCAGGGGCAATGGGTCTGGGTGGGTTACTCTTCAGAGGGTCAATGTGGACTTGTTGGGCCGAAGGGCCTGTTTCCATACTGTAAGAAATCTCATCTTAAATCTAAAAATCAAGCACTGAAACACACCCTTTGGTCCAACTCATCCATGCTGACCAGATATCTTCGAATCCCTACAGTGTGCAAACAGCCCTTCAGCCTAACAAGTCCACACTGACCCTCCAATAAGTAACCCCCCGACTAATGCACCTAACCTACACATCCCCAAACACTATGGGCAATTCACCTAACCCATACATCTTTGGACTAGGGGAGGAAACTCACACAGACATGGGGACAACATGCAAACATCACACAGACAGTCACCCGAGGCTGGAATCAAACCCACGTCACTGGTGCTGTGAGGCAGCAGTGCTAACCACTGAGCCACCGTGCATCCTATATTAATCTAGTCCCATGTGCCAGCATTTGGCCCTTATCCCTCTAAACCTTCCAATTCATACACCCATCCAGGTGTCTTTTCAATGTTGTAATTGTACCAGCCCCCACCACGTCCTCTGGCACCACCCTCTGCGTGAAAAGGTTGCCCCTTTTAAATCTTTCCCCTCTCAACTTAAAAATGTGCCCTCCAGATTTGGGCTCACTTACCCCTTGTCTATGTACTTTACCCACGTCCCTCATGATTTTATAAACCTCTATAAGGTCCCCCAGCAGCTGCTGACGCTCCAGGGAAAACAGCCCCAGCCTGTTCACCCTCTCCCTGTAGCTCAAATCCTCCAACCCTGGCTACATCCTTGTAAATCCTTTCGGAACTCTTTCACGTTTCTCAACACCTTCCCTCTCTTTAGGTTTTTTTAAGGGCCCAGTTCAGTGTGAGGGTGGGCGAGAGAGCAATGGAGGGCTGTCCTGTTACTCAAGGGATGGCAATCAAATAGGTGGCCTTCCTGAGGGCAGTTATAAACGAGGCAGTAAATGTTGATGCGCCCATTGAGCCATGCTTCTGTGGAGTGAAGTCAAAGATTGTCCCAAAGATGCAAAGACTTTTCTTCCATCGATGTTGCCCTGATTTCCAATTGCCAAGTGTCCTGTGAGATTCACAGTTGACTTCGGTGAACAGGGCGGTATATCACAATCGAAATTACTCCGACTCCCTGACCGTTTTCACTCGAGCAGAAGTGGAATTTTAATAAGGCCTTTTATAAAGAACTCTGGAATGTTTTAATGAGGTGAAGAAGAAAATATTATTTCCTCCGACTGGGGACCTGATGACGGTGAAGTGGGGGAAAGGGAGATCACTTATTTAAATTAGTCCCTGAGAAAAGGAATCAGAGAAATTAGACAAAGGCTTGTTGGGGTATGGAATACTTTGCCACGGGGAGTAATTAAGGTGGATGCCAAAGCATCTTTTTAAATGAAAGCAAGAATGGATAAAGGTTTAACCCAGAACTGTGGTGGGAGAGAGCAACCAGGGAGAGGGAGAGTGGGAGAGAAAGAGAGAGAGAAAAACCAATTGGATTAGTTTAAGGATATATCCGACAGACGGTTGTCATGGACACAGTCGACTGAATGACTTCTGTACACATTGGAAACTAAGGGGTGTCGATAGGGTGGACAGGAAGGAACTTTTCCCCTGGTAGGGGGATCGATGACCAGAAGCATTAAGGTACAGGGCGGGAGGTTTAGATTTAGATTTAGATTTTATTGTCATGTGTACTCAAATACCGTCACACGCAGCATCATATTAGGCACAAAGGAACCTAGATACAAAACATTGAGGCACAAAGCAGGCAAAGAAACAAAGTTTAAAAAGTTAAAATAGTTCGCAGAGTAAGTATTGAAAAGATTATAACACCCAGAGTGTGAGAGAATCTGGAAGTCACTGTGTCTCTAAGAGTGACACAGACAGAAACCCTCATCACATTTCAGAAGTATTTAGATGTGTCCTTGTTATGCCGAAGCACACATGGCTATAGGTCGGCAGCTGGAAAACGGAATCAGAATAGGGAAGTGGTTTTCGACCAGTGCAGACTCTGGGTATTTTAATTCACTCATGGGCATCACTGGCTGGGCCATCATTTATTGCCCATCGCTAGCTGCCCTTGAGTTAGGTGGGTGTGAGCTGCCTTCTTGAGCAGCTGCAGTCTATCTGCTGTGGGTTGACTCACAATGCACATTCACTCTGTGTCTGTGTGGGTTTCCTCCGGGTGATCCGGTCTTTGCCCATAGTCCAAAGAAGTGCAGGTTGGGTGAATTGGCCATGCTAAATTGCCCACAGTGTTCAGGGATGTGTAGGTTAGGTGCATTAGTCAGGGGTAAATGTAGAATAATATCGTAGAGGAATGCGTCTGGGTGGGATACTCTTCAGAGGGTAGGTGTGAACCTGTTGGGCCAAATGGCCTGTTTCCAGACTCTAGGGAGTTCTGTGATGCCCTTTGGGAGGGATTTCCAGGATTTTGACTCGGTGACAGTGAGTGATTGGCAATTTATTTCCAAGTCAGGATGGTGAGTGGCTTGGAGACGAACTGGCAATTGGTAGTGTTCCCATGTATCTGTTTGTGTATGTGGTGCCAATCAAGCGGGCTGCTGTGTGCGGGATGGTGTCAAACATCTTGAATGTTGTAGGGGCTGGACCCATCCAGATAAGTAGATACTATCCCATCACACTCCGACTTGTGTCTTGTAGATGGTGGACAGTCTTTGGGGAGTCAGTATTCCTCACCTGACCTGCTCATGTAGCTGCTATGTTTGTGTGATGGATCCAGTGGAGTTTCTGGTTAATGATAGCCTCCAGAATGTTGACAGTGGGAGATTCAGTGAGACTAACACTGAAGTCAAATGGCAGTGGATAGATTGTCTCTTGTTGGAGATGCTCATTGCTTGGCATTTATGTAGTGTGAATATTACTTGCCACTTGTCAGCCCAAGCCTGGATAATGTTCTGATCTTGTTGCATTTGAAAATTGACTGTTTCAATGATGGAAGAGTCACGAATGGTGCTGAAAATTGTTCAATAATCACCTGATGAAGGGGCAGCGCTCTGAAAGCTTGTGATTTCTAATAAACCTGCTCGACCATAACCCGGTGTTGTGTGACTTCTGACTTATGGTGGAAGGAATGTCATTAATGAAGCAGCTAAAGATGGTTGAGTCTAGGACACTACTCTGAGGAACTCCTGCCAAGATGTCCTGGAGCTGAGATGACTGACCTCCAACAACCATGACCACCATACTCTGTGCCTGGCGTGACTCCCACCAGCAGAAAGTATGCCCCCTCTCCCCCCTCTCCCCCCATATCTATTGATACTGTTTTTTTTCTTGGGCTCCTTGATTCCTCACTTGGTCAAATGTGGCCTTGATGTCAAGGGCTGTCACTCTCTCCTCATCTGAAATGTGAGTACAGGTTGAGGGGTCATTTTTCCATGCTGCGCTGTATAGATGTGTTATTCTAAACTTTGGATTTCTAGAATATATTTTGTTCACCAGAAGGCAAGGTAGTGAAACAGAAAACACATGGAATTCCCAAATGGGGATTAACTAGCAATCGCTGTGAACAGTTTTAGATTTAGATTTTGTATTTAGATTTTAGTTACATGTGTACTCAAGTACAGAGTGCAGTGAAAAGTATCAAATGTCACCACACATGGCACCATCTTAGGTACAAAGGTATGTTGGCACAAAAGAGTTAGGTACAGAGTAATAAAAGAAACAAAGTTTTAAAAAGTTAAGCATTACAGACCTTCATAGGATAAGTAGGAAGTAAGTAAATAAGGTAATATTCACATTAAAGTCCTTCTTAATTTAAACTAGAAAAATAAAGGAATTGGGTAAAAGGTTCAACAGTCTTTGATGAGCACCCCCCCCCTCCCCCCCTTAGCTCGTTGTCCAGGAGATTTCAGCTGTCTGTTCTCAACACTGCCACCGAGGGGGAAACCTCCCTCACCACTCACTCTTTCCGCCTTGGGCTGTGATGCAATTCGTTGCTGCTGAAGCTGCCCCCGTCTCCTTCTGCCTGCAGAACATGCCCAGGCACACATTGTGGGAGACCGCTACAGGCTGCTAAGAGACTGCCATGGGGCACCGAGTCACCAGGCTGACAGACCACCATGCCAGACTGACAGACCACCACGCCAAGCCGACAGATGACCACGCCAGACCAAGAGACTGCCATGGGCTACTGAGAGACTGGGCCGAGACACCAGACCAAGAGACCGCCATACTACGCTGAGAGACCGCCATGCCAGGCTGAGAAACAGCCATGCCAGGCCAAGAGATTGCCATGGGCCACATAGAGGTTGTGTCAAGGTATCAGTCTGAGAGACTGCCATGGGCCACTGAGACACTGGGCCAAGGCATCAGGCCAAGAAACCACCATGCCAGGCCAAGAAATTGTCCACCCCTACTCCAGCCTATCACCCTCACCTTGACCTCCTTTCACCTATTGCATTTCCAACGCCCCTCCCCCAAGTCCCTCCTCCCTACCTTTTATCTTAGCCTGCTGGGCACACTTTCCTCATTCCTGAAGAAGGGCTTATGTCCGAAACGACGATTCTCCTGTTCCTTGGATGCTGCCTGACCTGCTGCGCTTTTCCAGCAACACATTTTCAGCTCTGATCTCCAGCATCTGCAGTCCTCACTTTCTCCTCTAAGAAACTGTCATGCCAGGCCAAGAGACTGCCATGGGCCACTGAGAGACTGGGCCAAGGCACTAGGCTGAGAGACTGCCATGGGCCACTGAGAGACTGGGCCAAGGCACTAGGCCGAGAGACTGCCATGGGCCACTGAGAGACTGGGCCAAGGCACTAGGCCGAGAGACTGCCATGGGCCACTGAGAGACTGGGCCAAGGCACCAGGCCGAGAGACTGCCATGGGCCACTGAGAGACTGGGCCAAGGCACCAGGCCGAGAGACTGCCATGGGCCACTGAGAGACTGGGCCAAGGCACCAGGCCGAGAGACTGCCATGGGCCACTGAGAGACTGGGCCAAGGCACCAGGCCGACAGACTGCCATGGGCCACTGAGAGACTGGGCCAAGGCACCAGGCCGAGAGACTGCCACGCCAGACTGAGAACCGCCACAGCAACCGGACCTGGCTGAGAGGACACCTCATCGGGTCTGTGCTGAGGCTGAGGGTGATAAAAAGAGAAAGAAATGGACAAGAGTGGATGATCTCCATTTGAAGTGCCGCATTCTGCCGCCATCTTGGTAATATAGTGCTGCCACCTGGTGTCTGACAGGAACGGGTCCTGAGGCACTCAAAGGTTCAAAAATGATTCGGTTAAATGATAGCTGAACTGAGACATTGTTGCAACTTGGTAAGATTGACTGGACCTAGGTGAAGAAAAGGGAATGCTGATGAGGGGGTGAACTGAAAGAGCTCCTGAAAGGGTTTGTTAGGGTAGACTTGTCTTTATTCTTTCTTGGGTTCTCTTGTTTTTCTTCACTGCCCACGCCGACATTGACTGCTCAGCCCTCATTGCCCTGGAAGAGGTAGTGGTGAGCTGCCTTCTTGAAGCGCTGCAGTCCTTGTTGTGCAAGGACACCCACAGTGTTGGAAGGGAAGGAATTCCACTATTCTGACCATGAAGGAGTGTGCCTTGGAAGGTAATTTACTGGGGGTGGTGTTCCCATGTATCTACTGTCTTTGCTGTTCTGGGTGGTCAGCGTTTGGAACCATGCTGTTGAAGAGTTTCTGCAGTGGGTTTTGTAGCTAGTAGCTTCTGAGCACTGGTGGTGGAGGGAGTGGATGTTTGTGGATGTGGGTGCCAATCAAGAGGGCTACATTGTCCTGGATGGTATCCAGCTCCTTGAGTTGTTACAGCTGCACCTATCCAGGAGAGTGGGAGTATTCCATCACACTCCCTGACCTGTGCCTTGTAGATGGTGGCTATGATGTTGAGGACTGGGGTGGACAAAATCAGGTGTCACATAACGACAGGTTTATTTATTTGCTCTGAAAGCTTCTGATTCCAAATAGACCTGTTGGACTATAACCTGGTGTCGTGTGAATTCTGACTTTGTAGACAGTGGACTGGCTTTGGGGAGTCAGGGGGTGAGTTACTCATTACAGGATTCCTAGTCTCTGACCTGCTCTTGTAGCCACTGTATCTGATTGAGGGAAGGTATTTCTATTTGTAGGTTGAGTGGGGATTTGGAGACCAATACTGTTAGTCTTTAAACATGCACTCAGGAACCCGGGAGAAACCTCCTCATCGGACAGTGGTAAGAATGTGGAGTTGGCTACAACAATGGACCAAATAGTGTAGACCTCACATCTGAGGGGACATGAGACAACAGCAGGACTGATTACAGTGTAGGAAGTGCTGAAAATGTGTTGCTGGAAAAGCGCAGCAGGTCAGGCAGCATCCAGGGAACAGGAGAATCGACGTTCTGGGCATAAGCCCTTCTTCAGGCCTGAAGAAGGGCTTATGCCCGAAACGTCGATTCTCCTGTTCCCTGGATGCTGCCTGACCTGCTGCACTTTTCCAGCAACACATTTTCAGCTCTGATCTCCAGCATCTGCAGACCTCACTTTCTCCTACAGTGTAGGAAGAGGCTGTTCAGCCCATCGCATCTGTACTAGCTCTCAATGAGGTCAATTTAGCTCGTTTCCCTGTACCCCTACAAATCTCTTTATCTGTTCACCCTTTTTCGGAGCTATGTTTAAATCAGCTAAAGGTAACTCTCTTCCCTCTTTATAGACGTAAAGGCCTCTCTTATGGTGTTAGTATGGGCTGGTTGGCTGTATTGTCCAAGCTATAAATCCTGTAGCATGAGGTAAATCAGTGGAAAATTAAACAGAGTGTACAGTGTGAATTTGGGCGATGCCCTGATTATTCACAGCTGAGTGGTGAACTTGGAGAATGGTCCCTCCGATAAGTAACATCGATCCGCCCAAACCAATTGTATCCATTCATTAAACACCTGAATTTTTTATCAGTTGCTTTCAGCAAAGAAATGCAAGCTCTTTCCGTTATTGGAAACTGTTAATAATTCACCTGAGCTAAGATAGGAGTGGTTATATTCCCACCTGTTGTATTCTTTCACCTGCCCTGCCAATCCAGACTTCAGTGCTTGCTCCACTGTACTCTAAAGGTGTTGCCAACAGACCGTCTCGTTGACGCTGTTTTGACGACAGCAATGTGCATCAACAGTGGATCATTCTGCCCATGCACATTTCCTCTGCTCAGAGAGCCGTACAGCAAGCACAGAAACCGACCCTTTGGTCCAACTCATCCACGCTGAACCAAGATTCCCAAACCAAACTGGTCCTGTTAGCCCGCGTTTGGACCACATCCCCCTCGACCTTTCCCCTCCATGTACCTGTCCAAATGTTCCTGATCTCCTGAGCATAGAAAAATAGAAGATACCAGCAGGAGGAGGCCATTCAGCCCTTCGAGCCTGCTCTGCCATTCGTCACGATCATGGCTGATCCTCCAACTCAGCAGCCTAATCTTGCTTTCTCCCCGTAACCTTTGATCCCATTCACCCCAAGTGCTGTATCTACCCATGTTCCCATGTATCTACTGCATTTGCTCTTTTAGATGGTCAGTGTTTGGAAGATGCTGTTGAAGTAATCACAGTGAGTTTCTGCAGTGCATCTTATACACTGCTGCGACTGAGCGTCGGTAGTGGAGGCAGTGGATTCATTGTTTTGGCATCAACTGCTCTCTGTGATAATGAATTTCACAGGCTCACCACGCTTTGGGTGAAGAAATGTCTGTTCCTCTCCGTTGATTGTTGAAAGCCCAAAGGCTGGTTGAAACCATCTGTGCCACCCTCTCACTGACCCGTTCTACGATAACCCTCCTCCTACCCACCTGCCATTTAATGCCTCATCGGGAGCATCCTCCCTGAGCAGGATCCACCAGCACACAGCCTGAGAACAGGGAATGGGAAATGCACAGTCTCCAATCAAGTTGCACATGTCTAATCCTGTGTGGCGAATGGGGAAGGCTGTGAAATGCTGTGGTGAGAGTGGTCTTTGCTGAACAGGTTCAAGGGAAGCCCTTCACAGCCAACATACAACTCTGGGGCCATTCCTTAGGCCACTTGTGGAACACTACATTCAGTTCTGGTCTCCCTCCTAAAGGAAGTACGTTGGGAAGGGTTCAGAGAAGATTGACAAGGATGTTGCCAGGGTTGGAAGGTTCGAGCTATAGGGAGAGGCGGAGTAGGCTATTTTCCCTGGAGGGTTGGTGGCTGAGGGGTGACCTTGTAGAGGTTTATAAAATCATGAGGGGCATGGGTAGGGTGAACAGCCAAAGCCTTTTCCCCAGAGTAGGGGAGTCCAAAACGAGAGGACATAGGTTGAGGTTGAGAGAGGAAATATTTAAAAGGGACCTAAGGGGTAAGTTTTTCACGCAGAGGGTGGTGCGTGTAGGGAATGAGCTGCCACAGGAAGTGGTGGAGGCTGGGACAATGACAACATTTAAAAAGCATCTGGACGGGTATATGAATAGGGAAGGATTTAGAGGATTTGGGCCAAGTTCTGGTAAATGGGACTAGGATATCTGGTCAGCATGGACGAGTTGAATTGAAGGGTCTGTTTCCATGCTGTACATCTCTACGACTCTGTGACTCTATCACTCAGGTTTATCATGCAACTCAGTCCCTTATTCTTACTTTCTCCCTATACCCTTTAAACCCTTTAGCCTTAAGAACCAAAGCTATTTCTTTCTTGAAAACGTTCAATGTTTTGTTCGCAGTGCTTTCTATGACAAATGTCAAAGTGTACAGGGTCAAGCTCCAACAGCAGAGTTGTGGTTAGCTGGCTGGTAGACATAAACTCAGTCAAGAGACGAAAGGTTGTTGACAAATGGTCTTCAGTGCAGTCTGGGTTATTTGTGTTTCAGTTGGAAAAAACACAAGTTAGACCACGTAGCGACAGAGTCACTACGATCACCTGCAAACATTCTTGACCATGCCCTGGTACATCTAGATGGTCCAGGAGGACAAAACAATTGGACTCCCCTAAATTAAGTCAGATGGTATTGAAGTAGAAGATCAGATGTGGTCTCATTGAAGGACAGAATGGTGTCAAAGGGCTGAATGGCCTACTCCTCCTCCTGTTGCTTAGTTCTGATTACCAAATGAGCCTTGCTTCAGGCTGCCAGGGAACAGACGGTTAAGGGACAAGCTGTCATCAGCTACTTATTGATATCACTGAGGAAAACCCAGATGACCATTTCACTTTAGATCGAGAAAATACGCTCAGAGGAGATGAAGGGAATTGAGTGATAAACAGCTAATTTTGGCAGTGGTGGGGAGAGGGGAGATCTTTCCGTAACTGAGGAATGACTGCAGACAATTTCCCAGCAGCGGAAATGAAGGAAAAAACAAACTGTAATGGGAGAGTTAAAGTATCAGATGAATGGTTTCAATCAACCTCTACAGGCTTTTCCTGTGTTAGTCTAAAAATTCAAACAATGTTGCTTCAGCTGTAAAGACTTGCAGGTAGTGTACCAGTGACAGCTGTAAGTGGTACAGGTTAGGGTCAGGGACTAGAGACCTTGGGACAGCTGGTACTGGCTGCTTTGAGCTCACTTGGCTATATGACTCTCCAGCAGACTGATGTCCAGAAACTTCCCATCTTCCACAATCCCACTGTCCTAAAGTCTGTTCGCTGCAGTATGTGTCCTCATTGACCTTCAGCAGCCACCGATTGCGATAATACAGTTTTAAGAAACAAATGCCCCTTTCTTGTTTGCCAGTCCCTTCCCTCTCTCCTCACTCCCCAGCTCAGTAATCTCCTCCGGTTCTGCAGCATTCCGAGATCTCGACATTCCTCCAATGCTGGCCTTTCGTACATCTGTGGGTTTTAAAGACTCCATCATGAAAGGCCGTGCCTTCAGCTGCCTTGCATTCCTTCTCCATCTCTCTCGTCTTTTTAAGATTGTGGTATTGTACATATCTGTGACCAGGCAAGATCTACCTTTTGTAAATAGAGTTAAATGAAGACATCACTAAGATTCCTGTCCAAAAGTCTGCTTGGTCTTGAATACGTAATGTTGTGTTCTATCAAGAATGTTCACTCATTACCTCACTGAGCCCAGGCCTTACTGATGACTGTGACTGACCTGTAATGTATTTAGTTGCTTTGTGAATAAATTTCCCTCTTCTGACATTTTTTTCTCAGTGTGAACCCAAGTCTCATGTTCCTATTTTTATTTTCTCATTCACGGGACGTAGGCATCGCTAGATAGACCAGCATTTATTAACGATTCCTATTTATCCTTTGATCTGAGCGGCCATTTCAGAGGGTGGTTAAGAGTCAATCATGTTTGCTGTGGGTCTGGAGTCACATGTAGGCCAGACCAGGTAAGGATGGCAGATTTCTTTCCATAAAGGACAAGAATGAACCAAATGGATTTTTTGTGACAGTTAACGATGGTCGAGATGTCACCAGTTTTTGATGATGGTGGCCATTTGACCAGTTTTTGACAATGGTCACCATGTGACCTGTTTTTGGTTCCAGACTTTTTTGTTGTAATCAAATTACGCATTTGCCCGAGTGAATATGATAGAGAACTTTAAGCCTTCCTTTAAAACCTACCTCTTCTTCCAAGTTACCTATTGCTTGTCCTTGTCCCTCAATGCATGGGTCCATGTGACATTTTGCCTGATGACACCTCTGTGTGACACTCGTCAGTTTTACATTCGTCAGAAGCTGTCTACAAATGCAGGTTGTCCCTTTGCATTCAACAAGTTTCATTCAGAATGAAATGAATACACAAGAGGTCAATGGGATTGAAACGTGACCGATCAGTGGCTGGGTTAACATTCCACTGGCTTCCTGGCAAACTTTAACAAAATGAAACCACTATGTGATTAGGCCAGTTTTTATTCTCTGGAAATCATTTGGAACAATGTTTGTAATTTGGTGACATAGAAAAATGTGTGGCTGTACAATAGCAACTGAACCATGCAAATCGATAAGAAATGCAATAGGATTTATCTACACTGCAGGAGAATCTCTACAGTGTGGAAACAGGCCATTTGACTCAAAAGGTCCACTCCGAATAGTATCCCACCCAGACCCATTGCTCTATATTTCTCCTGACTAACAGAGCCTACACATGCATGAACACTATGTGTAATTTAACATGGCCAATTCATCTAACCTGCACATCTTTGGACTATGGGAGGAAACCGGAGCAAACCCACGCAGACACGGGGAGAATGTGCACACACCACACAGACAGTTGCCCGAGGCTGGAATTGAACCTGGGCCCCTGGTGCTGTGAGGCAGCAGTGCTAACCACTGAGCCATCATGCCACGCCAGTCACTAATAATTTCAGACTGGGTGACTGCAGGGGGAAACTGCATTGTGTTCGGTGTGCAGGAAGAAAGGGGAGATAAAGAATCCATGAGGTGTTCCCTTTCTCCCTGTACAGTCTAATTTATCTCCTTTATTCTTTTGTGTCTCAACCGTACAAGACGATGGTCACTGTTTTACTTCTGCTTTCTCCTCTCATGGGATATTTGGGGTTATCGTTATGAGAGCCATGCTCCAATTTCTCAGGAGGTTCATTCCACACGTGAGCCACCCTTTTAGAGTTTGCTACAGTGGATGCTGCTACTGAGTGGTGGTGGTGGGCGGAGTGGATGTGGTGCCAATCTCACGGGTTCCTTTTCAGGAAGGAGCTGAGGCTGTAGATCTGAAAGGCCACAGGTTCAAATCCCACAGACTGGAGTGCAAATTTTCAGCCTGACTCTGCAGCATAGGGGGAGTGCTGAGTTGTCCGACATGCTGTGTCTCAGGAGAAAGTAAAAGGCTACAGTCACTAGTTTGAAGAAAAGTTACCCTGGAGTTCAGGCCAGCTTTTATCCTTCAGTCAATAAGAGTTTTGTGAAAAAGAAAGGATTATAATTTGCTCCGAAACAAAGAGCTGCCTTGCTTTCGTAAAAGTAGAGAGGTGTTGTTTTGGGTTTTTGTTTAATTTCACTCATGACGTGTGGGCATTGCAGGCTAGCAAGTGTTAATTGCCCATCCCTCGTTGCCCTTGAGAAAGTTGTAACTGTGTAAAACATTAGTGAGATAATCAGAGGGTTAGATAGGGTGGACAGGGAGAGCCTTTTTCCAAGTATGGGGATGGCAAACACGAGGGGATACAACTTTAAAGTGAAGGGAGCTAGGTATAAGACAGATGTCAGAGGTAGTTTCTTTACTCAGAGAGTAGTAAGGGTATGGAATGCTTTGCCTGCATTGGTAGTAGATTCGCCAAGTTTAAGTGCATTTAAGTCGTCATTGGACAGGCAAATGGACGTACATGGAATAGTGTAGGTGGGATGGGCTTCACATTAGTATGACAGGGCGGCGCAACATCGAGGGCCGAAGGGCCTGTACTGCGCTGTAATGTTCTATGTTCTATGTTCTGTGCATCTGGAATATCATGTAAAGTATTGCACACAAATCGGAGAAGGTTCACAACATTTCCCAGGGCAGAAATGGCTAACATGAGGGGTCATAGTTTTAAGCGGGTTGGAGGAAAGTATAGAGGGGATGTCAGAGGCGGGTTCTTTACACAGAGAGTTGTGAGAGTATGGAATGCGTTGCCAGCAGCAGTTGTGGAAACAAGGTCATTGGGGACATTTAAGAGACTGCTAGACATGCATATGGTCACAGAAATTTGAGGGTGCATACATGAGGATCAGTGGTCGGCACAACATCGGGGGCTGAAGGGCCTGTTCTGTGCTGTACTGTCCTATGTTCTAGAGTCATAGAGTCATAGAGATGTACAGCACGGAAACAGACCCTTCGATCCAACCCATCCATGCCGACCAGATATCCCAACCCAATCTAGTCCCACCCACCAGCACCCGGCCCATATCCCTCCAAACCCTTCCTATTCATATATCCATCCAAATGCCTCTTAAATGTTGCAATTGTGCCAGCTTCCACCACTTCCTCTGGCAGCTCATTCCATACAAGTACCACCCTCTGTGTGAAAAAGTTGCCCCTTAGGTCCCTTTTATATCTTTCCCCTCTCACTCTAAACCTATGCCCTCTAGTTCTGGACTCCCCAACCCCAGGGAAAAGACTTTGCCTATTTACCCTATCCATGCCCGTCATAATTTTGTAAACCTCTATAAGGTCACCCCTCAGCCTCCGACGCTCCAGGGAAAACAGTCCCTGCCTGTTCAGCCTCTCCCTGTAGCTCAAACCCTCCAACCCTGGCAACATCCTTGTAAATCTTTTCTGAACCCTTTCAAGTTTCACAACATCCTTCCGATAGGAAGGAGACCAGAATTGCACACAATATTCCAACAGTGGCCTAACCAATGTCCTGTACAGCCGCAACATGACCTCCCAACTCCTGTACTCAATACTCTCACCAATAAAGGAAAGTTATGAGGAGAGATTGAGCGGTTTAGGACGATACTCATGTTGGTTTAGAAGACTGAGAGGAGGTCTAAATGGGATGCTAAAGGGATGACAACGTAGACATAGAGATGTTTCCCCTTCTGACTCTGGACTGAATGGCCTAAACCTGTGGGCAATCTAGCAAATGAGGTCATAGTTTTAGGATAAGAGGTGGCGAATCTAAAACCGAGATGAGGCAAAATTAGTTCTCTCAAAGGATCGTGCACCTGTGAAATTCACTCTCCCAGTGCACGGTAGCTGCTAGGACAGTGAGTAAATTGAAGAAGGAGTTCAACAGATTTTTAATTAATAATGGATCGAGGCGGCATGGAGAGCAGGCAGGAAAATGGAGTTGAGGCCAACTTGAGATCTGCCATGATTGTGTTAAATAGCAGAGTAAGCTCGAGGGGCCGAAAGCCCACTCCTGCTCCTAGCTCTTATGGGAGAAAGTGAGGACTGCAGAAGCTGGTGACCAGAGTCAAAAAGTGCGGTGCTGGAAAAGCACAGCCGGTCAGGCAGCATCCGAGGAGCAGGAGAGTCGACGTTTTAAGTGTAAGCTTTTCATCAGGAATCACCACATTCCTGATGAACAGATTATGCTCGAAACATTGACTCTCCTGCTCCTCGGATGCTGCCTGACCCGCTGTGCTTTTCCAGCACCACACGTTTTGACTCCTAGCTCTTATATTTTGGGAGGCTTGTTATATTTCCCACATTAGAAGTACACTGTATAAAGGTCAGCATTTATGGCTGCTCAGATACCTGGGCAATATCCAGGTCTGGGCTGTTTAGTAGCAAGTGACATTCACATCAAACATTGATCATTTCCAACGAAAGAGAATCTAGTCATTGCCCGTTGATGTTCAATATCATTGCCATCTCTGAATCCCACCACTTTCTACATCCTGCGAGTTGTCATTGGCCAGAATCTGGACTAGCTGTATAAATACAGTGACTACAAGAGCAGGTCAGAGACTGAGTGGCCTACTTCTGTTGCTGTTTTCAATGTTTTCTCACCCTGTAGTGAATAATTCACCTCCTGTCTCCTTGGATCCTATTGAGGCACAAGTCAGGAGTGTGTTGAAATATTCCCCTCTTGCCTGGATGCGTTGAATTGAATTGAATTGAATTGAATTTATTGTCCCGTGTACCGAGGCACAGTGAAAAGCTTTGTTTTGTGAGCAATGCAGGCAGATCACAGAGTTAAGTAGCATAGATAGTAAATAATAGGTAAACAGCGGCAAAAAGAAAAGCACAGGTACAGGTGAACATTTAAGAGTTTGTGAGTCCATTCTGTATTCTAACAAAAGTAGAGTCATAGAGATGTACAGCACAGAAACAGACCTTTCGGTCCAACCCGTCCATGCCGACCAGATATCCCAACCCAATCTAGTCCCACCTGCCAGCACCTGGGGTAGAAACCGTTACAAAACCGGCTGGTGCGTGTGTTCAGGCTTCTGTACCTTCTCCCCGATGGCAGAGCTTGTAGAAAAACATTGCCAGGGTGGGACGGGTCTTTGAGTGCCACTCCAGCAACACTCGAGGGCCCTCAACACCATCCAGGATGACGCAGGAGAAGTAAGGATTTAATAAAAATCAGTAGAACTTGGAAATGATAGTAGAAGAGCATTATTCTGAAGGATACATAACAAGGCAGACCCGAATGGGTCATTCGCAAGTTATATTCACTTTTTTCCCTTCTTGGAAGGCAGCCTGTGAGATTGCCACCACATCCACTCCATCCACCACCACCACTCAGTAACATCTACAAGATACAGTGACTCACTAAGGCTCCTTAGGTCTCCTAGTCAAGGATGGACAGTCTTCCTGTAGAGGGAGTCCAGTGAAGGGTCACCAGACTGATTCCCAGGATGGCCGGACTGACATAAGGAAAGTCTGGATCGAATGGGCTCATACTCGCTGGAATTTAGAAGAATGAGGTTGGGGCGGGTGGGGGGGAGGGGATGGGGGGGATCTCATAGGAACATTAGGAACATATAAATGTTTCTGATGTTGGTGAAGACCCGAACTAGGGGTCACAGACTAAGGATAAGACGTAAGCCATTCAGGACTGAGATGAGAAAGAATGTCTTCACTCAGAGAGCTGGGAACCTGTGGAATTCTCTCCCACAGGAAGCTGTTGGGGACAGTCCATTGGATATATTCAGGAGGGAGCTGGATATGGCCCTTGTGGCTAAAGGGATCAAGGAGTGTGGGGAGAAAGTGGGAATGGGATACTGAGATTGCATGATCAGCCATGATCATATTGAATGGTGGGGCAGGCTCGAAGGGCTGAATGGCCTTATTTCCTATGTTTCTAATACCTTCAGAACATGCAGCTTCTATCATCTAGAAGGGCAAAGATAACAAATATATAGGAACCATCACTCCCTACAAGTTCTCATCAGAGGTTAGGATAAGCGCTATTTAAATGCAAGGATGTAAGATTTTTGTTTACTTAAGAGTTGGACAGTCTGTGCCTAATTTCCCACATTGCTACTTGCCTGAAGGGTGGTGAACACTTTAAAATCCAAGGCACATTTGAACACCTTGTCTTGTCTGTCAGAATTTCACTAAAGGTTTGTTCAAACGGTTGAAAAGGGATACGTGTACACTGTGGTGCTCACACTTTGCAGCTGATTTTGGGGTTATAATGTGGAGACAGCATGAAAGTTAGTCAGACAACGATCAGTGAATCTGTTTTGTTGAACTCCCTGCAATTTATCCATTAACCATTGATTAGAATCTTCATGCTTACATACCAATGCCTGCCTTCCTACTTATCAAAACAATGAGAGCTTCCAATGTCTGGACGGTCTCTTCAATTCATTAGCCACCAACAACACCAACTTGACATCACATGACCCAGTGTAGGTCAGAGGGCACTAAAGTGATATGGAAGTGTGACTCACCTTTTACTGTTTGCTGAGGTTTCGTTTTACTGCCAAGATCATGCCTAGGCAAATAAGGTTCTCAAACTCTCTGGGATTTTCTTGAATATTTTATCCATTCATGGGATAGAACAAAAAACAAAGAAAATTTACAGCCCAGGAACAGGCCCTTCGGCCCTCCAAGCCTGAGCCGATCCAAATCTACAGTCTAAACCTGTCGCCCAATTCCTAAGCATGTGTATCCCTCTGCTCCCCACCTACTCATCTGTCCAGATGTCTTAAATGAATCTACCGTGCCTGCCTCTACCACCTCTGCTGGCAACGCGTACCAAACGCCCACCACCCTCCGTGTGAAGTACTTGCCACATGTATCCCCCTTAAACCTTCCACGTCTCAGCATGAAAGCATGATCTCTCGTTATTGAATCCTTCACCCTGGGAAAAAGCTTGTCTCTATCCACCCTGTCTATACCCTTCATGATTTTGTAAACCTCAATCAGGTCCCCCCTCAATCTCCTTTTTTCTAATGAAAATAAACCTAACCTACTCAACCTCTCTTCATAGCTAGCACCTTCCATACCAGGCAACATCCTCGTAAACCTTCTCTGCACCCTTTCCAAAGTGTCCACATCCTTTTGGTAATGTGACGACCAGAACTGTACACAGTATTCTAAATGCGGCCGAACCAATGTCCTGTACAATTTTAACATGACTTGCCAGCTCTTATACTCAATATCCCGTCCAATTAAGGTAAGCATACCATATGCTTTCTTGACCACTCTATCCACCTGTGCAGCAACCTTCAGGGTACAATGGACCTGCACTCCCAGATCTCTCTGTCCATCAACTTTTCCCAAGGCTCTTCCATTCATTGTATAATTCGCTCTGGAATTAGACTTGCCTAAATGCATCATCTCACATTTGTCTGGATTGAAAACCATTTGCCACTTTTCCGCCAAACTCTCCAGTCTATCTATATCCTCCTGTATTCTCTGACAGTCTCTTATGCTTTCTCCCACTCCACCAATCTTTGTGTCATCTGCAAACTTGCTGATCATACCAACTGCCCTCTGGACAAGGCCAGTATTCATTGCCCAGAGGGCAGTTATGCTGGTATTTGATCTTCAAGCTAAGTTCTGCTGAGCTTTGCTGCACATATCTCCTCTTCCCACCCCTCTCTCTGTGGTGCCACCTTCTGTGATCTTTTCACCACTGGAATACTGTTACAACACAGGGTAAACCCCCTCTGTTAAGTTAAACCAGCAACAAGAAATGATTTATCCCGTTCAGTAATCTGTGAAGGTTTGAGAGGCCAAGAACTATTTAAAGTAAAAGGTAACAACTTTATTTCTTATAGTGTAACAGAGAATAACTAACTAACAACTATTTACATCTCCTTCCCCTAACCTATCTGTTACTTTCTCCTCTATAATACTAGTCTGATAAAACCCCCGAGTAAGTTTTACCAAAAATTCAAAATTCAAAACCAGGCTGCTGTCGAATCTTCCCTTTGTATTTTCCTCTATAGACTTTCTTCTTCTTAGGGATTTCTCTGTTTCGCAGGTCATTGATAGATAACAGTATCTTTTAAGAGAGCTGTGTTTCAGGCAGTCTGTACATGCTGGTGGCTTGGCAGTTCTCTCTCAACTGTTCAAATTTTCCCGGTCGTATAGCCCCAAAGCATCGGATTGTGTCATTGGCTTATAAGATTGTCAATACACTAAATTCAAACTTGATTGGAGTTTGGTATTTTTTGGGGTATAATTTAAGCTGATTGACTGCATTTGAATTTGTTTTTGTATCCAGGTGACCAGCTACTCTAGCTGCTGGACCACATGTTATAGTGTAAACTCTCCAGCACTCAGTGTGCCTCTCTAGGTCCTTCACTGTCTTAAAGGTACAGTGCACTTCTACACCTTCATAACAATACACTGGGATTGGAGTAGGGTGTTGAGATGGATGGAAAATTAGCTAGCAGGCAATAAATACAGAACAGGAATAAATGGGCCTTTTTCAGAAAGGCAGACAGTGACTAGGGATTGGTACTAGGACCCCAGCTATTCACAATATGTGTGAAAGATTTGGATGAGGAAACTACATGTAACATTTCATGATTTGGAGATCCGGTGTTGGACTGGGGTGTACAAAGTTAAACATCACACAACACCAGGTTATAGTCCAACAGGTTTAATTGGAAGCTCTAGCTTTCGAAGTGCTGCTCCACCTGATGAAGCTAGTGCTTCCAATTAAACCTATTGGACCCTAACCTGGTGATGTGTGATTTTTAACTTTGTAACATTTCAAATTGTCCAGCTGGGTGGGAGGGTGAGCTGTGAGCAAAATGCCGCAATGTTGCAGTGTGATCTGGACGGGTTGAGTGAGTGGGTTAATGCAGGTACAGTATAATGTCGAGAAAGGTGAGGTTATCCATTTGGGTGGCAAAAAGAGGAATTATTTTTCGAATGGCTGTAAATTGAGAGAGGGGAAATGTTCGAGGAGCCAGTTGCTGAAAATAAGCGTGTAGGTGCAGCAGGCAGGAAAGAAGGCAATCTGTACGTTGACCTTCATTCAAGTACAGGAACAAGGATGTCTTGCTGCGATTAGAACATAGAACATAGAAAAATACAGCGCAGTACAGGCCCTTTGGCCCTCGATGTTGCATCGATCCAAGCCCACCTAACCTACACTAGCCCACTATCCTCCATACAGGGCATTGGTGAGAGACCACACCTGGAATATTGTGTGCAGTTTCACCTCCTTACCTGGGGAAGGATGCTCTTGCTATAGAGGTAATGCAACAAAGATTTACCAGACTAATTCCTGGGATGGCAGAATTGATATATGAGGAGAGATAGAATCCTAAATGACTCAGTTCGCTAGGGTTTAGAAGACTGAGGATTAACTCAGAGAAACCTATAAAATTTTAACAGGACTAGCCAGGTTAGATGCAGGAAGGATGCTCCCAATAATGGAGGAGTCCAGAACCATTGGTTATTGTTTAAGGATACGGAGTAAGCCATTTGGGACTGAGATGAGGGGAAATGTCTTCGCTCAGAGAGCGGTGAGCACGTGGATTTCATTACAGAAACATGACGTGTTTCCGAGAAGGATACAGATATAGTTCTTGTAACTAAAGGGATTAACGGATATGGGAGGCAGATGAGATGACGGGATTGAGCTCAATGATCAGCCATGATCCTATTGAATGGCAGAGCAGGTTCAAGGGGCCGAATGGCCTACCCCTGTTCCAACCATCGATCTTTCAGCCTCCTCAATTTTCATCGGCCTCTTTCTCTTCCATAATGTCTTCTTCAAACTCCCTTTCATTCAGACTCTGACCTGAGCAACATTACACATGCTGAGTTTTGCCACATCAGGGGCATGGTTGGAATGTAAGTCACTACAGCACGTTGCTGTTCTCCTGGACGTCTGGATAAGTGAGGGGGACAAAGTAAAATGGAGATAGCCCCGCTGACTCCAAATGAGGGTAATGTCATTTCAAATGGACAGAAGGAAGAATTCCTTCACTAGGAGAGTCTTTGAAAACCGCTATCCCCAGAGGCCTATGGGAGTTCAGTCATTGAGCACATTCAAGACAGTGGTTGATATCCAGTTACTAATGATGTTGTTATGTTGGGTAATAGGGGAAAATATCATTGAGGTATATGATCAGTCATGATCTAACAACACTAGAAAAGGCTTGTGGGGCTAGAAGGCCTACTCCTGTTCCTGTTCCTCATGCATATAGCATGCCTGCCTTTATTGATCGGAGTATTGAGTACAAGAGTCAGGATGGTCAGACTTTGGTTAGGCCACACTTAAAAGTATTGTGTTCAATTCTGGTCACCACATTACAGGAAGGATATAAGGGAAGGGGGTGCAGAAGAGGTTTACCAGGATGCAGCCTGGATTAGAAGATATGAGCTGTAAGGAGAGGCTAGAAACACTTGGTTTGTTTTCTCTGGAGTGGCAAAGACTGAGGGGAGATTTGATAGACGTCTATAAAATTTTGAGATGCACAGATAAGATTGATGGTCAGAATCTTTTTTTCCCCAGAGTTGAAATGTCTAATGCTAAGGTGCATCCATTTAAGGTGAGAGGGGAAAGTTCAAAGGAAATGTGAGAGGCAAGGTTTTTGTTTAAACAGAGAATGGAAGGAGTCTGGAACGCACTGCCAGGGATGGTGGTGGAGGCAAGTACAATAGGGGTATTTAAGGGACTTTTAGATAAACACATGAATATGCAAGGAATGGAAATATGGACCAATGGCAGGTAGAAGGGATTAGTTTAATTTGACATCATGTTCCTCACAACATCGTGGGCTGAAGGGCCTGTAGCTGTGGCTGTACTGTTTTGTGCTCTATGTTCTAATGACTCCGATTCTTGGCTGCATTGGGAATTTAGTGTCCCTATGACCCCCGATATTTCTGAGATCCTCTCCATCCGACCACCTGAGCATTCCAGATTTTCATCGCTCTGTCATTGGCAGCTGTTCCTTCAGCTGCTGAGGCCCTGAGCTCTGAAATTCCCGAAACCTCTCTAGCCCTCTCCTTTAAAGCTGGTGTGATCATACTTTTGATCATCTGTCCGAATATGTCTTCCCCTGCAAGCTCGGTATCGAGTCTTATTCTATGAAGCTGTTTTGAAACCCTCTACATCTCAGTCCCAAATGGCCTACCCCAGCTCCATATACAAATGCAACTTGTTGGGCAGCTAAGGTGCAGTGGGTTGCTGTACGGGTAAAAGCAGGAATGACTTTTGTTTATAACCATCCCACTCATGGCAGACAATGGTTTCAAGGAGCTTCCCAGGCTTATGCAGGACAGAAGTGACAGCCACTTTGTTTCCCAAATGCTAAGGCGGTGAACAAAGGATGAATTCATTTGTTGGGAGACTTCACGGTGGGACGCAGTGTCACTAGGAACTCCGAGGAAGTAGCCACTAGCGGTGCCAGGACATACTTGTTCGGGTCCTGGAATGGGCAGAAGGAGCCTTCACTTAATGCCTCACATGGTTATGTGATTCTCTCCTTTCAGTCTACTTGTATGAAATTTCCTTTCTATTCAGTTTTACATGAGGACCTCTCATGCCACACCAACTCAATAAGCGTTTGTTAGCATTTTTACAATGGCCATGTTCGCTGGGAGCTGTACTGAGATTACACAGAATCTACTGAGATGTGCAGGTTGGCCATGTTAAATTGCCCATAGTGTCGAGGGATGTGCAGGTTGGATGGATTGGACAATTTAACATGGCCATAGTGTCCAGGGACATACAGGTTAGGTGGGGATTGGCCATGGGAAATGTTGGGTTACAGGGATCTGGGTGGGATGCTCTTCAGAAGGATAGTATGGACTCAATGGGCCAAATGGCCTGCGTCCACTCTGTAAGGATTCTACAGCAGAAGAGTAGGCCCAATCCCCCTGTGCTGTTGTTTGTGCGTCGTACTAGATTTACCCCCTCCCCGTCCTTTCCATCTCAACATTTCACCATGTCTTTCCATTCTTTTCCCTCTCGTGTACTCTGTTTATATCCTTGTGCAAACATCGAAGATATTTCCCCAATCACTTCCCGTGGTGACCATTCCACATTTTCATCACACTTCTGAGTAAAGAAAGCTCTCTGCATTCCCCTTTGGATTTTATTTTTAAAACATTCCGTGAAGGAATGTATGTGTCACGAGCCAGACCAGGATTTATTGCCCAGCCCTGGAGGTAGTGGTGGTGGGAGCTGCTTTCTTAAACCACTGTAATCCTCGAGATGTAGGGAGACCCACAATGCTGTTAGGGATGGCCTTCCAGGATTTTGACCCAACGACACTTGAGGAAAAGGTTCACCAGGATGTTGCCTGGTCTGAGGGATTTTAGCTGTGAAGAAAGGTTGGTGAGACTGGGTTTGTTTTCACTGGAGGTTGAGGGGCGACCTGATCGAAGTTTATAAGATTGTGAACGGCATGGACAGAGTGGAAAGTATGCGGCTTTTCCCCCAGGGTGGAGGGTCAATTACCAGCGCGCACGGGTTCAAGGTGCAGGGGGTGAAGTTTAAAAGAGATGTGAGAGGCATATTTTTCACACAAAGGGTGGTGAGTGTCTGGAACACGTTGCCAGAGGAGGTGGTGGAAGCAGACACAATAGCAGCATTTAAGAAACATCTAGACAAATACATGAATAGGAAGGGAATAGAGGGATATGGATCCTGTAAGTGAAAACAGTTTTAGTACGGAAGGGCAAAATGTGTCAGCGCAGGCTTGGAAGGACGAAGGGCCTGTTCCTGTGTTGTATTGCTCTTTGAAGGGTGATTATTTCCAAATCTGGGGATTAAATGCTGGCACAAACTGTGATGCCCACATCCCACAAGTGATTTTTTCAAATAAAAATCAAGATGGAGTGTGATTTAGAGGGAAAGGTGAGGTTGGTTGAGCTCCCATGTATCTGCTGTGCTTGACCTTCCAGGTGGTAGAGGTCGTAGATTTGGAAGGTGCTGTCAAAGGAGTCATTGTGAGTTGCTGCAGTGCATCTGCTGCCCCTGTGGTTATGACAGAGTGAGTGCACGTTGACGGTGGTAAATGGGGTGCCAATCATATGACCTGCTTTGTCCTGGATGTTCTAAAACTTCCTGAATGAATGTTATTGGAGCTGCACATGTCAAGACAAGTGGGAGTATCCCATCACACTCCTGACTTGTACCTTGCAGACAGTGGACAAGATTTGGGAAGTCAGGAGGTGAGTTAACTCGCTGCAGGATTCCCAGCCTCCGACCTGCTCTTGCAGCTATTTTGTATATGTGGCTGTGTACAATACAGTAGTACAATTTGGAACCAATTGTTAGTTGAGCTTAACAGGGTTCGGCCTCAAACATGGGTGATCAAGCTGTGTTATTATATCATCCACTTCTACCCCGTCCCTAATAATCAAATGAGCATTGGAGAAAGGCAAAAACAGAAATTGCTGGAAAAGCTCAGCAGGTCTGGCAGCGTCTGTGGAGAGAAATCAGAATTAACGTTTCAGGTTGAACGATCCTTCCCAGAACTGTTGATAGCTTGGAAAGTGTTGATTTATGTGTAGAAGATAGGTTGGAGGGAGGAGGTAAAGAGTCGACATTGGGTGAGGATAGAACCCAAAGAAAGAGAGGAACAGTTGGACAGACAGAGGAGTGGATAAAGATCAGGCTGGAAGAGTGAATAACCCTGGGAGGGTGAATATCCCACCAATGGTGGACTCCTTACTCCCCCCACCCCCTGACAGGGCAGCATTTTTGTCTCTCAGCAGGTTTTAGACTTTGATTTTATTCACATGTACTCAAGTGCAGAAGTACGGGAGGTCAGTGCAAAATGTCCAACATCGCTCCATCTGGCAGCGTCTCCGGTACCAAGGTACAAAACACTGAGGGATAAAGTAATAAAAGAGACAAAGTTAAAAAAGTTAAGCCTTACTTTCATAAAAAATAAAGAAATAACGTGGTAGTTAACATTAAAGATCTGCTTAATATAAACTAGAAAAAAATAAAGGAATTAAGTTAAAAGTTCAGCAGCGTTTGATGACTCCTCCCCTTATTTCACTCTCTGGGAGATTTCTGCTACCTGGTCTCGATACTGTCACCGCAAATACCGGGGAGGGGCAGAGCTCCCTCACTGGCTGCTGTACCCGTGTTGAGCCGCAGTGCCATCACTGCCTCTGAAGCTGCAGCCTTTCCCCATCTCCCCCACTGCCTCCGGAACAAGCCTGGGAATGTCCTACTGGCACACCGAAATACCGCCACACCAGGCCGAGAGACCGCCACACCAGGCCGAGAGACCACCACACCAGGCCGAGAGAGACCACCACACCAGGCCGAGAGACCACCACACCAGGCCGAGAGACCACCACACCAGGCCGAGAGACCACCACACCAGGCCGAGAGAGACCGCAACACCAGGCCGAGAGAGACCGCCACACCAGGCCGAGAGAGACCGCCACACCGTGCTGAGATACCAGCACACCAGGCCGAGGGACCGTCACGAGAGAGCGGGCCAAGGAGAAACCTCACCGGGTTCTCGCTGAGGCTGGGGGTGAAGAAAAGAAACACCAAGAGAGGCAAAAAAAAAGAACAAAAAGAGAAAGAAATGAGAAAGACCAATGGTGTTAAAACAATACCCGATCATTCTTTCTTTGTAGTTTTTGGTAGCTTGTTGTGCAGTTTGGCTGCAACTTTCCTTACATTTCCTCAGTGACTACACTTTGAAAGTTGGCGGCAAAGGATGTCCTGAGGTTGTACAGTCAGTGAAGTGCTGCAAAATTGCAAACCCCTTTCTTCTTAACACACAGAGTGAAAAACAGAACTAACATTCCCATTGCACTTTTCATGACCTCTGCATGTCCCAAACCACTTTACAGTCAACCAAGTATTTTTGCAATGCAGTCACTGGTTTAATGTAGGAAACGTAACGTAGAGTCCAGGAGAAAACGTATTGTGAAGTCTATCTGACTTCACGATGCAGAGACAAACATTTTTGAGTACTGTTAGCTGTTACTTTGTCTTCCATTGAGGACTTGGTGTAAAACCCCATGTAATTAAAGAGCAGGAGGCCAAAATTCTTGTGGCCATAGGAACATCAAAAGCAAGTAACCACCATGTCTTGTGGAGGATAATGACAATACCATGGCCACATTTATTTTTACTCAGTAACATTTCCTTTCTTCCAATGAGCTTTTCTCTCCAAAGATCATGTCGATACAAAGGCTCAAAAGCTTTGTCTATTCAGTTGACTAGCTTTCTCCTGACTTTCCCACACAGACGATACTTGTCTTCCGAGTGCAATGTTGCCAGTGGTATACCAGAACACGAGTCAGGCTGTGAGCACACGTGTCTAATATTAACGTACCTTTGCGTAAAAGGACTCTGTTCGATGCTGTGGTATTTGTCTTTCACTCATTATGCTGAGGTGTTAGATTTTGGGATTCAGCATCACAGTTGTCCAAGGTAGACAGTCCATTGTCATAAATAATTATCTGATGGTTTATAAAGGTTTAAGAAGCACGGCTAAGATAGCTATCTGCCAGGCACCATCAACCAAGGAGGATTTCCCTCTAATTCTGAGCCCTTAATGGTATCGGCAGCATGGTGGCTCAGTGGTAAGCACTGCTGCCTCATGGCACCAGGGTCCTGGGTTCAATTCCAGCCTCAGGTGACTGTCTGTGTAGAGTTTGCACATTCTGCCCATGTCTGTGTGGGTTTCTTCCAGGTGCTCTGGTTTTCTCTCAAAGTTGTACAAGTTAGGGTGAATTGGCCATGCTAAATTGCCCCACAGTGCCCCCATAGATGTAGGCTAGGTGCATTAGTCAGGGGTAAATGTTGGATAATGGGGTAGGGGAATGGGTCTGGGTGGGTTACTCTTTGGAGGGTCAATGTGGACTTATTGAGCCTAATGGCCTCTTTCAGCACTATAGGGATTCTAGCTCAGATATTATACATGAGATAATTAGATATGAAAGAGCATTGCGCTATTGCAGTGAAGGCTGGTTCACTGATACAAGAGGTTGTCAGTGCAGAGTGTTTCAATCTCGTTAAAGTTGTAAACATACCATCCTGATGAAGGTAGCTACCTGTCAGGGACATCAACCACAGAGGATTTCCCCCTGACTCTGAACCCTTGATAATGTATTTTCTATCCAGGGGCTGGTAATTTGCATAATGTCAATCACCCCTTTGAACTCTTCCATCTAGTGGAGACAGGACAGTACTCAGAATCCTTGTTCACCCACCTCCCAGACCAAAGTCTTTTTCTTCACACAACCAACATCTCCTGCTCTTTCTGAACACTTTGACAAGAGGCTTTTATGAACCCAGAAGGTCAACATGAACACCTGACCCCAAAAACCAGACGCTTCCAGGCACTGATTTTAACATTGTTTATGATGGTAAGACAGTTAGTCTGAAAGAGTTAACTCAGAAGCTTTGAAATAGCTCCACCCAGCGTATACAAATGGCTGCCTCTAGGGCATGCTAGTCAGTTGTAAACTAGTCAATTTATTGTTGTTAGTCAGTCTACAGCCATGTAGCTTAGACCTAGTTACTATGTCTTCAGAGATGACAATGTTCCTGACCTACTGTTAATATAATCAGTCTTAAGCAGTTGGAAATAAAGGGACAGAAGTAGGCCATTCAGCCCCTTTGAGCATGCATCAATTAATATGATCATGGCTGATTGAACACTTCAATGTCTTTTACCTGCACTATCTCCACCTTTTACATCATTGACAGTCAGAAATCTGTCAATCTCCACCTTAAACACGCTCAAAGACTGAGCCTCAGTGGAAGAGAGTTCCAAAGGTTCATGGCACCCTGAGTGAAATAATTTCTCCTCATTTCAGACCTAAATGCCATTCTCCTGGTATTTATATTGTAGCTCTAGACTCTCCACCCAGGGGAAACACCTTACCTGCAGCCACCCTGTCTAACACTTCAAAACTCTGGTCCAGTTTGTTCAGTCTCCCATCGTCCCAGGAACAAGCCTGGGGTGGACCTTTAGTGCACTGCCTGTATGCAATAATGTCCTTCCTGAGGTAAGGAGTCCAAAACTGCTGCTATACTAAATGTGGTCTAATCAAGTTTTTATAGAGAACCAAGACTTTAGTACTCCTATATGCAAATCCTCTTGCAGTAAACACAGACATTCATTAACCTTCCAAATAGCTTGCAGCACCTGCATATTAGCCTTCAATAACTTCTTGACAGGGACACCCGCATTGCTTTGTATTAACCTCTTAATATTTAAGGAATACTTAGTGCATCTGTATCTCCTACTGAAGTTGATAACCTCATATTTTTCCACATTATATTTCTGTCTGTCATATTCTTGCCCATACTAAGCCTGTCATGAAACCAATCCTTTACTATATAGGAAATACCTGTTTAATTGAATGTCCAATTCCTTAGAGGCCAGGAGACAGGAGGACAGATGAGAATCCCAATATTATAGTCATTAAGAGCCTTCATTGGCCAATGTTGTTATTCCAGCTACAGTTTTTGCTCATTCCAGGCGCCATGCTGAGTGTAATCTTTACACCGTCACCTCAACAACCTCTTTCTGCCATGTTACAATCATCCCAGCATCCTTCACTTCCAGTTAGCCACTTGTGACCAGCCAAGACAGAATGGCCCAGATAGTCCAATGGCCAAAGGGTCATTAGAGCATGGTAGCCTGGAGCTTTGCTCAGGACCTTACAAATAGGGTCACCCAGCGGGGAAACAGACCCTTCAGTCAAATCAGTCTATGCCGACCATAATCCCAAACTAAGCTAGTCCCACCTGCCTGCACCTGGCCCATATCCCTCCAAGCCTTTCCTATTCATGTATTTATCCAAATGTCTCGGAAACACTGTAACACTATCCACATCTGCCACTTCATCTGGACATTCATTCCACACATGAGCCACACTCTGAGTAACAACAAATTTGACTTCATGGGAATTCCTGTGAAATTGAGTATTCTAATGGGCAATATATTAAACTATCGAAAACAGACCAGTAAATTTGGAGGAGCTGACTCACTGCAGCTTAATAGATATCAAGAAAATGTTGCAGGATTTGAAAAACAACTCCACCTCCTGGGTAATGATTAAACTGGAAACCCCCCAACCCCCTCCCCAAACCCCTTGGTGAGTCCAAATTGCTGTGGTAACATACACTTTTACATGCATGTTGCAGCCTGGAGCTGTGGATGGTGAAACTGGAGCCTCTGTATTCCTGCCAACGTGTGGCTGACCAGGAATCTCTGCCACTCTTGCTCCCAGCCATTAGCCCGTGTTGGAAGGAGCTTGTCCCCTGCCATTAGCACATGTTGGAAGGAGCTTGTCCCCTGCCATTAGCACGTGTTGGAAGGAGCTTGTCCCCTGCCATTAGCTCGTGTTGGAAGGAGCTTGTCCCCTGCCATTAGCACGTGTTGGAAGGAGCTTGTCCCCTGCCATTAGCACGTGTTGGAAGGAGCTTGTCCCCTGCCATTAGCTCGTGTTGGAAGGAGCTTGTCCCCTGCCATTAGCTCGTGTTGGAAGGAGCTTGTCCCCTGCCATTAGCCCGTGTTGGAAGGAGCTTGTCCCCTGCCATTAGCCCGTGTTGGAAGGAGCTTGTCCATTGCCATTAGCTCGTGTTGGAAGGAGCTTGTCCCCTGCCATTAGCACGTGTTGGATGGAGCTTGTCCCCTGCCATTAGCTCGTGTTGGAAGGAGCTTGTCCCCTGCCATTATCACGTGTTGGGAGGAGCTTGTCCCCTGCCATTAGCTCGTGTTGGATGGAGCTTGTCCATTGCCAATAGCTCGTGTTGGAAGGAGCTTGTCCCCTGCCATTAGCCCGTGTTGGAAGGAGCTTGTCCATTGCCATTAGCACGTGTTGGAAGGAGCTTGTCCATTGCCATTAGCTCGTGTTGGAAGGAGCTTGTCCCCTGCCATTAGCTCGTGTTGGAAGGAGCTTGTCCATTGCCATTAGCTCGTGTTGGAAGGAGCTTGTCCATTGCCATTAGCTCGTGTTGGAAGGAGCTTGTCCCCTGCCATTAGCCCGTGTTGGATGGAGCTTGTCCATTGCCATTAGCTCGTGTTGGAAGGAGCTTGTCCCCTGCCATTAGCTCGTGTTGGAAGGAGCTTGTCCCCTGCCATTAGCTCGTGTTGGAAGGAGCTTGTCCCTTGCCATTAGCCCGTGTTGGAAGGAGCTTGTCCCCTGCCATTAGCCCGTGTTGGAAGGAGCTTGTCCCCTGCCATTAGCTCGTGTTGGAAGGAGCTTGTCCATTGCCATTAGCTCGTGTTGGAAGGAGCTTGTCCCCTGCCATTAGCCCGTGTTGGAAGGAGCTTGTCCATTGCCATTAGCCCGTGTTGGAAGGAGCTTGTCCATTGCCATTAGCACGTGTTGGAAGGAGCTTGTCCCCTGCCATTAGCCCGTGTTGGAAGGAGCTTGTCCCCTGCCATTAGCTCGTGTTGGAAGGAGCTTGTCCATTGCCATTAGCTCGTGTTGGAAGGAGCTTGTCCTCTGCCATTAGCTCGTGTTGGAAGGAGCTTGTCCATTGCCATTAGCTCGTGTTGGAAGGAGCTTGTCCCCTGCCATTAGCCCGTGTTGGAAGGAGCTTGTCCATTGCCATTAGCACGTGTTGGAAGGAGCTTGTCCATTGCCATTAGCTCGTGTTGAAAGGAGCTTGTCCATTGCCATTAGCTCGTGTTGGAAGGAGCTTGTCCCCTGCCATTAGCCCGTGTTGGAAGGAGCTTGTCCATTGCCATTAGCTCGTGTTGGAAGGAGCTTGTCCCCTGCCATTAGCCCGTGTTGGAAGGAGCTTGTCCCCTGCCATTAGCCCGTGTTGGAAGGAGCTTGTCCCCTGCCATTAGCCCGTGTTGGAAGGAGCTTGTCCCCTGCCATTAGCCCGTGTTGGACGGAGCTTGTCCCCTGCCATTAGCACGTGTTGGAATGAGCTTGTCCATTGCCATTAGCTCGTGTTGGAAGGAGCTTGTCCCCTGCCATTAGCACGTGTTGGAAGGAGCTTGTCCCCTGCCATTAGCACGTGTTGGAATGAGCTTGTCCCCTGCCATTAGCTCGTGTTGGAAGGAGCTTGTCCCCTGCCATTAGCCCGTGTTGGAAGGAGCTTGTCCCCTGCCATTAGCCCGTGTTGGAAGGAGCTTGTCCCCTGCCATTAGCACGTGTTGGAAGGAGCTTGTCCCCTGCCATTAGCACGTGTTGGAAGGAGCTTGTCCCCTGCCATTAGCTCGTGTTGGAAGGAGCTTGTCCCCTGCCATTAGCACGTGTTGGAAGGAGCTTGTCCCCTGCCATTAGCCCGTGTTGGAAGGAGCTTGTCCATTGCCATTAGCACGTGTTGGGAGGAGCTTGTCCCCTGCCATTAGCACGTGTTGGATGGGGCTTGTCCCCTGCCATTAGCTCGTGTTGGAAGGAGCTTGTCCCCTGCCATTAGCACGTGTTGGAAGGAGCTTGTCCATTGCCATGAGCACGTGTTGGAAGGGGCTTGTCCCCTGCCATTAGCACGTGTTGGAAGGAGCTTGTCCCCTGCCATTAGCCCGTGTTGGAAGGAGCTTGTCCATTGCCATCAGCACGTGTTGGAAGGGGCTTGTCCCCTGCCATTAGCACGTGTTGGAAGGAGCTTGTCCCCTGCCATTAGCCCGTGTTGGAAGGAGCTTGTCCATTGCCATTAGCACGTGTTGGAAGGAGCTTGTCCCCTGCCATTAGCACGTGCTGTAAGGAGCTTGACCCTTGCCATTAGCACGTGTTGGAAGGAGCTTGTCCCCTGCCATTAGCACGTGCTGTAAGGAGCTTGTCCCCTGCCATTAGCACGTGTTGGAAGGAGCTTGTCCCTTGCCATTAGCTCGTGTTGGAAGGAGCTTGTCCCTTGCCATTAGCTCGTGTTGGAAGGAGCTTGTCCCCTGCCATTAGCACGTGCTGTAAGGAGCTTGACCCTTGCCATCAGCACGTGTTGGAAGGAGCTTGTCCCCTGCCATTAGCACGTGTTGGAAGGAGCTTGTCCCCTGCCATTAGCTCGTGTTGGATGGAGCTTGTCCTCTGCCATTAGCCCGTGTTGGAAGGAGCTTGTCCCCTGCCATAAGCACGTGTTGGAAGGAGCTTGACCCTTGCCATTAGCACGTGTTGGAAGGAGCCTGTCCCCTGCCATTAGCACGTGCTGGAAGGAGCTTGTCCCCTGCCATTAGCTCGTGTTGGAAGGAGCTTGTCCCCTGCCATTAGCTCGTGTTGGATGGAGCTTGTCCTCTGCCATTAGCCCGTGTTGGAAGGAGCTTGTCCTCTGCCATTAGCTCGTGTTGGAAGGAGCTTGTCCATTGCCATTAGCCCGTGTTGGAAGGAGCTTGTCCATTGCCATTAGCTCGTGTTGGAAGGAGCTTGTCCTCTGCCATTAGCTCGTGTTGGAAGAAGCTTGTCCATTGCCATTAGCCCGTGTTGGAAGGAGCTTGTCCATTGCCATTAGCCCGTGTTGGAAGGAGCTTGTCCCCTGCCATTAGCACGTGTTGGAAGGAGCTTGTCCATTGCCATTAGCACGTGTTGGAAGGAGCTTGTCCCCTGCCATTAGCCGGGTTGGAAGGAGCTTGTCCCCTGCCGTTAGCTCGTGTTGGAAGGAGCTTGTCCATTGCCATTAGCTCGTGTTGGAAGGAGCTTGTCCCCTGCCATTAGCCCGTGTTGGAAGGAGCTTGTCCCCTGCCATTAGCTCGTGTTGGAAGGAGCTTGTCCCCTGCCATTAGCTCGTGTTGGAAGGAGCTTGTCCCCTGCCATTAGCACGTGTTGGAAGGAGCTTGTCCCCTGCCATTAGCTCGTGTTGGAAGGAGCTTGTCCCCTGCCATTAGCTCGTGTTGGAAGGAGCTTGTCCATTGCCATTAGCTCGTGTTGGAAGGAGCTTGTCCCTTGCCATTAGCACGTGTTGGAAGGAGCTTGTCCCCTGCCATTAGCACGTGTTGGATGGAGCTTGTCCATTGCCATTAGCACGTGTTGGATGGAGCTTGTCCATTGCCATTAGCCCGTGTTGGAAGGAGCTTGTCCCCTGCCATTAGCACGTGTTGGAAGGAGCTTGTCCCCTGCCATTAGCTCGTGTTGGAAGGAGCTTGTCCCCTGCCATTAGCTCGTGTTGGAAGGAGCTTGTCCCCTGCCATTAGCTCGTGTTGGAAGGAGCTTGTCCCCTGCCATTAGCTCGTGTTGGAAGGAGCTTGTCCATTGCCATTAGCTCGTGTTGGAAGGAGCTTGTCCCTTGCCATTAGCACGTGTTGGAAGGAGCTTGTCCCCTGCCATTAGCACGTGTTGGATGGAGCTTGTCCATTGCCATTAGCACGTGTTGGATGGAGCTTGTCCATTGCCATTAGCCCGTGTTGGAAGGAGCTTGTCCCCTGCCATTAGCACGTGTTGGAAGGAGCTTGTCCATTGCCATTAGCCCGTGTTGGAAGGAGCTTGTCCATTGCCATTAGCCCGTGTTGGATGGAGCTTGTGCTCTGCCATTAGCACGTGTTGGAAGGAGCTTGTCCATTGCCATTAGCCCGTGTTGGAAGGAGCTTGTCCCCTGCCATTAGCACGTGTTGGATGGAGCTTGTCCATTGCCATTAGCCCGTGTTGGAAGGAGCTTGTCCTCTGCCATTAGCTCGTGTTGGAAGGAGCTTGTCCATTGCCATTAGCCCGTGTTGGAAGGAGCTTGTCCATTGCCATTAGCCCGTGTTGGATGGAGCTTGTGCTCTGCCATTAGCACGTGTTGGAAGGAGCTTGTCCATTGCCATTAGCCCGTGTTGGAAGGAGCTTGTCCCCTGCCATTAGCTCGTGTTGGATGGAGCGTGTCCTCTGCCATTAGCACGTGCTGTAAGGAGCTTGTCCTCTGCCATTAGCTCGTGTTGGAAGGAGCTTGTCCATTGCCATTAGCCCGTGTTGGAAGGAGCTTGTCCATTGCCATTAGCACGTGTTGGATGGAGCTTGTCCTCTGCCATTAGCCCGTGTTGGAAGGAGCTTGTCCTCTGCCATTAGCCCGTGTTGGATGGAGCTTGTCCCCTGCCATTAGCACGTGTTGGATGGAGCTTGTCCTCTGCCATTAGCCCGTGTTGGATGGAGCTTGTCACCTGCCATTAGCTCGTGTTGGAAGGAGCTTGTCCATTGCCATTAGCACGTGTTGGAAGGAGCTTGTCCCTTGCCATTAGCACGTGTTGGAAGGAGCTTGTCCCCTGCCATTAGCACGTGTTGGAAGGAATTTGTCCTCTGCCATTAGCCCGTGTTGGAAGGACCTTGTCCCCTGCCATTAGCTCGTGTTGGAAGGAATTTGTCCTCTGCCATTAGCCCGTGTTGGGAGGAGCTTGTCCCTTGTCTTTAGCTCATGTTGGAAGGACCTTGTCCCCTGCCATTAGCACGTGCTGTAAGGAGCTTGTCCTCTGCCATTAGCACGTGTTGGGAGGAGCTTGTCCCCTGCCATTAGCACGTGTTGGAAGGAGCTTGTCCCCTGCCATTAGCACGTGTTGGAAGGACCTTGTCCCCTGCCATTAGCTCGTGTTGGAAGGACCTTGTCCCCTGCCATTAGCTCGTGTTGGAAGGAGCTTGTCCTCTGCCATTAGCTCATGTTGGAAGAAGCTTGTCCATTGCCATTAGCTTGTGTTGGAAGGAGCTTGTCCATTGCCATTAGCTCGTGTTGGAAGGACCTTGTCCCCTGCCATTAGCACGTGCTGTAAGGAGCTTGACCCTTGCCATTAGCACGTGTTGGAAGGAGCTTGTCCCCTGCCATTAGCACGTGCTGTAAGGAGCTTGTCCCCTGCCATTAGCTCGTGTTGGAAGGAGCTTGTCCCCTGCCATTAGCTCGTGTTGGATGGAGCTTGTCCCCTGCCATTAGCTCGTGTTGGAAGGAGCTTGTCCTCTGCCATTAGCACGTGTTGGGAGGAGCTTGTCCCCTGCCATTAGCTCGTGTTGGAAGGAGCTTGTCCCCTGCCATTAGCTCGTGTTGGATGGAGCTTGTCCCCTGCCATTAGCCCGTGTTGGAAGGAGCTTGTCCCCTGCCATTAGCTCGTGTTGGAAGGGGCTTGTCCCCTGCCATTAGCCCGTGTTGGATGGAGCTTGTCCACTGCCATTAGCTCGTGTTGGAAGGAGCTTGTCCTCTGCCATTAGCCCGTGTTGGAAGGAGCTTGTCCTCTGCCATTAGCTCATGTTGGAAGAAGCTTGTCCATTGCCATTAGCTCGTGTTGGAAGGAGCTTGTCCTCTGCCATTAGCTCGTGTTGGAAGAAGCTTGTCCATTGCCATTAGCCCGTGTTGGAAGGAGCTTGTCCATTGCCATTAGCCCGTGTTGGAAGGAGCTTGTCCCCTGCCATTAGCACGTGTTGGAAGGAGCTTGTCCATTGCCATTAGCACGTGTTGGAAGGAGCTTGTCCCCTGCCATGAGCACGTGTTGGAAGGAGCTTGTCCCCTGCCATTAGCACGTGTTGGAAGGAGCTTGTCCATTGCCATTAGCACGTGTTGGAAGGAGCTTGTCCATTGCCATTAGCACGTGTTGGAAGGAGCTTGTCCATTGCCATTAGCTCGTGTTGGAAGGACCTTGTCCCCTGCCATTAGCTCGTGTTGGAAGGAGCTTGTCCTCTGCCATTAGCACGTGTTGGAAGGACCTTGTCCCCTGCCATTAGCTCGTGTTGGAAGGACCTTGTCCCCTGCCATTAGCTCGCGTTGGAAGGAGCTTGTCCTCTGCCATTAGCTCGTGTTGGAAGGAGCTTGTCCCCTGCATGAGCTCGTGTTAGAAGGAGCTTGTCCCCTGCCATTAGCTCGTGTTGGAAGGAGCTTGTCCTCTGCCATTAGCTCATGTTGGAAGAAGCTTGTCCATTGCCATTAGCTTGTGTTGGAAGGAGCTTGTCCATTGCCATTAGCTCGTGTTGGAAGGACCTTGTCCCCTGCCATTAGCTCGTGTTGGAAGGAGCTTGTCCTCTGCCATTAGCACGTGTTGGAAGGACCTTGTCCCCTGCCATTAGCTCGTGTTGGAAGGACCTTGTCCCCTGCCATTAGCTCGTGTTGGAAGGAGCTTGTCCTCTGCCATTAGCTCATGTTGGAAGAAGCTTGTCCATTGCCATTAGCTTGTGTTGGAAGGAGCTTGTCCATTGCCATTAGCTCATGTTGGAAGGAGCTTGTCCTCTGCCATTAGCACGTGTTGGAAGGAGCTTGTCCATTGCCATTAGCTCGTGTTGGAAGAAGCTTGTCCATTGCCATTAGCTCATGTTGGAAGGAGCTTGTCCTCTGCCATTAGCTCGTGTTGGAAGAAGCTTGTCCATTGCCATTAGCCTGTGTTGGAAGGAGCTTGTCCTCTGCCATTAGCCCGTGTTGGAAGAAGCTTGTCCATTGCCATTAGCCCGTGTTGGTAGGAGCTTGTCCTCTGCAATTAGCTCGTTTTGGAAGAAGCTTGTCCATTGCCATTAGCCCGTGTTGGAAGGAGCTTGTCCATTGCCATTAGCTCGTGTTGGAAGAAGCTTGTCCATTGCCATTAGCTCATGTTGGAAGGAGCTTGTCCTCTGCCATTAGCTCGTGTGGAAGAAGCTTGTCCATTGCCATTAGCCCGTGTTGGAAGGAGCTTGTCCTCTGCCATTAGCCCGTGTTGGAAGAAGCTTGTCCATTGCCATTAGCCCGTGTTGGAAGGAGCTTGTCCTCTGCCATTAGCTCGTGTTGGAAGAAGCTTGTCCATTGCCATTAGCCCGTGTTGGAAGGAGCTTGTCCATTGCCATTAGCCCGTGTTGGAAGGAGCTTGTCCCTTGCCATTAGCACGTGTTGGAAGGAGCTTGTCCCCTGCCATTAGCACGTGTTGGAAGGAGCTTGTCCATTGCCATTAGCATGTGTTGGAAGGACCTTGTCCTCTGCCATTAGCTCGTGTTGGAAGAAGCTTGTCCATTGCCATTAGCCCGTGTTGGAAGGAGCTTGTCCATTGCCATTAGCCCGTGTTGGAAGGAGCTTGTCCCTTGCCATTGGCACGTGTTGGAAGGAGCTTGTCCCCTGCCATTAGCACGTGTTGGAAGGAGCTTGTCCTCTGCCATTAGCTCGTGTTGGAAGAAGCTTGTCCATTGCCATTAGCCCGTGTTGGAAGGAGCTTGTCCATTGCCATTAGCCCGTGTTGCAAGGAGCTTGTCCCTTGCCATTAGCACGTGTTGGAAGGAGCTTGTCCCCTGCCATTAGCACGTGTTGGAAGGAGCTTGTCCATTGCCATTAGCACGTGTTGGAAGGACCTTGTCCCCTGCCATTAGCTCGTGTTGGAAGGAGCTTGTCCCCTGCCATTAGCCCATGTTGGAAGGAGCTTGTCCCCTGCCATTAGCACGTGTTGGAAGGAGCTTGTCCATTGCCATTAGCACGTGTTGGAAGGAGCTTGTCCCCTGCTATTAGCCCGTGTTGGAAGGAGCTTGTCCCCTGCCATTAGCTCGTGTTGGAAGGAGCTTGTCCCCTGCCATTAGCACGTGTTGGAAGGAGCTTGTCCATTGCCATTAGCTCGTGTTGGAAGGAGCTTGTCCCCTGCCATTAGCCCGTGTTGGATGGAGCTTGTCCTCTGCCATTAGCACGTGTTGGAAGGGGTTTGTCCATTGCCATTAGCACGTGTTGGAAGGGGTTTGTCCATTGCCATTAGCACGTGTTGGAAGGAGCTTGTCCATTGCCATTAGCACGTGTTGGAAGGGTTTTGTCCATTGCCATTAGCCCGTGTTGGGAGGAGCTTGTCCCCTGCCAATAGCACGTGTTGGAAGGAGCTTGTTCCCTGCCAATAGCACGTGTTGGAAAGAGCTTGTCCATTGCCATTAGCACGTGTTGGAAGGAATTTGTCAATTGCCATTAGCTCGTGTTGGAAGGAGCTTGTCCCCTGCCATTAGCTCGTGTTGGAAGGAGCTTGTCCCCTGCCATTAGCTCGTGTTGGAAGGAGCTTGTCCCCTGCCATTAGCTCGTGTTGGAAGGAGCTTATCCCCTGCCATTAGCTCGTGTTGGAAGGAGCTTGTCCCCTGCCATTAGCACGTGTTGGAAGGAGCTTGTCCCCTGCCATTAGCACGTGTTGGAAGGACCTTGTCCCCTGCCATTAGCACGTGTTGGAAGGAGCTTGTCCCCTGCCATTAGCCCGTCTTGGAAGGAGCTTGTCCCCTGCCATTAGCCCGTGTTGGAAGGAGCTTGTCCCCTGCCATTAGCTCGTGTTGGAAGAAGCTTGTCCATTGCCATTAGCCCGTGTTGGAAGGACCTTGTCCATTGCCATTAGCCCGTGTTGGAAGGAACTTGTCCCTTGCCATTAGCACGTGTTGGAAGGAGCTTGTCCCCTGCCATTAGCACGTGTTGGAAGGAGCTTGTCCATTGCCATTAGCATGTGTTGGAAGGACCTTGTCCTCTGCCATTAGCTCGTGTTGGAAGAAGCTTGTCCATTGCCATTAGCCCGTGTTGGAAGGAGCTTGTCCATTGCCATTAGCCCGTGTTGGAAGGAGCTTGTCCCTTGCCATTGGCACGTGTTGGAAGGAGCTTGTCCCCTGCCATTAGCACGTGTTGGAAGGAGCTTGTCCTCTGCCATTAGCTCGTGTTGGAAGAAGCTTGTCCATTGCCATTAGCCCGTGTTGGAAGGAGCTTATCCATTGCCATTAGCCCGTGTTGGAAGGAGCTTGTCCCTTGCCATTAGCACGTGTTGGAAGGAGCTTGTCCCCTGCCATTAGCACGTGTTGGAAGGAGCTTGTCCATTGCCATTAGCACGTGTTGGAAGGACCTTGTCCCCTGCCATTAGCTCGTGTTGGAAGGGGCTTGTCCCCTGCCATTAGCCCGTGTTGGAAGGAGCTTGTCCCCTGCCATTAGCACGTGTTGGAAGGAGCTTGTCCATTGCCATTAGCACGTGTTGGAAGGAGCTTGTCCCCTGCTATTAGCCCGTGTTGGAAGGAGCTTGTCCCCTGCCATTAGCTCGTGTTGGAAGGAGCTTGTCCCCTGCCATTAGCACGTGTTGGAAGGAGCTTGTCCATTGCCATTAGCTCGTGTTGGAAGGAGCTTGTCCCCTGCCATTAGCCCGTGTTGGATGGAGCTTGTCCTCTGCCATTAGCACGTGTTGGAAGGGGTTTGTCCATTGCCATTAGCACGTGTTGGAAGGGGTTTGTCCATTGCCATTAGCACGTGTTGGAAGGAGCTTGTCCATTGCCATTAGCACGTGTTGGAAGGGTTTTGTCCATTGCCATTAGCCCGTGTTGGGAGGAGCTTGTTCCCTGCCAATAGCACGTGTTGGAAGGAGCTTGTCCCCTGCCATTAGCTCGTGTTGGAAGGAGCTTGTCCCCTGCCATTAGCTCGTGTTGGAAGGAGCTTGTCCCCTGCCATTAGCTCGTGTTGGAAGGAGCTTGTCCCCTGCCATTAGCACGTGTTGGAAGGAGCTTGTCCCCTGCCATTAGCACGTGTTGGAAGGACCTTGTCCCCTGCCATTAGCACGTGTTGGAAGGAGCTTGTCCCCTGCCATTAGCCCGTCTTGGAAGGAGCTTGTCCCCTGCCATTAGCCCGTGTTGGAAGGAGCTTGTCCCCTGCCATTAGCACGTGTTGGAAGGAGCTTGTCCCCTGCCATTAGCACGTGTTGGAAGGAGCTTGTCCCCTGCCATTAGCCCGTGTTGGAAGGAGCTTGTCCCCTGCCATTAGCACGTGTTGGAAGGAGCTTGTCCCCTGCCATTAGCTCGTGTTGGAAGGAGCTTGTCCCCTGCCATTAGCACGTGTTGGAAGGACCTTGTCCCCTGCCATAAGCACGTGTTGGAAGGAGCTTGTCCTCTGCCATTAGCCCGTGTTGGAAGGAGCTTGTCCCCTGCCATTAGCTCATGTTGGAAGGAGCTTGTCCATTGCCATTAGCTCGTGTTGGAAGGAGCTTGTCCCCTGCCATTAGCTCGTGTTGGAAGGACCTTGTCCCCTGCCATTAGCTCGTGTTGGAAGGAGCTTGTCCATTGCCATTAGCTCGTGTTGGAAGGAGCTTGTCCATTGCCATTAGCTCGTGTTGGAAGGAGCTTGTCCATTGCCATTAGCTCGTGTAGGAAGGAGCTTGTCCATTGCCATTAGCTCGTGTTGGAAGGAGCTTGTCCATTGCCATTAGCACGTGTTGGAAGGAGCTTGTCCCCTGCCATTAGCTCGTGTTGGAAGGGGCTTGTCCATTGCCATTAGCACGTGTTGGAAGGAGCTTGTCCCCTGCCATTAGCACGTGTTGGAAGGAGCTTGTCCCCTGCCATTAGCTAGTGTTGGAAGGAGCTTGTCCTCTGCCATTAGCTCGTGTTGGAAGGAGCTTGTCCATTGCCATTAGCTCGTGTTGGAAGGAGCTTGTCCATTGCCATTAGCTCGTGTTGGAAGGAGCTTGTCCATTGCCATTAGCTCGTGTTGGAAGGAGCTTGTCCATTGCCATTAGCTCGTGTTGGAAGGAGCTTGTCCATTGCCATTAGCTCGTGTTGGAAGGAGCTTGTCCCCTGCCATTAGCTCGTGTTGGAAGGAGCTTGTCCATTGCCATTAGCTCGTGTTGGAAGGAGCTTGTCCATTGCCATTAGCTCGTGTTGGAAGGAGCTTGTCCCCTGCCATAAGCACGTGTTGGAAGGAGCTTGTCCCCTGCCATAAGCACGTGTTGGAAGGAGCTTGTCCTCTGCCATTAGCCCGTGTTGGAAGGAGCTTGTCCCCTGCCATTAGCACGTGTTGGAAGGAGCTTGTCCCCTGCCATTAGCACTTGTTAGACGGAGCTTGTCCCCTGCCATTAGCTCGTGATGGAAGGAGCTTGTCCCCTGCCATTAGCACGTGTTGGAAGGGGCTTGTCCCTGCCATTAGCACTTGTTAGACGGAGCTTGTCCCCTGCCATTAGCTCGTGATGGAAGGAGCTTGTCCCCTGCCATTAGCACGTGTTGGAAGGGGCTTGTCCCTGCCATTAGCCCGTGTTGGAAGGAGCTTGTCCCCTGCCATTAACTCGTGCTGTAAGGAGCTTGTCCCCTGCCATTAGCTCATGTTGGAAGGAGCTTGTCCCCTGCCATTAGCTGATGTTGGAAGGAGCTTGTCCCCTGCCATTAGCACTTGTTAGACGGAGCTTGTCCCTTGCCATTAGCCCGTGTTGGAAGGAGCTTGTCCCCTGCCATTAGCTCGTGCTGTAAGGAGCTTGTCCCCTGCCATTAGCTCGTGTTGGAAGGAGCTTGTCCCCTGCCATTAGCTCGTGTTGGAAGGAGCTTGTCCCCTGCCATTAGCTCGTGTTGGAAGGAGCTTGTCCCCTGCCATTAGCTCATGTTGGAAGGACCTTGTCCCCTGCCATTAGCTCGTGTTGGAAGGAGCTTGTCCATTGCCATTAGCTCATGTTGGAAGGACCTTGTCCCCTGCCATTAGCTCATATTGGAAGGAGCTTGTCCCCTGCCATTAGCTCGTGTTGGAAGGAGCTTGTCCCCTGCCATTAGCACGTGTTGGAAGGAGCTTGTCCATTGCCATTAGCCCGTGTTGGAAGGAGCTTGTCCATTGCCATTAGCTCGTGTTGGAAGGAGCTTGTCCCCTGCCATTAGCACGTGTTGGAAGGGGCTTGTCCCCTGCCATTAGCCCGTGTTGGAAGGAGCTTGTCCCCTGCCATTAGCACGTGTTGGATAGAGCTTGTCCTCTACCATTAGCCCGTGTTGGAATGAGCTTGTCCTCTGCCATTAGCACTTGTTGGATGGAGCTTGTCCCTTGCCATTAGCTCGTGTTGGAAGGAGCTTGTCCATTGCCATTAGCTTGTGTTGGAAGGAGCTTGTCCATTGCCATTAGCTCGTGTTGGAAGGAGCTTGTCCATTGCCATTAGCTCGTGTTGGAAGGAGCTTGTCCATTGCCATTAGCACGTGTTGGAAGGAGCTTGTCCCCTGCCATTAGCTCGTGTTGGAAGGAGCTTGTCCCCTGCCATTAGCTCGTGTTGGAAGGAGCTTGTCCCCTGCCATTAGCTCGTGTTGGAAGGAGCTTGTCCATTGCCATTAGCTTGTGTTGGAAGGAGCTTGTCCATTGCCATTAGCTCGTGTTGGAAGGAGCTTGTCCATTGCCATTAGCTCGTGTTGGAAGGAGCTTGTCCATTGCCATTAGCACGTGTTGGAAGGAGCTTGTCCCCTGCCATTAGCTCGTGTTGGAAGGGGCTTGTCCCCTGCCATTAGCACGTGTTGGAAGGAGCTTGTCCCCTGCCATTAGCTCGTGTTGGAAGGAACTTGTCCTCTGCCATTAGCTCGTGTTGGAAGGAGCTTGTCCATTGCCATTAGCTCGTGTTGGAAGGAGCTTGTCCATTGCCATTAGCTCGTGTTGGAAGGAGCTTGTCCATTGCCATTAGCTCGTGTTGGAAGGAGCTTGTCCATTGCCATTAGCTCGTGTTGGAAGGAGCTTGTCCCCTGCCATAAGCACGTGTTGGAAGGAGCTTGTCCCCTGCCATTAGCTCGTGTTGGAAGGAGCTTGTCCATTGTTATTAGCTCGTGTTGGAAGGAGCTTGTCCCCTGCCATTAGCTCGTGTTGGAAGGAGCTTGTCCATTGCCATTAGCTCGTGTTGGAAGGAGCTTGTCCCCTGCCATTAGCTCGTGTTGGAAGGAGCTTGTCCCCTGCCATTAGCTCGTGTTGGAAGGAGCTTGTCCATTGCCATTAGCTCGTGTTGGAAGGAGCTTGTCCATTGCCATTAGCTCGTGTTGGAAGGAGCTTGTCCCCTGCCATTAGCTCGTGTTGGAAGGAGCTTGTCCATTGCCATTAGCTCGTGTTGGAAGGAGCTTGTCCATTGCCATTAGCTCGTGTTGGAAGGAGCTTGTCCATTGCCATTAGCTCGTGTTGGAAGGAGCTTGTCCATTGCCATTAGCTCGTGTTGGAAGGAGCGTGTCCCCTGCCATAAGCACGTGTTGGAAGGAGCTTGTCCCCTGCCATTAGCTCGTGTTGGAAGGAGCTTGTCCATTGTTATTAGCTCGTGTTGGAAGGAGCTTGTCCCCTGCCATTAGCTCGTGTTGGAAGGAGCTTGTCCATTGCCATTAGCTCATGTTGGAAGGAGCTTGTCCCCTGCCATTAGCTCGTGTTGGAAGGAGCTTGTCCCCTGCCATTAGCTCGTGTTGGAAGGAGCTTGTCCATTGCCATTAGCTCGTGTTGGAAGGAGCTTGTCCATTGCCATTAGCTCGTGTTGGAAGGAGCTTGTCCCCTGCCATAAGCACGTGTTGGAAGGAGCTTGTCCTCTGCCATTAGCCCGTGTTGGAAGGAGCTTGTCCCCTGCCATTAGCACTTGTTAGACGGAGCTTGTCCCCTGCCATTAGCTCGTGATGGAAGGAGCTTGTCCCCTGCCATTAGCACGTGTTGCAAGGGGCTTGTCCCTGCCATTAGCACTTGTTAGACGGAGCTTGTCCCCTGCCATTAGCTCGTGATGGAAGGAGCTTGTCCCCTGCCATTAGCACGTGTTGGAAGGGGCTTGTCCCTGCCATTAGCCCGTGTTGTAAGGAGCTTGTCCCCTGCCATTAGCTCGTGCTGTAAGGAGCTTGTCCCCTGCCATTAGCTCATGTTGGAAGGAGCTTGTCCCCTGCCATTAGCTGATGTTGGAAGGAGCTTGTCCCCTGCCATTAGCTCGTGTTGGAAGGAGCTTGTCCCCTGCCATTAGCTCGTGATGGAAGGAGCTTGTCCCCTGCCATTAGCACGTGTTGGAAGGAGCTTGTCCTCTGCCATTAGCTCGTGTTGGAAGGAGCTTGTCCCCTGCCATTAGCTCGTGATGGAAGGAGCTTGTCCCCTGCCATTAGCACGTGTTGGAAGGAGCTTGTCCTCTGCCATTAGCTCGTGTTGGAAGGAGCTTGTCCCCTGCCATTAGCACTTGTTAGACGGGGCTTTTCCCCTGCCATTAGCTCGTGCTGTAAGGAGCTTGTCCCCTGCCATTAGCACGTGTTGGAAGGAGCTTGTCCTCTGCCATTAGCACGTGTTGGAAGGAGCTTGTCCCCTGCCATTAGCTCGTGTTGGAAGGAGCTTGTCCCCTGCCATTAGCTCGTGCTGTAAGGAGCTTGTCCCCTGCCATTAGCTCATGTTGGAAGGACCTTGTCCCCTGCCATTAGCTCGTGTTGGAAGGAGCCTGTCCCCTGCCATTAGCCCGTGTTGGAAGGAGCTTGTCCCCTGCCATTAGCACGTGTTGGAAGGAGCTTGTCCATTGCCATTAGTCCGTGTTGGAAGGAGCTTGTCCATTGCCATTAGCTCGTGTTGGAAGGAGCTTGTCCCCTGCCATTAGCACGTGTTGGAAGGGGCTTGTCCCTGCCATTAGCCCGTGTTGGGAGGAGCTTGTCCCCTGCCATTAGCACGTGTTGGAAGGAGCTTGTCCCCTGCCATTAGCCCGTGTTGGAAGGAGCTTGTCCCCTGCCATTAGCACGTGTTGGATAGAGCTTGTCCTCTACCATTAGCCCGTGTTGGAAGGAGCTTGTCCTCTGCCATTAGCACGTGTTGGATGGAGCTTGTCCCTTGCCATTAGCTCGTGTTGGAAGGAGCTTGTCCCCTGCCATTAGCCCGTGTTGGAAGGAGCTTGTCCCTTGCCATTAGCACGTGTTGGAAGGAGCTTGTCCCTTGCCATTAGCTCGTGTTGGAAGGAGCTTGTCCCCTGCCATTAGCACGTGTTGGATGGAGCTTGTCCTCTACCATTAGCCCGTGTTGGAAGGAGCTTGTCCCCTGCCATTAGCACGTGTTGGAAGGAGCTTGTCCCCTGCCATTAGCACGTGTTGGAAGGAGCTTGTCCCCTGCCATTAGCTCGTGTTGGAAGGAGCTTGTCCATTGCCATTAGCACGTGTTGGAAGGACCCTGTCCCCTGCCATTAGCTCGAGTTGGAAGGAGCTTGTCCCCTGCCATTAGCACGTGTTGGAAGGAGCTTGTCCCCTGCCATTAGCTCGTGTTGGAAGGAGCTTGTCCTCTGCCATTAGCACGTGTTGGAAGGAGCTTGTCCCCTGCCATTAGCCCGTGTTGGAAGGAGCTTGTCCCCTGCCAATAGCACGTGTTGGAAGGAATTTGTCAATTGCCATTAGCTCATGTTGGAAGGAGCTTGTCCCCTGCCATTAGCACGTGTTGGAAGGACCTTGTCCCCTGCCATAAGCACGTGTTGTAAGGAGCTTGTCCCCTGCCATTAGCTCGGGTTGGAAGGAGCTTGTCCCCTGCCATTAGCTCGTGTTGGAAGGAGCTTGTCCCTTGCCATTAGCTCGTGTTGGAAGGACCTTGTCCCTTGCCATTAGCTCGTGTTGGAAGGACCTTGTCCCCTGCCATTAGCCCGTGTTGGAAGGAGCTTGTCCCCTGCCATTAGCTCGTGTTGGAAGGAGCTTGTCCCCTGCCATTAGCCCGTGTTGGAAGGAGCTTGTCCCCTGCCATTAGCTCGTGTTGGAAGGACCTTGTCCCTTGCCATTAGCTCGTGTTGGAAGGACCTTGTCCCCTACCATTAGCCCGTGTTGGAAGGAGCCTGTCCCCTGCCATTAGCTCGTGTTGGAAGGAGCTTGTCCCCTGCCATTAGCCCGTGTTGGGAGGAGCTTGTCCCCTGCCATTAGCTCGTGTTGGAAGGAGCTTGTCCCCTGCCATTAGCCCGTGTTGGAAGGAGCTTGTCCCCTGCCATTAGCACGTAATGGAAGGAGCTTGTCCATTGCCATTAGCTCGTGCTGTAAGGAGCTTGTCCCTTGCCATTAGCTCATGTTGGAAGGACCTTGTCCCCTGCCATTAGCTCGTGTTGGAAGGAGCTTGTCCATTGCCATTAGCTCGTGCTGTAAGGAGCTTGTCCCCTGCCATTAGCTCGTGTTGGAAGGAGCTTGTCCCCTGCCATTAGCTCATGTTGGAAGGAGCTTGTCCCCTGCCATTAGCTCGTGTTGGAAGGAGCTTGTCCCCTGCCATTAGCTCGTGTTGGAAGGAGCTTGTCCCCTGCCATTAGCCCGTGTTGGAAGGAGCTTGTCCCCTGCCATTAGCACGTGTTGGAAGGAGCTTGTCCATTGCCATTAGCTCGTGCTGTAAGGAGCTTGTCCCTTGCCATTAGCTCATGTTGGAAGGACCTTGTCCCCTGCCATTCGCTCGTGTTGGAAGGAGCTTGTCCCCTGCCATTAGCTCCTGTTGGAAGGAGCTTGTCCATTGCCATTAGCTCGTGCTGTAAGGAGCTTGTCCCCTGCCATTAGCTCGTGCTGTAAGGAGCTTGTCCCCTGACATTAGCTCGTGCTGTAAGGAGCTTGTCCCTTGCCATTAGCTCGTGTTGGAAGGACCTTGTCCCCTGCCATTAGCACGTGTTGGGAGGAGCTTGTCCCTTGCCATTAGCACGTGTTGGGAGGAGCTTGTCCCTTGCCATTAGCACGTGTTGGAAGGAGCTTGTTCCCTGCCATTAGCTCATGTTGGAAGGAGCTTGTCCCCTGCCATTAGCTCGTGTTGGAAGGACCTTGTCCCCTGCCATTAGCACGTGTTGGGAGGAGCTTGTCCCTTGCCATTAGCACGTGTTGGAAGGAGCTTGTTCCCTGCCATTAGCTCATGTTGGAAGGAGCTTGTCCCCTGCCATTAGCTCGTGTTGGAAGGAGCTTGTCCCCTGCCATTAGCACGTGTTGGAAGGAGCTTGTCCCCTGCCATTAGCTCATGTTGGAAGGAGCTTGTCCATTGCCATTAGCACGTGTTGGAAGGAGCTTGTCCCCTGCCATTAGCTCGTGTTGGATGGAGCTTGTCCATTGCCATTAGCTCGTGTTGGGAGGAGCTTGTCCATTGCCATTAGCCCGTGTTGGAAGGAGCTTGTCCCTTGCCATTAGCACGTGTTGGAAGGAGCTTGTCCCCTGCCATTAGCACGTGTTGGAAGGAGCTTGTCCATTGCCATTAGCACGTGTTGGAAGGACCTTGTCCCCTGCCATTAGCTCGTGTTGGAAGGAGCTTGTCCCCTGCCATTAGCTCGTGTTGGAAGGAGCTTGTCCCCTGCCATTAGCCCATGTTGGAAGGAGCTTGTCCCCTGCCATTAGCACGTGTTGGAAGGAGCTTGTCCATTGCCATTAGCACGTGTTGGAAGGAGCTTGTCCCCTGCTATTAGCCCGTGTTGGAAGGAGCTTGTCCCCTGCCATTAGCTCGTGTTGGAAGGAGCTTGTCCCCTGCCATTAGCACGTGTTGGAAGGAGCTTGTCCATTGCCATTAGCTCGTGTTGGAAGGAGCTTGTCCCCTGCCATTAGCCCGTGTTGGATGGAGCTTGTCCTCTGCCATTAGCACGTGTTGGAAGGGGTTTGTCCATTGCCATTAGCACGTGTTGGAAGGGGTTTGTCCACTGCCATTAGCACGTGTTGGAAGGAGCTTGTCCCCTGCCAATAGCACGTGTTGGAAGGAGCTTGTTCCCTGCCAATAGCACGTGTTGGAAAGAGCTTGTCCATTGCCATTAGCACGTGTTGGAAGGAATTTGTCAATTGCCATTAGCTCGTGTTGGAAGGAGCTTGTCCCCTGCCATTAGCTCGTGTTGGAAGGAGCTTGTCCCCTGCCATTAGCTCGTGTTGGAAGGAGCTTGTCCCCTGCCATTAGCTCGTGTTGGAAGGAGCTTGTCCCCTGCCATTAGCTCGTGTTGGAAGGAGCTTGTCCCCTGCCATTAGCACGTGTTGGAAGGAGCTTGTCCCCTGCCATTAGCACGTGTTGGAAGGACCTTGTCCCCTGCCATTAGCACGTGTTGGAAGGAGCTTGTCCCCTGCCATTAGCCCGTCTTGGAAGGAGCTTGTCCCCTGCCATTAGCCCGTGTTGGAAGGAGCTTGTCCCCTGCCATTAGCTCGTGTTGGAAGAAGCTTGTCCATTGCCATTAGCCCGTGTTGGAAGGAGCTTGTCCATTGCCATTAGCCCGTGTTGGAAGGAACTTGTCCCTTGCCATTAGCACGTGTTGGAAGGAGCTTGTCCCCTGCCATTAGCACGTGTTGGAAGGAGCTTGTCCATTGCCATTAGCATGTGTTGGAAGGACCTTGTCCTCTGCCATTAGCTCGTGTTGGAAGAAGCTTGTCCATTGCCATTAGCCCGTGTTGGAAGGAGCTTGTCCATTGCCATTAGCCCGTGTTGGAAGGAGCTTGTCCCTTGCCATTGGCACGTGTTGGAAGGAGCTTGTCCCCTGCCATTAGCACGTGTTGGAAGGAGCTTGTCCTCTGCCATTAGCTCGTGTTGGAAGAAGCTTGTCCATTGCCATTAGCCCGTGTTGGAAGGAGCTTATCCATTGCCATTAGCCCGTGTTGGAAGGAGCTTGTCCCTTGCCATTAGCACGTGTTGGAAGGAGCTTGTCCCCTGCCATTAGCACGTGTTGGAAGGAGCTTGTCCATTGCCATTAGCACGTGTTGGAAGGACCTTGTCCCCTGCCATTAGCTCGTGTTGGAAGGAGCTTGTCCCCTGCCATTAGCCCGTGTTGGAAGGAGCTTGTCCCCTGCCATTAGCACGTGTTGGAAGGAGCTTGTCCATTGCCATTAGCACGTGTTGGAAGGAGCTTTTCCCCTGCTATTAGCCCGTGTTGGAAGGAGCTTGTCCCCTGCCATTAGCTCGTGTTGGAAGGAGCTTGTCCCCTGCCATTAGCACTTGTTGGAAGGAGCTTGTCCATTGCCATTAGCTCGTGTTGGAAGGAGCTTGTCCCCTGCCATTAGCCCGTGTTGGATGGAGCTTGTCCTCTGCCATTAGCACGTGTTGGAAGGGGTTTGTCCATTGCCATTAGCACGTGTTGGAAGGGGTTTGTCCATTGCCATTAGCACGTGTTGGAAGGAGCTTGTCCATTGCCATTAGCACGTGTTGGAAGGGTTTTGTCCATTGCCATTAGCCCGTGTTGGGAGGAGCTTGTCCCCTGCCATTAGCTCGTGTTGGAAGGAGCTTGTCCCCTGCCATTAGCTCGTGTTGGAAGGAGCTTGTCCCCTGCCATTAGCTCGTGTTGGAAGGAGCTTGTCCCCTGCCATTAGCTCGTGTTGGAAGGAGCTTGTCCCCTGCCATTAGCACGTGTTGGAAGGAGCTTGTCCCCTGCCATTAGCACGTGTTGGAAGGACCTTGTCCCCTGCCATTAGCACGTGTTGGAAGGAGCTTGTCCCCTGCCATTAGCCCGTCTTGGAAGGAGCTTGTCCCCTGCCATTAGCCCGTGTTGGAAGGAGCTTGTCCCCTGCCATTAGCACGTGTTGGAAGGAGCTTGTCCCCTGCCATTAGCACGTGTTGGAAGGAGCTTGTCCCCTGCCATTAGCCCGTGTTGGAAGGAGCTTGTCCCCTGCCATTAGCACGTGTTGGAAGGAGCTTGTCCCCTGCCATTAGCTCGTGTTGGAAGGAGCTTGTCCCCTGCCATTAGCACGTGATGGAAGGACCTTGTCCCCTGCCATAAGCACGTGTTGGAAGGAGCTTGTCCTCTGCCATTAGCCCGTGTTGGAAGGAGCTTGTCCCCTGCCATTAGCTCATGTTGGAAGGAGCTTGTCCATTGCCATTAGCTCGTGTTGGAAGGAGCTTGTCCCCTGCCATTAGCTCGTGTTGGAAGGACCTTGTCCCCTGCCATTAGCTCGTGTTGGAAGGAGCTTGTCCATTGCCATTAGCTCGTGTTGGAAGGAGCTTGTCCATTGCCATTAGCTCGTGTTGGAAGGAGCTTGTCCATTGCCATTAGCTCGTGTAGGAAGGAGCTTGTCCATTGCCATTAGCTCGTGTTGGAAGGAGCTTGTCCATTGCCATTAGCACGTGTTGGAAGGAGCTTGTCCCCTGCCATTAGCTCGTGTTGGAAGGGGCTTGTCCATTGCCATTAGCACGTGTTGGAAGGAGCTTGTCCCCTGCCATTAGCACGTGTTGGAAGGAGCTTGTCCCCTGCCATTAGCTCGTGTTGGAAGGAGCTTGTCCTCTGCCATTAGCTCGTGTTGGAAGGAGCTTGTCCATTGCCATTAGCTCGTGTTGGAAGGAGCTTGTCCATTGCCATTAGCTCGTGTTGGAAGGAGCTTGTCCATTGCCATTAGCTCGTGTTGGAAGGAGCTTGTCCATTGCCATTAGCTCGTGTTGGAAGGAGCTTGTCCATTGCCATTAGCTCGTGTTGGAAGGAGCTTGTCCCCTGCCATTAGCTCGTGTTGGAAGGAGCTTGTCCATTGCCATTAGCTCGTGTTGGAAGGAGCTTGTCCATTGCCATTAGCTCGTGTTGGAAGGAGCTTGTCCCCTGCCATAAGCACGTGTTGGAAGGAGCTTGTCCCCTGCCATAAGCACGTGTTGGAAGGAGCTTGTCCTCTGCCATTAGCCCGTGTTGGAAGGAGCTTGTCCCCTGCCATTAGCACGTGTTGGAAGGAGCTTGTCCCCTGCCATTAGCACTTGTTAGACGGAGCTTGTCCCCTGCCATTAGCTCGTGATGGAAGGAGCTTGTCCCCTGCCATTAGCACGTGTTGGAAGGGGCTTGTCCCTGCCATTAGCACTTGTTAGACGGAGCTTGTCCCCTGCCATTAGCTCGTGATGGAAGGAGCTTGTCCCCTGCCATTAGCACGTGTTGGAAGGGGCTTGTCCCTGCCATTAGCCCGTGTTGGAAGGAGCTTGTCCCCTGCCATTAACTCGTGCTGTAAGGAGCTTGTCCCCTGCCATTAGCTCATGTTGGAAGGAGCTTGTCCCCTGCCATTAGCTGATGTTGGAAGGAGCTTGTCCCCTGCCATTAGCACTTGTTAGACGGAGCTTGTCCCTTGCCATTAGCCCGTGTTGGAAGGAGCTTGTCCCCTGCCATTAGCTCGTGCTGTAAGGAGCTTGTCCCCTGCCATTAGCTCGTGTTGGAAGGAGCTTGTCCCCTGCCATTAGCTCGTGTTGGAAGGAGCTTGTCCCCTGCCATTAGCTCGTGTTGGAAGGAGCTTGTCCCCTGCCATTAGCTCATGTTGGAAGGACCTTGTCCCCTGCCATTAGCTCGTGTTGGAAGGAGCTTGTCCATTGCCATTAGCTCATGTTGGAAGGACCTTGTCCCCTGCCATTAGCTCATATTGGAAGGAGCTTGTCCCCTGCCATTAGCTCGTGTTGGAAGGAGCTTGTCCCCTGCCATTAGCACGTGTTGGAAGGAGCTTGTCCATTGCCATTAGCCCGTGTTGGAAGGAGCTTGTCCATTGCCATTAGCTCGTGTTGGAAGGAGCTTGTCCCCTGCCATTAGCACGTGTTGGAAGGGGCTTGTCCCCTGCCATTAGCCCGTGTTGGAAGGAGCTTGTCCCCTGCCATTAGCACGTGTTGGATAGAGCTTGTCCTCTACCATTAGCCCGTGTTGGAATGAGCTTGTCCTCTGCCATTAGCACTTGTTGGATGGAGCTTGTCCCTTGCCATTAGCTCGTGTTGGAAGGAGCTTGTCCATTGCCATTAGCTTGTGTTGGAAGGAGCTTGTCCATTGCCATTAGCTCGTGTTGGAAGGAGCTTGTCCATTGCCATTAGCTCGTGTTGGAAGGAGCTTGTCCATTGCCATTAGCTCGTGTTGGAAGGAGCTTGTCCATTGCCATTAGCACGTGTTGGAAGGAGCTTGTCCCCTGCCATTAGCTCGTGTTGGAAGGAGCTTGTCCCCTGCCATTAGCTCGTGTTGGAAGGAGCTTGTCCCCTGCCATTAGCTCGTGTTGGAAGGAGCTTGTCCATTGCCATTAGCTTGTGTTGGAAGGAGCTTGTCCATTGCCATTAGCTCGTGTTGGAAGGAGCTTGTCCATTGCCATTAGCTCGTGTTGGAAGGAGCTTGTCCATTGCCATTAGCACGTGTTGGAAGGAGCTTGTCCCCTGCCATTAGCTCGTGTTGGAAGGGGCTTGTCCCCTGCCATTAGCACGTGTTGGAAGGAGCTTGTCCCCTGCCATTAGCTCGTGTTGGAAGGAACTTGTCCTCTGCCATTAGCTCGTGTTGGAAGGAGCTTGTCCATTGCCATTAGCTCGTGTTGGAAGGAGCTTGTCCATTGCCATTAGCTCGTGTTGGAAGGAGCTTGTCCATTGCCATTAGCTCGTGTTGGAAGGAGCTTGTCCATTGCCATTAGCTCGTGTTGGAAGGAGCTTGTCCCCTGCCATAAGCACGTGTTGGAAGGAGCTTGTCCCCTGCCATTAGCTCGTGTTGGAAGGAGCTTGTCCATTGTTATTAGCTCGTGTTGGAAGGAGCTTGTCCCCTGCCATTAGCTCGTGTTGGAAGGAGCTTGTCCATTGCCATTAGCTCGTGTTGGAAGGAGCTTGTCCCCTGCCATTAGCTCGTGTTGGAAGGAGCTTGTCCCCTGCCATTAGCTCGTGTTGGAAGGAGCTTGTCCATTGCCATTAGCTCGTGTTGGAAGGAGCTTGTCCATTGCCATTAGCTCGTGTTGGAAGGAGCTTGTCCCCTGCCATTAGCTCGTGTTGGAAGGAGCTTGTCCATTGCCATTAGCTCGTGTTGGAAGGAGCTTGTCCATTGCCATTAGCTCGTGTTGGAAGGAGCTTGTCCATTGCCATTAGCTCGTGTTGGAAGGAGCTTGTCCATTGCCATTAGCTCGTGTTGGAAGGAGCTTGTCCCCTGCCATAAGCACGTGTTGGAAGGAGCTTGTCCCCTGCCATTAGCTCGTGTTGGAAGGAGCTTGTCCATTGTTATTAACTCGTGTTGGAAGGAGCTTGTCCCCTGCCATTAGCTCGTGTTGGAAGGAGCTTGTCCATTGCCATTAGCTCATGTTGGAAGGAGCTTGTCCCCTGCCATTAGCTCGTGTTGGAAGGAGCTTGTCCCCTGCCATTAGCTCGTGTTGGAAGGAGCTTGTCCATTGCCATTAGCTCGTGTTGGAAGGAGCTTGTCCATTGCCATTAGCTCGTGTTGGAAGGAGCTTGTCCCCTGCCATAAGCACGTGTTGGAAGGAGCTTGTCCTCTGCCATTAGCCCGTGTTGGAAGGAGCTTGTCCCCTGCCATTAGCACTTGTTAGACGGAGCTTGTCCCCTGCCATTAGCTCGTGATGGAAGGAGCTTGTCCCCTGCCATTAGCACGTGTTGCAAGGGGCTTGTCCCTGCCATTAGCACTTGTTAGACGGAGCTTGTCCCCTGCCATTAGCTCGTGATGGAAGGAGCTTGTCCCCTGCCATTAGCACGTGTTGGAAGGGGCTTGTCCCTGCCATTAGCCCGTGTTGGAAGGAGCTTGTCCCCTGCCATTAGCTCGTGCTGTAAGGAGCTTGTCCCCTGCCATTAGCTCATGTTGGAAGGAGCTTGTCCCCTGCCATTAGCTGATGTTGGAAGGAGCTTGTCCCCTGCCATTAGCTCGTGTTGGAAGGAGCTTGTCCCCTGCCATTAGCTCGTGATGGAAGGAGCTTGTCCCCTGCCATTAGCACGTGTTGGAAGGAGCTTGTCCTCTGCCATTAGCTCGTGTTGGAAGGAGCTTGTCCCCTGCCATTAGCTCGTGATGGAAGGAGCTTGTCCCCTGCCATTAGCACGTGTTGGAAGGAGCTTGTCCTCTGCCATTAGCTCGTGTTGGAAGGAGCTTGTCCCCTGCCATTAGCACTTGTTAGACGGGGCTTTTCCCCTGCCATTAGCTCGTGCTGTAAGGAGCTTGTCCCCTGCCATTAGCACGTGTTGGAAGGAGCTTGTCCTCTGCCATTAGCACGTGTTGGAAGGAGCTTGTCCCCTGCCATTAGCTCGTGTTGGAAGGAGCTTGTCCCCTGCCATTAGCTCGTGCTGTAAGGAGCTTGTCGCCTGCCATTAGCTCATGTTGGAAGGACCTTGTCCCCTGCCATTAGCTCGTGTTGGAAGGAGCTTGTCCCCTGCCATTAGCCCGTGTTGGAAGGAGCTTGTCCCCTGCCATTAGCACGTGTTGGAAGGGGCTTGTCCCTGCCATTAGCCCGTGTTGGGAGGAGCCTGTCCCCTGCCATTAGCACGTGTTGGAAGGAGCTTGTCCCCTGCCATTAGCCCGTGTTGGAAGGAGCTTGTCCCCTGCCATTAGCACGTGTTGGATAGAGCTTGTCCTCTACCATTAGCCCGTGTTGGAAGGAGCTTGTCCTCTGCCATTAGCACGTGTTGGATGGAGCTTGTCCCTTGCCATTAGCTCGTGTTGGAAGGAGCTTGTCCCCTGCCATTAGCCCGTGTTGGAAGGAGCTTGTCCCTTGCCATTAGCACGTGTTGGAAGGAGCTTGTCCCTTGCCATTAGCTCGTGTTGGAAGGAGCTTGTCCCCTGCCATTAGCACGTGTTGGATAGAGCTTGTCCTCTACCATTAGCCCGTGTTGGAAGGAGCTTGTCCCCTGCCATTAGCACGTGTTGGAAGGAGCTTGTCCCCTGCCATTAGCACGTGTTGGAAGGAGCTTGTCCCCTGCCATTAGCTCGTGTTGGAAGGAGCTTGTCCATTGCCATTAGCACGTGTTGGAAGGACCCTGTCCCCTGCCATTAGCTCGTGTTGGAAGGAGCTTGTCCCCTGCCATTAGCACGTGTTGGAAGGAGCTTGTCCCCTGCCATTAGCTCGTGTTGGAAGGAGCTTGTCCTCTGCCATTAGCACGTTTTGGAAGGAGCTTGTCCCCTGCCATTAGCCCGTGTTGGAAGGAGCTTGTCCCCTGCCAATAGCACGTGTTGGAAGGAATTTGTCAATTGCCATTAGCTCATGTTGGAAGGAGCTTGTCCCCTGCCATTAGCACGTGTTGGAAGGAGCTTGTCCCCTGCCATAAGCACGTGTTGTAAGGAGCTTGTCCCCTGCCATTAGCTCGGGTTGGAAGGAGCTTGTCCCCTGCCATTAGCTCGTGTTGGAAGGAGCTTGTCCCTTGCCATTAGCTCGTGTTGGAAGGACCTTGTCCCTTGCCATTAGCTCGTGTTGGAAGGACCTTGTCCCCTGCCATTAGCCCGTGTTGGAAGGAGCTTGTCCCCTGCCATTAGCTCGTGTTGGAAGGAGCTTGTCCCCTGCCATTAGCCCGTGTTGGAAGGAGCTTGTCCCCTGCCATTAGCTCGTGTTGGAAGGACCTTGTCCCTTGCCATTAGCTCGTGTTGGAAGGACCTTGTCCCCTACCATTAGCCCGTGTTGGAAGGAGCCTGTCCCCTGCCATTAGCTCGTGTTGGAAGGAGCTTGTCCCCTGCCATTAGCCCGTGTTGGGAGGAGCTTGTCCCCTGCCATTAGCTCGTGTTGGAAGGAGCTTGTCCCCTGCCATTAGCCCGTGTTGGAAGGAGCTTGTCCCCTGCCATTAGCACGTAATGGAAGGAGCTTGTCCATTGCCATTAGCTCGTGCTGTAAGGAGCTTGTCCCTTGCCATTAGCTCATGTTGGAAGGACCTTGTCCCCTGCCATTAGCTCGTGTTGGAAGGAGCTTGTCCATTGCCATTAGCTCGTGCTGTAAGGAGCTTGTCCCCTGCCATTAGCTCGTGTTGGAAGGAGCTTGTCCCCTGCCATTAGCTCATGTTGGAAGGAGCTTGTCCCCTGCCATTAGCTCGTGTTGGAAGGAGTTTGTCCCCTGCCATTAGCTCGTGTTGGAAGGAGCTTGTCCCCTGCCATTAGCCCGTGTTGGAAGGAGCTTGTCCCCTGCCATTAGCACGTGTTGGAAGGAGCTTGTCCATTGCCATTAGCTCGTGCTGTAAGGAGCTTGTCCCTTGCCATTAGCTCATGTTGGAAGGACCTTGTCCCCTGCCATTCGCTCGTGTTGGAAGGAGCTTGTCCCCTGCCATTAGCTCCTGTTGGAAGGAGCTTGTCCATTGCCATTAGCTCGTGCTGTAAGGAGCTTGTCCCCTGCCATTAGCTCGTGCTGTAAGGAGCTTGTCCCCTGACATTAGCTCGTGCTGTAAGGAGCTTGTCCCTTGCCATTAGCTCGTGTTGGAAGGACCTTGTCCCCTGCCATTAGCACGTGTTGGGAGGAGCTTGTCCCTTGCCATTAGCACGTGTTGGAAGGAGCTTGTTCCCTGCCATTAGCTCATGTTGGAAGGAGCTTGTCCCCTGCCATTAGCTCGTGTTGGAAGGAGCTTGTCCCCTGCCATTAGCACGTGTTGGAAGGAGCTTGTCCCCTGCCATTAGCTCATGTTGGAAGGAGCTTGTCCATTGCCATTAGCACGTGTTGGAAGGAGCTTGTCCCCTGCCATTAGCTCGTGTTGGATGGAGCTTGTCCATTGCCATTAGCTCGTGTTGGGAGGAGCTTGTCCATTGCCATTAGCTCGTGCTGTAAGGAGCTTGTCCCTTGCCATTAGCTCATGTTGGAAGGACCTTGTCCCCTGCCATTAGCTCGTGTTGGAAGGAGCTTGTCCCCTGCCATTTGCTCGTGTTGGAAGGAGCTTGTCCATTGCCATTAGCTCGTGCTGTAAGGAGCTTGTCCCCTGCCATTAGCTCGTGCTGTAAGGAGCTTGTCCCCTGACATTAGCTCGTGCTGTAAGGAGCTTGTCCCTTGCCATTAGCTCGTGTTGGAAGGACCTTGTCCCCTGCCATTAGCACGTGTTGGGAGGAGCTTGTCCCTTGCCATTAGCACGTGTTGGAAGGAGCTTGTTCCCTGCCATTAGCTCATGTTGGAAGGAGCTTGTCCCCTGCCATTAGCCCGTGTTGGAAGGAGCTTGTCCCCTGCCATTAGCACGTGTTGGAAGGAGCTTGTCCCCTGCCATTAGCTCATGTTGGAAGGAGCTTGTCCATTGCCATTAGCACGTGTTGGAAGGAGCTTGTCCCCTGCCATTAGCTCGTGTTGGAAGGAGCTTGTCCATTGCCATTAGCTCGTGTTGGGAGGAGCTTGTCCCCTGCCATTAGCTCGTGTTGGGAGGAGCGTGTCCCCTGCCATTAGCACGTGTTGGTTGGAGCTTGTCCCCTGCCATTAGCTCGTGTTGGAAAGAGCTTGTCCCCTGCCATTAGCTCGTGTTGGAAGGAGCTTGTCCCCTGCCATTAGCACGTGTTGGAAGGAGCTTGTCCCCTGCCATTAGCCCGTGTTGGGAGGAGCTTGTCCCTTGCCATTAGCCCGTGTTGGAAGGAGCTTGTCCATTGCCATTAGCACGTGTTGGGAGGAGCTTGTCCCTTGCCATTAGCTCGTGTTGGAAGGAGCATGTCCCCTGCCATTAGCTCGTGTTGGAAGGAGCGTGTCCCCTGCCATTAGCACGTGTTGGATGGAGCTTGTCCCCTGCCATTAGCTCGTGTTGGAAGGAGCTTGTCCCCTGCCATTAGCTCGTGTTGGAAGGAGCTTGTCCCCTGCCATTAGCACGTGTTGGAAGGAGCTTGTCCCCTGCCATTAGCCCGTGTTGGAAGGAGCTTGTCCATTGCCATTAGCACGTGTTGGGAGGAGCTTGTCCCTTGCCATTAGCTCGTGTTGGAAGGAGCTTGTCCATTGCTATTAGCTCGTGTTGGAAGGAGCTTGTCCATTGCCATTAGCACGTGTTGGGAGGAGCTTGTCCCTTGCCATTAGCTCGTGTTGGAAGGAGCTTGTCCATTGCCATTAGCACGTGTTGGAAGGAGCTTGTCCCCTGCCATTAGCACGTGTTGGAAGGAGCTTGTCCCTTGCCATTAGCTCGTGTTGGAAGGAGCTTGTCCATTGCCATTAGCACGTGTTGGAAGGAGCTTGTCCCTTGCCATTAGCACGTGTTGGGAGGAGCTTGTCCTCTGCCATTAGCTCATGTTGGAAGGACCTTGTCCCCTGCCATTAGCACGTGTTGGAAGGAGCTTGTCCATTGCCATTAGCACGTGTTGGGAGGAGCTTGTCCCTTGCCATTAGCACGTGTTGGAAGGAGCTTGTCCCCTGCCATTAGCCCGTGTTGGAAGGAGCTTGTCCCCTGCCATTAGCACGTGTTGGAAGGAGCTTGTCCCCTGCCATTCGCTCGTGCTGTAAGGAGCTTGTCCCCTGCCATTAGCCCGTGCTGTAAGGAGCTTGTCCCTTGCCATTAGCTCATGTTGGAAGGAGCTTGTCCATTGCCATTAGCACGTGTTGTGAGGAGCTTGTCCCTTGCCATTAGCTCGTGTTGGAAGGAGCTTGTCCATTGCCATTAGCACATGTTGGGAGGAGCTTGTCCCTTGCCATTAGCTCGTGTTGGAAGGAGCTTGTCCCCTGCCATTAGCACGTGTTGGAAGGAGCTTGTCCCCTGCCATTAGCCCGTGTTGGAAGGAGCTTGTCCCCTTCCATTCGCTCGTGTTCGAAGGAGCTTGTCCCCTGCCATTCGCTCGTGTTGGAAGGAGCTTGTCCCCTGCCATTCGCTCGTGTTGGAAGGAGCTTGTCCCCTGCCATTCGCTCATGTTGGAAGGAGCTTGTCCCCTGCCATTCGCTCGTGTTGGAAGGAGCTTGTCCCCTGCCATTAGCTCGTGTTGGAAGGAGCTTGTCCCCTGCCATTAGCCCGTGTTGGAAGGAGCTTCTCCCCTGCCATTCGCTCGTGTTGGAAGGAGCTTGTCCCCTGCCATTAGCACGTGTTGGAAGGAGCTTGTCCCCTGCCATTAGCTCGTGTTGGAAGGAGCTTGTCCCCTGCCATTAGCCCGTGTTGGAAGGAGCTTGTCCCCTGCCATTAGCACGTGTTGGAAGGAGCTTGTCCCCTGCCATTAGCTCGTGTTGGAAGGAGCTTGTCCCCTGCCATTAGCACGTGTTGGAAGGAGCTTGTCCCCTTCCATTAGCTCGTGTTGGAAGGAGCTTGTCCCCTGCCATTAGCACGTGTTGGAAGGAGCTTGTCCCCTTCCATTAGCTCGTGTTGGAAGGAGCTTGTCCCCTGCCATTAGCTCGTGTTGGAAGGAGCTTTTCCATTGCCATTAGCTCGTGTTGGGAGGAGCTTGTCCTCTGCCATTAGCTCGTGTTGGGAGGAGCTTGTCCTCTGCCATTAGCCCGTGTTGGATGGAGCTTGTCCTCTGCCATTAGCACGTGTTGGGAGGAGCTTGTCCCCTGCCATTAGCACGTGTTGGATGGAGCTTGTCCTCTGCCATTAGCACGTGTTGGAAGGACCTTGTCCCTTGCCATTAGCACGTGTTGGATGGAGCTTGTCCCTGCCATTAGCTCGTGTTGGAAGGAATTTGTCCCCTGCCATTAGCCCGTGTTGGAAGGAGCTTGTCCCCTGCAATTAGCTCGTGTTGGAAGGAATTTGTCCTCTGCCATTAGCACGTGTTGGGAGGAGCTTTTCCCCAGCCATTAGCCCGTGTTGGAAGGAGCTTATCCATTGCCATTAGCACGTGTTGGAAGGACCTTGTCCCCTGCCATTAGCTCGTGTTGGAAGGAGCTTGTCCTCTGCCATTAGCTCATGTTGGAAGGAGCTTGTCCATTGCCATTAGCTCGTGTTGGAAGAAGCTTGTCCATTGCCATTAGCTCGTGTTGGAAGGAGCTTGTCCCCTGCCATTAGCTCGTGTTGGAAGGAGCTTGTCCATTGCCATTAGCTCGTGTTGGAAGGAGCTTGTCCTCTGCCATTAGCACGTGTTGGAAGGAGCTTGTCCATTGCCATTAGCTCGTGTTGGAAGGACCTTGTCCCCTGCCATTAGCACGTGTTAGATGGAGCTTGTCCCCTGCCATTAGCTCATGTTGGAAGGAGCTTGTCCTCTGCCATTTGCTCGTGTTGGAAGGAGCTTTTCCATTGCCATTAGCTCGTGTTGGAAGGAGCTTGTCCCCTGCCATTAGCACGTGTTGGATGGAGCTTGTCCCCTGCCATTAGCTCGTGTTGGAAGGAGCTTGTCCCCTGCCATTAGCTCGTGCTGTAAGGAGCTTGTCCCCTGCCATTAGCTCGTGTTGGAAGGAGCTTGTCCCCTGCCATTAGCTCATGTTGGAAGGAGCTTGTCCATTGCCATTAGCACGTGTTGGAAGGAGCTTGTCCCCTGCCATTAGCTCGTGTTGGAAGGAGCTTGTTCATTGCCATTAGCTCGTGTTGGGAGGAGCTTGTCCCCTGCCATTAGCTCGTGTTGGGAGGAGCGTGTCCCCTGCCATTAGCACGTGTTGGATGGAGCTTGTCCCCTGCCATTAGCTCGTGTTGGAAGGAGCTTGTCCCCTGCCATTAGCTCGTGTTGGAAGGAGCTTGTCCCCTGCCATTAGCACGTGTTGGAAGGAGCTTGTCCCCTGCCATTAGCCCGTGTTGGGAGGAGCTTGTCCCTTGCCATTAGCCCGTGTTGGAAGGAGCTTGTCCATTGCCATTAGCACGTGTTGGGAGGAGCTTGTCCCTTGCCATTAGCTCGTGTTGGAAGGAGCATGTCCCCTGCCATTAGCTCGTGTTGGAAGGAGCGTGTCCCCTGCCATTAGCACGTGTTGGATGGAGCTTGTCCCCTGCCATTAGCTCGTGTTGGAAGGAGCTTGTCCCCTGCCATTAGCTCGTGTTGGAAGGAGCTTGTCCCCTGCCATTAGCACGTGTTGGAAGGAGCTTGTCCCCTGCCATTAGCCCGTGTTGGAAGGAGCTTTTCCATTGCCATTAGCACGTGTTGGGAGGAGCTTGTCCCTTGCCATTAGCTCGTGTTGGAAGGAGCTTGTCCATTGCTATTAGCTCGTGTTGGAAGGAGCTTGTCCATTGCCATTAGCACGTGTTGGGAGGAGCTTGTCCCTTGCCATTAGCTCGTGTTGGAAGGAGCTTGTCCATTGCCATTAGCTCGTGTTGGAAGGAGCTTGTCCCCTGCCATTAGCACGTGTTGGAAGGAGCTTGTCCCTTGCCATTAGCTCGTGTTGGAAGGAGCTTGTCCATTGCCATTAGCACGTGTTGGAAGGAGCTTGTCCCCTGCCATTAGCACGTGTTGGAAGGAGCTTGTCCCTTGCCATTAGCTCGTGTTGGAAGGAGCTTGTCCATTGCCATTAGCACGTGTTGGAAGGAGCTTGTCCCTTGCCATTAGCACGTGTTGGGAGGAGCTTGTCCTCTGCCATTAGCTCATGTTGGAAGGACCTTGTCCCCTGCCATTAGCACGTGTTGGAAGGAGCTTGTCCATTGCCATTAGCACGTGTTGGGAGGAGCTTGTCCCTTGCCATTAGCACGTGTTGGAAGGAGCTTGTCCCCTGCCATTAGCCCGTGTTGGAAGGAGCTTGTCCCCTGCCATTAGCACGTGTTGGAAGGAGCTTGTCCCCTGCCATTCGCTCGTGCTGTAAGGAGCTTGTCCCCTGCCATTAGCCCGTGCTGTAAGGAGCTTGTCCCTTGCCATTAGCTCATGTTGGAAGGAGCTTGTCCATTGCCATTAGCACGTGTTGCGAGGAGCTTGTCCCTTGCCATTAGCTCGTGTTGGAAGGAGCTTGTCCCCTGCCATTAGCCCGTGTTGGAAGGAGCTTGTCCCCTGCCATTAGCACGTGTTGGAAGGAGCTTGTCCCCTGCCATTAGCCCGTGTTGGGAGGAGCTTGTCCCTTGCCATTAGCCCGTGTTGGAAGGAGCTTGTCCATTGCCATTAGCACGTGTTGGGAGGAGCTTGTCCCTTGCCATTAGCTCGTGTTGGAAGGAGCATGTCCCCTGCCATTAGCTCGTGTTGGAAGGAGCGTGTCCCCTGCCATTAGCACGTGTTGGATGGAGCTTGTCCCCTGCCATTAGCTCGTGTTGGAAGGAGCTTGTCCCCTGCCATTAGCTCGTGTTGGAAGGAGCTTGTCCCCTGCCATTAGCACGTGTTGGAAGGAGCTTGTCCCCTGCCATTAGCCCGTGTTGGAAGGAGCTTTTCCATTGCCATTAGCACGTGTTGGGAGGAGCTTGTCCCTTGCCATTAGCTCGTGTTGGAAGCAGCTTGTCCATTGCTATTAGCTCGTGTTGGAAGGAGCTTGTCCATTGCCATTAGCACGTGTTGGGAGGAGCTTGTCCCTTGCCTTTAGCTCGTGTTGGAAGGAGCTTGTCCATTGCCATTAGCACGTGTTGGAAGGAGCTTGTCCCCTGCCATTAGCACGTGTTGGAAGGAGCTTGTCCCTTGCCATTAGCTCGTGTTGGAAGGAGCTTGTCCATTGCCATTAGCACGTGTTGGAAGGAGCTTGTCCCTTGCCATTAGCACGTGTTGGGAGGAGCTTGTCCTCTGCCATTAGCTCATGTTGGAAGGACCTTGTCCCCTGCCATTAGCACGTGTTGGAAGGAGCTTGTCCATTGCCATTAGCACGTGTTGGGAGGAGCTTGTCCCTTGCCATTAGCACGTGTTGGAAGGAGCTTGTCCCCTGCCATTAGCCCGTGTTGGAAGGAGCTTGTCCCCTGCCATTAGCACGTGTTGGAAGGAGCTTGTCCCCTGCCATTCGCTCGTGCTGTAAGGAGCTTGTCCCCTGCCATTAGCCCGTGCTGTAAGGAGCTTGTCCCTTGCCATTAGCTCATGTTGGAAGGAGCTTGTCCATTGCCATTAGCACGTGTTGCGAGGAGCTTGTCCCTTGCCATTAGCTCGTGTTGGAAGGAGCTTGTCCCCTGCCATTAGCCCGTGTTGGAAGGAGCTTGTCCCCTGCCATTAGCACGTGTTGGAAGGAGCTTGTCCCCTGCCATTCGCTCGTGCTGTAAGGAGCTTGTCCCCTGCCATTAGCCCGTGCTGTAAGGAGCTTGTCCCCTGCCATTAGCTCGTGTTGGAAGGAGCTTGTCCATTGCCATTAGCACGTGTTGGGAGGAGCTTGTCCCCTGCCATTCGCTCGTGTTGGAAGGAGCTTGTCCCCTGCCATTCGCTCGTGTTGGAAGGAGCTTGTCCCCTGCCATTCGCTCAAGTTGGAAGGAGCTTGTCCCCTGCCATTCGCTCGTGTTGGAAGGAGCTTGTCCCCTGCCATTAGCTCGTGTTGGAAGGAGCTTGTCCCCTGCTATTAGCCCGTGTTGGAAGGAGCTTGTCCCCTGCCATTAGCCCGTGTTGGAAGGAGCTTGTCCCCTGCCATTAGCTCGTGTTGGAAGGAGCTTGTCCCCTGCCATTAGCACGTGTTGGAAGGAGCTTGTCCCCTGCCATTAGCACGTGTTGGGCGGAGCTTGTCCCCTGCCATTAGCTCGTGTTGGGAGGAGCCTGTCCCTTGCCATTAGCCCGTGTTGGAAGGAGCTTGTCCCCTTCCATTAGCCCGTGTTGGAAGGACCTTGTCCCCTTCCATTAGCTCGTGTTTGAAGGAGCTTGTCCCCTTCCATTAGCCCGTGTTGGAAGGAGCTTGTCCCCTTCCATTAGCTCGTGTTGGAAGGAGCTTGTCCCCTTCCATTAGCACGTGTTGGAAGGAGCTTGTCCCCTTCCATTAGCTCGTGTTGGAAGGAGCTTGTCCCCTTCCATTAGCCCGTGTTGGAAGGAGCTTGTCCCCTGCCATTAGCTCGTGTTGGAAGGAGCTTGTCCCCTTCCATTAGCTCGTGTTGGAAGGAGCTTGTCCCCTGCCATTAGCTCGTGTTGGAAGGAGCTTGTCCCCTGCCATTAGCTCGTGTTGGAAGGAGCTTGTCCCCTGCCATTAGCTCGTGTTGGAAGAAGTTTGCAGATTTAAGCTTCCCCTTTCTGACCTTCTGTAGCGCTCAGCCCCTGGGGTGGGACTTGGACCCAGTGCCTTCTTTACCAGAGAGCAGCGACCGTTTCTTGATGCACCATGAGAACAGAGCCCAGAGTACCAGTACGTACTGCATAACAGGTTACGGCCCAAATACAACTTCGACTGACTTTGTAGGGAGAGTTGAAGCTGACCTGCTCAGATACTCGTAAAGAGCAACTTGAGGTGAGGAAGTGATCCTCACCTGGAAGTGACCCACAGAGGCAGGAATTGGGAAGGATGGTATTCTCATCCTGCCTCCCGTTTCCAGGTTTTGTTGCCAGACTCCTGGAATCGTAAAGGTTTACAGCAGGGAAGCAGCCCTTCTGCCCAAATTGCTGATGCCATCCAGTTTTCAGAATTGAACTTGTCCCGTTTGCCAGCGTTTGGTCCGTATCCCTCCATTACCTATCCCGTCCATGTGCCTGTTCAAACGTTTCTTAAGTGACAAAGTTGTACTCATCTCCATCACTACCTGTGGCAGCCCGCACCAGAGGCTCACCACCCTCTGTGGGAAACAAATTGCAACTCTGGGCCTTTTTTTGTATCTCTTCCTGGACCATTAGTTGACACTGATGCTGAGTGCTGGGTGGAAGTGGAGGGAGGACCAGTGCAGATGGAGTTTGTTAAAAGGCTCACCTTCATTCATGCCTTATGGGGGTTGGACCGTCTTACTCATCAAGCTAACAGTTTCAACTGTGTTGGGAGAAAGTACTAATTGTTGATAGCAGTCTGGTAACTATTTGTTGGAGTAAGGTTTTCAAACACTTTGCCCGTTCTCATTTGTGTCTTCTGATTGTAGCAGTTACAATTTCCAAAATTTGAACTGCTGGCAAGCCTCTGATTGGACCCATTTTGCTTTACTGTAGATATTGTGGATCCCAACTTGGTTGAGAATGTTTAGGGAGGAGGTCGTGGTTCAGTTAGACGTTCTGGTGACCCAGAGACTAATGCTTTGGTACACAGATTGAAATCCCACTCCAGCAGTGGGTACTGTTTAACGTCAGTGTATCGGACCCGGAGTTGAAAAGCAGGCGCAGTAACGGCGACCATGGAAGTATCGTGCATCCTTGTAAAACTTTATTTATTTTTCTACTTTTATGCTACGAAAACTGTATTGCTGAACTTTTTAATTATTTCTTTATACATCTGTTTCTGTCACTAAAGCTTTGATGAAGAGTCATCTAGACTTGAAACCTTAGCTTTCTCTCTCTGTCTCTCCATGGATTCTGTCTGACCCACTGTGATCTCCAGCATTTTGTGTTGATTGTACTTAGGTGCTTGTACCAAAGATGGCACCATATGTAGTGGCATTGAGTACACAAGACAATAAAACCCACATCTAAGTCTAAAAACCCATCTGGTTCACAATTGTCTGGTCTGGCCCTACATGTGACTCTAGGCCCACAGCAATATGGTTGACCATTTTCTGAATTGGTTTTAGCAAGCCAATCAGGAATGGACAACCAATGTTAGTCTTACAGGTGACAATGCCCACATTTTTTTTAGATTCCCTACAGTGTGGAAACAGGCCCTTTGGCTCAACGAATTCACACCAACCCTCCGAAGAGTAACCCACCCCGACCCATTTCCCTCTGACTAATGCACTGAACACTATGGGCAATTTAGCGTGGCCAATTCACCTGACCGGCACATCTTTGGACTGTGGGAGGAAACCGGAGCACTCGGAGGAAACCCACGCAGACACGGGGAGAATGTGCAAACTCCACACAGTCAGTCACCCGAGATTGGAATCAAACCCAGGTCCCTGGCACTGTGAGGTAGCAGTGCTAACCACTGAGCCACCGTGCCACCCCTATGACACGAAAGAATAAAGAAAGAAGTCACCCCGCCATGGAGAAGGTTAATTAGCTGCTTCTAATAATGCAGTCGGTCCGAGGGCCATGACTCTGATTTCCCTGTTTCTGATCTGACTTTCCTGAGGAAAAGTAATTGATTTCCTCACACTTGTTTGATTCACTCTGACCATGGCTATTAAGGGGCTGCTGACATTGTCCTGCCTCTTTGCTGACTTACTTCAAGTTTCCTTCAGTTGACATCTCAATGTTATCTACCAATCTGATCTTTACCCTCCATTTCTCCTTTGGTTTCTTCACTTGGCTATCTTTTTTATCCGTACTCCGCAACCCTTCTAGACTCCTCAAATTATGAAGATCTCAGTCAGTCTCTCTCTCACAAAGATCTCAGTCTCTCTCTCAAAAAAATCTCAGTGAGTCTCTCTCTACAACAAAGATCTCAGTCAGTCTCTCTCACAAAGATCTCAGTGAGTCTCTCTCTCAACAAAGATCTCAGTCAGTCTCTCTCTCACACGAAGATCTCAGTGAGTCTCTCTCTCACAAAGATCTCAGTGAGTCTCTCTCTCAACAAAGATCTCAGTCAGTCTCTCTCTCACACGAAGATCTCAGTGAGTCTCTCTCTCAACAAAGATCTCAGTCAGTCTCTCTCTCACACGAAGATCTCAGTGAGTCTCTCTCTCTCAACAAAGATCTCAGTCAGTCTCTCTCTCACACGAAGATCTCAGTGAGTCTCTCTCTCAACAAAGATCTCAGTCAGTCTCTCTCTCACACGAAGATCTCAGTGAGTCTCTCTCAACAAAGATCTCAGTCAGTCTCTCTCTCACACGAAGATCTCAGTCAGTCTCTCTCTTACAATGATCTCAGTGAATCTCTCAACAAAGATCTGTTAGTCTCTCTCACACGAAGATCTCAGTCAGTCTCTCTCTCTCAACAAAGATCTCAGTCAGTCTCTCTCACACACAAAGATCTCAGTCAGTCTCTCAACAAAGATCTCAGTCAGTCTCTCTCACAAAGATCTCAGTGAGTCTCTCAACAAAGATCTGTCAGTCTCTCTCTCACGAAGATCTCAGTCAGTCTCTCTCAACAAAGATCTCAGTGAGTCTCTCTCTTAACAAAGATCTCAGTCAGTCTCTCTCTCACGAAGATCTCAGTCACTCTCTCTCTCTCAAAGATCTCAGTCAGTCTCTCTCAACAAAGTTCTCAGTCAGTCTCTCTCTCTCTCTCTCTCTCACTGCAATGCCAAGGTCATCTCCTCTGCCCTGAAGCTCTTCAACCATATCCTGAAACAAAGATCTCTCCTCAAATTGCAACCCTTAACTACAAAGGATCAGACCAACATTTTCCATGTCTCTTGTGGATGGAGGTACTTGTACTTCAATGGCCAATCCACTTAGCTTTTTAGCGCCAGTGATTCCTGATGTTTCCTCAAGTCCAGTTACCTCACTGGAACCTCCATGGAAAACCAGGTTTAAAAGATAGCAAGGTGACATTTGGAGATGAACGCTCTGGTGATACTGGACCTCCATTTTCAATGCATAGTATGAGGCAAGCCAGTATGTCCCATTGACCAGTTTTACTGGTTTCTCCTTTTGGGAATTGGGGACAGATTCCTAATGAGCCAACGCTGATGTTATGTGGTTCACTAATCAGAATATAGAACTTGGAGCAGGAGAAGACCACTCAGCCCCTCGAGCCTGCTCCACAGTTCAATACGATCAAGTCTGATCTCATCTCAGCCTCAACTCCATTTTCCTGCCTGCTCTCCATAACCCTTTAACCCAGTAATAATTCAAAATCTGCCTGCCTCCTCCTCAATTTAGTCAGTGTCCCATCATCCTCCACACTCTGGCACAGTGATTTCCACAGATTAATGATGCCCCCCCGGGAGAAATAATTCTTCTTGATCTCTGAAATCGAAGCCTAAGACTATGGCCTCTCATTCTAGATGGCTCCACAATTTATTTTTATTAATTTGTAGGATGCAGGCATTGCTGGCTGGCCAGTATGTATTACCAGTCCCCAGTTACCCTTGGAGGGGCTTTTTAGTGATTGTTTTACAAGGCCGTTTCCGAGGGCAATTGAGGGTCAGCCATGTCGCTGTGGATCTGGAGTCACATGTAGACCAGACCAGGTGAGGACAGTAGTTTCCTTCCCAAAAGGACATTAATAACCCAGATGAATTTTTCTGACAATTGACAATGGATTGACGGTCATCATTACATTGTTAATACCAGATTTTTTAAAAATTGAATTCAAATTCCACCATTTGCCATGGCGGGATTTAAATCTGGGTCTCTAGCTGAGCTTCTGGACTGATAGTCTGGTGATGATACCACTCAGTGATCACCTTCCCTTGAGAGAAACATCGTCTCTATATCTACTATGGTGTCTGCTGTCCACCCGCACCCTCTAAGCCAATCTGAAGCTGAGGAAACCTGTGGAGGTGTAGGATGTGAAGTCAGGTCACAGAGCTGACTGGCCAAATGGCCTCCATTAGTGCTGTAAGTTTGTTTTGTCTTTACCTCCAATGGTGCACCTTTCCTTGGAACGTATCTTTTACAACGGGCATGTCAGAGAAGTGCTCAATCACTTAAACAGCTCAATTATGTTTCTTAATAACGTTGCTCAGGGCTAAATGGGAAGCTGCTGAAAATGTTTCATTACAGTTTACTGCAACCTGCCACTGCTTAGTTGCTTTGCCAGAGTACAATGTCCTAAAGCACTTCATTAAAGCGAGACCCTGACTTGCATTGGTGGAGGTAATGAATCTGCGATCAAAGACGGAGAGAGGGAAGGAGGGTGGTCTGTTTGCAGTTTAGATGGAGATGCTCCAAGACTCTTTTAAAGTTGGTTGATGAGACAATGATGAGAGGCCATCAATCTAGAGCTGTCACGAAATCCAGATGATGAGTTCAGCAGAGATCATGAGGGCCGCAGGTTGTAGGAGGATGAAATCCTAAGTGTTCACGAAGCTGACGTGACTGCAGGTTCCTCAGAAAAACTGGGACGGTATCTAGAAGCTGGGGATAATACAGGTCCAGTGGGGGAAAGTGGCAGCAGGAACCTGATCTGGTCTCGTGTAAAGAGCTGGGATAGGCACATGGGCAAAATGGCCTCCTGGATGCTATAAACATCCATTACTTTTTTTTTCATTCCCTCATGGATTGAGGGCATTGCAGGTTGGGCCAGTCCCTAGTTGCCCCTTGAGAAGGTGGTGATGTGCTGCCTTCTTGAACCGCTGCAGTCCATGTGCTGTGGGTAGACCCACAATGCCTTTAGGGTGGGAATTCCAGGATTTTTCCAAGTCAGGATGGTGAGTGGCTTGGAGGGGAACTTGGAAGGTGGTGGTGGTGCTCCCATGTATCTGCTGCTCTTGTCCTTCTATACGAAAGTGCTGTTGGGTTCGGGGAGTGTTTTCAAATGAATCTTGGTGAATTTCTGTGGTGCATCTTGTAGATAGTACACACTGATGCTACTGAGCGCCGGTGATGGAGGGAGTGAATGCCTATCTGGTGTATCTGGTGCCAGTTAACTGGGCTGCTTTGCCCTGATGGTGTTAAGCTTGTTATGGTCTAGGCCAGACCACTCAAAACATTCTTAAGCCGGCAGCGCAGACCATAACTTCGCAACTCGTTTCAGTAGGTGTAGTGAAAATTATCTGGAGTAAGTTAGCCAGGTTGACTATCAGGTTTAAAACAGACAAAAAATGTATTCACTAAATTACCCAATGAAACACAAAGAACAGAATAAAGAACCCTCACAGAACTCAGTCTATCCAAACTAGACTTAACTATACTGTTCCGAATATATAGAACAGTCCTAATAAGCAAACTCCCTTTAAAACACAATACAGAAAAGGGTCAGATGCTTACAGGTTGAGGTTAGAAGGGCAGAAGAGAGGATTTGTTTCCACACAGCTCACTGTTGAACTCCCAACTAGTTCTGGACTGAACTAAACTCAGCTAGAGAGCTGACCACTCCCCTTTCATTATACAGGTCACTTCTAAAACATGACCACTTTGGCCTGAAGTCTCATCTGTTTACATACAAACAAAAGGCCTCTCAAAATCCTTTTTAGCTCTGCACTAAACCAGACTGATTGGAGTCCCACCTGGTTTATTGCCCCGCTGAAAAAAATCAAGGACAGAGTCTCCTTAAGAAAAGGAACAACTTTTAGGGAAAAAAGGACTAGTTTTGTGGCAGGCTTCTTGAGTGATGTTAGAGCTGCACCCATCCAGGCAAGTGAGGAGTATTCCATCCCACTCCTGACTTGTGCCATATTGAGAGAGAATAGAATCCCAATTCTCAGTGTTTTTGTAATCTGGAGGGGCTAAATGGTTTGGATAGATTTCCCAGCACCGAAACAGGCCATTCAGGCCAATGTTTCGAGACTGGTGTTTCTTTCCTTGTGACCGTCCACCTATCTCTGTGCAAATTTCCCGATCATCATATCCGTCTGTTCCTTTCTCCCTCATTAAGGTCGACTTATGTTTCCCATAAACACATGCATTATTTTTCCCTCAAGTACTTCTTGTGGCAAGTTTCACTTTCCGGGCACTCTCCAAAGTCCTTACTCCGATTGGATTTATTGGCGGTGATCTTATTTTTATATTCCCCAGTTTTTGATTACCCCACAAATGGAACAACCATCAGGCCCCCCTCTCAGATCATGTGCCCATGGCCTTCTGTATTCCTGGCGGAAGGGTAAAATCTCCATAATCTCTGAGGACAATAGGAAGATGGAGAATAGAAGGAGGCCATTCAGCCCTTTGAGCCTGATCTGCTAGCGTTTATGGTTACAGCTGATCATCCAACTGTTTCTGCTTTTACCTTATATCCTTTTGGTCCCATTATCTCCCAATGCTATATCAGACTGCTCCTTGAAATCCTCAATTTCTTTCTGTGGCCGTGAATTCCACAGGCTCCCCATTCTCTGGGTGAATGAAATTTCTTCCCATCTCAGTCCCAGATGGTTTGCCCGGTATCCTCAGACTGTGACCTCCCAGTTCTCCCTCCAACATTGGGGACATTCCTCCTGCACCTACCTAATAGAGGTGCTGGCACTCTCTCTCACCATTTAGAGAGTAGCAAGTTTAACCCGAGGCTCACCACACCCAGAGTGGGAGGAGGCAAGGTACACATCTGTGGTGACCCCAGCCAGCCCAGGATGAGCTCTCCAAGCTGCCCCTTTCATAGTCATTAGATCCTGACAAGTCAGGTAGAGGCCAGTCAGCCCATCGCGTCAGCACTGACCCTCCAAAGAGCATCCCACCCTTATCTCCACATTTACCACGTCTAACCATCCTGGACCTGCAGTGTGGAAGCAGGTCATTCGGCCCATCGAGTCCACACTGACCCTCCGAAGAGCATCCCACCACACTCATGTAACCCTGCAGTTCCCATGGCTAACTCACCAAACTTGCACATCCCTGGACACCAGAGGGAAATATATCAAGGCCAATCCACCGGCACATCTTTGGACTGTGGGAGGAAACCCACGCAGACATGGGGAGAACGTGCAAACTCCACACAGAACATAGAATATAGAACAATACAGCACAGAACAGGCCCTTCGGCCCACGATGTTGTGCCGAACTTCTAACCTAGATTAAGTACCCATCCATGTACCTATCCAAATGCCGCTTAAAGGTCGCCAATGATTCCGACTCTACCACTCCCACGGGCAGCGCATTCCATGCCCCCACCACTCTCTGGGTAAAGAACCCACCCCTGACATCTCCCCTATACCTTCCACCCTTCACCTTAAATTTATGTCCCCTTGTAACACTCTGTTGTACCCGGGGAAAAAGTTTCTGACTGTCTACTCTATCTATTCCTCTGATCATCTTATAAACCTCTATCAAGTCACCCCTCATCCTTCGCCGTTCCAACGAGAAAAGGCCGAGAACTCTCAACCTATCCTCGTACGACTTCCTCTCCATTCCAGGCAACATCCTGGTAAATCTTCTCTGCACCCTCTCCAAAGCTTCCACATCTTTCCGAAAGTGAGGCGACCAGAACTGCACACAGTACTCCAACTGTGGCCTAACCAAAGTCCTGTACAGCTGCAACATCACTTCACGACTCTTGAATTCAATCCCTCTGCTAATGAACGATAATACTCCATAGGCCTTCTTACAAACTCTATCCACCTGAGTGGCAACCTTCAAAGATCTATGTACATAGACCCCAAGATCCCTCTGTTCCTCCACCTGACTAAGAACCCTACCATTAACCCTGTATTCCGCATTCTTATTTGTTCTTCCAAAATGGACAACCTCACACTTGGCAGGGTTGAACTCCATCTGCCACTCCTCAGCCCAGCTCTGCATCATATCTAAGTCCCTCTGCAGCCGACAACAGCCCTCCTCACTGTCCACAACTCCACCTATCTTCGTATCATCTGCAAATTTACTGACCCACCCTTCGACTCCCTCATCTAAGTCATTAATAAAAATTACAAACAGCAGAGGACCCAGAACTGATCCCTGCGGAACTCCACTTGTAACTGGGCTCCAGGCTGAATATTTACCATCTACCACCACTTTCTGCCTTCGACCGGTTAGCCAGTTTTCTATCCAATTGGCCAAATTTCCCTCTATCCCATGCCTCCTGACTTTCCGCATAAGCCTACCATGGGGAACCTTATCAAATGCCTTACTAAAATCCATGTACACTACATCCACTGCTCTTCCCTCATCCACATGCTTGGTCACCTCCTCGAAGAATTCAATAAGACTTGTAAGGCAAGACCTACCCTTCACAAATCCGTGCTGGCTGTCCCTAATCAAGCAGTGTCTTTCCAGATACTCATAAATCCTATCCCTCAGTACCCTTTCCATTACTTTGCCTACCACAGAAGTAAGACTAACAGGCCTGTAATTCCCGGGGTTATCCCTATTCCCTTTTTTGAACAGGGGCACAACATTCGCTACTCTCCAGTCCCCTGGTACCACCCCCGTTGCCAGTGAAGACGAGAAGATCATTGCCAACGGTACTGCAATTTCCTCTCTTGCTTCCCACATAATCCTAGGATATATCCCGTCAGGCCCGGGGGACTTGTCTATCCTCAAGTTGTTCAAAATGTCCAACACATCTTCCTTCCTAACAGGTATCTCTTCTAGCTTACCAGTCCATTTCACACTCTCCTCTTCTACAATACGGTCCCTCTCGTTCGTAAATACTGAAGAGAAGTACTTGTTCAAGACCTCTCCTATCTCTTCCGACTCAATACACAGTCTCCCACTACTGTCCTTGATCGGACCTACCCTCGTTCTCGTCATTCTCAGGTTTCTCACATACGCATAAAATGCCTTGGGGTTATCCTTGATCCTATCCGCCAACGATTTTTCATGCCCTCTCTTAGCTCTCCTAATCCCTTTCTTCAGGTCCCTTCTGGCTATCCTGTATCCCTCCACTGCTCCGTCTGAATCCTGTTTCCTCAACCTTATGTAAGCCTCCTTCTTCCTCTTTACCAGACATTCAACCTCTCTCGTCAACCAAGGCTCCCTCACACGACCATTTCTTTCCTGCCTGATAGGTACATACATATCATGGACACGTCGTATCTGCTCTTTGAAAAAGTTCCACATTTCCACCACATCCTTCCCTGACAGCCTATGCTCCCAACGTATGCTCCTCAAATCCTGCCTTACAGCATCGTAATTTCCCTTCCCCCAATTATAAAATCTACCTTGTTGTGCGCACCTATCTCTCTCCATAACCAAGGTGAAAGTCACAGAATTGTGGTCACCATCACCAAAATGTTCACCCACTAACAAGCCCACCACTTGTCCCGGTTCATTACCGAGTACCAAATCCAATATGGCCTCCCCTCTGGTTGGACAATCTACATACTGCGTTAGAAAAGCTTCCTGGACACACTGCACAAACACCGTCCCATCCAATCTACTTGATCTAAAGAGCTTCCAATCAATATTTGGGAAGTTGAAGTCGCCCATGACTACGACCCTGTGGCTTCTGCACCTTTCCAAAATCTGTTTCCCAATCTGTTTCTCCACATCTCTGCTGCTATTGGGGGGCCTATAGTAAACACCCAACAAGGTGACTGCACCTTTCCTATTTCTGACTTCAGCCCATACTACCTCCAGAGGCAGATCCCCCTCGAACTGCCTTTCTGCAGCTGTTATACCATTTCTAATTAGCAATGCCACCCCCCCTCCTTTTTTCCCACCCTCCCTAATCTTACTGAAACACCTGTAACCAGGAACCTCCAACAGCCATTCCTGTCCCACATCTATCCACGTTTCCGTGATGGCCACAACATCGTAGTCCCAGGTACCGATCCACGCCTTAAGTTCACCCACCTTATTTCTGATACTCCTTGCGTTGAAGTATACGCACTTGAGCCCATCTCTGTGTCCGCAAGTAGTCCCTGTCAGTGCTACCTTCTCCACAGCCTCCCTACAGTCTTGGGCATCCTGACAAACAGCTAACCTACTTGCTGGACTACAAGTCCGGATCCCATCCCCCTGCCAAATTAGTTTAAACCCCCCCCGAAGAGTGCTAGCAAACCTACCCCCCAGGATATTGGTGCCCTTCTGGTTCAGGTGCAACCCGTCCTGTTTGTACAGGTCCCACCTTCCCCAGAATGCAGTCCAAGCGACAGACAGTCGCTTGAGGCTGGAATCGAACCCAGGTCCCTGGTGTTGTGAGGCAGCAGTGCTAACCACTGAGCCACCGCGCCGCCCCTAAATGGGCGGGATGTGCAGAGAAGAATGACAAAGCCAGTTTGAGAAATTAGGACAAAGTTAAAATGGAAGTCGGCCGACAGTGTGGCAGAATGCCACAGATGCTTAGTAATGTTTGTTATATTTACATAGGCAGTTCAGAATGCTTACATTGTGTGTAAAGTTTCCACGTCTCCCTCATTCAGCAGAAATTGGTGTTGATTTGAATGGTGTGGATGATTGATGTTAATAACTGGAGGAATTAGTAAATGGCAGTGTGATGATGGATGAGTGAGAGCAGCTAGTAACTGAGGCCAAATACAGTAGCTTGACTGATAGGGTAAGACTGCCTGTTGCTGGCATCTTTCGATTAGATTAGATTAGATTCCCTACAGTATGGAAACAGTCCCTTCGGTCCAACAAGTCCACACCGATCCTCTGAAGAGCCCCAGATCCCAATTATCTGACACCATATTGCAATCCTGCTGTAAAATCACTTTTTTTTTTCTTAAAAAATGATAAAGGAGTAGAATAAATTGCATTTATATATTTATATCACAGACACAGGATGTCCCAAAAACCCTTTACATCCAAAGATATGTAGAGTTGTTGTTGTAAACACAGATCCCATGACTAGCATTGTGACAATCAGTTTGATGTGATGCCGCTTGCTGGATTAATACTGGTCAGAGCGACAGAGGTAATTTCATCTTTCCCAAAGTGGTGGTATCTTTGGCCTCATCCTGAGAGGGTTCATTTTGCCTCGATAGAGCATGCCTTCAAAAAGGCAGTACCTCTGACAGTGCAGTACTCCCCTCAGTGCTGTGTGGGAGAGTCGACCTGGATTTATCTGCTCAACAGTCCTGAGTGGGATTCATCTCATGAGCGGGTAACAAAGGTACACCACCAGTTGGTTATGCAGAGTCATTGCCTGCTTTGAAGCCTAGGCCACTCAGGACACCCAGATGCACCTTCATGCATGAGCTATAAAGATCCTGGAATGATCAAGGATGATCTCTCGCATTCTGACCGGCTGTTCACTTCCCCTCTGCTCTGAAACCACCATCACTCTTTGTTTCCAATTCCTCAGGAGAAATTCATTGGCCGGGCATTTGTCACCCTTTTCACCAAGAAAGTGACTTCCAGGCAGTGAGAGCTGGTGAGACTTTCAGTGACATGGGACTCAATCCTGCCCATCACCTGGGGTCCCTCTATTTGAGAAGGGGGCAAAGAAGGGGGAAACAGCTCCATCTGACTAGGAGCCATCAACTTTCTGAGAGTCAACGGGAAGGACGTTCCTGCTGACCGGGGAGTCCAGGGGCAGAGGTCACAGTCTAAGGGTGTGCACTTAGGACCAAGATGAGGGGAAATGTCTTCACCCAGAAAGTAGTCAGCCTGCCACAGGAAACAGAATGGTGGTGAAGAAGGCAAAGGCTACAATGGCGTACGGAGAGGAATCCAAGACAGGAGGAGGGTTGTCTTGCTGCAATTGTACGGGGCCTTGGTGAGACTACACTTGGAGTCCTCTGTGCAGTTTTGGTCTCCCTATCTGAGGAAGGATGTTCTGGCGATGGAGGGAAGTGCAGTGAAGGCTGATTCCTGGGATAGCAGAACTGACATATAGAGACTGGATCAAGGAGGACTCTCCTCAATGCAGTTTAGAAGAATGAGCAGCAATCCCAAAGAAACTTCTAAAATTCTAACAGGAATAGACAGGGTAAGCGCAGGAAGGATGTTTTCAATATCCAGAGAGTCCAGAACTGGGGGTCATAGTTTAAAAGTACAGGGTAGGCCATTTAGGACTGAGATGAGGAGAAATTTCTTCATCTAGAGCGCGGTGAGTCTGGAGAATTCTCTGCTAGAAAACGGTTGAGGCCAAAACATTGAATGTTTTCAAAGAGTCAGAGAGAGTGTTTAGGTCTAAGGGGATGAAAGGGTATGGGAGAAAGAGGAATCAGGAGTCTGAATTAGAGTCGTAGAGATGTACAGCACAGAAACAGACCCTTCGGTCCAACCCGTCCATGCTGACCAGATATCCCAACCCAATCTAGTCCCACCCACCAGCACCCGATCCATATCCCTGCAAACCCTTCCTATTCATATAGCCATCCAGAATTGGAGTGATCATATTGAATGGCAGAGTATGACTTACCCCTGCTCCTATTTTCTATGTTGAAACTTTATTGCTGGAACAGCACAGCAGGTCAGGCAGCATCCAGGGAACAGGAGATTCGACGTTTCGGGCACAGGCCCTTCTTCAGGAATGAGCAGAGAGTGTTCAGCAGGAGAAGATAAAAGGTAGGGAGGAGGGACTTGGAGGAGGGGAGTTGGAAATGTGATAGGTGGAAAGAGGTCAAGGTGAGGGTGATAGGTCGGAGTAGGGTGGAGGCGGAGAGGTCAAGAAGAAGACTGCAGGTCAGGAAGGCGGTGCCGGGCTGGAAGGATCCGGCTGAGACAAGGTGGGGGGAGGGGGGATGAAGAAACTGGTGAAGTCCAAGTTCATCCCCTGCGGTTGGAGGGTTCCCAGTCGGAAGATAAGACGCTCCTCCTCCGACCGTCGGGTTGTTGTGGTTTGGCGGTGGATGAGTCCAATGACCTGCATATCCTCGGTGGAGTGGGAGGGGGAGTTGAAATGCTGTGCCACAGGTTGGTTGGGTTGGTTCGTCCGGGTGGCCCAGAGGTGCTCTCTGAATCGCTCCGCAAGTAGGCGGCCTGTCTCCCCAATATAGAGGAGGCCACACCGGCTGCAGCGGATGCAGTAGATGATGTGGGTGGAGGTGCAGGTGAATCTGTGGCGGATATGGAAGTTTCCCTTGGGGCCTTGGAGAGAAGTGAGGGGGGAGGTGTGGGCGCAAGTGTTGCACCTCCTGCGGTTGCAAGGGAAGGTGCCGGGAGTGGTGGTTGGGTCGGTGGGGGGTGTGGATCTGACAAGGGAGTCGCGGAGGGAGTGGTCTCTACGGAAAGCTGATAGGGGAGGGGAGGGAAATATATCCTTGGTGCTGGGGTCTGTTTGGAGGTGGCGGAAGTGACGGCGGATGATGCGCTGTACATGGAGATTGGTGGGGTGGTAGGTGAGGACCAGTGGGGTTCTGTCCTGGTGGCGGTTGGAGGGGCGGGGCTCAAGGGCGGAGGAGCGGGAAGTGGAGGAGATGCGGTGGAGGGCACCGTCGACCACGTCGGGGGGGAAATTGCGGTCCTTGAAGAAGGAGGCCATCTGTGTTGTACGTATTTTGAACTGGTCCTCCTGGGAGCAGATGCGGCGGAGACGAAGGAATTGGGAGAATGGGATGGCGTTTTTACAGGGGGCAGGATGGGAGGAGGTGTAGTCCAGGTAGCTGTGGGAGTCGGTAGGTTTGTAGTAGATGTCCGTGTTGATTCGGTTTAGATTCACCTGCACCTCCACCCACATCATCTACTGCATCCGCTGCAGCCGGTGTGGCCTCCTCTATATTGGGGAGACAGGCCGCCTACTTGCGGAGCGATTCAGAGAGCACCTCTGGGCCACCCGGACGAACCAACCCAACCAACCTGTGGCACAGCATTTCAACTCCCCCTCCCACTCCACCGAGGATATGCAGGTCATTGGACTCATCCACCGCCAAACCACAACAACCCGACGGTCGGAGGAGGAGCGTCTTATCTTCCGACTGGGAACCCTCCAACCGCAGGGGATGAACTTGGACTTCACCAGTTTCTTCATCCCCCCTCCCCCCACCTTGTCTCAGCCGGATCCTTCCAGCCCGGCACCGCCTTCCTGACCTGCAGTCTTCTTCTTGACCTCTCCGCCTCCACCCTACTCCGACCTATCACCCTCACCTTGACCTCTTTCCACCTATCACATTTCCAACTCCCCTCCTCCAAGTCCCTCCTCCCTACCTTTTATCTTCTCCTGCTGAACACTCTCTGCTCATTCCTGAAGAAGGGCCTGTGCCCGAAACGTCGAATCTCCTGTTCCCTGGATGCTGCCTGACCTGCTGTGCTGTTCCAGCAATAAAGTTTCAACTTTGATCTCCAGCATCTGCAGACCTCACTTTCTCCTATTTTCTATGTTCCTACTTCCTCAGGGTTTGAAATAATTGTCAAACGAGCCAACGAGGGGCTGAAAAGACTTGATTTTTTTTAACGCAGCGAGTTATTAAGGTCCAGAATGTATTGCTAGAAGTGATGTCTGGAGCAGATTCAACAGTAATCTTCAATGGGGGGGGGGGGGGGGGGTGGGATAAATTCTTGACGGAGGTGATGGTGGTGGAAATTGCAGGGCTCCAGGGAAAGAGCAGGGCTTTGGAACTCAATGGATGACATTGCCAAAGAACATTATGGGGTTACAATTACATCTAGACCTGCGATTATGCTGCAAATGCCACCCTCCCTCAGCAAACAAGCCTAGACCTGGCCCAATTTGGAGCCTTGTTCATATTTCATCACTGAGCTACTCCTGCTGCTGTTTCATCTTCAGATAGTTCATCCTATGGCCTACTGAATGTTAGTGTCATAAACACCTCTCTCCCTTTTCGAGCAATGGCTGGAGAGTTAGGGTGGGGGTGTGAGATGGGGAAAGGTGCAGGCCTAGAGCACGCAATAGGAATGTGGGAAAATTGTGAAGGGCGATTCCACAGGAAGAGACTTTTAAAAAACCTAGTGTGTGAAAAATATTTACTATCACTGAAACCCCCACAATCAATATCCAGGGGGAGGTTACCATTGACGAGAAAATGAATGAGACTTGCCAAATAAACACAGCGTCTTCAAGACCAGGTCAGAGGCTAGGAATCTTGCAGTGAGTAACTCACCTCCTGACTCTCCAAAGCCTGTCTCTAGGATTATTATTACTATATTATTAATCCAAGGTTACAGATAATGTTAAAAGTTCAATCCCACCTTGCTCATAAAACCGTCTAGAATTAAGAGTCTAATGATGACCATGAACCCATTGCCAATTGTCAAAAAAACCCATCGGATTCACTAATGCCCTTGAGGGAAGGAGATCTACCATCCTTACCTGGTCTGACCTACATGTGACTCCAGACTCTTAACTGAATCCTGGCCCATTAGGAATGGATAACAAATGGTGGCCTAGCCCACATCTTGTACATGAGTAAAAGATTTAAGTCAGGCATGTGATGGAATACTCACCACTTGCCTGGATGGGTGCAGCTCCAACAACACTCAAGAAGCTTGACACCATCCAGGACAAAGCAACCCACCTGATTGGCATGAGGTCCACAACCAGCCACTCCCTCCTCCACCATCCATGCTCAGTAGCAGCAGTGCGCACTATCTGCAGGATGCCCTGCAGAAATTCGTCAAGGTTCATTTGAAAGCACCTTCCAAACCCACGAGTACTAACACATAGAAGGACAAGTTCAGCAGATACATGGGAGCACCACCAGCTACAAGTTCCCCTCCAAGTCACTCACCATTCTGATTTGGAAATATATCGCCTTTCCTTCAGTCAAAATCCTGAAATTCCCTCCAGGATGGTGTTGTGGGTGTCCTCACACCACAAGCACTACACAGGTTTCAGAAGGCAGCTCACCGACACCGGGGAATAAAGGAGTCAGGGAGGGTAATACATTCTAGCCTAATCAAGGATGTTCGTTTCCTGTGAATGAATCAAAATAAGGTCAAATCTTTTTTGAAGACAGATGTTAGGGCCTGAGAAGGACGCTGGGTGCGTTCTATCTTTCATCACTGCCCAGTTTCTCTTTGGGCTAACCAGGCCTTAGGCTCTTTATTTGTATATTTCAGGGATATATCCCATGCTTCCCTGTGCATGATGACCACCCCTTTTAGGAGGTTGCCAGGCAACCCCCAATTTAAGCCACTACTTGAAGAACGGCTCGACTCCATTCCAGGCTTGTCAAAGTCATGGTTTTCTGGAGATCCAGGCCTTAATTAACCAGTGGAATGCATTCTCTTCCATCAAAGCGCAGTCAGGTGAAGCAAAGTAACACGTCATGTCAGAACCGCTCTCATGAAGGATGACATGTTCACTCTGCTTTTCTCTCTTTGCCAACGCTGACTCACTGGCTGAGAGTTTCCGACACATTAGACCTTTATGTCTCGGCTTTCTAGCATGCGCTGTGTGTTGTATTTCACTCGCACCTCTCCCTCACCCCCCCCTCCGGGGGTACACGCCCCAGGGAGTAACCAGTTTCTTGGGCCACTTGTTCAACATGGGGTCAGGCACTATGTGCCAATTCACCACTAGGTGGAGCTTCACACCACAGGGCTGGTTTGTTGACACAACCTTCATGATGTGGATTGTGCCAGTGTTGGACTGGGGTGGACAAGGTCAGAAGTCACACGACGCCAGACTATAGTCCAACAGGTTTACCTGAAATCACAAGCTTTTGGGGTGCTGCTCCTTCGTCAGGAGGTGAACCTGATGAAGGAGCAGAGCCCGAAAGCTTGTGATTCCAGATAAACATCTGGCATCATGTGACTTCAGACACAATATTCAACAAAAAGGGGAAAAGAAGTCCTCAAGCAATAATGACTGGATGAACAGCTCCTGATTGAGGGATAAATATTTAATCAGGACACCGGGGCAAATTCTTTTGCTCCTTATTTTGAAAATAGAGTCATATCCCCCGAGATGGAGCTTTGAACACTCATTCAAGAGGAACTGTCTCCAACAGCGCACAGCTCACTCAATGCCTGAAACTATTAAAGCCTTTCTTAAAGTATTAACCATTGACGAGGCTGAGGAACACGGTCATCAGTTGTATAACCTGGTATTGTGTGATTTTTAACTTTGTCCACCCCTGTCCAACACCGACCCCTCCACATTATAAACAAATCAAAGGCATCTCTTTCTTATAGAGGGCGATATTTATATGCGTTTGAAGTGCCAGGAAGGTCCGATACCCAAACAGACCCCATTGACCTTCAGCAGGAAGACTCGGACTGTGGTCCTTCCCCACTGCCCCAAGCTTTAGTACGTCCCTCAGCACATAGTCCTGGACCTTGGAATGTGCCACCCTGTAACCCTCGGTCAGGGTCAACTCCTTGTTCTGGTAGAAGTCTATATTGATGGACTCAACAAAAGGCTCCATACAACACGCAAACAAGACAGGAGAGGGTGGGCAGCCACACTGCGTGCGAGTCAGAAACCCTTTCAGTTCATGGTGACTTTCTCAAGGCGAGCCCCAGTCAGACTGTGGGACTAGATTGGGCAGCTCCAGCTGGCAAGGCTGGGAAGGGCTGAATGGCCTCCTGTGTTGCTCCAAAATGGGAGTGTAGCACCAGGGTGGAGTTCCCCTGTCCTTTAGCAGGGCATGTGTGCTTATGAAGAAGGCCTGACTGTCAGTGTGATGAGTCTGTCAGTCTAATGTGTGAAAACAGGAAACCCCTGGAGCAGATTAAATTCCATTTCCCATTGCGGAGGCCCAGCATCAGCCTTACCTCAGCCAAACATGACACATCACATAAATGTTATAGAAAATAAAACCCGAGACAACAATGGAGTGACCACCACAGCAGGGAGTGGGTCAATACAATTCAAACCTGCCACTTGCAATCAAAATAGTTTAGCAGCTGGCTTTAGTTTCACATTCATCCTGCTATGTGTCGGTCAGACTTCTACAGAGCTCCTGTAGCAAGGCTGCTGTACAATTCTGACTCTCTCTCTCTCTCTGTCTCTATGTTCCGGCAATACAGCCTGCTCCCCAAAGAGCTGACTTCTTTGTGTGTGTGTCTGTGTGTGTGTTTCTGAATGCTTTAAGTTCCTGACTTCAGCACTTTAGACTGTGCTGAGTGTGAAATGGGTCCCGTTTCTCTGACTCTTGCATAGCTTCTTGCTTTGACAAATGACTTCCTGTCCGCCGCCAAAGTGCAGGGAATATCTGAACTCTCCCTCCCACACACCCTCATTGCTTTTTTGTTAAATCAAACCAAAGATATCTGGCTGGATTTACGCAGAGGGAAGGGGCAATCTGTGGTGGACACAGCTCGAGGTGAGAATTGGTGCCTGCCACTGTACATTTACAAATGCTTCGGTGAGCGTTGTGTAGACAGGGAGTTGCGAGAGGTGTGTCGAGGAAAAGGGCACAAGCAGCATTCATATAGCGCCTTTGGCAACCATAAGGATATCCAAAAAGTGCCTTGCGATCCCAGAAGGTTCCTGAGTGTAGTCATTGTTGTAACGAGAGGGACTTTTCCCCCATGTCCCTGCTCATTATTCCCACTGAACCTGCCTCCACCACATTTCCACAGTGCATTCCAGACCTGAACTACTCATTGTGTGAAATCAATGCCATCTTTTTCCTTTCCTTATATGAGTGGAAACAGCTTCTCCCTCTCTACTCTGTCAAGCTCCTAGGTGCAAAAAAGATTTACAAAGATGTTGCGGGGTTGGAGGGGTTGAGCTATAGGGAGAGGCTGAGTAGGCTAGAGCTGTTTTCCCTGGAGTGTCAGAGGCTGAGGGGTAACCTTATAGAAGTTTATAAAATCATGAAGGGCATGGATAGGGTAAATAGACAAAAGATATTTTTTCTAGGGTGAAGGCGTCCAGAAGGAAAGGACATAGGTTTAGGGTGAGAGGGGAAAGATTTAAAAAGGAGCTAAGGGGCAACCTTTTCACGCAGAGGGTGGTGCATGTATGGAATGAGCTGCCAGAGGACATGGTGGAGGCTGGTACAGTTACAACATTAAAAAGGCACCTGGATGGGTACATGAATAGGAAGGGTTTAGAGGGAGATGGGCCGGGTGCTGGGGAATGGAACTAGATAAGGTTGGGATATCTGGTCGGCATGGACGGAGTTGGACTGAAGGGTCTGTTTTTGTGCTGTACAGCTTGATGACTCTAAATGGTAATAGGCAGATGGCCTTTTTTTTTGTGACATGGATTGAGAAATGAGTATGAGTTCAGACAAAGGGCACAACATTCCTGCTCTTCTTCGAAGCAGAGGGTATAGACTCTTTAATATTTACCCGAGAAGGCAGAGAAGGTCTCACTTGTAACATTTCATCTGAGAGTGCGATGTAATAGTGCCATGATACAGTGGGCGTACCTGTGTTTTGTAGAGTCAGGAAGATGTTTTAATAGTAGTGGCTGGGGACCCTGGACGGGTGTTTCCTACCCCACTTTGGACAGGGTCAGTATTTTCTCCCCTCAAAGTGAAGAGCACAAGGCACGATCCTCACTTCAGCTCAATCCAAACTGAGCAGGACCATTTCAGATGACTGCAGAGTTGAAAGACACCCCAGTTTGGCTGGTCCACAGGCCTGAACCCAACAGCATTGTGTCACAAGTTTACATCGTGGGCAGAAATAAGGCCAGTTTAAATGTCATGACCTGAAACTACTTTTTAATAATATTCCACTCTTTAACGAAGAAGGAGAAACAAGCTGATATTGAGCGTTATGAGACAAAATAATTCACTCAACTGATTTGATTGACAGGCCATCTGGTTTACATTAGAAAAAAATAAATTACCATTACCTTGTACATTTCCAATGGGAGTTTTTTTTTTACTTTTTCCAAAGGGCATTCTGAATGATGTGTTGAATTTTAAAAGCTTTTGTTACAATTATAAATAATTCTTTGGTAGCACAGAATCTAAACATAGCTGAAAGGAGACAAGAAATTGAAACTTTATTGTCCTGTAGGACTCATCTGTTCCTGATGATGATAAAATGAATCCACTTGTGTTCTGATGTGCTGGGGTGGACAAAGTCAGATGTCATATGCTCCATCATCAGGTAAAAGTGACATTCTGAACTCCCCCCATCTGCCTGGACATGCCAAAGTAAAGGCAGTCTTCCATATACTCTGGAGTCTCACCTTCAATCTACATTGGGAAATGCAATATTTTGCTGACCAGCCATTCTTTGATGTAAAAGTTTTCTTTTGGCAACATGAAATAAGAGGTCAAGTCTTTTTTCTGTGCAAAATTGAAGAGACAGAGATGCTTTGGAAAGTTGGTGCAGAGTGGGTATTGTAACTGTAGTCACCCATTGACTGGCGATCCTGCTTATCTGTGGCTCCGTTAACTTATGGCACAGAGGTGACTGAGGTTAAAGATTTTTTTTTTCTGAGCAGTATTGAGTACCCACACCAGCAGGCTGTTGGTGTTTGCTGAGGTGAATAATCGCTGTCGGGTAGATTGAAACTAGTCCAGGTGCTATCACACAACCCTGTGTGACCCCAGGCTGGAATTGAAAAGAGTCGGGTTCAGAGCTCCTACTGGAGACATTGTGAAGCAGTTGCAGATTTGCGATGAGGTTTCCTGGATCTCCAAACCTGTGGGCTTTGTAATTCCCTGAACTAAAGGCTTGGATCAGGTCAATGAAGGGAGTGAAGTGAACTCCTTAGCTACCACGAAGAGGAAGGCCAATTAAACAGAAGGCCAGAAAGGAATTGGAGGGTATTCTGATGTGTTTAGGTGAAGAAGAGGCTTTTGTTGAACAAAGCAATGCATAGACAAGTCAGGCTGAATTTCCTTTCACAGAATCCCTGCAGTGTGGCCCAATAACTCCACATAGACTTTCCAGAGGACATCCCCCTCCCCGACTCACTACCCTGCATTTCCCATGGCTAATCCACTGAACTTGGACACTTTGAGAAATTTAGCATGGCCAATCCACCTAACTTGCATATCGTTGGACTGTAGGAGGAAACTGGAGCACCCGGAGGAAACCCGCACAAACACAGGGAGAATGTGCCACCTCCACACAGACAGTTGCCCGAGGCTGGAGTCGAACCTAGGTCCCTGGCACTGTGAGGCAGCAGTGCTAACCACTGAGCCACCATTCCGTGTCTGTATATTTAATGCCTGAAGTGCAGAGGAAGTGAGTGTCAGTGACACTGTACAAGTAAGTGTCCCTGAGGGCAGATAGAGAAACCTTATCAGCCAAATGGCACCTCCTGAGATTGGAAGAACCCATTGGCTTTTTCCCAAGATGTCGAGACATCGCAGCCTCGAAGGGCCAAATGGCCTACTCCTACTCCTCATTTCCAGTTGGATTGGAACACAGGAGTAGCAGGGTGGAGGCTTCCTTTTCACATGGAAGCTGTTGCTGGTTTCTATTCTTTAATTTAAAATCACTCTGGAATATTATATGCGAGACTCCAAGCAGCGTCTTTTTTTTTCTTCAATGTTGATTGCATTCCTGAAAGGAAAATGGACACAATGGAAAAAGCACGCGATTACATCTCAATGCTCACACAGTGCTGGTGAAAATAATGATCACCTTCCTTTCATAAGGCAGGGCTCTGGAGCCAATCACTGTTGTGAAACCACATGTAACCCATGATTGAAACTGAAAGAACAAATGGTTTGTTTTTGTAGTTTGAACTTCGGGGCAGATGACCTTTTTTTTTCCTTATTGACGCTCAATTCCCACATGATTAATAAGAATGTGGAGCAGGAGGAGGCCATTCAGCCCCTCCAGCCTGCTCTGCCATTTAATACGATCATGGCTGACCTCATCTCAGACTCAATTCCATTTTCCTGCCCTCTCCCCGTAATCTTTCAACCCATTACTAATTAAAAATATTTCTATTTCCTCCTACAATGTAGTCAGTTTCTGGAATCGAGTGCACTCTCTGGGAGTGAATTCCACAGATTCACGATCCTTTGAGAGAAATAATTTCCCCTCCTGTCCGCTTTAAATCCACTACCCCTTATCCTAAATCTCTGACCTCCCGTGTAAATTACTCCACACAGAGAAACATCTGCTCTATTTTGTTAATCCCTTTTAGTATTTTATATCCCTCAATTAGATCTTGTCCAATTCTTCTAAACCCCAGAGAGCAGAGAGCCAAGTTGGAACGTCATATTGCAGGTGTGTAGAACATTGATTAGGCCACTTTTAGAATACTGCGTTCAATTCTGCTCTCCCTGCTACAGGAAAGCTGTTGTTAAATTTGAAATAGGACAGAAAAGATTAACAAGGATGTTGCCAGCGTTGGAGGATTTGATTTATAGGGAGAGGTTGAATAGGCTAGGGCTGTTTTCCCTGGAGTGTTGGAGGTTGAGGGGTGACCTTATGGAGGTTTATAAAATCATGAGGGGCATGGATAGGATAAATAGGCAAAGTCTCTTCCCTGGGGTGGAGGAGTCCATAACTAGAGGGCATAGGTTTAAGGTGAGAGGGGAAAGGTATAAAAGGGACCTAAGGGGCAATTTCTTTCACACAGAGGGTGGTGTGTGTGGAATGGGCTGCCAGAGGAAGTGGCGGAGGTTGGTACAATTACAACATTTAAAAGGCACTTGAATTGGTATATGAATAGAAAAGATTTAGTGGGTTATATGCCAAATGCTGGCAAATGGGACTAGATTAGGTTAGGCTATCTGGCCAGCATGGACAAGTCGGACCAAAGATCTTTATGACTCTAAACTGCTCAAACTCTCTTCATACGGAAAACCCCTCATGTTTGGAATCAATCTAGTCAACCTCCTCTGAACTGCCTCCAGTGCAACTACTTCCATCCTCAAGTAAAGGGACCAAAGCAGTATGCAGCACTCCAGATGTAGTCTCACTTACACCTTGCACTGTTGCAGAGACATTTCCTGACTTTTATCATCTATTCCTTGAACAATAAATTCCATTTATATTCTTCTATTACCTGTTGTACCTGCAATCGAGTTTTCTGCAATTCTGTCACAAGGATACCCAGATCCCTCTGCACCAAAGCACTCGGACTTTTCTTGCCACGTAGATAGTAGGTTCCCGTTCCCTCAGAGAGGCTGTAAGCTATATCCACTGACTCCACTGAAATTGCAGGGCATTTGGAGGGGGGTGCAGAGAGGGAAGGTTTAAGCAACCCATCTCAGCTGTGGAGCCTGGAAGGGTGGGATTGCCGTGTGCTGACTGACTGCACCTTTACCGTGCAAAACTCCAAACTGCCGAAAACTGGAATGCGACAGGAATCCCGGAATCGGTTTTGAAGGGCTCGAACCACACCATTGTACCTCAGCAAAACTCTGGGCCATACGTGTCGTAAAACTGGCAGGAATATGGCTGGCTCTAGTTGGGAAGCTTGTCTGAACAGATCTAGGAAATAAAAACAGGGAGAGAGCAATCTTCATAAATTAAATGGCAAGAAAATACAAATGAGGGAAGTCGGGAGCTGGAAAACCTGTGCCTTCCTGTTCGACCTCCTCATAATTTTGATTTGAGTTGATTTATTGTCATTACATTCCGATATACAGTGAAAAGTGTTGTTTTGTGTGCTATACGGGCAGGTTGTACCATACAAAGTGCATCAGGGATGCAGAACAGTGTTACAGCCAAAGAGAAGGTGCAGAGAGAGAGAAGAGAGAGAGATCAGAATTAGCATTTGAGAGGTCCATTGACAAGTCTGATAACAGGGAGGAAGAAGCTGTTCTTGAATCTTCTCGTACGTGTTTTCAAACTTTTATGCTCAATGGAAGGAGGTGGTAGAGAGTATTTGTTTGATGGACTGGACTGTGTTCATGACTCTCTCTGTAGTTTCTTGCTGTCTTGGGAAGAGGAGTTGCCATACCACGCTGTGATATATCCAAATAGGATGCTTTCTATGGTGTATCTATAAAAATTGGTAAGAGTGTTGGGAGAGTATCGGAATACTGGTAATTAATCCGCTGGACTGAGCCACAACCTGTTTCCCATCTCTGGTTGAAAGCAGGTACTGGAGATTTTGGCCCATGGCTTTTGACCTCTGACTGCCCTGCCCCACATTGCTGTGAATGGCTTGCCCTTTCTCCAACCCGATTGGATGATTCTTCATTCTCAGTCCAACACAATTCTTCTGCTTTATCCCAGAACTGTTATGGTACAGAAGGAGTAACTCTTTGCTACCTTTTCCCCAGCCCCACCCACCCCCCCATTTATCTCTCCACCCTGGAGGCTCCCTGCCTCCATTCCTGATGAAGGGCTTTAGCCCAAAACGTCGATTTTCCTGCTCCTCGGATGCTGCCTGACCTGCTGTGCTTTTCCAGCACCACTCTAGACTTTGGTTTCCAGCATCTGCAGTCCTCACTTTTGCCTATGGCACAGCAGGAGGCCACCCTGCCCATTGTGCCTTATATGAGCCTCATTATCTGGTGCCAACCTCCTATTTCTGTCACTGCACATATCACCACTGTTCCAAGCAGAGCATTCCTTACCCTAACTACTCGCTGTACGTGAAAAAAAATTCTCTCATCACATTTGCTTTGTCAGCACATCATCTGTGCCCTTGTTCCTTTTACAAGTAGGAACAACTTCTCCCGATCCACTCTATCCAGCCCACTCATGATTTTGAAACCCTCTTTGCTGTCTTCTCTCCCAGGGGAACAAAGCCAACTTGTCAATCAGACTTCCCATCTATTTATGAATCAAAGTGTTCAATCCCTAGGAATCGGGGAAGAAAGCACAATTGTCTGTGATAGATCTTTCTCATGGGTCTTTGCTCTTTGTGGTTGCCCGGGAAATTAAAACTCCAGCTCCTGGAGATTCCAGAGCATTCCTGGAGGTTTCGTAACCCTCAGGCACAACGTTGACAGCCAGTGGATCGTCTGACATTCCTTCGTTGATTTTGAAAACAAGGCAACACCTGCTTTTTCTCTCTCTCCTTAACAAGCGGTGGATTTGAAGCCACAAAAGATGTGAATTCGGAGAATGCAGTTTCCTTAACGAGGCATTAATTAAACAGAGTGGAGCATGGGGGGGCATCCTGTTGTGGCGCAGTCTCCCTTGGACTGGGAGGTCTGAGTTCAAGTCCCACCTGCTCCAGAGCTGTGGAATAACATCTCTGAGCAGGTAGATTAGCAAAATAGGTGATTTTTTTTTAAAATTACTGAATGGAGTGTAGGAATTCTCATGATTTTCATTTGAAAAACAGTGCCAAGCCCTTACGATGCCATCTTTGGAACAGTTACTGAACCTAATGTTGGTTTTTCTTTCCCCTCATGTACATGTCAAGGTCAGGATTGTCAAAGAGTAAATAAGACACTTGGCACAACAACACTAATACCTAAATGTTATACCTCTATGCCAACACTTGAATGAGTTGCAAGCCACAGAATCATAGCATGGAGATGGGTCCTTAGAACACAGTGCAGAACAGGCCCTTCGGCCCTCGATGTTGCGCCGACCTGTGAACTTATCTAAGCCCATCCCCCTACATTATCCCATCATTTTCCATATGCTTATCCAAAGACTCTTTAAATGCCCCTAATGTGGCTGAGTCAACTACGTTGGCAGGCAGGGCATTCTATGCCCTTACCACCCTCTGAGTGAAGAACTTGACATCAGTCTTAAATCTGTCACCCCTCAATTTGCAGCTATGCCCCTTTGTACAAGCCAACGTCATCAACCTAGGAAAAAGACTCACATTGTCTACTCTATCTAATCCTCTGATCAGCTTGTATGTCTCTATCAAATTCCCTCTTAGCCTTCTTCTCTCCAGTGAGAACTGACCCAAGTCCCTCAGCCTTTCCTCATAAGACCTTCGCTCCAGACCAGGCAACATCCTGGTAAATCTCCTCTGCACCTTTTCCAATGTTTCCACATCATTCCTGTAATGGGACGACCAGAACTATACACAATATTCCAAGTGTGGCCGCACTAGTGTTTTGTACAATTGCAGCGTGACATCATGGCTCCGGAACTCAATCCCTACCAATAAAACCTAACACACCTTGTGCCTTCTTAACAGCACTGTCAACCTGGGTGGCAACTTTCAGGGATCTATGTACATGGACTCCAAGATCCCTCTGCACATCCACACTACCACCCCATTGAGCACTACCACCCTTCAGCCCATTGTGCCTGTACTGGATCATTGAAAGGTCAGTGGAATTAGCCTCATTTCCCATTGCTTTTATGCCCATAGCTTCATTCTTCCTCAACGACTAATCCAATTTAGATTTCAAGACTCGGATTGAATCCACACAACGTCTCCATAGCAGCATCCGTCTCAGCAACCAATCGTGTGCATCCTGCTGGTCCATCCAATTGAACACCACCTGCTGTGGCACAGAAACCACGCTTTGGTTCGACAGCTGTGTCATTTTTACTCCTTTAGCTATTTCTTCAAGCACAGAGGCAGCACTGATGAGTCCAGCATTTATTGCCCGTCCCCAGTTAGAATATAGAACGATACAGCGCAGAACAGGCCCTTCGGCCTTAGATGTTGCGCCGAGTTGTGAACTGTTCTCAGCTCGTCCCCTTACACTATCCCAAAAGCATCCATGTGCTTATCGAAGGATTGCTTAAATCTTCCTAATGTGGCTGAGTTGACTACATTAGCAGGTAGGGCATTCCACGCCCTTACCACTCTCTGCGTAAACAACCTGCCTCTGACATCTGTCTTAAATCTATCACCCCTCAATTTGTAGTTATGTGCCCTTGTACACACTGACGTCATCATCCTAGCAAAAAGACTTTCACTGTCTACCCTATCTAATCCTCTGATCGAGGTTAAGCCCTCGAGAAGGTGTTGGTAAGCTGCTTTCTTGAACTGCTGCAGGTGGATCTGCTGCAGTCTGTGTGCTGTAGGTGGATCACAATGTCCTTACAGAGGGGGAGAGGTGGTGAGAGAGCTTGGAGTTCATGTTCGTAGGTCATTGAAGATGGTAGGACAGGAAGAGATGGTGATAATGGCGGCACGGTGGCTCAGCAGTTAGCATTGCTGCCTCACCAGGGTCCCTGATTCAATTCCAGCGTTGGGCAACTGTCTGTGTGGAGTTTGCATATTCTCCCCGTGTCTGCGTGGGTTTCCTCCGGGTGCTCCGGTTTCCTCCCACAGACCAAAGATGTGCAGGTCAGGTGAATTAGCCACGCTAAATTGCCCATAGTGTTAGGTGCATTAGTCAAAGGGGGAATGGGTCTGGGAGGGTTACTCTTTGGAAGGTCGGTATGGACTGGTTGAGCAGAAAGGCATGCTTCCACACTGTAGGGAATCTAGTCTAATCTAAAGAAAGAATATGGAATGTTTTCCCTTATTGGATGAGGTGTAGAATACAAAAGGAGGGTAGTAATTGTTGTTCGCTCACAATTGAAATTTTGTAAACATTTTGTAAAGTTTTGTAGTCTCTACATAATTTAGCTTTTGTTCATTCAGGGATCTGTATCACTGGCTGGTCCAGTATTTATTGGCCGTCCCTAGTTGCCCTTTGAGAAGGTGGGGGTGGGCTGCCTTCTTGAGCTCTTGCAGTCCCTGTGCTGTGGGTAGACCCACAATGTCCTGAGGGAGGGAATTCCAGGATTTTGACCCAGCGACTGTGAAGGGACGGCGATATATTTCCAAGGCAGGATGGTGTGTGAGGCTTGGAGGGCAATTTGCAGGGTAATGGGGCTCCTGTGTATCTGCTTCCCCGTTGCCTTCGTGATGACAGAGATTGTGGGTTTGGAAAGTGTAGCAGAGGAAGGGCTGAGGAGGTAAACAATTCTCTGACTCGTGTTTTCTTGGAGCCCTCAACTTGCTCAGCCACATCAGAGAGTAGTGAAGGGTTAACCACATTGTGGGTTTGGAGTTTTGTACTGACCACACCATGTCAGACGAACTTCCCCAAAAGGGCATTAGGGAACCAAATGGGGCTTTTCCTCACAACAATCAATGACCGTTTCACCATTACTGAGAATGAATTTCGATTCCAAATTGATTCAATTCTACCAGCTGTGCTGGTGGGATTTGCACATTCTCAGGAGATTAGTCTGGACCTTTAGCTAACAAGCACAACTGAAACTACCGCTGTGCCAATATCTTTTATTGGGTTATGGCGGAGAAGCATTGGCCAACTCAGTAGAAATGACTGTCAACAATGTATTGAATAAGAACCTTTGCTCTCTATGATAAAATAAGCACAAGGTGATAGCAAATATTGCAGGAGCTAGCATCCTTTCATTTGGAAAAATAACCAGGTGCAGGTGGACTGTCTCCTCGGGCTGCTAAAGGAAACCAGGAAAGAATTAGCAGATGCTTTTGAAGATAATTTATCAACCCTCAGTAAGATTGAAGGTCTGCAAATGTTGTACCGGTTTTTAAAAAGGGCACCATCTCTACTTTCTGCTGCTTCAGGAAAGCAACCAATATCATCAAAAAACCCTCCCACCCCAGTTGTACTCTCTGTCACCCTCTTCTGTCGGGCAGAAGTTATAAAAGTTAGTGTAAATGTACGGATACATTCTGAATGGACCTGTCAAATTTTAAATTTACTGTTGACCTCGCTGTCTGTGCACCTTCTCCACAACGGTAACATTGTATTCCTCGCTCTGTTCCGTTACCCTAATACACTTTGTATGGAACGATCTGTCTGTACAGATATAATATTTAATGTGTGTTTCATTGCTGCAAGTTCACGATAACACAGTTAACGAATTGGAAACACTCTTTCTATAGCATGACTTTTACATCATTAATTGGTTATAATGTGATTCTGTTCCATTAGTTTATATGGTGCTGTTATTACGCGATTTTCTTACAGCACGGGATAGCACAAGAATGGAACTACCCTGTTATAGCAGAACTGACTGTACTGCATGCAAAACAGAACTTTTCATTGTACTTAGCTACATGTGACAATAATAAGTCAAATCAAATCAAATCAAGCAAGGAATGCATTAAATAACTAAAGGCTGGTCATCCTGACTTGGCTGGTAGGCAAATTATTAGAATCAACTTGGAGAGATAGGAAAGGGAGGGGCAGATTAATCAGGAACAGTCAGCATGGTTTTGTTAAGGGAGGCTATTGCTGGAACAGGTATTAATTTTAAATCTGAGATCAAGTTTTGTTAAAGGCATGCGGGATATGGGGCAAAAGGCAGTTATATGGAGTTAGGTCACAGAACAGCCATGATTTTATTGAATGGTGGAACAGGCTCAAGGAGCTGAATGGCCTCCTCCAGTTCCTATAAAGTTGTTTCTGACTAGCATAGATTTGAGGAAATAAGAAGAAGAATTGAAGAGGGCAGTGCAGTGCATATTGTCTCTGTGTAGTTTGAGAATGTGTTTGACAAAGTCTCACATGGAAGGCTAGGTAGAAATTTAGGATATAGGGGATGGTTTGGATCTAGAATTGGCCAAGTGACAAAAAACAAAGGATAACGGGTCTTTTAGCAAATAGAAAGTGGTTTCCAGTTGTGTTCCACAGTGTTCAGTGTTGGGTACCCTGCTGCTTACTAGACTTAAATTTGGGAGGCAAGACTGAAAAATTTGTAGGTGACACAAACGTTTTAAACAGTTTCTGCCATGTCTGTTATTTTGCTCGGAGTCTACACCCAGGCTAAACCAATCAACCAATCAATCACATAATCAGACCCTCATTATCAGACACAGAGCAATCGAGCACCACAAGGATTTTGGCGGATTAGCTGATGGCCTCCAGCGCTAACTCAGTACTGATTGGCAGGAGTCCGAAATCTCAGCTCCTTGCAAACCAGGTCAAACGAGACTGAACTTTGGCAGGCAGATTCAGAGCTTACAAGAAGAAAAGTCTGGACACAGAATCGTTTCTCATTGAGAGTTTGAGTTTCTCAGAACTGTCAGAGAGCGAGCAGGTCAACCCCTCCCACTGAAAAAATGTGGATGCTAGCATTAAGCCGTGGCACTGGCTCCTAGTGTGCACTGATTACACTCATTGCCAACTAATAGCATTGCTCTATACTGTACTTTGCTATGTCTATTATCTAATCACCCCGTTTTTCCTGTGCTCTGATTGCAATCGGAGACTGCCACTCTCCTTTTAATTACTATCCAGTTTTTTTTTTAAGGAACCGCCCAGATAAGTTGTCTTCAGTTTCAGTTCAACCCTCATTATCATAAAGAAAATGTGTATATTGTCAATATTCAGAAGGGTGTGTCTGGTGAAGTACGCTATAGATCTCTGTTCTGTTAGGAGGGTGAGCCTGAAGTTTCCTTTACGTTGCCATTTGCCCCATGTAGGTTGTCGAATTAACTCGCCCCGTACATTTGAGGGTTTCACAGTGGCCTCTCCAAGAGCTGTTCACCCTCCGACTAGGGATAGCTTTCACTTTCAAGTTGCTTTTCTCTTCCTGACTGCAAGCTTTCAAAATCTAATCGGAAGGCAGATGTAATTTTCTCCATCTCTATTTGCCTAAATCCACAGATGGTCCTGTGAGGGAAAGGAGTTGGAGAATTCCCCAGACATCCAGGTATCCCAGGATGGTGATCTCTATACTTTAGCTATTGCTGAAGCCTTTGAGGACGACACTGGGCGCTACACCTGCACAGCAACCAACTGCTTCGGTTCAGACACTACATCCGCGGAGGTCTATATTGAAGGTAGGTGACATTTTTTCAACCCTGTGCTGCTCAGGAACAGTCTGATAAATGCACGCTTACTGCTTTAAGATCATCCCAATGTGTTCTCCATTCTGAGCAACCCGCTTAAAGGTATCGTGTATCCTCCAAAGTTTGATTGCTTTGTTTTCGGGGAATGGGTTCATAGAATCCCTATAGTGTGGAAGCAGGCCGTTCAGCCCATTGAGTCCATATCAACTGTCCAAACAGCATCTCATCCTATCCCTGTAACCTTGCATTTCCCATGGCCGGTCCACCTAACCTGCACATCTTTGGATTGTGGGAGGAAACCAGAGCACCTGGAGGAAGCCCACGCAGACACAGGGAAAATGTGCAAACTCCACACAGTCGCCCGAGGCTGGAATGAACCCAGGTCCCTGGCGCTGAGAGGTAGCAGTGCTAACCACTGAGCCACCATGGCAAGCTGTATTCTATAAATCCCAGGCTCCTGGAGATACCAGGAAGACTGACATGGAAATGTGTGAGGAAGAAGCCACAAAGAGAGATGATGAACCTACAATGGTGCTATATCTTTGATGACATTAAAACATCCCAAGGTGCATTGCTGCAATGTTTTGTGGACAAAATTTGACACCAAACAGTTCTTAATTTGTGTATGGGATGTCAGCATCACTGGCAAGCCTGGCATTGGCTGCCCGTCCCTAATTACCCTTAAGCAGGGCTCCAGACCACTTCAGAGGGCAGATAAGAATCAACCACATTCCTGTGAGTCTGGAGTCACATGTAGGCCAGATTTCCTTCCCCAAAGGGTATTCGTGAACCAGATGGGTTTTTCTGGCCATCAGCCATCATTAGACTCTTAATCCCAAATTTTTAATTGAATTCAAATTCTGCTATCTGCTGTGGTGGAGTTTGAACCAGGGTGTCCAGAATGTTATTTGGGTCTCTAGATTAACAGGCCACTGCTCCCCTTTAATTATTGAATAAAAGTGTCGCCATCTGCCATGATGAGATTTGAACACACATTCACCAAAACATTACACTGGGTTTCTGGATCAGTAGTCCAGTGACAATCATCACTTGTCCATTGTGCTACCACTTCCTCAGGTCTAGTGATCCAAATTGTATGGACGTAGGAACAGGAATAGGCCATGCAGCCTGCCACCTACCCCCCCCCCCCCCAATCTCCCCGGCCTATTAACTCATTGCCACTCTAACGTCTTATCCCCTAATGGTGTTAGTCGCCGGATTGAGTGTCCTATTCCCTAATGGTGTTAGCCTCCGGTTTGAGTGCCCTATTCCCTAATGGTGTTAGCCTCTGGATTGGGTGTCCTATTCCCTAACGGTGTTAGTCTCTGGATTGAGTGTGCACAGCCCTCTGAGGTACGGAATCCCAAAGATTTACCACGCCCTGAGGGAAATAATTCATCCTCCTCCATCACCACCTTAAATTATCTACCTCACCAAAGAGCTGAAAGAGGAGTTCCTGAACTGAAGGCCAATGGAGTGGTGAGGGTTAGGGTTCAGATTTGGAAGGCAGCACGAGATCTCAGAGGGCTGTACAACTCGAGGGCATCACAGACGTTAAATCATAGAAGGCTGCAGTGCAGAATGAGGCCATTCAGCCCTCCCCTTTAGTGGTAACAATACAATCTCTCTCCACTGGGGGTCAGTACAATCCACATCCTAATGAAACATAGAGTGGAACAGAGTAGTTATTTATTGTCACTTGTATTTCTTACAAACAAAACAGTGAGAAGCATTGAAGATGCCATACCAGGGCACCTATATTAATGGCAGGAGATACAAAAAGACCATTAAGACAAAGCCCATCTTCGTTCAGTTCATGGCTCTTGGGTTTGGGAAAAGACAGTATGACCGACACGCCAGGCCACTGGGATCCAGGGCAGAAGCAGCCACAAGGACCAATCTCATCACTGATCCCGGGAAGGAGGACATTGCAAAAGCCTCCCAACGGAACTCCGACTAGCCGGATACAGGGCTGAAACTGCCTCAACGCTGCTGGCCTCTGCTGATGGAGCAGCCAATAGCAGGTCCCTGTGCTCGCCCCTCCGCCTCCTCAACGCAGAGTCCAACACTGGACTCACCGGCTACCAGCATACTTACTGACAAAGACACCGACCTGGGGTCTACCACATTGGGAGATGTGCATCCCTTTAAGGCCAGGAAGTATTTGCAATATGTGAATCTGTGCAAGTAGCAGGCAGTAGGTATTCAGGGTCAGGGCCATGGAGCAGTATTTTGTTCCTTACTTTTTTTTGGAATGTGAGGTACAGGAGCTTCATGGTAGTGAACAGGTTGAGTGCGTTAGAGAGACCGATACCGGGTTACACGGAGACACTAGGTGGTTGAAGGACTGAAACATTATAGTGTTTAGCACAGTGTGCTGTTTTACCAAAGTACAGCAGTGCTCACTGTGTTCTGTATCTCCAAGATGACAAAAACAAACTCAGCAAATTCTGTGCTTGTTAAAGTTTAAGCCCTATCAATGATGAAGTCACTGCACTTGGGAATTTCCTGCCAGTAAATACCAGTAAAACATTGGCTTATCTGTCCTGATACTTCCTTCTGTGACTCAACAACAAATCGTATTTCACAACCATCCTGTGAAGCGCGTTTTGCGATGTGGAAGGCGCTATATGAATGCAGGTAGTTGTTGCTAAGTTAGCTCACAGCTTTAACAGTTAGAATCCAGGTCGAAGAAAATCGAGAGAAAATGAGTCCGTTATTTTTTTTTCCTGGTGATACAGAGAGTCTATCCCTCACTGTTCCCCTCATACCCTATCTTCCCCATTTTATTTCAAAAAGGACCAAAAGACTCCCACTCTGGTAAGTAGTTTCCACCTGCATTGATTTTTTCACCACTGTGTAAAGGCAAGAGATGAGTGGCCTGGCAAAGGTGGAGGGAGATCTGGTAACTCTGTTTTAAATCAGTCTTTGGAAACTAAGTGTTGCTAGCAAGTTCAGTATTTCATCATAGAATCCCTTCAGTGTGGAAATAGACCATTTGGCCCAAGACATCCACACTGACCCTCCAAAGAGTATCCCACCCAGACCCATCCCCCTACTCTATTACTGTATATTAGCCCTGACTAATGCACCTAACCTACACATTCTTGGACATTATGGATAATTCAACATAGCCAATTCACCTAACCTGCACATCTTTGAACTGTGGGAGGAAGCCGGAGCACCTGGAGGAAACCCGTGCAGACACAGGGAGAACGTGCAAACTCCACACAGACAGTCGGCCAAGGCTGGAATTGAACCCAGGACCCTGGCGCTGTGAGGCAGCAGTGCTAATCACTGAGCCACTGTGCCGCCTGTTCCTAGTTCCAAATCTGAAGGTAGGGATGAGCTGCCTTCTTGAACCACATCCATGCATTTGGTAGAGGGACAATTTTGGGAATAGAGTTGTGGTTAGGAATAAGGAGGGAATTCCAGGATTTTGACCCAGTGACACGAAAGGAACAGCAACGTATTTCTAAGTCAGGATGGTGTGTAGCTTGAAGGGGAACATGCATGTGGTGGCATTCCCATATGTCTGCTGCCCCTTCTCCTTTCTCAATGAAGGTGATGGCCTACTGCTTATGTTGCCCAATATTAATCAAAAATATTTATATTACTCACCAGCTACCGGTGAGTCCAGTGCGGGACTCTGCGTTGAGGAGGGGGCTGGTGGAGGGGCGAGCACGGGGACCTGCTATTGGCTGCTCCATCAGCAGAGGCCAGCAACATTGAGGCAGCTTCAGCCCTGTATCCGGCTAGTCGGAGTTTCGTTGGGCAGCTTTTGCAATGTCCTCCTTCCCGGGATCAGTGACGAGATTGGTCCTTGTGGCAGCTTCTGCCCTGGATCCCAGCGGCCTGGCGTGTCAGTCATACTGTCTTTTCCCGAACCCAGGAGCCGTGAACTGAACGAAGATGGGCTTTGTCTTAGTGATTTTTTTTCTTATCTATGCCTTCTGTCATTAATATAGGCGCCATGGTATGGCATCTTCAACACTTCTCACTGTTTTGTTTGTAAAAAATACAAGTGACAATAAATGACTACTCTGTTCCACTCTATGTTCCATTAGGATGTGGGTTGTACTGACCAGTGGAGAGAGATTGTATTGTTACCACTAAAGGGGAGGGCTGAATGGCCTCATTCTGCATTGCAGCCATTCTATGATTGTGAGTTGTACAGCCCTCTGAGATCTTGTGCTCTCTTCCAAGTAATACAATAATGTTCTGGGGACCTGGGTTCAAATCCCTTGGTGGATAATGGAATTTGGACTCTGGAATTAAGCATCTATTGGTCGACCAAGAAACCACTTGTCAGGAACACCCATCTGGAATCTACCATCCTTACCTCGGCCTGGCCTGCATGTGACTCCAGACACACAGCAATGTGGTTGACACTGGGAACGTTGGCCCAGCCAGCGATATCCACATCCTGTGAGTGAGTGGGAACTAAGTGGTTGTAAGATTGGAAGGTGCTGTGGGAGGAGTCTTGGTGAGTTACTGCATGTGCATCTTACAGAAGCTCGTTGGTATTGAGCCTTGGTAGCGGAGGGTGTAGGTAGGACTCTGATGAAAGGGAGTGCTTTTTTTCCCTGGAAGGTCTAGAGTGCTGTTGGAGCTGCACCCATTCTGTAATGCACGCTATGCCTGACATGTGAAGAGTATTGGAGAGCCACTCAGTGCAGAATTCCACAGAGAAATGGCGAAGGGAGTGCTGGAGTCAGGGAGGGAGAGGTGGGCTCTGACTCCGTTGAGATACCATTCCCCCCCCCCCCCAGTGAGTTACAGCAGTGCTGTGCAAACCTTGTTCAGTGGCAAGGACCCCTTTCACAAAAGGAGTTACCACAGAGCCCTTCGAAATTTCGACCCTTAATCCTGAAACATACTCCCGTTTTAGTAATGTTTTTGAGGAAGCAGTTTGTCCAAGTGTCAGTGAGGTGAATAGACCTGTTTCACCCAGGGGCATCTGTACACAATTTGTGTATATATTTATTGCATAGATACATCTGCCTGTATAGATTGAACTTGGTGAAAAGTGAGGACTGCAGATGCTGGAGATTAGAGTCAAGATTAGAGTGGTGCTGGAATGAGGGCTCCTGCCCGAAACACCGATTCTCCTGCTCCTCGGATGCTGCCTGACCTGCTGTGCATTTCCAGCACCGCTGTAATCCTGCCCCTGTATAAATTGAATCCCTTGTATATAAGACAGACAGCCACATCTGTTTTGCCAATGTCAATAGATGTGAGGCTGGAAAAGCACCATTAGATTAGACAGTATCCGAGGAGTAGGAAAATGGGCTGAAACGTTGACTTTCCTGCTCCTCGGATGCTGTCTGACCTGCCGTGCTTTTCCAGCCTCACATCTGTTGACTCTGGCTTCCAGCATCTGCAGTTCCTCACTGCCTGCATTGTCAACGCAGTGGTTAGCGTGTACTCCCTGCTCCGAGCTCTTAACTCCTCCTGCTGTTTCAATGTTCAGGAAACATTTTGACACTATTCTGCAGACTGCCTCCCCACTCCTACAGGCACTTAAAAAGAATCTCTGTGGACCCCAAAGTGTCTAAATTCCTCCCCAGTGTCGCCAACTTTGAGAAGCTGTGCCCCGAAGGAGTTTTTGTTCCGTGAGAATTCCATGTGTAAAGTGATCCACCTTTCCTCCGCACCTTACCCCCAGCCCTTTCAAATGACTGTGTTAACTCTCCAGACCCTGCCTTTAATGTAGACCGTAACAATGTTCAAGGATTGTCTGCAGACATTGTGTTTACACAGCCAGCGAACACCATTAGTCATCGCATCACCCTCAACTATGCAGACAAGTCTGTACTGAATCAAAAAGCATTTGTGTTGTCCAACCCTTGAACTCACAATGTGGTTCCCATTATCTTGGATTTACCTCTGATACTCTCTTGATGCACTTGACAGATTGAATTATAATGTCGATGTGACAAACCTCTTCTCTCCTCCTCGCTAAGACGTGGTTCCACAGCTTTTGGTATTGCCTCTGGCTCCTGTCTCAACTGATCAAAGAGTGGCTTTTATTTCTGTGTGTGTGTGTGTGTGAGAGAGAGAGAGAGAGAGTCTGTGTGAGTGTAAGAGAGACTGTGTGAGTGTGTGTGTGAGAGAGAGAGAGAGAGAGTCTGTGTGAGTGTAAGAGAGACTGTGTGAGTGTGTGTGTGAGAGAGAGAGAGAGAGAGTCTGTGTGAGTGTAAGAGAGACTGTGTGAGTGTGTGTGTGAGTGAGAGAGAGAGAGAGTCTGTGTGAGTGTAAGAGAGACTGTGTGAGTGTGTGTGTGAGAGAGAGAGAGAGAGAGTCTGTGTGAGTGTAAGAGAGACTGTGTGAGTGTGTGTGTGAGAGAGAGAGAGAGAGAGTCTGTGTGAGTGTAAGAGAGACTGTGTGAGTGTGTGTGTGAGTGAGAGAGAGAGAGAGTCTGTGTGAGTGTAAGAGAGACTGTGTGAGTGTGTGTGTGTGTGAGTGAGAGAGAGGCTGTATGTGTGAGAGAAACTGCGTGTATGTGCGTGTGAGAGAGAGAAGCTCTGCATGGGTGTGAGAAAAATTGTGTATGTGCATGTGTCTGTCTATGTGTGCGTGTGTTTGTGTGTGTATGTGTATCTGTGTGTGTGTGTATGCGTATCTGTGTGTGTGCGTCTGTGTGTGTATGCATATCTGTGTGTGTGTATGCGTATCTGTGTGTGTCTGTGTACATATACACGTGTCTGTGTATGTGTGCATGCATCTGTGTGTGTATGCGTATCTGCCTGTGTGTCTGTGTACATGTGAATGTGTCTGTGTGTATGCATATCTTTGTGTGTCTGTGTGCATGTGTCTGTGTGTATGCAAATCTGTGTGTGTCTGTGTGTATGCATACCTGTGTGTGTCTGTGTGCATGTGTCTGTGTGTGTATGCGTATCTGTGTGTGTCTGTGTATGTGTGATTGTGTCTGTGTATGTGTGATTGTGTCTGTGTGTGTATGCGTATCTGTGTGTGTGTCTGTACGTGTGCCTGTGTATTGACATCATTTGTTTTGCCTACACTACAGATTTCCACAGGAAGGTGGCAAGGACAGGGTGGAAATTGGCGTCAGGGAGGGTGGGTACGTTGGGGACGAGAAATGCAATATCTGCATTTATGTATTTCTGCATTTCGCGTCATTAACTTACAACAACAACTGGCATTTATGTAGCAGCGTTACTTCAGTGCGTCATCCAGCCGGGTTTTGCAGCAGCAAGTCAGATGAGGAGCTTTTGCGAGCAGGTGTCTGTTTGTTGTTTATGTGAACATAGGAATGGACAGAGGCCATTTGGCCCTTTTGAGCCTGTTCCACCATTCAATTTGATCTTGGGTTATGTTATGAGCAGCTACCGTGAGCTACCGTGAGCAGCCAATGAGTTCCCCTCATTGGCTGTCAGCTTAGGCCACAGACTGTCTTGATGGTTCTGAAAAATTGTTGGCTCTCTTGTGTTCTTTCTCCCCAGCACGTGTTCTCCATGGGGTGGCTTTCATGCAGTGATGTTGTCTTCAGATCGGTGTCAGACTGCCACAATTCTCTCAAGCTGTGGCTGCATTTCCAGTTAGCAAAATGATTTTATGCCTGAGCCGGATGAGATTGAGTTTCTCTTTGGTCGGTTTTGTTGAAGCAATTTGTGCTGTTTCCTAGCAGCAGGACTCTGGGACCTGTTGGCAGATATTTATTGTCCTTCACTTTATGATCACCCAGGCACCGAGGGGCAGATGGGAACTGCCGGGGGTGCTGGAAGGGCCTCAGTGATTAAACAGGAGCTGCCTCTCGGGTTCTGTGATGTTCCCGTTTCCTGTGTCATTGCTTCTGTTGCCCCTCACTCCACTATTTGGGGCCCAGGATGGTGGAGATGGCAGGTGAAAGGCAGTGGTCCAGCAGTGGACCTTATGTGGACAATGACGTGGTTGAGAAGGTGCTAATGCTTGGATTGTGAGCATCACCGTGCCATTTGCACCTGTCTCGCTGGTCGTTGGTTACAGCCAGGTTATGTTGCAGATGTTTTATCAGGAACAGAGCTCCATTGGAGTTTGAATTTGGGTGTCGGACACACCCTCCTGCAGACTGGCATCCTTCCAGACTATGGTCATGAACTTCTTGAGGAGGACCAGTCTATCACTCATCAAGGTCCTCTATTGGAGCTTGGCATTCTCAAGCATCCAGGGAGAATTGCAGTTCCTAATGTCAATGAACTGATGGCAATATGAGTCCCAAAGGAAGTCACAAGCCTGTGCCTCTGGAGTATCTGAAGATCCCTGACCTTGTGGTGGAAGGATCCTGGCCCCGTGTAGGGACTCAGTATGTCTTGGAGCCTCTTTGTGTGACACACACGACCCCATGACCTGGGACTTGACTTGTATCCAGAACGTTTGCTGCAGTTCTCTGTCATTTACGTCTCACCATTTACATTAACTTGCCTGAACTCGATGTATGGAAGCACTTCAACTATGAAATACAGGAAGGTTTGTAATCAGGGCCTGATGGCTTAATGGATTGTCGCATCCCAAAACAAAATCGGGCTGCTTCCCATGCTTATGCTCTTCATCTGCTCCCTGGCAACCCCAGATGCAGTGAAAGTGTTCACTTCTCTTTAATAACAAGCCACTTGCCCTACCAATGATAATTCCACCATTGTTACTTGGGCTGGAACTTACAAGAAAATTGACAGTATCATAACAACGCATACTGTTATTAAAGAGAAAATTAGCTGGCAGACATAGGGTGTGAAGAAATGGTGAGGAGTGATATACATTAAGAGAGTGTTGAGTTATAAATCTCCAGAATTTCCAGTTCCATTTACATTCTTCTGTGGTTGTTTTAGACAAACAGTAGCTTCTCTTCCTCCTTTAAGCACTGTCTATATTTGCATATTAAATCAGCCGCAAACACTTTAATTAATGCAAGTGTCTCTCTCGTGATGAGCTGATTGTTAACAATGTGGATCAACGTTGTGTTTCATTAGCTGTTGGGAAACTGCAAGCCAAACGTACCAAATGATCTCCAAAGAAGAAAATACCAACAAGGCTTTTATGCAACACTTACTTTAACACCAAACAGGATCAAAGTAAATTACACATGAACCTACAAGCAAATGATACTACAAATAGAAACTTAAGTGCCACTTAAAATAGACTACACAACAAAGTTATGACTTACACAACCACAAGAATTCACTTAACTACCCTCAGAAATGGCAATATATAGATACACTGCATAGCAGTATTCAGGCAAGGTAACTCTGGTGCTCTATCCAACAAATGCTTTTGTTTTAAAGTTTCGTGCATAAGACCCACTTCCACAAATCACCCCTCCTCTCGGTGGTGTAGCTTTTCAGAGTTCCCGTTCAATTGAACAACCAGTACCACCCCCATTCATAATCTGGCTAAACATCCAGCTTTCTAGATCTTAGATTTAGATTAGATTAGGTTACAGTGTGGAAACAGGCCCTTCGGCCCAACAAGTCCACACCGACCCGCCGAAGCGCAACCCACCCAGACCCATTTCCCTACAATTACCCCTTCACCTAACGCTAAGGGCAGTTTAGCATGGCCAATTCACCTAACCTGCACATTTTTGGATTGTGGGAAGAAACCGGAGCACCCGGAGGAAACCCACGCAGACACGGGGAAAATGTGCAAACTCCACACAGAGAGTCGCCTGAGGCAGGAATTGAACCCGGGTCTCTGGTGCTGTGAGGCTGTAGTGCTAACCACTGTGCCACCGTGCCGCCCATACTAGCTTGCACAGTGTCTTCAAGAGCTCCCATCTCCTTTTCTGTCAAAAGGGAATACTGAGTTGTGATTTATTTCTCCTTTCTTCAATAGTTCTCTGCACATAAGGGAATTCCTATTTCCCTGGGGATACCTGGAGATCACTGCAGGTCAGGCAGTATCCATGGAGAGAAAGCAAGCTAAAGTTTTGAGTCTGGATTACTCCATTACTTTCTCTCCATGGATGCTGTCTGACCCGTTGCAATCTCTGGCATTATTTTGTTTTCAGTATAGTTTCCAGCATCTGCAGTAAATTTACTCCTCGATCTCTGTCAGCTTTGTCTCTGTGTCTGCATCTGTCCACTGATGGCCTTCACTCTGTGTGCAGCTCCTCTGCTTGTAGTTTGCTTTATACCTGAAGTCGTTCTGTTTGTCTGGCCACATAGTTTATGTCCTAACTTCCTTCCATTGGTTCTGCCTCCAGTTCACGGAGCTCACCTGGACCAGTATTTTTGCGTGTCCTCATAGATCACAAATGATTCCTGATACAAACTCCTGGAAGTGAATTTTAAAACATTGAGAAAATTCTTTTGAAACTGTGTTGTTTTTGAGAATATTTGCAATTGTTTTACTGCCCTGCTTTTGGGTCAAATATTCTGACACTTTCCAATAAGACAGTGAACAGCGTTATCAGTGGCATCGCATTGCTTCAAGTTGTGATTTGTTATTGAAAGTATCCAAAGTTTTAGATCTTACGGTTTTGTTTTAGCTAACTCTCTTTTTTGAGTCGTTTTGCCTCTCTTTCTTTCACTTTCTTCATTTGATTTGAGTGTAATTTCCCTTCATTCTTCAACCTTCTCTTCGTTGTGGGTATGTTCCCTGAGCTGGGAAGTTGATTTGCAGACATTTCGTCCCCTGTCTAGGTGACATGTTCAGTGCTTTGGAGCCTCCCGTGAAACGCTGCTGTACTGTGTCTTTGGAAATTTATTTGGTTCCATTCCTGCTGCATCTGGTTGTCGGTTCTGGTAGTTTGTTGCAGAGGCCGGCCTATTGGGTCTCGGTCTAAGTGTTTGTTGATGAAGTCTATGACTGAGTGCCATGCTTTTAGAAATTCTATGGCTGTCATATGTTTAGCTTGACCTATCATCATTATGATGTCCCAGTCGAATTTGTGGTCCTTGTGTGTGTGGCTACTAGGGACAGCTGGCCATGGGATTTAATGGCTAGATGGTGTTCGTGGATGCGGATTGCTAGTTGTGTGCCTGTTTGCCTGGTATAGTGTTTTGTGCAGTCTTTGCATAGAATCCTGTAAATTACCTTAGTCTTGCACACCATGGGTATAGGATCAGATACTTGGAAGACACTTTTGTAATCATTAAGAGACCAGAAATCGAGAACACACACCGGATCATCGACGCCATACTCACAGGGATCAGATTTACGAGAGATGGGGAAACCAACAATCAACTCCCATTCCTGGATGTGATGGTACAAGGAACACAGAATGGTGAATGCAGCACAAAAGTGTGCAGAAAAGCCACACACACACGCACACCGACCAGGTCCTGAATTCTAACAGCAACACCTGAACACACGCAAGAGAAGCTGCATTAGGACCCTGTTCAAAAGGCGTACAACACACTGCAGCACTCCCGGCCTACCAAGGGAAGAAGAGGAACACCTCTGCAGAGTATTCACCAAGGACGGATATCCCCGCAACTTATCCGCAAATGCCTGACAGACATACAACACGACAGGGACATGCCACCACCTAACTCACTAGTCACACTACCTTATATGTAAAAAGTGTCAGAGCCAACAGCTAGATTTCTCTGACCACTCGGATAAACCGATAGCCACACTCAGACAACAACTCACCAGGACAAAAGACCCTCTACCCATGGTGTGCAAGACTAAGGTAATTTACAGGATTCCACGCAAAGACTGCATGAGATACTATACAGGGAAAACAGGCACACAACTAGCAATCCACGAACACCAACTAGCCCCTAAACCCCACGACCAGCTGTCCCTAGTAGAAACACAGAGATTACAAGGACCACAAATTCGACTGGGACAACTCAGCAATCATAGGCCAAGCCAAACAGAGGAGAGCCAGAGAATTTCTAGAAGCATGGCAATCATCCACAGACTCCATCAACAACACATAGACCTAGAACCAATAGGCCAGCCTCAACAAGGAACAACAGGAACTGGTAACCAGATGGAGCAGGAACGGAACCAAATAAATTCCCAAAGACACAGTACAGCAGCGTTTCACAGGAGGCTCCAAAGCACTGAAGGTGTCACCTAGACAGGGGACGAAATGTCTGCAAATCAACTTCCCAGCTCAGCGAACATACCCACAACGACAGCAAACTGCACCCGAGCTAAACATGTTTACACAGCCCTTTGTCCTTCTCTGTTAATATCTTTGAAGTCACTGGGAGGTCTGGCAGCATCTGTGGAGAGAAATCAGAGTGAATGAGGAAAGGTCACCAGACCCGAAACATTAACTCTGATTTCTCTCCACAGATGCTGCCAGACCTCCTGAGCTTTTCCAACAATTTCTGTTTCAGTTGTAAAAGTTACAGTCTGTCTCTCACTACTGACTGAGCCCTTAGATGCCTCTTTGTGTTCACTTTGCCGTTATAAATACCCAATATCACAAAGTCAGGTCACAACAAAGGGTTTTGAACTGAATGGTGCGTAAACATTCTGGAGGAGAAAGTGAGGACTGCAGATGCTGGAGATCAGAGTCTAGAGTGTGTTGCTGGGAAAGCGCAGTAGATCAGGCAGCATCCAGGGACTTCCTGAAGAAGGGCTTATGCCCGAAACGTCGATTCCCGTGTAAACATTCTGACCAACTGTGTCTACTGCAAGTTGCCTCTCTTCCCCCAAGATTTGGTTGTGGTTTAACTGAAGTGCAGAAAGGAAGAATCTCACTTCCTGATAAATTAAATCCACAAAGTTTTTAATCCTCTTTGTTGTGGAGTTGAAAGAAAATCTAAACATTTCTGGGAACTATTGCACCAACTGTTTTCACATTATTGTCAAGCTTGGTGACAGAAGTCACGGTTCCCAAGAAAGAGATTTTTATTTTATTTGTTGGTGTTGCCAACATCTGTTGCCCATGCCCAGTTTTCCTGGGAAGGGCAGTGGACAGCTGTCTTTTTGAACATCTTTGAGGTGTTGGTGCTCCCGCAATGCCCTTGGGGGGAAAATGCTCCAGGATTTTGACCCAGTGTAACTGAGGGAACGGTGATATATTTCCAACTCAGGATGGTGAGTGGCTTGGAGAGGAATTTGCAGGGATGGTGTTCCCATCTGTCTATGCCCTGGTCCTTTTAGATGGCAGTGTTTGTGGGTTTGGAAGGGGCTGTAGTGAATTTCTGCTGGGCATCTTGAGTGATTGAATGTTGATGGCAGATCAAGTGGGCTGCTCTCTCCTGGATTTTGCCAACATGTTAAGTGTTATTGGGACACCACCAAGAAAGATGTGACTCTTTGCATTTCTATTCCTCAGGAAGCAGCAGGTTTGAGTATCTTTAAGGAAGAAATAGACAGATTCTTAGTAAACAAGGGGTGGGGCTGAAATGTTATTGAACGTAGGCGGATTTAAGGTTACGGATATGATCAGCGATGATCTCATTGAACGGCAGAGCAGACTCATGGGGCTGAATGGTCTCTTTGTTTGAATGTTTCTGTCCTGCTGCCACCACCCCCCTCAGAGTTCACATGCACTGTTCATGGGTTCAATATATATTCTTTCTGTTTGCACTGGTGTACTCTCAGGCTGTTGTGTGAGTTTAGCTGATGTGTTTTGTTTGTCTGTCCGGAACTTGACAGGAATTAGTTGCTGTGTATAATACAGGATTCCTTCATCACCAACACTGACTTAACTTCCATGCCTCATTAACTGTAAAAGACTTCATGACATCCTGTCAAAAAATGCCAAGTAGTTTCTTTCATTTTAGGTCAACTGTGATACCTGTGTGGATCTTACGCAAGGTCTGTCCTCTCTGCATTTGCAGGGTTAGCGCTCATAGAGCTGAGAGGGTTGGGAGGGGATCTAACTGAAATCTATAAGATTACAAGGGGCAGGGAGAATAGAAAACAGTGTTCCCTTAGTCAGAGGGTCAATAATGAAGAGACATAATTTTAAGGTGAAGGACAGGAGGTTTAGTGAGGGTTTAGGTAACCTTTCAAAAGTACTTGGATGAACGCTTGAAGTGTTACAACATTCAAGGCTTAGGGCTAAGTGCTGGAAAGTGGGATAGGTTGGTGCAGACCCACGCAGTCATAGAGATTTAAAATGTGGAAACAGGCCCTTCAGCCCAACTTACTCATGCCACCCCAAATTAAACTGATCCCATTTGCCTACATTTAGACCATATCCCTTCATACCTATCCCATTCATGTGTCTGTCCATGTAGCTGACTCGATGGGCTGAAAGGCCTTCCCTGTGCTGTGACAGGAAGCAATCCCAGGTGTGCTGATGCAATCCTGTATCGCGGACAATGAAAGGAGATATCCAGTGACATCTCTCTGTTCCTCTTGTTATTCTCCAGATGACTTCATGCCAGGTTAGCTTTCAGACTTGTCTTTGTCCTCCTACCTATCTCTACCTGGTGTGAGTGTGTCCACATTAAGGAGCAGCACGTTTGGCTGTGTTTCCCATTGTGCCTGGAGTGCCTCAGCTTACTGGGGTGGGCTCGATTGTGAGGGGTCAGGGGGTAGGATGCGGGCCTGTACTTCATGACAGTTTCACAAGGCCTACCAGCACAGCTGCAACATTGACCGATTGTCACAAAGAAAACTCCAACAGCACCTCTAATTTCATAACACCCTTTTGAAAGAGTAAAATATGCCCAAACCCCTTCGCAAGAAAGTTATGTGACAACATTTGACAACCCAGCCAAAAGGTAGAAGAGACAATCGAACGATTGGCCAAAGCTTTTGGAAACGAAAGTTGATTTTCAGGAGCGTCTTAAAGAAAGAGAAGAGATAGAGAGGTAGAGGAGGTTTATTGAGTGAATTCCAGAGCTGAGGGTCTTGGTCAGTGGGAGGACTGGGCACCAAGGGGTAAGGTGAGGAACAGCAGAAATCGTCCAGAGCACAGAGGGCGTTAAGAACGCTTACCTTCATTGCTCAGACCTTTGAGTATAGGAGTTGGGACATTAGGGTGGCACAGTGGCTCAGTGGTTAGTGCTGCTGCCGCATAGATCCAGACACCCAGGTTCGATTCCAGTCTTGGGTGACTGTCTGTGTGGAGTTTGTAAATTGTCTGCGTGGGTTTGCTCCGGTTTCCTCCCATAGTCCAAAGGTGGACAGGCCTCCACAGTCAGGTGGATTGGCCATGTTAGGTGGGCTAGCCATGGGGAATGCAGGGTTGTAGGGGCTGGGATGCTTTTTGGAGGGTCGGTGTGGACTCAATGGGCCAAATGGCCAGATTTTAAAAAGACAATGAGGGGCATTTTTTTTTTTACACAGAGGGTGGTTCGTGTGTTGAATGAACCTCCAAAGGAAGTGATGGATGTGGGTACAATTGAAATATTTAAAAGACATTTGGATGGAGACATGAATAGGAAAAGTTTGGAGGGATATGGGCCAGGAGCAGGCAGATGGGACTAGTTTAGTTTGGGATTATGTTCGGCATGGACTGGTTGGATCGAGGGGTCTGTTTCCATGTTGGATGACTCCATGACAGTGTGACCGGAGAAGGTGTCAAGGATGCACAGGGACATACGAATCAGAAACAACAGGAGAGGGTCACTTGGCCCCTTGAGCCTGTGACAGCAGTCAGAAAAATAATGGCTGATCTGATTGCTTCACATTTCCACCCACCCCGCCGTAACGTTTCACCCTCTTGCTTTTCAAGAATCGCTTTAGCTTTAGCCCCAAAAAGACCCTGCTCCCACTGCGTGAACATCCCCCCTCTGCAGCATCGACAGTTACATGGACTCTGACAAATCTGAGAGCTGGAGAGGAGAGTCAGGGCAGGTGAACCAAATAATATTTTAGGAAATGAAGGCTGCAGTCCAGCAGGTAGGAACAGAAAGAAAATCCAAAGGTTATATCAACATTCAAGGCGAGATGTTACAAAGAGTACAAAACGTCAAAAACTAAAGGCTATGTTTCTGAATCTGTGCAGCATTCCCGATAAAGTAACTGAACTGACTGAGCACATAGAGATGAGAAATAACCATTATGAAGATGTGGACACAGAATGATCTGGACCAGGTCCTGAACACTGAGGAGTGTCTAACACTCTGGGAGAATAGAAAGCTCAGTATAAGTGGAGGGTGTTAATCAAGGATGACCTTGGTTTAAGCAATCAGGATATAGATCCGGTTCGGGTGGAGATGAGGAATAGTATAGGAAATAAATCACTGGTGGGAGTGGTTTCCAGGTCACGAACAGAAAGTACAAGATGAAGAATCACACTTTAGATTACTTACAGTATGGAAACAGGCCCTTCGGCCCAACAAGTCCACACCGACCCTCCGAATAGCAACCCACCCAGACCCGTTCCCCTATATTTACCCCTTCACCGAACGCTACGGGCAATTTAGCATGGCCAATTCACCTGACCTGCACATCTTTGGACTGTGGGAGGAAACCGGAGCATCCGGAGGAAACCCACGCTGACACGGGGAGAATGTGCAAACTCCACAGAGACAGTTGCCTGAGGCGGGAATTGAACCCGAGTCTCTGGCGCTGGGAGGCAGCAGTGCTAACCATTGTGCCACCATGCCGCGCTGTACGTGACTGAGTATTCAGCATAAACAGACAGAGTCATATAGCTGTACAGCATGGACACAGACCCTTCAGTCCAACTCATCCATGCCGACCAGATATCCAAAATAATTCTAGCCCCATTTGCCAGCATTTGGCCCATTCCATACACGCACCACTCTCTGGGTGAAAATGTTGCCCCTTAGGTTCCTTTTAAATCTTTCCCCTCTCACCTTAAACCTATGCCCTCTAGTTTTGGACTCCCCCACCCCAGGAAAAAGACCTTGTCTATCCACCTTATCAATGCCCCTCATGATTTTATAAACCTTTATAAGGTCACCCTTCAAGATCCAACACTCCAGGGGAAATTGTCCCATTCTATTCAGCCTCTCCCTACAACTCAAACCCTCTAACCCTGGCAACATCCTTGTAAATCTTTTCTGAACCCTTTCCAGTTTTACAACACCCAGGAAAACCAGAATTGCACACAATATTCCGAAAGTGGCCTAACCGATGTCCTGTACAGCTGCAACATGACCTCCCAACTCTTATCTCCCCTTCCTAGACCTTTCCATTTCTATCTTGGACATTTACTATAAACTGACCGACTCCCACAGCTACCTAGACTACACCTCCTCCCACCCTGCCCCCTGTAAAAACGCCATCCCATATTCCCAGTTCCTTCGTCTTCGCCGCATCTCCTCCCAGGAGGACCAGTTCCAAAACCGTACAACCCAGATGGCCTCCTTCTTCAAAGACCACAATTTACCCCCAGACGTGGTCGCGATGCCCTCCACCGCATCTCCTCCACTTCCCGCTCCTCCGCCCTTGAACCCCACTGGTCCTCACCTACCACCCCACCAACCTCCATATACAGTGTATCATTCGCCGTCATTTCCGCCACCTCCAAACGGACCCCACCACCAAGGATATATTTCCCTCCCCTCCCCTATCAGCGTTCCGAAATGACCACTCCCTCCGTGACTCCCTCGTCAGGTCCACACCCCCCACCAACCCAACCTCCAATCCCCAATCCCGGCAACTTCCCCTGCAACCGCAAGAAATGCAAAACTTGCGCCCACACCTTCCCCCCTTACTTCCCTCCAAGACCCCAAGGGATACTTCCATATCCACCACAAATTCACATGCACCTCCACACACATCATTTATTGCATCCGCTGCACCCAATGTGGCCTCCTCTGTATTGGAGAGACAGGCCGCCTACTTGCGGAACATTTCAGAGAACACCTCTGGGACACCCGGACAAACCAACCCAACCACCCCCTGGCTCAACACTTCAACTCCCCCTCCCACTCCACCAAGGACATGCAGGTCCTTGGACTCCTCCATCGCCAGACCACAACAACACGACGGTTGGAGGAAGAGCGCCTCATCTTCCACCTAGGAATCTTCCAACCACAAGGGATGAACTCAGATTTCTCCAGTTTCCTCATTTCCCCTCCCCCCACCTTGTCTCAGTCCCAACCCTCGAACTCAGCACCGCCTTCCTAACCTGCAATCTTCTTCCTAACCTCTCCGCCCCCCCCCACCCCACTCCGGCCTATCACCCTCACCTTGACCTCCTTCCACCTATCGCATTTCCAACGCCCCTCCCCCAAGTCCCTCCTCCCTACCTTTTATCTTAGCCTGCTGGACACACTTTCCTCATTCCTGAAGAAGGGCTTATGCCCGAAACGTCGATTCTCCTGTTCCTTGGATGCTGCCTGACCTGCTGTGCTTTTCCAGCAACACATTTTCAGCTCCCAACTCTTATACTCAATGCACTGATCAATAAATGCAAACATACCAAATGCTTTCTTCACTATCCTGTCTACCTATGACTCCACGTTCAAGGAACTTTGAATCTGCACTCTAAGGTCCCCTCCCAGGACCTTATCATTATGTGTATATGTCCTGCCCTGATTTGCCTTTCCAAAATGTAACACCTCATTTTTATCTCAATTAACATTCATCTCTTCGGCCACTCTTCGGCCCATCTGATCAAGGTACCATTGTACTCTAAGGTAATCTTCTTTGCTGTCCACTACGCCTCCAATTTTGGCATCATCAATTGGATGTAGAGATGCTTTTGAGAGAGTTTCTTAGAGTAGTATATTTTGGAACTGACCAGAGAACAGGTTACATTAAACTTGTTGTTGTGTAATTTGACAAGGTTAATAAATTATCTCAGCGTCAAGGTCCCCCTAGGTAATAATGACCATAATGTAGTTAAACTTTACAACCTGTTGGAAAGAGAGAAGTGGATCTAAAACTGGTGCTCTAACCTTAAATAAGGTCAGCTATGATGAGGCTGTGGGAGCTCAGCTCGCTAAAGTGTACTAGGATGCTCAGAGATAGTTTGATGGAAACACAGTGGCTGTTATAGTTGGATATTTCAGAAGATCCTGAGCATGTATACTCTTAGCGAAAAGTTCTAAGGGAAAGACCCACCATCTGTGGCTAACCACAAAAGTTAAGGAAAATGACAGGCTTGAGGTAAAAGGATATAACAGTGCGATGGTGAGTGGCCAATCAGATGAGCAGTCACAATGGAACAAACAGCAGAGAAATACTAAAAGGTTAATCAGGAGGAGGAAATTAAGGTTTGAGAGAATGTTGTTGAGGATGGTAAAAGCATTTAGCAAGAGTATGTACAGGTGTTTATCTATAAGTATTTAGAAAGGAAAAGAGTAAGTAAAGATGAGGATTGGGCCTGGTAGAGAGTGAGAATAGAGAGTTAATAACAGATAATATAGAAATGGTGGATGAAATGAATGATTCTTTTACTTCTGTCTTCACTTTCGAGAACAGAAGAGGATTTCCAGTAAGAACATAAGCAATTGGAGCCAGAGTGGGTGATCTGGCCCATTGATAAGATCATGGCTGATCTCTTGGTAGACTCAGGCCCACTTTCCTGCCCCCTCACCAAAACCCTTAATTCCTTTACTGTTCAAAAATCTACCTTTGCTTTAAAAACCGGTTGCCTCAACTACTTCCCTGGGCAGGGAATTCCAGAGATTCACAACCCTTTGGGTGAGGAAGCTCCTCCTCAGCTCAGTCCGAAACCTGCTCCCCCTAATGTTGAGGCTGTGCCCCCTTGTTCTAGTCTCACCGTCCAGTGGAAATAACCTATGTCTATCTTATCTATTCCCTTTATAATTTTAGATGTTTCTATAAGATCCCTCCCTCATTTTTCAAAATTCCCATGAATATGGGCCCAGTCTATTCAATAAACCAACTCCATCAACTCTGGAATCAATCTGGTGAACCTCCTCTGCATCCCCTCCAGTGCCAGAAACATCCTTTCTCAAGTAAGGAAACCAAAACTGTACGCAGTACCGCAGATAGAAGGGAGAGAGGGACTTTGTCAATTAACAACCACAAGAGAAGCAGTCCAGAGCAAACAACTGTGGACTGACAAGTCGCTGGCTCCTCAGGGGCTAAATCTTAGGGTCTTTAAAAGAAGTGGCTAATTAACACAATAGTAGGTGCATTGGTTTTAATTTTCCAAAATGCGCTAACTTCTGAAAAGGTTCCATCAGACTGGAAAGTAGCCAATATAATCCCTCATTCAAAAAAGTAGACAGAAAGCAGGAAAGTATTGCCTGACTAATTTGATGGATGTCATGGGAAAGGTGCTAAAATTGATCATGAAGGAAAATATAAATGGTAATCGGGAAGAGTCAGCGTGGTTTTGTGGAAGGGAATCACTGTAGCAATTAATTGGAGATCTTTGAAAAAGTAAGATGCTGTGGATAAAGGGTAGCCAGTAGATGTACTATACTTTGATTTTCAGAAGTCACTGACAATGTGCCACACAAAAAAAGATTATTGCGCAGATTACAGACTTATGGTATAGGGGTTAAGATGTTATCTTGAACAGATGATAGGGTTGTGACAATGAACAGAGAGCATATATATCAATGGATCTTTTTCAGATTTGCACAATGTAATGAGTAGGATCCAACTGGTGTCTGTGGTGGAAACTCAGCTTTTCACAACTTCTATCAATGACACGGATGAAGGAAGGAAAGGTATGGGAATTAGTTTTGCAGATGACACACAGATAGGTCAGAAAGTTAATCAGTGGACATAAGAGGGTTGCAGATGGACAATATGGGTTGAGTGAATGGGCAAAAACCAGGCAGATGAGACATAATTCAGGAAAATGTGAAGTTATTCACCTTGTCTGGAATAATTTTTAAAAATCAGTGTTACTTAAATAGAAAATGACTGCTGAGAATTCTGAGGTGCAGGGGGACCATATTGTTCAGGAGTATGAGTTACAAACGTTAGTATGCAAGTTCAGTAAGCGATCTGTAAAGTTGATTAAATGTTATTCTTTGTTACGAGAGGAATTGAACATAAAAGTACGGATGTTATGCCTCAGTCTTACAGAGCATTGGTGGGACCACGTCTCAAATGTCTTGGGCATCTCCGATCTCTTATTGAAGGGACAAGTGGAGACTTTGGAGACAATTCAGAAGAGATTTACTAAGATTGATACCCGGAGTGATGGGTTGTATGATGAAGAAAGATTACACAGGTTGAAAGAGTTACAGTTGGCTTGATTGAAGTGTATAAGATCCTGAATGGCTTTGACAAGGTTAACATGGAGGGAATGTTTTATCTTGTGTGTGAGGCCAGAACTAGGAATCACAGAGAAGTATTTTCTGATTCCCCAGAGCATTGTGTGGCTTTGGAGCTCTCTGCCTCCGAAGGTGGGTTTTTTTTAAGGTGGTGGAACGTGGATTTTTGTTTGGCAAGGGGGTTGAGCACTATCGGGGGTCGATGGGAATGTGAAATGTGAAGGGTAGACAAATCAGCCATGACCTTATTGAATGGCGGAGCAGGCTTGAGGGGCTGAATGGTCTACTCTTGTTTTGAATTTGCATGGTCATATGATGAGGAAGAGAGTTCCAAATTTGTCCAGCCCTATGTGAGAAGAAACATCTCCTTATCTCTGTCTTATACAGTCTGCTTTTGATTTGAAACAGTGATCACTCCCATGCCCAGTTGTAAATTCTCCTGTAAGAGTTAAGACCCTCTCCATATGCACCCTGTCACGGCTCCCTCAGGATTTCTATCATGTGGAGTTTCTCAACATGGCAGCTTCTGCAGTCCCATGGCATAAATTAAGACCATAAAATATAGGAGCTGAATTAGGCCATTCAGTCCATTGAGTTTACTTTGCCATTCAATCATGCCAATATGCCCCATCCTCCTGCCTTTTCCCTGTAACCCTTGAACCCCTTACTAATCAAGAACCTATCCATCTCTGACTTAACTACACTCAATGACTTGGCCTCGACAGCCTTCTGTGGTAATGAGTTCGACAAATTCAACACTCTCTGGCTGAGGAAATCCCTCCTCATCTCCATTCCAAAGGGTCATCCCTTCACTCTGAGGCTGTGCCCTTGTGTCCTAGTCTCTCCTACCCGGAAACATCTTCTCCACCTCCACTCTATCCAGGCCTCTCAGAATTCTCTAAGTTTCAGCCAAAATCCTTCTAAACTCCATCAGGTACAGACCCAAAGTCCTCAACCACTCCTCGTGGTGAGACCTTCATCCCTGGGATCATTCATATAAATTTCCTCCAAGGGCAGCACATCCTTCCTTAGAAATTGGGCGAAAAACTCCAATTACCAGCCAATTCTTAAAGAGAGGAGAAGGTTATTCAGCACGTTCCAGGCAAAGCAGTGCAGTGAATGCTCAGCTCTCATTCTGACAAATACTGGTCCAGGAACTCCAGACTAGGCTGATGTGAGGCATTGCTGGCATTCAGTGCCCTTCCCAAGTTTTCCTTGAGAAGATAACCATCACCTTGAATCGCTGGTTGTGGTTTGACTCAGCTGATTAGGTCGCATGGGGAGTAGTGAGGAGTGAGGCAGCCAATCGAGACCACTCACTCATGTTTACTTCAGTACCTTCTTTCCCTTTAAAGCCTCTACTGTAACTCTGCCGTTGGGGCAGCACGGTGGCTCAGTGGTTAGCACTGCTGCCTCACAGCACCAGGGTCCCAGGGTTCCAGCCTCTGGCGACTGTCTGTGTAGAGTTTGCACATTCTCCCCGTGTCTGCGTGGGTTTCCTCCGGGTGCTCCGGTTTCCTCCCACAGTCCAAAGATGTGCAGGTCAGGTGAATTGGCCGTGCTAAATTGCCCATAGTGTTAGGTGCATCAGTCAGAGGGAAATGGGTCTGGGTGGGTTCCTTTTCGGAGGGTCAGTGTGGACTGTTTGGGCCAAATGGCCTGTTTCCACACTGTAGGGAATCTAATCTAATCTAATCAAAAAAAATGCGCAACGTCTTTGAGATTGTCCTCGCTCTCACTCAGCATCAGCTGCATGGGGAGCAAAACCTTTGTACTCTCACTGCCTTCTAAAGGAGGCACTCCGAGCAGAAACTGAGGACCGCAGATGTTGGAGATTCCGAGTCGAGAGTGTGGTGCTGGAAAAGCACAGCAGGTCAGACAGCATCCGTGGAGCAGGAGAAATGGTGTATCTGGCATAAGCCCTTCATCAGAAATGTGGGGGTGGGGGAAGGGGGCTGGGGGATGGTAGCTGGGAAGGCGATAGGTGGATGCAGGTGGAGAGGTGATGGTGATAAGTTGGAGTGGAGGGTAGAGTGGATAGGTGGGAAGGAAGATGGATAGGTCAAGAGGGCGGTGCTGAGCTGGAGGGTTGAATCTGGGATAAGATGGTGGGAGGGGAGATTTGGAAATGGATGAAGTTGATGGTAATGACGAGAGGTTGAAGGGTCCCAAGTCTGAAGATGAGGCGTTCTTCCTCAGTTGTCAGGTGGGTTTGATTTGGCAGTGGAGGAGGCCCAAGACTTGCATGTGATTGGGGGAGTGGTGGCGTAGGGGAGTTGAAGTGGTTGGCCACAGGGCAGTGGGGTCCCAGAGATGTTCCCTGATGCTCTGCGAGTTGGTGTCCTGTCTCCTCAGTGTAGAGGAGACCACATCGAGAGCAATAGACTCAGTAGATGAGGTGGGTGGATGTGCAAGAAAATCTCTGCCAAATCTGAAAAGATCCTTTGGGGCCTTGGAGAGGTGTGAGGGGAGAGGTGTGGGTGCAGGTTTTACACTTCCTGCGGTGGCAAGGGAAGGTGCTCGGTGTGGCGGGGATGTTGGTGGGGGGGCATGGATCTAACACGAAAGTCACAGAGGGAGTGGTCTCTGCGAAACGCAAATAGGGGTGGGGAGGGAAATATATCCCTAGTGGTGGGGACTGATTGTAGGTGGCGGAAATGAAGCAGGATAATGCACTGTATGCGGATCTCCTGCAAACAGACCCCACCACCAGAGAGATATTTCCCACCCCAATCTGTGACCCTGAAACATCAGCTTCTGCTCTTTGGATGCTGCCTGACCAGTTGTGTGTCTCCAGCACCACCCTTTTTGACTCTGAGAGGAACTCCTAGCAGGCTGACTTACTGTGGGTCACAGAGCTCGCGGCTATAGAACCTTTCAGTTCAACTCCTGGAAGAATACTTGTGCGAGTTTACACAAAAAGTCCTGCCAGGTCTTTTCCTTGACCCCTGGTAAGATATTGGGAAACAGATTCTGTTGGACTTTGAAGATCACGGCAGATGAATTTGACTATGTTGCTACAATAGATTTTGCTTCTGGCATAGAACAAACAAACTGAGCTCTTAATCACAGTGTCTGAGCAGAACTGTTCCTCATTAGTGTGTAGTTGTGTTGAAGAGTGAATGTAGAAGCATTAGGGAGAAATAGTGATTTAGTGCCTTCAGCAGAACCCCCCCCCCCCCCATTGCTCATCTCAGCAGCAAGCAACCCTCCCCTCTTTCATCTAACAGCTGGAATAGCCCAGAGGCTGTGTGTATGTGCCAATGAGGTTAGGGGTGTGCCACACTGTTATACATTTATACAACAGCTCTGTAATTGGATTGAATTTCTCACACGCATAGACTGGTTATTACAAGCAGCGTTAAACATTGATGGCCAGCTGCCAAGGCTGAGGCTATCACAAACCAGAGATGCAAGCTCTCATCCTCCTCTGTGCTCCCAGGAAAGTCGAACTCCTCTCTAACTCTGCTCTTCTTCCCTAGGGGCTTCTTCCACAGACTCGGAGGGCGAGAGGGACATGTTCAAGCCGCATGCTGGAACCATGCCTCAGTAAGTGTGCAAAACGTGTGTGTGTTTGTGTGTGTGTGTATGTATGTGTGTGAGTGTGTGTGTGTGTCCAATGTAAAGTGTGCATTAGTTTAACAGCAAGTGAAGATCCGATTGGAGTTGGGTATCTATCAAAAGCTTCAGGCACCAATGCGCAATCCAATGGTCGATTTTACAACATGTAGACTCTGTGTGTCGTTGCATCTTGTGGTATTGTGCCACTTAGTGTTGACAGAGGGTGCCAGGTACTGACTTGCGAGGGAATAAAGGTGTTGGAGGCAGTGTACGTTCACCATGTTGTAACTTAGCTCTTGAGCTGACTTACAAAGCAATTGATCCTTTGACAGCTTATATTTGTCGCATCTTGAAATAATACTGACGCGCTTCTCAACTGCGTTGAATTTAATATGTCGATAGAATGCTAGTCCAATGTCCTTTCTGTCTTTATTCATTCACGGGATGTGGGGATTGCTGGTAAGGTCAGTATTTGTTGCCCATCCCTAATTGTTCTTGAGCTAAGCGCCTTGCTAGGGCCATATCAGAGAGCATTAAGAGTGAACTGCATTGCTGTGGGTCTGTTAGATTCATAGCATCATTCCTGAAACTTGTTTTCGAGTTTGGGCTTTATTGACTGAACTTAAATTTCCCCAGTTGCTGCTGGGTTTGAACCAGTGATAATAACTCATTATTCTGATTACTAGTCCAATAACATTAAGGCTACGTCACAACGTGCCCTTACAGAGCTCCTGTACACACCGTGCCTGTGTTTGGTGGTGTCTCCTGCAGGTGGCCAGTGGGATTAAGGGTGGAGACCAGACAATCCCTGAGAAACATCATGTTGTTATTGCCTGTGTCTCCCCGCTTCGGACAGGCTTGGAATAAGCCATCGAATACTGGTCTTGCCAATGCCACACACTTCCCATGAAGTTAGTTCTAAAAATTAATTTTCGCAAATTTTCTGAATAAAAGGAACCCTCAATTGGTCAGATTGAGTTGTTGATGGCCACGAAAGGTGTGAATGAGAAGGGTTGGTGTTGGAAGTTATATCACTAGCAAAATAGCATGCCGAGAGATGCCCAGCATTGAATGTCAAGGGAGGTTCAGTAGGCTGAATGGCCTACCTGTCGTTCTGTTTCCTATTTCCTGAACATCCACAGGTTTGCACATTGGTTTCAACAGCTGAGGGAGGGCATTTTACAACATCCAAATTTTTTTTGTGTTGTGTAACGTAGAATCACCTATCCCAGAGCTTGGACAGGGAGCACCAGTGATAGAGGGCTTTAGTTCATGTAGAGACTCAAGAAGGTGCAACTGTTCCCCTTCAAGCAGATCTTTAATGAGATCTTCAAAATCCATGGCTATTCAAATAGGATAGAGTTAGGGGACTAGACATGTGTAATAATATCGCTGAGTGGGTTGATTGGAAAATATCTAGACAGTGAGAAAATATTCCCTGACTGAATATTTTCTCACTGACAGGTGTCGGTAACCGCAGGGGACACCCAATTTAAGTTAATTGGCAACAGAACAATCAAGTTGAAGAGAATGTTTTTGATTTTTGAGGTTATGATTGGGAACATGCTGCCTGAAAGTGCAATGAAAACAAATTCACTAATAACTCCTAAAGGAAACTGGATTAAAAGACAGTGGGGAAAAGAGCTTAGGGTGTGGAACTAATAGGATGGGTCTTTTAAAGAGGCATCGTGGCACAGACAGAATGGGCCAAATGGCCTTCTTTGGTGCTATTCTATGAAGAGATCTTTGTATTATCTGCTTAGCTGTGTATAACTTGCAATGCACTGCAATTGGAATGAATTAGAAGGATTGAATTGTTACACCTTCATTATTGTTGCATCCCAATGTCACGCAACACAGAGAGCCTCGTGTTCTGCAGTACGGCTCCCTATTCCATGCCAGCTCACCGCGCATTTTATTTATGGATGTCATCACGCCAAGTTGTTCCCCGGTCCGTTAGGTTTTTAACAACCAGCTACAGAATTTATCAATGAGCCACCAACTTCAGTTAAAAGTTACCAACTGCTGCACGCACTTCCTGGTGTGAAATGGAAACCTGTGGCTGATTTCTGTGGAGCCAGGGAGGGAATGTGTTGCTGGCTGCTCTCTTGGCACCCTTGGGGCGGTGCTTAAAAATGTGTTGCTGGAAAAGCGCAGCAGGTCAGGCAGCATCCAAGGAGCAGGAGAATCGACGTTTCGGGCATAAGCCCTTCTTCAGAAATGCCCGAAACGTCGATTCTCCTTCTCCTTTGATGCTGCCTGACCTGCTGCGCTTTTCCAGCAACACATTTTTAAGCTCTGGTCTCCAACATCTGCAGTCCTCACTTTCCACCATTGGGGTGGAACACAGCTGGGCTGCAAACTTAGCGAACAGGAGAGGAATGAGGTCGTATTTATCCCAGTGCTTTTAAATTAAATGAGTATCACTACCAGTGAAGAGCAGAGCTAGTTTTTACCTCATTCAAGATTGCGCCATCCTGCAAACCATTCTCTAACTTTCCTACAACAAACACTTTCACCCATATAGCACCTTTCACATAGTAATACATTCTGAGTCACTGTCCCAAATTGTAATGATCTATATTGATTCTATCATAAAGGATGGGATTGAATAGCACCTGAAAAGGAGATGAAAGGGCGGCATGGTGGCTCAGTGGTTAGCACCGCTGCCTCACAGCGCCAGGGACCCAGGTTCAATTCCAGCCTTGAGTGACTGTCTGTGTGGAGTTTGCACATTCTCAACACCTGTGTCTGCGTGGGTTTTCTCCGGGTGCTCCGGTTTCCTCCCACAGTCCGAACGTGTGCCGGTCAGGTAAATTGGCCATGCTAAATTTGCCTGTAGCGTCAGATGCATTAGTCAGAGGGAAATGGGTCTGTGTGTGTTACTCTTTGGAGGGTCAGTGTGGACTGGTTGGGCTGAAGGACCTATTTCCACACTGTAGGGAAACTAAACTAATCTTAGGAGTTGGGGAACAGGCAGTGAAATTGGTATTGAGTAGATTAATTATATAATGGAATTACCACTAGAATAAACATGATTGGCCATGATCCTTTTGTAAAATATATTTGATTTAATTGCTGGGGAGAGGTCTGGAGGGCAGATTTCCACAAGAGGTAACTCTTGGGACCACCTACATACCTATAGAAATAAGGAGGTGCATTTCCCCGTCTTGAAATGGGACAATTTTCCTCTTGATAGCCTTGATTGCTCCTGTCTCTCTCAGGAGGAGAGAGTCTCTCTTGACAAAGCCCAGGATGCCCGAACCATACTGGGTCAGCTTGAGCTGACAGGTGGCAAACAACATTGGTGATCACACTCTCTCAGGCTGTGCCTTCCAGATCCTCACACATTTCTCACCACTGCCGTTTTTACCGTCTGTGCCTCCTCATTCTCAATCCTTCCATCAATAGGGGCTGTTTTCTTTTTCTCTATCTCCTCTGATCAACCTCCTCCTGATTTTGAACTCTTATCAAATCGGCTCTTGACCTTCTCATCTCTTTGAGATGTATATTGCCAAGTTTTCCAATCCATCCAGTAATTCATCCCCTAACCACATTCATAAATGTTTTCTGCATCCTCCCCCATGTCTTCTCATCCATCTGAAAGCACTGTGCACTGCTCTGGGTGAGTCCAAGCCAGTGTCTTATGGAGGATTACTATAACTTTCTCACTTTTATACTCCATGTCTCTCTTGACAAAGCCCAGGATGCCCGAACCATACTGGGTCAGCTTGAGCTGACAGGTGGCAAACAACATTGGCGCCACACAAATACCAGTCTATGACCACCACAATCAGAGACAATCTAACCACCGCCCATTGACATTCAATGGTGTTACCATCGCTGAATCCCCAGCTATCAACATCCTGCGGGTTACCATTTACCAGAAACTGAACTGGACTCACCACATAAATACAATGGCTACAAGGGTAGGTCAGAGGCTAGGAATACTCTCCACAGCCTGTCCACCATCTACAAGGTGATGTGTGATGGAATACTCCCCACTTGCCTGGATGGATGCAGCCCCTACAACACTCAAGAAGTTTGTCACCATCCGGGACAAAGTAGGCCGCTTGATTGGCACCACATCCACAAGCATCCAGTCTCTCCACCAGCAATGCTCAGTGGCAGATACAGGGGAACACCAGCCCCTTTAAGTTCTCCTCCAAGCCACTCACCATCCTGACTCGGAAATGTTTCACTGTTCCTTCACTGTCACTGGGTCAAAATGCTGGAATCCCTCCCTAATGGCATTGTGGGATATCCCACAGCAGGTGGACTGCAGTGGTTCAAGATGGCAGCTCACCACCACCTTCTCAAAGGGCAACTAGGGACGGGCAATAAATGCTGGCCCAGCCAACAGCACACAGGTCTCATGAATGAATTTTAAAAAACTTTCTCAATAATTCACTCACCTTGTTCTGCCAATTTTAATGCCTGATTTACATATACCCCTGGTCCCTCTGCTCCCTTTAGAGTTGTGCCTTATTTTCATATTGACTCATCGCACTCTTCAAACTGAAATGAATCACTTTATACTGCACAATAAAATGTATCTGCCACGTGTTCGCACATTTCAATAGCTGTTTATATTCATTTTGCATTCTACACTGTCCGTCCCATGGCTCACAATACACCCCTAAGAGGTAAAAACAGAAGTAAGCCATTCGGTCCATCAAGTCTGCTCCACCATTGATCTGCTAATCCTCAACTCCACTTTCCCCATAGCCCTTGATTCCTTTACTAATTTAAAATCTGCCCATCTCAGCCTTGACTATCTTTAATGACCCAGTGTCTGCAGTAAAGCATTTCACAGATTCACAATCCTGTAAGAGAAGACATTCCTCCTCATTTTTATCTTAAATGCGCAATCTCCTATTCTGAGATTATGCCCTGTGATCTCAGAGTCTGCCATGAGGGGAAACGACGTCTTTGCATCTACCCTATCAAATCCCTTGACTGTTTTGCATGCTTCAATAAGGTTGTATATTTCCAATGAGTATGGGCTCAAACTACTCAGTCTCTTGTCATAGGACAGACCCTCCATCCCTGGCATCAATCTCATATGCCTTCTCTGGACTGCCTGTAATGCCAATGCATCTTTCCCTACATAAAGGGAATAAAACTGTCCACAGAATTCCAGCTATATTCTGACTAGTAACTTGTATAGTTTTAACAAGACCTCCTTATTTTGAATCCTCCATTGCCTCTGGAATGAAGGCCAACACTCCATTTTCCTTCCCTGTTATCTGCTGAATTTGGAAACTAGCTTTTTGTGATTCACAGACAACCGCGCCCAAACCCATTTGTGTTGTAACCCTTTGCAGGCGTTTTGCTTTTGAATCATATTCCGCTCCTGAATCATATGCCAAATTGCATAACCTCCCAATTTTCCATGTGTACTCCACTCGCCAAGTTATTTGTTTCATTCCTGTGACCTGCTTATATCCCTGTGTGTACTCCTCGCATCATCCTCACTACTTGTTTTCCCACTTGAATTTGTATTGTCTCCACGCACTTTCCTCATCTTAGTCATTTGTACATCAAGTAAATAATTGAGATCCCAGCACTGATTCCATGGCAGTCCATTTGTTGTAGTTGCCTTTTTGAAAATGCCCACCTTCTCCGAACTCTCTGTCTTCCATTCGTTAGCCAGTTCTCCATCCATGTCAATATATTACCTCCAACACAGGGGCTCCTATTTTATTAAGTAGCCAAACATGTTGTGCCTATTCAAGGTATGTTCTGCTATTACATTCTTTTATAGTAGGTATATAGTTCTTGATGAAGGGCTTCATCCTTCCTCATGAAGGGCTTTTGCCCGAACCATCGTTTTTCGTGCTCCTCGGATGCTGCCTGACCTGCTGTGCCTTTCCAGCATCCCACGCTTCTCCAGGATCTGCCGTCGTCACTTTTGCCTGTATATAGTTCTTCCGTTACCCCAAAAACAGACATTAGCTGACTGACTAATGGTGACCTTTTTTTTCACTTCTTCCTATTTAAAAAATGGTGGTACTTTGGCAGTTTTCCAATCCTGTGGGACTTTTTCAGAATCTGAGGATTCTTGGAATGTTACTCTCCACTATCTCTCCACTATCTCTGATAGTCAAGGCTGAGATGGGCTGATTTTAAATTAGTAAAGGAATCAAGGGCTATGGGGAAAGCATCACATCAGCTCAATTGGACCGATCTGTTTTAGCCCCATTATTTATCACTTTTGAGTCATTATATTTGTTTCCTCTCTTCCTTTTGCCCTTTTGAGTATTTAGTAATTTTGGAATGTTCTTAGTGTCTTCAGCCATGAAGATTGATGCGAATTATTTATCCAAATCCCCTGCCATCTTCCACTTTTCCATTATTTCCCCAGCCTTGTTGTCTAAGGGGCCTATTTTCACCTTGGCTTCACTGTTTTTATATATTTAAAGAAGGTATTGCTATCTGTCTTGGTATTATTTGTAAGTTTACTCTCAACGTTTATCTTCTCCCTCTCTTACCACTATTCTTTGCCACATTTTTTTCTTGAAAATGGATGCTATCCATGACTTGGAGAAAGTGAGGACTGCAGATGCTGGAGATTAGAGTCGAGAGTGTGGTGCTGGAAAAGCACAGCAGGTCAGGCAGCATCCGAGGAGCAGGAAAATCGAAGCTTCGGGCAAAAGCCCTTCATCTCCTGCTCCTCAGATGCTGCCTGACCTGTTGTGCTTTTCCAGCACCACACTATCCATTACTTGCCTGGTTAAACATGGTTGGATTATCACCTTCCAAAAACCCTTAGAATCCTAGAATCCTTCTTCCTCACTAGGATTCAATTCCTATGTCACCTGTAAATTTTGCAATAGTGTTGTATATACCAAGGTAAAAACAAGGACTGCAGATGCTAGAAACCAGAGTCTAGATTAGAGTGGAGCTGGAAAAACACAGCAGGTCAGGCAGCATCCGAGGGGCTGGAAAATCGAAGTTTCGGGCAAAAGACCTTCATCTGGAAGGTCTTTTGCTCGAAACGTTGATTTTCCTGCTCCTCGGATGCTGCCTGACCTGCTGTGCTTTGCCAGCCCCACTCTAATCTTGTATATATGAAGGTCTGGGCTTTTAATATATTTGAGGAAAAACAGAAGTCCTAATACCAACCTCTGGGACTGCCTCCTTTCTCTTTTCCAACGATTGACCCTTCACTGTTACTCTGTTTCCTGTCACCCAGACAGTTACATATCCACGATGCTACTGTCACTTTTATTCCATGAGCTTTAACATTGTGCACACGTCTATTTTGCAGCAAAGTCTCATGAAATTTCATGCATTAACTTCATCAGCCTTTTCTGTTCCTACATCAAAGGTATCAAGCAACTTAGTTAAACACAATTTCACCTAAACAAATCCATTCTACTTCTCCTTCATTAACTCAAATTTGGCAAAATTGTCTGTCTTAATTCTGTCCTGAAATTACATTCGCAAAATGCTTCCCACCACTGAGGTTAAACTGCAGCTGCTCAATTTATCTTTATACCTTTCTCTGAACAACAGTGTAACATTTGCATTTCCCCTCTGACACCACTCCTGAATCTAAGGGGGATTGAGAAGTTATGGCCTGTGCTTCTCCAGTTTCTTCTCTCTGTAGCCATGGATGTATCTCCCCCAGTCTCGTTAGCCTTGATGAGTAAAGGCAACCATTCCAACATAGCGGTATTATTCACAAGACTGTCAACCCACAGACTCACGTAATGTCTGGGCGCGCAGGTTCAAATCCTGCCACAGCAGATGGTGGAACTTGAATTTAATAAGAATATCTGGAATTAGGAGTCTAATGATGACCATTAGTCCATTGTCAAAATTGCCATCCTTACCTACATGTGACTCCAGACCCACAGCAATGTGGTTGACATTTAACTGCCCTCTGGGCAATTAGGGATGGGCGATAAGTGCTGGCTAGGCGAGCGATGGCCTCATCCGTGAATGAATAAAGATAAAGATAATATCCTCCTTGTCAGTTTTACGCTGTGTCTGAACTACCTTCTCTTACATGTGGCCTGGGAAAAATCTTCTTCCTTGTTAAAGATAGATGCCAAGCATTCACTTAGTATTTCTGGCATATCTCTTCCCTTATTGGTGCCAAATCCTGTCCACCCCTCCTCTTACCACTCTTTTATTGTATACATGCCAATTGCGTGCATTTTGATCCCTTTTTATTATAAGAAAATAACAACTAGGAGCAGGAGGAGGCAATTCGGCCCCTCAAGCTTGCTCTGCTACTTAACACAATCATGGCTGATCTAATCTTGGACTCAACTCCACTTTCCTGCCCACTCCCCGTAACCCTTTAATCCATTGCTAATTAAAAAAACCTCTTCCTTAAATTTATTAAGTACCACAGCATCCACCGCACTCCGGGGAAGTGAATTCCAAAGATCCATGACCGTTGGAGATAAATCATTTCTCCTCATCTCGGTTTTTAATTCCACTACCCACTTTGCTAAAACTGTGACCTAGATTGCCCACATGAGGAAACAGCTGCTCTGCCTCTACCTTCTCAATCCCCTTTAGCATTTAAACACCTCAATTCTACTATTCTGTACCTGGGTACCTTTATACCTAAGATGGCACTCTAAGTGGTAACTTGTTAACTTTTCACTGTACTCATGTGCGTACATGTGACAATAAATCTAATTAAATTGAATACAGTTCAATTCCTCGTATTCCTCTAAAATCTAGAGAGTCTAGATGTAAACTGTTTAATCTGTCTTCATTTCATTTCTGGAATCAATCTAGCAAACCTCCGCTAAATGTCCTCCACCGCAAACACATCCTCCTCAAGTAAGGGAGTCAAAACTGTCCACAACTTCATGTACCAGTCTCTTCATCTTTGTTTCCCTCATTTACTTGTCCAGTTCTCCTCTGAATTTCTTTTTTATTTATTCGCTTATAGAATGTGGGTGTCACTGGCTGGGTCAGCATTTATTGCCCGTTCCTAGTTGCCCTTGAGAAGGTGGTGGTGAGCTGCCTTCTTGAACTGCTGCAATCCACCTGCTGATCCACGATGCCATTAATGAGGGAATTCCAGGATTTAGACTCAAGGGCAGTGAAGGAATAGTGATATATTTCCAATTCAGGATGGTGAGTGGCTTTTAGGGGAACTTCAAGGTGGTGGTATCCCATGTAACTGCTGTGCTTGTCCTTCTAAATGGAAGTGGTTGTGGGTTTGGAAGGTGCTGTCTGAGGATTTTTGGTGGATTTCTACAGTGCATCTTGTAGAAAGTACACACTGCTGCTACTGAGCGCCAGTGGTGGAGGGAGTGGATGTTTGTGAATGTAGTACCAATCAGAATATTCTGCATTCAGTCTAATTCTTAATTGTATTATCTGCTTGATATCTGTCAAATGCACAACTCTCTTGCTACTTCATCCTTAACTCCTTTGTCAACAAGGGAGTCTGAATTTGTTTGCCCTACCTTTCCCCTTTGTGTGAATAAACCTTGACTGCACTTGAATGAATTATCACACCTTTTAAAGGCAGCCCATTGTTCGAGGTGATGTATGGCCTATTTCTGATCCTGCTACTGATGCTTTTAGATAAATATATCTTTTTGACCAAGTGTTTGATCACCTGCCCTGACACGTCTGACAATATTATCTGCTGTGCCCTTCTCAAGGGAAGTGCCTTGGAATATGTTAAAAGTGCTATCTAAATACAAATTGTTTTTCCAGTCCAGTGCTTTCAGTGTACATGCAGGCATCATGGGTCCAAACGGCCTCCCTCTGCACTGTAACCATTCTGGGTTACATTCCGGGGGGGCGGGCGGGGGTTGAATTTGACCCAACTCCTCATCCCATTGGTTGTTCCATTGTGAGTAAACTTCAGGGCTTCCACTTGGACCACGGGCCAATGGACAAGGAGAGTTCCCACTTTAAAGGGGAGTCTTGACATGGTTTGGGTGAAGTATTGCTCTCACAAAAGTATTCTATTTATCTCCATAAATCCGTCTGCCATTCCTTTTACTTATCCATTCAATGTCCCTCTCTCTTCCATTATTATAATTGTACCACAGAGCTTGGTTTCAAATAAGGACTCCACTAGCACATATGATTTCATTTATTGTTGTCAAGTGTAACTAGGTACAGTGAAAAGTTTTGTTTTGCATGTTGTACAGGCAGGTCATAACATACGAAGATTATAGGGTGATTGTACAGAGCCAAGAGTACAAAGTTACAGCTGCAGGATAGCAGGGTTAGAAATGAGGTTTGAAAGTACAGAACGATTGTAAGAAATGTGAGAATAAGGTCTGCTGTAAAAAGCTTACAAACCATCGCCCCATGTCAACACCATGTTGAATCCAATTGCAAATGAACACATGGAGTTCATGAGGGAAGTAACATGAATGCATTTAAGCACATGAGGGAGAAAGGAATAGAGTGGTATGTTGTTGGTGTAGGAGTCTGATGTGGAACAAAATATACAATTGGGTTTTGAACTAGTGGCATATGGTTTTTGGTTTGTGTCTATGGTTTGGTTTAATCATTTGCTTATCAAGCCTTTTGATGGCATGATTTTTTTATTTAAGTTTAAAATAAGCAGCTCCTGGAGTGTAATGGGATTTTGTTTGTACTGGGAGAGTTTTTACAATCACAGGGTTAACAGTGTAATGCATCAGGCTGCCAATTAGAAGGATCCAGAATTTTTTTTATTGCTTAGGGGAAGCAAATATAGATTGGAAGCCTTTTGCTTTCTGTTTGTTGAAGTTATATGTGTAAAACAGTTTCTTCTGAAGAAGGGAAACTGTTCAGAACTGTTAAGAAATAGGTTGTTTCAACGTAAGGCATTTATTTGTAAAGTTCCTGATCAGAAGAGTTTTGTTAGAATCCTGAAGAGGTTACTTGAAGCTGTGAAATTCTAAGCTCAGTTATGTGAATATTCCAGAAAGAAGCTAAAAACGTCCCAAGGCTGGGAACGGAAACTCCCAGTTAAGTCAAACCTTATAGGTGTGAGAGAGAAGGGAACTTTTTCCTGTTTAAATGCTACTAAGAGGTGCGGTTGAAATAAATGGAATATTCTATTTTAATGCGTTTCAACTTCTTGAGAAACACAGGAACAAGAGTAGGCCATTCAGCCCATCAAGCCTACCACACCATTCAATACGATGATGGCTGATTGGACAATTTTATGCCTTTTACCCACCCCATCCTCATTAGCCTGTGCATTACTGGTAATCAACAATCCATTAGTGTGTACCTTAAATATACTCCCCTTTGTGGTAGAGAATACCACAAGTTCACAAATGTCTGAGAAATATTTCTCAACATCTCAGGAATCTCCCTTATGTTTTTTTTAAAATATATTTTTATCCAAAAAAAGGAATTTTTTTTTCTTTTGAATATAACAACAAATACAAAACCAAACAATTCAAACCAATATCAAAAAACAAACCCGCTAAGTACATAAATAAATAATAACTAAAAACAAAGGCAGAAAAGGAAGATCGTTGCAATAATAATAATGATAATAACACAGCTCAGTAAAACAAAGCAATAGCCCTCAATCATCAAACACATAAGTTTATACATTTTAATATGTTCATAGTTCCTCCCCTCCAGATACCAGGTTCATTACACTGAATTGCCATGGCTATATAAAGGCTCTTATTAGTATGGCGGGCAAATCTGTACCCAGGTAGACCAAAAAGGGCCGTCATGTCTTATGGACATTCTCAGTTTTATAGTGCACTGTACTTGTCGCCAAGTCCAACTTTTTTTGGTGTGCGCATCTAATGAAAGTGAATTAACAAAGTCAAGAAGAAGAAATACCGGATCCATCTCCACCTCCCTCCCCAAGGCCTTCTCTATTTCACCGACCACAGCACTCAGTATGCCCACAGTCTGTGGCAAGACCAAAAACAATGAGTAAGTGTGCTCCCCCCCCCTCTTCATTTTACATTTCGGATACATTGGAGATGCTCTTGCTTTAAATTTAGGGAATTGGTCTGGGGCCAGATGGACCCTATGGAGAATCTTCAATTGCAAGGTGTGGGTCTTGTTGCAAATCGAGATCTATAAGACCATAAGACATAGGAGTGGAAGTAAGGCCATTCGGCCTTAATCATGGCTGATGGGCATTTCAACTCCACTTACCCGCATTCTCCCCATAGCCCTTAATTCCTTGTGACATCAAGAATTTATCAATCTCTGCCTTGAAGACACTTAGCATCCCGGCCTCCACTGCACTCCGCGGCAATGAATTCCACAGGCCCACCACTCACTGGCTGAAGAAATGTCTCCGCATTTCTGTTCTGAATTTACCCCCATGGGTCCTAGTCTCCTCGCCTAATGGAAACAATTTCCTAGCGCCCACCTTTTCCAAGCCATGTATTATCTTGTAAGTTTCTATTAGATCTCCCCTTAATCTTCTAAACTCCAATGAGTACAATCCCAGGATCCTCAGCTGTTCCTCGTATGTTAGACCTACCATTCCAGGGATCATCCGTGTGAATCTCTGCTGGACACGCTCCAGTGCCAGTATGGATCTTTCTTGCATTTTCCCAGATATCCTCCTATATTTGAAGAGATCTCGACATCCAACTCCCTCTCCCATACCTTACAGAGCCATTTGGTCTCATCTGAGGGCCCCTCTCCCAAAAGATGATAAGCATTGCTAACAGATAATGTACCATCAGCATTCAACACCCTCTTCTCCATGTCGGACCGATAAGGATCGGTTAGAAGTGTGGTCTCTTTTTGTATGAAGTTTCTAATTTGAAAGAAATGAAAGAGGTTCCTACTGGGCAATTCATATTTCTGAGCCAACTGGTCAGAGAACATCAATATATCCCCTTCGGAAAAATAACCCAGGCAAGACACACCCCTAGCTGCCCATAGTTTAAACACAGAGTCCATCATCCCTGGCTGAAAGCCCAGCATACCAACTGTGGGTGTCAAAAGGATGTTTTGGCAATACTGCCCCCACCCTGATGCATTATCCTCCATACCTTGACAGTATTAATGACTATTGGGCTGTGGCAATGCAGAGGAAACTTGATTATCCAAATACCAATTATCCAAAAATCGGATCATCTGAAGGAGATCTCGAGGTCCTGATAGAAACATTACGTCAAAGATGTTTTTCCATCAGTGATCGCGTCTTTTGTTTACAGTGATTAAACATGCACTGTCTCCAGATGACTGACCCCCCCCCCCCACCCTCTCTCTCTCCCAACACTTTCCTTGGAGTTCTACAGAGGCGTGTACCCTAACCACCCCCGCCCGCTTCCCCAGGAATAATCTCTCCAACATTGTCCTGAACAAAGCGAACATGGAACCTTTCAAAACGTTGCAGTAAAAAGTTGTGTGTGTGTGTATCTGTGCGCTATTTGGTGACTTACCCCACAAAGACAGCAGCAGCAGTGTTGTTGTTGTTGGGGGTGCGGGGGTTGGACAGGTTTGGGAGCGGGGGACGGGGTTGAACCAGGTTGGGGGACAAGGTTGAACGGGTTTGGGAGCGGGGGATGGGGTTGAACCAGGTTGGGGGACAGGGTTGAATGGGTTTGGGAGCGGGGGACAGGGTTGGATGGGTTTGGGAGCGGGGGATGGGGTTGAACCAGGTTGGGGGACAGGATTGGATGGGTTTGGGAACAAGAGACGGGGTTGGATGGGTTTGGGAGCGGGGGACGGGGTTGAACCAGGTTGGGGGACAGGATTGGACGGGTTTGGGAACAAGGGACGGGGTTGAACCAGCTTGGGGGACAGGGTTGGATGGGTTTGGGAGCGGGGGATGGGGTTGAACCAGCTTGGGGGACAGGGTTGGATGGGTTTGGGAGCGGGGGATGGGGTTGAACCAGGTTGGGGGACAGGATTGGACGGGTTTGGGAACAAGAGACGGGGTTGGATGGGTTTGGGAGCGGGGGACGGGGTTGAACCGGGTTGGGGGACAGGATTGGACGGGTTTGGGAACAAGGGACGGGGTTGAACCAGGTTGGGGGACAGGGTTGGATGGGTTTGGGAGCGGGGGATGGGGTTGAACCAGGTTGGGGGACAGGGTTGAACGGGTTTTGGAGCAGGGGACGGGGTTGAACCAGGTTGGGGGACAGGGTTGAACGGGTTTGGGAGCGGGGGATGGGGTTGAACCAGGTTGGGGGACAGGGTTGGACGGGTTTGGGAGCGGGGGATGGGGTTGAACCAGGTTGGGGGACAGGGTTGGATGGGTTTGGGAGTGGGGGACAGGGTTGGACGGGTTTGGGAGCGGGGGACGGGGTTGGATGGGTTTGGGAGTGGGGGACAGGGTTGGACGGGTTTGGGAGCGGGGGACGGGGTTGAACCAGGTTGGGGGACAGGATTGGACGGGTTTGGGAGCGGGGGACGGGGTTGAAACAGCTTGGGGGGACAGGGTTGGACAGGTTTGGGACTGGGGTCGGGTTTGGACCAGGTTGGGGGACAGGGTTGGATGGGTTTGGGAGCGGGGGACGGGGTTGAAACAGCTTGGGGGGACAGGGTTGGACAGGTTTGGGACTGGGGTCGGGTTTGGACCAGGTTGTGGGACAGGGTTGGATGGGTTTGGGAGCGGGGGACGGGGTTGAACCAGCTTGGGGGACAGGGTTGGATGTGTTTGTGAGTGGGGGACAGGTTTGGACGGGTTTGGGAGCAGGGGACGGGGTTGAACCAGCTTGGGGGACAGGGTTGGATGGGTTTGGGAGCGGGGGACGGGGTTGAAACAGCTTGGGGGGACAGGGTTGGACAGGTTTGGGACTGGGGTCGGGTTTGGACCAGGTTGGGGGGGGCGGGGACTCGTGCACTTTGTGCTGGGGAGTGGGCGCAGTGCTGGATCGGGTTGGGGATCGGTTTTGGACGGGGGGGGGGGGGGGGGGTGGGACGAGAGGGGGCCGTGTTGGAGGTGAGGTTTCACACGCTGTGCCGCTGCTTGCAGTCTCCTGAACGTGGAGCAGACTTTAAAACTCCGAGCCCCAGAGGAAAGGCATTTAATCGAGTCACCGAATAATCAATTATCTGAACGAAATAGTGCCTACCCATCACATTTGGATAATCGAGTTTCCACTGTATTCCTTAACTGTTCTCATTTTGTTTAAGAAGAGCAGGCCAATAAGGGGGCATCTCGCCCAAGGTGCTTCGATGTCCAACCAAAGTGAGTGAGGCCGCCCCCACCCCAAGCCCAATCATTCAAGTAAGATAGCATCGAGCTTAACTGATAGTTATTGATATCTGGGAAGCCAATTCCTCCCAGTCTATAAGGGAACTGCAATTTAGTCAATTTAATTAGGGGTGGTTTGCGATACCAGATAAAAGAACTAAACCAGCCGTTCATTCTTCTAAATATTTGCAGAGTAAGTAGCAGAGGAAATGTTCGCATAGGATGCAACAGACAGGGAAGAATGTTCATTTTAATGAGGGCTCTCTGACCTAACCAAGAGATTGGAAGTGCCTCCCATCTAGGAAGGTCCTGCTTGATTTGGACGAATAAATGGGCAAAACTGGCTTTAAATGGCCAATCAAAAGCGGAAGTAATAAATATATCTAAGTAGGGAGAGCCCTCTACCATTTAAAGGGGGATCTGAGATCCACCTTCAGGATCAGGTACTCTTCAGAGACCACCCATGCGCATGGCCTCTGACTTTGCAAAATTGATCTTACAACCCGAGAAGCCACCAAATAAGTTGATGCATTGTATCAGGCACTGAGTCTTTGGGTTTGATAAGAAGACAAGAACGTCATCCGCATACAGTGCGATCTTATGTGACATCAGCCCCAGGTCCGGGGGGAGCGGTTATATTGGGATCCCTGCGTATTGCCTCTGCCAGCCGTTCGATCACCAGTGTGAAAAGAAATGGTGACAAGGGACAGCCCTGTCGACTGCCCCTACAAATATTAAGACTGCTTGACTGTACACCATTGGTGAGGACCATGGCAAGAGGATCACTGTACAAAACCTGCACCCACCTGATGGAGGTTTCTCCCAGGCCAAACCGCTTCAAAGAATGAAAAAGATATGGCTACTTGACCCTGTCAAATGCCTTTTCCGCATCTAAGGTGATCACCAGTTCCTATACTAATTGCTGTTGACATACTTAGATCATGTTAAGTAATCTCCTGATATTATCCATCGATCTGCGACCTTTTATGAACCCCATCTGGTCCTCCTCAATGATGGAGGGCTGTACAGTTTCTAACCTTAATGCCAGAGTCTTGGATAGGATTTTGAAGCCGACATTCAGGAGTGAGATGGGCCTATAGAAAGTAAAGTCCTCCGGGGCCTTCCCTTTTTTAAGAATGAGAGAGATGTTCACCTCTTTTAGAGATGGTGGGAGGAGGCCATGACTATGTGAGTCATTAAATATACTAAGCATCGGCCCTGACAATATACTTATAAATACCTTATAGAACTCACTGGGGAGTCCGTCAGGACCCAGCGCCTTTCCATTCTGGAGCTGCCTCTCAGCCTCCTGCACCTCTTGCTTGACATTGGGGCATTGAGGAGAGACTCTGTTCAGGGGTCACTCCTGGAAGGTCCAAATTCTTAAAAAAGCCTCCATCCTAACCCACCCACTCCCACAGCTTCAGATTGGTATAATTCAGAGTAAAATTTCCAGAATGCTGCACTAATCCTTTTAGAATCGTAGGTCAAATTTCCAGTGTCTTCTCTGATCAAGGTAATGGCTTGGGGGGGTGGGGGGGGGCAGTCCTTTTCCTCGCAAGGTATGCTAGGTTCTTGCCCGGCTTATCCCCATGCTCAAATAGCAAATGTAAGCTCCCTCTTGGTTGTCCGTGTGAGCATGGAGTTCAGTTTAGACCAAAGTGCAGTGATCCTCTGCAGTTTAACCAGCGAGGCCCGGTCAAAATATGTCTTTTCAGCTACTCTTAGATACGTCTCGAGCAAGCATTGCTGCTCACCCGTCCGTCGCTTCTGACTGGCTGAATAGGAAATAACCAGCTCCCACAGCATAGACTTTAGCTGTTCCCAAAAGATGGATGGGCTACTGGCCAAGTCTGAATTAATATCTTAAAACAAACCCTGAACTCAGTAGAAGATAATTCAATAAACTTGCTATCCTTGAGGATGAAGGGGTCCAGTCACCAGTGCCTCGAGCGTACCACTGTACCCTTACTCTTGGCCATTAAACACACTGGGGTATGATGGGAAATAGTGAGATTGCCAATTGTACAGAAAAAGATCAGTCCTGGTATGGCATTTATGTGAAGTCCCTGCCAGCAGGGTGAAGGTGCCTCCAAACATCTGCCAACCCCAATTCAGCGCACAGATCCCTTCATTGTTTAGATCACAAAGAAGATATTGATGGGCCTTTGGGCAATCTGTCTACCGTAGGGTCTGTGGGACAATTGAAATCCCTTCCAGCAATGATATGATCAGATGCAAGATTAACCAGTCTAGAAAGTGCATCTGTCAAGGATTTAAGAGGATGGGCCAGAGGACAGTAAACATTAAAGATCCCGTATTCTTCCCCATGTATCAAAGCTTTAAGGATTACAAATCTCCTGTGGGCATCTTTAATGCGCTTTAATAACTTAATTGGGAGATTCTTTCTAACTGAAATGGCCACCCTTCAACCCCTCGAATTGAAAGATGGAAAATAAACCCAGTCATACCCATTCTGTCGCAGCTTCAAATTCTCTGCATCATCCAGGTGTGTTTCTTGTAATAAAGCAACATCTACCCTCTCCCTTTTAAGGCTGGAAAGTACCTTTTTCCTCTTGACAGGTGAATGACTCCTCTTAATATTCCAGGTGCACCACTTAAACACATCCTTAGCCATAACCTTGCACAGCACCATCTCAACTGCAGATCGCTGAGCTTTAATGCAATAGAATCCACAAAACCCAAAAACTACACAGACTAAAATAACTACAGCCAACAAATCTGCAAAACTTACTAAAACTATACACAGCAAAAACGGAATAACAAACAATCACCAAAGGCACTGATTGGAGGAATTTACCCCCCCCATTCAAAGGGGGTACCGAGACATCCTCCAACCCTGCTAACCATCCTAACCGCTCTCCCAACTCCTACCAGCTAGGGTCACGCCACATACACCGACCACCAGGTAGCGATTTAAAAAAAAAACACCCAAGAGCCAAGTTAGTACTATAGACAAGTAAACTAAAAATGAATATGTCACCCATCCCTTAACATAGCTTAGAGATTAAAAATAAATACTCCATCCATCCTCGACATCATTTCATACCAGAAAGAAGACTCGACCAAGTCCTTTTTAAAGGAGAGCAAACCCGAACCGCTCTGTCCTCTACGCCTATTCGGCCGTTCGACTTAAGTCAACGTGTCCACAAAATTCTTTGCTTTCTCTGACGAGTTGAACAAAATGTATGGATCCATTATGATTGATCCGAAGCACAGCTCGATATCTTAAAGAATACTGGATCCCAAGCTCTCTCAATCCCCTTCTTGACGCCATCATAGGGCCTCCTTTTCCAGACCACTATCACCAAGAAGTTTTGAAAAAACATGACCCTGGAGACACCACATATCGACACCCTCGGTCCCTCGTCTGGGCTGTAGAGGCATCCATGGCCATCTGCTTGTCTTTATAATGATGAAACCTCGCCAGGACAGGGCGTGGGCACTGATCCACACCTGGCCTTCGTGCCTCGTTATGGTGGCTCTTTCAATTGTTATCCTTCCCTTCTCAACCTCCAAACTAAGGAATTCTGGGAACCACTTCTCAAAGAACTCCACTGGCCACTCACCTTCTGTCCCCTCCAAAATCCCAACAACGCGTAGGTTCCTTTTTCTGCCCCTGTTTTGAAATCGTCTCCCAGATCCAACAGACCCTGGACCTGTGTTTCCAGGGCTTCAACCCAGCTCTTGGGGGAGTCAGTCTCTGCCTGTACACCTGCAGCCAGGCGCTGAAGCTCATCCATCCTTTTCCCCAAATCCTGCAGCATAGCAGATACAAGAGCCAGCTTTTTCTCGATTTTATTTAGTGGATCTGCCTCCCCAGGCCCTTGTGAGATTTGGCCAGCTCCTCATCCAGGGTCTGGTGAGTAAGCAAGGCCGCTGCTTCAGAGGGCCAGGCCATGGGTGAGCTTCCTCTTTTCTTCAGTATTCTCCAGCTACAAGGACAAAGGTAAGTAGATTTTTTTCAGGTTCTAGCTCCCTTACTGTGTTTTTATTCACAGTAAAGTGTTTGGGATGGGTTCTGGCTCTGTCGGGTCAGTGTTGCAGTGCGGAGCCCAGCAGACACCATCCTCATAGGACATCGTCATCTTGGATCCCAGGAATCTCCCTTACTTTTAAATTGTGTCCCCTGGTTCTAGACTCCCCGACTGGGAGAAACATCTACCCTGTCAATTCCTTTAAGCATTTTGTGCTGCATATAAACAGCTTGGTTCACTTAATTTTGTCTTCTTTCTTTTCTGTAATAAAGTTCTTTTTATTGTTAAAACCAGATGTACAGCATTGTATGCCAGTGTTTCAGTGAAGGATTGCCTTGTTAAATTTGAAAAAACAAACAAGATATGGTCTATCAAGCCAGATTTCAGTCTGGGATCTGACTTGTCTATTAGTGACATCAACCAGGATCATGACACAAGATTGGTCAGTTGAGCTAATTTGACGTGGGACCTTTGTTTATGCTATAGCTTCTGTGTTCTACAATATGATTACAACAAGGAACAGAAATAGCCCATTCTCTTCTTCAAACCTGTCCCCCTATTTAATTAGAAAACAATTGCCATTGTTTCCCCCCCACCCAACTCGTTCTTGCTCCATCTGGCAAGTTACACCAATTGGCCATATTGTAGATAATTGTTTCAATTTTTTTCTCTCTCTCTCTCTCTTCTTAAACACAAGGGCCCAGAAGAAGACCACGTCAGTGTCCCTGACAATAGGATCCCCTCACTCGAAGGGAGCAGCAGGTTCCAATGAAGTGCAGCAAGTCCGTTCTACACTGGTTCAATCCATCTCCATCCCAGCCCCACAGGTACAGTGAGCGACAGGGTACATTGTGTTTGATGTGAGCTAACTTTCTACGGGTCTTCCGTTGCCTGTTTTGTATTTTTTTAGTCACTGATAAAAATTATATTTGTATATTTGTGTGTTTTGTGTGTGTGCATATGTGTGTTTGCATGTGTGGGTATGTGTTTGCACATGTATTTCTGTTTGTATGTGTGTGTGTGTCTGTGTGAGCTTGGTTAGCTCAGTTGGCTGAATGGCTGGTTTGTGATGCAGTCAAGAGTGTGGTGCTGGAAAAGCACAGCAGGTCAGGCAGCATCCGAGGAGCAGGAAAATTGACATTTCGGGCAAAAGCCCTTCATCAGGAATGAGACTGGGAGCCTTGGGGGTAAAGAGATAAATGGGATGGGGAGTGGGGCTGGCGGGGAGGTAGCTGAGAGTGCAATAGGTGGATAGATGTGGGGGTAAAGGTCGGAGGGGAGGGTGGCATGGATAGGTGAGAAGGAAGTCAGGTGGTTAGGGAGTGGTGATGGAGAAGGCTCAGGACCTGCATGTCTTCGGCAAAGTGGGAGTTGAGGTGTTCACCATGGGGCAGTGGGGTTGGTTGGTGTGGTGTCCTGGAGAACCCATCGCCACTCCCTAACCACTCAATGCCTGGAGGAAGAATGCCTCATTTTCTGCCTTTGGACCCTCCAACCCCAGGGCATCAATGTGGATTTCACCAGTTTCCTCATTTTCCCTCTCCCCACCTTACCCCAGTTCCAACCTTCCAGCTCAGGACTGCCCTCATGACCTGTCCCACTAGTCAATCTTCCTTCCCACCTATCTGCTCCACCCTCCTCTCCAATTTATCACCTTTACCCCCACCTCCACCTACCTATTGCACTGTCAGCTACCTTCTCCCTAGCCTCACCCCCCATCCCATTTATCTCTTCACCACCAAGGCTCCCAGCCTCATTCCTGATGAAGGGCTTTTGCCCGAAACGTCAATTTTCTTGCTCCTCGGATGCTGGCTGATCTGCTGTGCATTTTCATGCAGAGGGTGGTGCCTGTAAGGAATGAGCAGAAGTTGCAGGAGGCTGGTACAATTATTACATTTAAAAGGCATCTGGATAGGTAAATAAATAGGAGGGGTTAGAAGGATATGGGCCAAGTGCTGACAAATGGGACTGGATTAATTTAGGCTATCTGGTCAGCATGGATGAGTTGGACCGAAGGGTCTGTTTCCGTGCTGTACAGCTTTATGACTGTGAAATTTTAAAAGGAGTCTAGATCTGCTCCTGAAACTGCATAGTGTGCAGGGACAGGGACCAAGTGCTGAAAAGTGGGTTTAAAATGGATGGCTAACTTATTCCGCCACTGCTGAGGTGCGATAGGTCTCTTCCTATGCTGTAAATTTTCAAAGATGTCCTCTGCTATTGAGTTATCCCACATCAAGGTTTTTAGGCTGGGTAATGTTTGCTGACGCTGAGACTCCTCCTACGTCCTCACTTGGAAAAGTACACACAGGCCCTGGATTGGGCACTAGCTCACTGGTGTTATTGCTGGACTGTTCAAACCTGGCTTTGAATCCCATCACGGCAGATGGTGGAATTTGAATCCAACTTTTTTTTTTAAATCCAGAGTTAAGCATCTACGATAGGCCATTGTCAATTGTCAGAAAAACCCAACTGGTTCACTGATCCCCTTTAGGGAAGGAAACGGCCAGCCTTACCCACTCTGGTCTCCATGTGACTCCATAGAGATGTACAGCACGGAAACAGACCCTTCGGTCCAACCCGTCCATGCTGACCAGGTTTCCCAACCCAATCTAGTCCCACCCGGCCCACATCCCTCCAAACCCTTCCTATTCATATACCCATCCAAATGCCTTTTAAATGTTGCAATTGTACCAGCCTCCACCACATCCTCTGGCAGCTCATTCCATACACGTACCACCCTCTGCGTGAAAACGTTGCCCCTTAGGTCCCTTTTATATCTTTCCCCTCTCACCCTAAATCTATGCCCTCTAGTTCTGGACTCCCCTAACCCAGGGAAAAGACTTTGCCTATTTATCCTAACCAATAACCCTTATCATTTTGTAAACCTGTATAAGGTCACCCCTCAGCCTCCGACGCTCCAGGGAAAACAGCCCCAGCCCGTTCAGCCTCTCCCTATAGCTTAAATCCTCCAACCCTGGCAACATCCTTGTCAATCTTTTCTGAACACTTTCAAGTTTCACAAGATCTTTCTGATAGGTCTCCAAGGTCTCTTCGTTCAGCAACACTCCCGAGGACCTTACCATTAAGTGTATAAGTCCTGCTAAGATTTGCTTTCCCAAAATGCAGCACCTCACATTTATCTGAATTAAACTCCATCTGCCACTTCTCAGCCCATTGGCCCATCTGGTCAAGATCCTGTTTTAATCTGAGGTAACCTTCTTCGCTGTCCATTACACCTCCAATTTTGGTGTCATCTGCAAACTTACTAGCTGTACCTCTCATCTGAATAATTTATGTAAATGACAAAAAGTAGAGGACCCAGCACCGATCCTTGTGGCACTCCACTGGTCACAGGCCTCCAGTCTGAAAAACAACCCTCCACCACCACCCTCTGTCTTCTACCTTTGAGCCAGTTCTGTATCCAAATGGCTAGTTCTCCCTGTATTCCGTGAGATCTAACCTTGCTAACCACTCTCTCTTGTCACATGCTTTACTGAAGTCCATATAGATCACATCTACTGCTCTGCCCTCATCAATCCTCTTTGTTACTTCTTCAAAAAACTCAATCAAGTTTGTGAGACATGACATTGTCAGACCCATAGCAATGTGGTTGACTCTCAACTATCCTCTGTGCAATTGGGAATGGGTAATAAATGCTGGCCTGGCCTGTGATGCCCAACCCAACCCAACACTTCTCTCTCTCTCTCTCTCTCACACACACACACACACACACACACACACACACACACACACACACACACACACACACACACACACACACACACACACACACACACACACACACACACCTTGGGATCCCTCAGGGTCCCAATGTCTTCCCTCCTCCCAGTTCATCATCCACAGCCTGCCAGTTCATCGTCCCCTCCCCCAGTTCATCACCTCCACCACCCCCCCACTCCTCCCAGGATCCCAATCTCCTGAAACCTTGCAACAAAACACTTCAATGAATCTCCCTCGAGTGTACTGCACATGCTCCTGGTGTCAGCAATCACAGTCTCTTTGTTTACCTTGTTTTACCTGACTGGACCTTCCCCGACTCTGTATTCACATGACAGAAATCATTGAACTCTATCAGGACTGAAGCTATCAATTTAACATTGGCTTTTAGAGAATGTATTTCTCTGGTTATCTGACAAATAACCTCAGGTTTCTGACTCCCCTGGAAGTGGAAATGGGTTCTCATTATTTACTCCAGCAGCATCACTTCCTCAGCTCCCCTCATAAATGTAGTCCAATCCTTCCTTAACTTTCTCTGATCTGAGGAGAACAGCCTCAATTTCTCATCTCTCTCCAGCCTCTTAAACACCTCTGGATATTGTACTTTGGGAAAGGTAATAAGGCCATGAGAAAAGATTTCTGAAATTGGGACTATTTTCAGAGGAACAGCCAGAGACCATTCAGCCCATCTAGCCTGATCAGCCATTCCACATGATTATGGCTGATCCAGCACTTTATGCCGTTGATAATCATTGATCACTGATTACTGATAATCAACCTCTGCTTTAAACACCCACCCAGACCCATTCCTCTACATTTACCCCTGACTAATTTACACCTAACCTACACGTTCCTGAACACTATGGGCAATTTAGCATGGCCGATTCACCTAACTTGCACATATTTGAACTATGGGAGGAAATCAGAGCACCTGGAGGAAGCCCACGCAGACACAGGGAGAGCATGTAAACTCCACACAGACAGTCATCTGAGGCTGGAATCGAACCTGGGTCCCTAGCACTGTGAGGCAATAGTGCTAACCACTGAGCCACCTTGCCGCCCGCTCATAGAATCCCTACAGTGTGGAAACAGGCCCAACTTGCTTAATTGCCCATGGTGTTCAGGAAAGTATAGGTTAGGTGTAAATTAGTCAGGGGTAAATGTAGAGTAGTAGGGGAATAGGTCTGGGTGGGTTATTCTTCGAAGGGTCTGAGTGGGTTTGTTGGGCAGAAGGGCCTGTTCCACACTGTAAGGATTTTAATTCTAATTCTAAATCACCATTTACATAGAACATAGAAGAATACAGCGCAGTACAGGCCCTTTGGCCCTCGATGTTGCGCCGATCCAAGCCCACCTAACCTATACTAACCCACTATCCTCCATATACCTATCCAATGCCCGCTTAAATGCCCATAAAGAGGGAGAGTCCACCACTGCTACTGGCAGGGCATTCCATGAACTTACGACTCGCTGAGTGAAGAACCTACCCCTAACTTCAGTCCTATATCTACCCCCCCTTAATTTAAAGCTATGCCCCCTTGTAATACCCGACTCCATACGCGGGAAAAGGTTCACACTGTCAACCCTATCTAACCCCCTAATCATCGTGTACACCTCAATCAAGTCACCCCTAAACCTTCTTTTCTCTAATGAAAACAGCCCCAAGTGTCTCAGTCTTTCCTCATACAATCTTCCTTCCATACCAGGCAACATCCTGGTAAACCTCCTCTGCACCCGTTCCAGTGCCTCCACATCCTTCCTATAGTATGGCGATAAAAACTGCACACAATATTCCAGATGCGGCCGCACCAGAGTCTTATACAACTGCATCATGACCTCAGGACTCCGGAACTCAATTCCTCTACCAATAAAAGCCAGTACGCCATATGCCTTCCTCACCGCACTATTTACCTGGGTGGCAACTTTCAGAGATCTGTGTACATGGACACCAAGATCCCTCTGCTCATCCACACTACCAAGTATCCGACCATTAGCCCAGTACCCCATCTTTTTGTTATTCTTCCCAAAGTGAATCACCTCACACTTAGCTACATTGAATTCCATTTGCCACCTTTCTGCCCAGCTCTGCAGCTTCTCTATATCCTGCTGTAACCTGCCACATCCTTCCTCACTGTCAACAACTCCTCCGACTTTCGTATCATCCGCAAACTTGCTCACCCAACCTTCTAACCCCTCTTCCAGGTCATTTATAAAAATGACAAACAGCAATGGTCCCAAAACAGATCCTTGCGGAACACCGCTAGTGACGGCACTCCATGAAGAAACTTTGCCATCAACTATTACCCTCTGTCTTCTTCCATCCAGCCAATTCCTAATCCAAACCTCCAACTCACCCTCAATGCCATATCTCCGTATTTTCTGCAGTAGCCTACCATGGGGAACCTTATCAAACACCTTACTAAAATCCATATACACCACCCATCTACTGATTTACCCTCGTCTACCTCCTTAGTCACCTTCTCAAAGAATTCAATAAGGTTTGTGAGGCACGACCTGCCCTTCACAAAACCATGCTGACTATCCTTGATCACATTATTCCTATCCAGATGTGCATAAATCCTATCCCTTACAATTCTCTCTAAGACTTTGCCCACAACAGAAGTGAGACTCACCGGCCTATAGTTACTAGGGTTATCCCTACTCCCCTTTTTGAACAAGGGAACCACATTTGCTATCCTCCAGTCTTCTGGCACTACTCCTGTAGACAAAGAGGACATAAAAATCAAGGCCAATGGCTCTGCAATCTCCTCCCTTGCTTCCCAGAGAATCCTAGGATAAATGCCATCAGGCCCAGGGGACTTATCTATTTTCACCTTTTCCAGGATTTCCAACACCTCTTCCCGACATACCTCAAAGCCATCCATTCTACTTATTTGTGTCTCAGCATTCACATCGACGACAATGCCCTGTTCCTGAGTAAATACTGAAGAAAAGTATTCATTCAGTGTCTCCCCAATCTCTTCCGCCTCCACATGCAACTTCCCACTACTATCCTTGACTGGACCTATTCCTACCCTAGTCATTCTTTTATTCCTAACATACCTATAGAAAGCCTTAGGGTTTTCCCTAATCCTACCGACTAAGGACCTTTCATGTCCCCTCCTTAGGTCCAAGATGATTAATTTTGTTTTACTCGTGGGTGGTGAAACATTGGAAATCTCTCCCACGGAGAGCTAAGGAGTCTTATATTAGAGGGTGTTTAAAGCAGAGATTGATTATCAGTAATCAGTTATCAATGATTATCAACAGCATAAAGTGCTGAATCAGCCATAATCATGTGGAATGGCTGATCAGGCTAGATGGGCTGAATGACCTCCTGCTGTTCCTCTGAAAAAGTCCCAGCCTTTCCAGTTTCTCCAGGTGATTGAAGTTCCACATCCCTGGATTTGAAGTTCACACCAGACCCAATCCCCTACCCTATTACTTTACATTTTACCCCTGATGAATCCACCTATCCTGAACACTACGGGGCAATTCAGCATGGCCAATCCACCCTAACCTGCACATCTTTGGACTGTGGGAGGAAACCGGAGCACCCGGAGGAAACCCACGCAGACACAAAATAAATATTACTATTGATAATTATTGATGGCCATCTGTGGCGCAGACCCATCGAGTGTAGGAGTTATCATATTAGGTTGTGTTTGTCCAGGTGAGAGTATTGCATGCAGTTCTGGTCACCCTGCGATAGAAAGATTATTATTAACTTTGAGAGGGTTCAGAAAAGATTTACATGGATTTTACCAGGTCTGGAGGGTTTGAGCAATATGGAGAAGCTGGATAGGCTGAGACTTCCTTTTTCACTGGAGCAGAGGAGATTGAGGGGTGAATTATAGAGGTTTATAAAATCATGAGGAGCACAGCAAAGGTCTTTTCCCTGGGGCAGGGGAGTTCAAATCTAAAGGGCATATTTTTAAGGTGAGAGGAGAAAGAGTTAAAAGGGACCTGGGGGCAACTTTTCACACAGCGGGTGGTTCATATGTGGAATGATCTTCCAGAGGAAATGGTAGATGCAGGTGCAGTTACAATGTTTTAAAGATGTTTGGACAGGTGTTTGAATGGGAAAGGTTTTAAGGGGTACGGGCCATAAGCAGGCAAATTAACACAGAATACAGTGCATAGAACAGTGCGGCACAGTACAGGCACTTCAGCCCCTGATGTTGTCCAGACCTTTTATCCTACTCTAAGGTCAGACTAGCCTACATAGCCTTCATTGTACTTTCATCCATGTACATATCTAAGAGTCACTTAAATGCCCCTAATGTACCTGACTCTGCTACCCCTGCTGGCAGTGCGTTCCTTGCCCCCACCACTCTCTGAGTAAAGAACCAACCTTTGACAAAGTTAAAAATCACACAACACCAGGTTATAGTCCAACATGTTAATTGTCTTGAAAGCTTGTGCTTCCAAACAAATCTGTTGGACTATAACCTGGTTTTGTGTGATTTATAACTTTGTCCACCCCAGGCCAACACCAGCCCCTCCAAATCATGACCACCTCTGACTAGTTTAGTTTGGGGAACTTGGTCAGCATGGACGAGTTGGACTGAATCCCTGAAGAAGGGTTTATGCCCGAGACATCCATTCACTGTCTCCTCAGATGCTGCCTGACCTGCTGTGCTTTTCCAGCACCACACTCTTGACTCTGATCTCCAGCATCTGCAGTCCTCACTTTCTCCGAGTTGGACTGAAGGGTCTGTCTCTGTGCTGTTTCCCCAAAGGGACACCAAATCACGATATAAATTGCCTCCACTAGCCCGGCAGTTCTGTCTTGTAATTGAGTAAGGTGAGTGTGGTTAGCCTCTGTTGTACGGTTAAGGCACAGTTCATAACTGAGAGGCCCCAGAGCTCTCACTGCACTTAAATCAGTCAGGCTTCGAATGAGAAGGAAATTCCAGCAGGTGCTATGTTGCTACAAATCCTTGCCGAGGAAAGATGCAGTTTATAATCCGTGACCACTTGGCTATAGATCATGCTGCATTAGATCTTTGTGTAAACTGCTTTGTCTCAAGTTATTCCTGCCTGTTCATGAGCCATCATTAAGTTGTTTGCAGTGAAGAGCTGTCTTGCACCGACGTCTCTTAAACGTGTAATTGTAGTTAACAAACCAACTCTCCAGGCACCAGCTTGTAGCCTTTCTTCTTGCTGACTGCCTTAAGTGCACCAGCAGATGTGGAAAGCTTCCTGTCTGTAAATAACAAAGTACCAGCGCTGGCTGCTATCGGAAACTTAACAATCCCCTCTGTGCGTGTGGTGCAGCCTGAAATCGCTTTGGCAGCAAACACAACACTTTAATTCATGTTTGTTCCTATTTTGTCTCAAATTTAAGGTGCAGAGTCCGACGGCTTGCCTGCAGATCCAAGATGGAGTCTCCCCACCTGTGTTTACAAAGGTCAGCCTTTTATGACCCATGCAACCAAATGATTGAGGGGTGTCGTGGTGGGGGTGGAAATAAAAAATACAAAATTGTCTGATTTTTCACAGCCACTTGGGGAGGTCAAGTGTTCTAGCTTCACTGGGAATTGGTTTACCCAGGGTTACAGACTCAGCGAGGGAGCAGGGAGCAGGTGGTAGGAATCGATGTGACATTGCTTTGTTCCATTTTATTGTACACGTCAGCAATAAAGTGTTTTAGTGAGCACTCTTCAGTCACACCTCACCCAGCACGTGAGTGCCTGGTCAGTAAGCATGACCAACAATTGAAGAAGGGTCATTGGACCCTGTTATGGGCCACACTAAAGTCCCTCAAACTATATTAACACAGACAAAGTTAAAAATTAACCAGGCGAAAGTGAGGACTGCAGATGCTGGAGATTAGAGTCAAGAGGTGGTGCTGGAAAAGCACAGCAGGTCAGGCAGCATCCAAGGAGCAGGAGAGTTGACATTTCGGGCAAAGGCCATTCATCAGGAATGAGGCTGGGAGCCTCGAGGGTGGAGAGATAAATGGGATGGGGGGTGCGGTTGGGGGAAGGTAGCTGAGAGTGTGATAGGTGGATGGAGGTGGGGGGAAAGGTGATAAATCGGAGAGAGGGGTGAAGTGGATAGGTGGGAAGGAAGATGGACAGGTGGGACAGGTCATTAGGGCAGTGCCGAGTTGGAAAGTTGGAACTGGGATAAGGTGGGGGGAGGGGAAATGAGGAAACCTGTGAAATCCACATTGATGCCATTGGGTTGGAGGGTCCTGATGCAGAAGATGAGGCATTCTTCCTCCAGGTGCCGGGTGGTAAGGGAGTGACGATGGAAGAGGCCCAGGACTTGCATGTCCTTGGCGGAGTGGGAGGGGGAGCTGAAATGTTCAGCCACGGGGCGGTGGGGTTGATTGGTGCGGGTGTCCCGGAGATGTTCTCTGAAGCGCTCCACTAGGAGGCATCCAGTCTGCCCAATGTAGAGGAGACTGCATCGGGAGTAACAGATACAGTAAATGACATATGAAAGTGCAGGTAAAACTCTAATGGATGTGGAAGGCTCCTTTGGGGCCTTGGATGGAGGTGAGGGAGGAGGTGTGGGCTCAGGTTTTGCACTTCCTGCAGTGGTAGGGGAAGGTGCCGGGACGGGAGGGTGAGTTGTTGGGGGGCGTGGACCCAACAAGGGAGTCGCAGAGGGAACGGTCTTTGCGGAAAGCGGATGGGGCAGGGAGGGAAATATATCCCTGGTGGTGGGGTCCGTTTGTAGGTCGCGGAAATGGTGGAGGATGATGTGATATATACGAAGGTTGGGGGGTGGGAGGTGAGGACCACGGTAAGTTCTAGCTTTCGGAGCACTGCTCCTTCATCAGCTCGTGATTCCAAATAGACCTTTTAGACTATAACCTGGTGTTGTGTGATTTTTAATTTTGTCCACCCCAGTCCAAAACTGGCGTCTCCACATCATTTTAAGACAATAGCCTAGACCCTAACTTTCTCTTATTTTAAAGCCAAGTGCCAGGCGTTGTGTTACGGATATAACTCGATTGGTCAAACTACCAGTCTTGAAGCAAAGCACACTTTATTCATACACTATAGTTAAAATACAAAAAAGAAGAAATTGTAAAAAACGTAACTCTATTGGAAAACTTAACAGAATGACAGATTATTTAACTACTAAACAGTAACTGTTCCAATATAGCATTATCTCATAATGCTTGTCAAAGGCAAATTCAGTAAAATACATTGTCTCACAGGTAATTTTCTAATCCAGGGCGAAAAAAATCATCAAGAGAAAACTCAGAGAGAGAGAGAATACCAGGGAGAGATATACTGCAGCTTTTCAAACCCAGTTCAAGACTCCAGCAACTGCTGAAAGCTAAAACTAAAAGTCTTAGTTCTGTAGGAGCTTGCCCCCACCCCTTCAGGTTGCTTCTATTGTTGCAGCTTCTTTTAAAAAAAACCCAAGGCCTCACAGACTGTTTACTTTATTTGCTTATAGACCAATTGACACCTCTGTCTCAACCCTTTATTGCTTAAAAAAACACATCAAAATCAACCTCTTAAAGCCATAATATCGTCACAACCTGAAATATTAACTTTGCTTTCTCTCTCTCTCTCCATAGAGGCTGCCAGACCTGCTGAGTTTCTCCAGCATTCTCTGTGTTTGTTTCGGATTTCCAGCACCTGCAGTATTTTGTTTCTACATAACAAACGCAATTTGAAGTGCACTCAGTGGTGTGATATGGGATTGAGACATCCTTGTTTTGGGGAGGGCTGAGAGCAGGTGAGTTAGAGTCATAGAATCCCTACAGTGCAGGCAGAGGCCATTCAGCCCATCGAGCCTGCACCAATCCTTTGAAGAGCATCCTACCCAGACCTACCCCATATTTCCCATGGCCAATCCACCCAACCTGCACATCTTTGGACTGTGGGAGGAAACTGGAGCACTCAGAGCACCACGCAGACATGGGGAGAATGTGCAAACTCTGTACAGTTGCCCGAGGGTGGAATTGAACCTTAGTCTCCAGTGCTGTGAGGCATCAATGCTAACCACTGAGTAATTCAGACATCGTCAGTGTTCCTGCTTCTAAACCTATTTTCAGAAACTGTAAGCCATTGTTTAATTTCCAGCTTTCTTGCTAGAATACAGATGTTTTCTATCAGCATGGGAATATCTGTTAACCATGGTTCTAACAGGAAGCCAGTTTCTGCAGGTTGGTATTGGAAGCTACAGAGCTCTCAGAACACCTCAATGAAACTGAGCAGGAGGGGACATAATCTCCAACCTGCAAAACATCTTCTGCAGAACAGGGCTGGTAACACAAACAATGCCACCTTTGTCCTCAGCTCGAATTCCATGCTGGGGAGTCAGTTCCTGCCTTGGCACGTTGCCTGATACCTTTCACCTCCACAAAACTGCGGTTTCTCTGTGGGCTGCTTTGCTCAGCTCCACATCCATCATGTCAACCTTCGGCAAAGCCTGTCTGAGTTGTGGCTCCGGCTCTGCCCTGTCAAATTGGCTGCCTGTTCTGCACAAAGCTTGCCGTCAATCGCTGTGCTTTTATTCGGGACGCTCGGATTTCAACCTCCCTCCCCCCCCCCCCCCCCCCCCCCCCACCACCACCACCATTACGGTACAGCCCTAGCTGCCTGATATTGAGAAAGAGTTTACAGACCTTTCCAAGTGTTCAATCTAATATTGGAGGGATCCTTTCCACTGCGCTCACCATGGGCAAAGTGGTACATAGTTATGTCAATTCCTTCAGGCAGTGCACTGGGGCACAGGGTCGCAGGAAGGGCAATAGTCTAGTGGTATTATCGCTGGGCTCTTAATCGAGAAATCAAGGTGATGGTCTGGTGACCCTGGTTCAAATCCCATTATGGCAGACGGTCAAATTTGTATTCAATAGAAATCTGGATTTAAGAGTCTCGTGCTAGCCAATGAATCCATTGTCAATTGTTGGGGGGAAGTCCCATCTGATTCACTAACGCCCTTCAGGGAAGGACATCCTTACCTGGTCTGGACTACATGTGACTCCAGACCCACAACAATGTGGTTGACTCTTAACTCCCCCTTCTGGGCAATTAGGGATAGGCAATAAATGCTGACCGAGTCAGCGGTGCCCTCATTCCGTGAATGAATAAGAAAAATTGAGGGTGGTAAGTTTTCAAAACCAAACAATATCAGAAGTGCATAGGGTCCCATTTTGGATGATGGGCCTGTGACTTCAGCCCGATACTAAGGGGGGGTCAAGAAAACTGGTCAGAAAAAAATGTTGTAAGTACATTACAGCTATCTTAAACTCGTGCATCCAAAATTTGTTCCCACTGTGACCCCATTTTCAACCTTTGAAAGCTATTGCAACTTTCTGGTGGCACGTATGAAAGGGGAGGGGTAAGACAGGAGGGGTGTGGAAGGGAGAGCTCGAGGAGCAAACATGGCTGTCTCAGAACTCTCATCTTCAAAATTCCCACAGTTGGGATCCCTTCCCACACTTGGGATCCCTTCCACCCACTTTGGGAAGCCCTGTCCTTGACTCTAAGCTCTGGAATGTCCTCTCTAAATATCTCCGGGGTGTCTGTCTCTCCATCTCCTTTGTAAAATGCACTCCTTAAAGCCTGCCTTTTTGACTAATGTTTCCCCATCCATGGTGGTTTGTATTGGTTTGTATTTTTATTTTGTAGTCTAGACCGTTTTGTGGTGTTTTACTGCATTCAAGGTGCTACGTAAATGCAGGAGTGGGTAATGACGATAGACTTCATCTGTGGTCTACAGCCTAATGGGTAGATCCATTTACTCAGCAGGAACGTGTTGAGGCTAGGCAGGAGTATGAATTTGAGGTCAAAATCAGATCCACCACTATCTTATCAAATACCAGGGCAGGTTTGAGGGGTATATGTGGATGTACAGCAGCCACACCCCAGTTCTATACTGGGAGTAAAAACCAAAAGAATTGGGGATGCTGGAAATCAGAAACAAGAACAGCAATTGCTGGAAAAGCTCAGCAGGTCTGACAGCATCTGTGGAGAGAAACCAGAGTTCTGAGGAAGGGTCACCGGATCCAAAACGTTAACTGATTTCTCTCCACAGATGCTGCCAGACCTGCTGAGCGTTTCCAGCATTTTCAGGTTTTCCCTACATTGGAAGTTTCAGTCGAGATTATGTGCTCAAGTTTCAGAATTGAGGTTTGAAACATTATCACAAAAGTAGACCACTCAGCCCATTGAGTCAGCACTGCCATTGAGTGGGATCATGGCATACCTGATAATCCTCAATTGCATTTTTCTGCTTGAGTCCTTTACTGATTCAAAATCTGTCTATCTCAGCTTTGGATATACCTAATGACCCAGCCTCGACAGCCCTCTGTGGTAACGATTTGTATAACGAGGGTGTTAAGTGAGTAGAACATAAGAACTAGGAGCAGGAGTAGGCCATTCGGCCCATCTCGCCTGCTCTGCCATTCAATAAGATCGTGGCCAGTTTTTTTTTTTCTATTGTTTTTTCACCCTGTTTATGGCCAATTTGGCCAGATAATCTTTTCATGGACTCAGCTCCACTTACTCGCGTTTTCACCATATCCCTTAATTCCTTTTTTTTTAAAAGTATCTACCTTAGCTTTAAAAGCGATTACTGAAGTTGCGTCAACTATTTCCCTGGGCAAGGAATTCCATCGATTAACAACCCTCTGGGTGAAGAAGGTCCCTCTCAGTTCAGTTCTAAACCTGCTTCTTGAGGCCATGCCATCTTGTCCTAGTCCCACCTACCAATGGAAACATCCTCTCTATTCCTATTTTATCGATCCCCTTCTTAATTTTATATGTTTCTATAAGATACCCCCTCATTCTTCGAAATTCCAATGAATATAATCTCAATCTACTCAGTCTCTCCTCATACGCCAACCCCTTCAACTCTGGCATAAACCAGGTGAAACTCCTCCGCACCCCCTCCAGTGCCAGTACATACTTTCTGAAGTAAGGAGACCAAACCTGCACACAGTAGGATTTAAGTATCGTGTTCCTGGGGCGGGAGGTTTGTGGGTTTGGCTGGAACCTTGAGAGTCACCTCGGACAATTAAGTAGTAACCAGAGCAGGAAAGGTGGTCCGTACAGATAACACTTGTCTCCCTGCAGGTGCTGCAAGACATCAATGCTTCTGAAGGTCAGGTCGTTGCCCTGGAATGCCGAGTTAAAGGCACACCTCCTGTCAAAGTGCACTGGCTGAGACAAGGAACAGAGATCGAAGATTCTCCAGACTTCCGAATCCTTCAAAAAAGTAATGAACACCTCGCGGATTCCACTCGGTTCTGGCAGTATCATTTGGCGCAGTATTTCTGAAGATTTTATGTAGAAGTCAGGTTTCCACAATCTCTGATGCTAGCTTTAAAACTATTCTCTTAGAACCGAATCGATCACAGCCCCAAGTCAAGTATGTTACTGTGGCAGGTTTTCGTTTACTGCACGATCTTGTTTTGCAGGATTTTGGGAGGAAGTGCAAAAACTTATAGGTTTTGCTCAACACAAGGATACCAACAGGAGCATTTTCAACCCTGTCCTTTTTTAAACCTTTCCCAAGAAACTGACTCTTGTACATTAGTTTCATGAGCATTGTGTTTCTTTTCTAAGTCATGTTCAGTTAAGGTTGCTTTAACTGCATAGAAAACAGGAGCAGGATCAGGCCAATCGGCCCATTGAGCCTGCTGGTGCTGTTCCGATATGGTCATGGTCAATCAAACCTAATGAGCTAGACATGACCTGAGGATGCGCCTCAATGCACAGCAAAGTGTTCTTCAGATTGAATGTGTTTGCTGTCCTAAATATAATAAATATTTTTTAATATTTCTAAATGCCCAATCATTGAGAAAGAAAGACATTCTAAAAAGAAATTTGAGATGCTCCAGTTCATGAGTGGTACAGTGGTTGGCTGAGCTAACTGCTACCTTGCAGCACCAGAGACCTGGGTTCGATTCCAGTCTGTGTAGAGTTTGCACATTCTCCCCGTGTCTGTGTGGGTTTCCTCCCACAGTCCAACGATGTGCAGGTTAGGTGAATTGGTCATGCTAAATTACCCATAGTGTTCAGGGATGTGTAGGTTAGGTGCATTAGGCAGGGGTAAATGTAGAGTAATAGGGTAGAGGAATGGTTCTGGGTGGGTTTCCCTTCAGAGGGTCGGTGTGGACTTGTTGGGCTGAAGGACCTATTTCCATACTTTAGGGAATCTAATCTCATGATAGATTTTACGTTCCGCAGAATGTGAATGAATTTGAGTGGAAACTTGACAATGCTTCTTGCAATCTCATGCAATTTTGGACATTCTTTCAGTGTGGATTGTGCCCAGAACAGCAGCTCTGTGTTGTAAGAGTTGAACTGGTTCTCTTGGAAGGGACCAGAGCTAATTTGCTGTCTCTGTTTTTCTGTTCCACGGTACCTCTGTCCCGGTGTGATGCTCAGAGCCTCGAACAGCCACCGAGCCTGGTAAGGTCCTGCAATTATCATCAGCCTACATATAGCAGAGTTCCTGAACCTTGGTAGAGTCTGCCTATTGTCTTATGTTCTTTGCGAGCTCGCTCTGTACAGTGTACTTACCCACCATGGACTTCAAGTGTTCAAGAAGGCAGCTCACCATCACCTGCTTAAAGGGTAATTAGGGACAGGGAATAACCATCAGCTGAGTCACCAATGCCCCCGGTCCCTGAATGATTAACCAACAATGACTCAGTTTAGGAAACCTGGTCGGCATGGAGGAGTTGGGCCGAAGGGCCTGTTTCCGTGCTATATGGTTCTGTGACTGTATGGTGTAGCAACACTCAGAGTACTGTTGGATAGAGGATTCCTGGATTTTGACCCAATGACAGTAAAGGAATGGTGATCTGGTCACTAGTCAGGATGGTGTGAGGTCAAAGTGCATGGTCAGGCTAGTTTCATGTTTAATTTTGTTCAATGAAGGCCAGTGACTTTTTAGACTATTCAAGGAGCAGTAAGAATGGACTGCATTGCTGTGCTTTTGTAGTGCTTGAGCATAGACAGTGAGTTTCAAATTAATGTAACAGAAATTGCCAGACAAACTCAGCAGGTCTGGTAGCATCCGTGGAGAGAAAGTAGGGTTACCATTTCAAGCGGCCCTTCATCAGAATTCAGTTTCTGGGTTTGTTTCACATCTCCACGGTTCTGTACTTTATTCAAATTTATGTACTGGCTGACTTAAGAACAAAGAGAATAACAGAAGGAGTAGGCTACTTGATCCCTTAGACCTGCTTGACTATTTCATAAGGTAACCTTTTACAGCAGCTCCACCTTCCTACTCCAGCTCCACAACCTTTGATTGAGTTCACAATTCCAAAGATTTACGACCCTTTCAGAGAGGGCATGCCTCCTCAACCCAATCTAAGATGGCCAACATTTTATCCTGAATCTGTGATCCTTCACTCTCGAGTCCCCAGCCAGCCAGGAAAAGCACCCTCCCAGCGCTTAACCTGTTGAGCCCTCTCTGAGTTCAATATAAGTATCTCCAATTCTCCAAAGATCATAGACCTGATATACCCAATCCCTCCCAAAAAGGCAGTCCTCTGATCCCAGAACTCAACCACACTGCCTTTCGTTTAGTCAACCTGTTGTGGGCTACAATACAGTCAGTTCTGATATAACGTGATCGTTCTGTTCATGTGCGATCTCGTATTATAAGAAAATCACGTGAACGCCGCGCCATTTAAACTAATTGGGCCAGAATCGTGTTATAGCCAATACAGATAAGGAATGTTCACAATCTACAAATAACAGTTTATATTCATCACTGCGCTAAAGTCAATTTGTGTTGAAGGAACGTGTTATAACAGAACAGACTGGATATCAAATTTTACTGTTCAATGTCTTAATTGATCTGTGTCTGATCATGTTAATATGTTGACTGATCTGTGTTAACATTGCTTGATGGATTAAACATGGAAGTAGTCTCTGAGAGCTAAACGACCTGAGAAGCCAGACCTATGAAGATGCCTTGTGATCACTGAAAGCCCTGTAAATAAACCGAGACTTTGCATTAGTACCTCAGCACTGCTCTGAGGTAAATCAAATTTATAAAATATGCAACAAACTGGCGAATACACAATGCATTTGTTCACAACAGTCACCACATCGTTGTAAATCGTTATTGGTACGCCAGATGATATTCAAATTCAACTTTCTTTTATAAAACCTAGTGGGCTTTATCATTGATTGCTGGCTGGGATCCTGTCATGAGTAGAACATTAACGTGCAGAAGTCGCAACTCAAAAACAATTGTCTTGATACTTTCAGAAGAAGAAATCTGCACTCTGGTGATCGCCGAAACCTTTGTGGAAGATGCCGGAACGTTTACTTGCACAGTTACCAACTCCTTTGGCACTGTGTCTTGTAGTGCCCAGCTCACACTCAGATCAGGTGGGTGAAGTTGGTGATGGCTTAGACGGGAGAACAGAATGAGAATCTGACCTAGCCGAGTCATAGAGACCTGACCATGTGTGTGTGGTGCAGACATTGAAGCCACATCATTGAGGGATAGCCCAATTTGAGAGTTCTAATAGGGGGTGGAAAGATAATTATTGTCTTGCATGGAAGGTGGGGTGTAGGGCGGTACCTAGATGAAAAACAAGCCAAGAATCTAAATATTTTTCTGCCTATCTGTGTCTATCCATTTATTTAAAAACAGAAAATGCTGGAGAAATTCAGCAGGTCTGCGGAGAGAGAAATTGAGTTAACGTTTCAATTCCAATATGTCACTTTTTGTCAGTGAAAAGCCATACAACACCAGGTTATAGTCCAACAGGTTTATTTGGAAGCACGAGCTTTCGGAGCAATGCTCCTTCATCAGGTGGTTGTCTGTTTATCTGCTTATGTATATCGGTGACTGTCAATCTCAATCTAATTACCTGCCTAACTCCTCTATTTATCTATCTCTATTTCACAAGGACATAAGAATGAGGAGCATGATGAGGCCATTCAGCCCCCGTTTATCAAAATGTCTTTGACTTCTCATGTGCAACAGCCTCACCTTCCAATCCACTCAATACTCAGATGCCTGATCCCATACGTGACACTGTGTTAGAAGTGTAAAACATTCTATAAAATATACCCAACTGCTACACAGGCCTGCTTTCAAGGCCTCTGGAGCAGTCACCTCAACCACTAGATACTGCCTGATAATGACCACATATTCTGAGGACATGAATTCGAATCCCCACCATGGCAGATAAAAATCCAGAGTTAAAAAATAAAGCTAGTCTGATGATGACCATGTAACCACTGTCAATTGTTATAAAAATCTATCTGGTTCACTAATGTCCTTTAGGGAGGGAAATTGCCATCCTTACCTGGTTGGGCCGACATGAGACTTCAGACCTACAGCAATGTGGGGTTGACTCTTGGCTGTCCTCTAGGCAATTGAGTCAAAATTTATACAGGAAGCAGACCCTTCGGTCCAACTCATCCATGCTGACCAGATATCCTAAATTGATTTAGTCCCATTTGCCAGCACTTGGCCCATATCCATCAAAGCCCTTCCTATTCATATACCCATCCAGATGCTGTTTAAATGCTGTAATTGTACCAGCCTCCACCACTCCCTCTGGCAGCTCAGTCCTTACATGCACCAGCCTCTGTGTGAAAAGGTTGCCCCTTAGGTCCCTTTTAAATCTTGTCCCCCTCACTCTAAATCTATGCCCTCTAGTTTTGGACTCTCCATCCCAGGGAAAAACACATTGACTCTTCACCCTTTCTATGCCCCTTATAATTTTATAAACCTGGATAAGGTCACCACTCAGCCTCTGATGCTCCAGGGAAAATACCCCCAGTCTGTTCAGCCTCTCCTTATAACTCAAACCCGAGCAACATCATTGTTAATCTTTTATAGAACATAGAAGAATACAGCGCAGTACAGGCCCTTGGGCCCTCGATGTTGCGCCGATCCAAGCCCACCTAAACTACACTAACCCACTATCCTCCATATACCTATCCAATGCCCTCTTAAATGCCCATAAAGAGGGAGAGTCCACCACTGTTACTGGCAGGGCATTCCATGAACTAACGACTCGCTGAGTGAAGAACCTACCCCTAACATCAGTCCTATATCTACCCCCCCTTAATTTAAAGCTATGCCCCCTTGTAATACCCGACTCAATACGCGGGAAAAGGTTCATACTGTCGACCCTATCTAACCCCCTAATCATCTTGTACACCTCAATCAAGTCACCCCTAAACCTTCTTTTCTCTAGTGAAAACAGCCCCAAGTGCCTCAGTCTTTCCTCATACGATTTTCCTTCCATACCAGGCAACATCCTGGTAAACCTCCTCTGCACCCGTTCCAATGCCTCCACATCCTTCCTATAGTATGGCGACCAAAACTGCACACAATATTCCAGATGCGGCCGTACCAGAGTCTTATACAACTGCATCATGACCTCAGGACTCCGGAACTCAATTCCTCTACCAATAAAAGCCAGTACGCCATATGCCTTCCTCACCGCACTATTTACCTGGGTGGCAACTTTCAGAGATCTGTGTACATGGACACCAAGATCCCTCTGCTCATCCACACTACCAAGTATCCGACCATTAGCCCAGTACCCCATCTTTTTGTTATTCTTCCCAAAGTGAATCACCTCGCACTTAGCTACATTGAATTCCATCTGCCACCTTTCTGCCCAGCTCTGCAGCTTCTCTATATCCTGCTGTAACCTGCCACATGCTTCCTCACTGTCAACAACTCCTCCGACTTCCGTATCATCCGCAAACTTGCTCACCCAACCTTCTAACCCCTCTTCCAGGTCATTTATAAAAATGACAAACAGCAATGGTCCCAAAACAGATCCTTGCGGAACACCGCTAGTGACGGCACTCCATGAAGAAACTTTGCCATCAACTACTACCCTCTGTCTTCTTCCATCCAGCCAATTCCTAATCCAAACCTCCAACTCACCCTCAATGCCATATCTCCGTATTTTCTGCAGTAGCCTACCATGGGGAACCTTATCAAACGCCTTACTAAAATCCATATATACCACATCTACCGCTTTCCCCTCATCAACCTCCTTCGTCACCTTTTCAAAGAATTCAATAAGGTTTGTGAGGCACGACTTGCCCTTCACAAAACCATGCTGACTATCCTTGATCACATTATTCCTATCCAGATGTGCATAAATCCTATCCCTTACAATTCTCTCTAAGACTTTGCCCACAACAGAAGTGAGACTCACCGGCCTATAGTTACTAGGGCTATCCCTACTCCCCTTTTTGAACAAGGGAACCACATTTGCTATCCTCCAGTCTTCTGGGACTACTCCTGTAGACAAAGAGGACATAAAAATCAAGGCCAATGGCTCTGCAATCTCCTCCCTTGCTTCCCAGAGAATCCTAGGATAAATGCCATCAGGCCCAGGGGACTTATCTATTTTCACCTTTTTCAGGATTTCCAACACCTCTTCTCTACATACCTCAAAGCCATCCATTCTACTTATTTGTGCCTCAGTATTCTCATCGACAACAATGCCCTGTTCCTGAGTGAATACTGAAGAAAAGTATTCATTCAGTGTCTCCCCAATCTCTTCCGCCTCCACACGCAACTTCCCCCTACTATCCTTGACTGGACCTATTCCTACCCTAGTCATTCTTTTATTCCTAACATACCTATAGAAAGCCTTAGGGTTTTCCCTAATCCTATCTACTAAGGACCTTTCATGTCCCCTCCTTGCTGCTTTTAGCTCTCTCTTCAGGTCCTTCCTGGCTACCCTATAACTCTCAATCGCCCCAATTGAACCTTCACGTCTCATCTTGAGATAGGCCGCCCTCTTCCATTTAACAAGGGATTCCAATTCCTTATTAAACCACGGCTCCCTCGCACGACCCTTTCCTTCCTGCCTGACAGGTACATAATTATCAAGGACACTCAATAGTTGCCCCTTGAACAAGTTCCACATATCATTTACACTCTTGCCTTGGAGTCTACTTTTCCAAGCCACACATCCTAAGTCATGCCTCACCGCATCATAATTTCCCTTACCCCAGCTATAATTCTTGCCCTGCAGTACACACTTATCCCTCTCCATCACGAGTGTAAAAATCACCGAATTATGGTCACTATCCCCAAAGTGCTCACCTACCTCTAATTCTAACACCTGGCCTGGTTCGTTACCCAGAACCAAATCCAGTATGGCCTCACCTCTTGTTGGCCTGTCTACATATTGTGTCAGGAAACTCTCCTGCACACATTGAACAAACACTGACCCATCTAACGAACTTGAGCTATAGCTTTCCCAATCAATATCAGGAAAGTTAAAGTCCCCCATAACAACCACCTTATTACTGTCACTCATCTCCTGAATCACCTTCCCTATCCTTTCTTCAATGATTCTAGGACTATTAGGAGGCCTGTAAAAGACTCCTAACAGGGTGACCTCACCTTTCCTATTCCTAACCTCAGCCCAAACTACCTCAGATGGCAAGTCCTCATCCATCGTCCTTTCCACCGCTGTAATACTATCTTTGACAAGCAATGCCACACCTCCCCCTCTTTTACCCCCACCTCTGACCCTACTAAAACATTTAAATCCCGGAACCTGCAACAGCCAATCCTGTCCCTGTTCTAGCCATGTCTCCGTAATAGCCACAACATCGAAGTCCCAGGTACCAACCAACGCTGCAAGTTCACCTACCTTATTTCGTATACTTCTTGCATTGAAGTATACACACTTCAAGCCACTTCCCTGTTTACAGGCACCCTCCTTGGAAATTGATGCCATGTTCCTCACCTCCCTACACTCCAGGCCCTGCACCCTGAAGCTACAATCTAGGTTCCCATGCCCCTGCCGAGTTAGTTTAAACCCCCCCCAAGAGCACTAGCAAACCTCCCCCCAAGGATACTGGTTCCCCTCAGGTTCAGGTGTAGACCATCCTGTTTATAGAGGTCCCACCGTCCCCAGAAAGAACCCCAGTTATCCAAAAACTGGAACCCCTCCCTCCTGCACCATCCCTGAAGCCACGCATTTAATTGTTCTCTCTCCCTATTCCTCGAATCTCTATCACGTGGCACGGGTAACAAACCAGAGACAACAACTCTGTTTGTTCTAACTCCAAGCTTCCAACCTAGCTCCCTGAAAGCCTGTCTAACATCCTCAGCACTCCTCCTACCTATGTCGTTGGTGCCAAAGTGGACCACGACTTCGGGTTGCTCCCCCTCCCCCTCCAGGACCCGGAAAACACGATCAGAGACATCACGTACCCTTGCACCTGGGAGGCAACATACCAAACGTGAGTCTCTCTCGTTCCCACAAAACCGCCTATCTGTGCCACGAACTATCGAGTCCCCAATTACTACTGCTCTGCTCTTCTTCACCCTTCCCTTCTGAGTAACGGGGACAGGCTCCGTGCCAGAGGCCTGAGCCCCATTACTTACCCCTGGTAAGTCATCCCCCCCACAAGTATCCAAAACGGTATACTTGTTCTTGAGGGGAATGGCCGCAGGAGGTCCCTGCACTGGCTGCTTCCTCCCAGTCCCCCTCACTGTCACCCATCTATCTGCCATCTTTGGAGTTACTACTTCCCTATAACTCTGATCTATGACCCCCTCTGCCTCCCGAATGATCCGAAGTTCATCCAACTCCAGCTCCAGTTCCCTAACACGGTCTTGGAGGAGCTGGAGATGGGTGCACTTCCTGCAAGTGTAATCGGCAGGGACGTCGATGGCATCCCTCACCTCATACATGTTGCAGGAGGAACATTGCACTGCCTTCACTGCCATCCCTCTAAAGCTAACTGTTTAAACAAAAACTGTGTCTAAATAATACAAGCAAAATTCAGCACTTACCTGCTTGCCACAACAGATGTTATTATTAACATCTGAACCCTTTCAAGTTTCACAACATCTTTCCTTTGGCAGGGAGATCAGAATTGAATGCACTATTCCAAAAGTGGCCTAGCCAACGTCCTGTACAGCTGCAACGTGACATCCAAGTTCCTACACTCAATGCACTTCACTATCCTGCCCACTTGCGACTCCACTTTCAAGGAACTATGTATCTGCACCCTTAGGTCCCTTTGTTCAGCTCCCCAGGGCCCTACTATTAAGTGTATAAGTCCTACTCTGAAAGTGGAGTCTTTCCAAAATGCAGCACCTCATATTTATCTAAATTCAACTCCATCTGCCACTCCTCAGCCCATTGGCCCATCTGATCGAGTTCCTGTTACACTCTGAGATAATCTTCTTCACTGTCCACCACACTACCTATTTTGGTGATGGACAATAAATGCTGGCCTAGCCAGTGATGCCTCCATTCTATTGATGAATTTTTAAACAAGCTGACAGATTGTAGGGATGTAACAAGTGGAACTCACTTTGAGTGACAAAATAGTCACAAATACTGATGGCAACACCTCATTCTGAGAACCTCTGAATGGTTTGGTTCATATCTTCTCCAAATAACAGGCCCAACAAACAAATACCTACTGTACATATGCAGCTAATAAAGCCCCTGTTTGAGCTTGATCTAACCGAACTTAGAATCATAGAATCCATACCGTGTGATAGCGGGCCATTCGGTCCATCTGGTCCACACTGACCCTCCTAAGAGCATCCCACCTCTCTACTCTATCCCTGTAACCTTGCATTTCCCACGGCTAATCTACCTAACCTACACATTCCTGGAGACTATGGGCAATTTAGCATGGCCAATCCACATGACTGCACATCTTTTGGACTGTGGGAGGAAACCCACGCAGATATGAGGAGAATGTGGAAACTCCACATATACAGTCTCCCGAGGGTGGAATTAAACCCGGGTCCCTGGCGCTGTGAGGTAGCGAACCACTAACCCTCATGCGACACAGATTTTACGCCATCTTGGTGCTTGTGAGTGTTGTTTTGGGGATGGTTAGATTAGATTCCCTACAGTCTGGATACAGGCCCTTCAGCCCAACCAGTCCACACTGACCCTCCGAAGAGTAACCCACCCAGACCCATTCCCCTCTGACTAATGCACCTAACACTAGAAGCAATTGAGCACAGCCAATCCACCTGGCCTGCACACTGTGGGAGAAAACCGGAGCACCCGGAGGAAACCCACGCAGACACGGGGAGAATGTGCAAACTCCACACAGTCGCCCGAGGCTGGAATCGAACCTGGGACCCTGGTGCTGTGAGGCAGCAGTGCTAACCACTGAGCCACCGTGCCGTGTGGAGGAATTGTTGAGTTCTTCCAGAGACAGCGAGATGACTGTCATGCCTTTGAGGAAAAGAATGGGAAAAGGAGGCTGGCATTCCTTCAGCCAGTGCTCGGTGCACCTGGTTGTGGCCAAGAGATCATGTGATATCTGAAGGCCACCTCACAGCTGGCCCAATCGGAAATAAGATTCAGGTTAGGTGTGGCTGGGATTTCCTCCTCATCCTTTCTTTTGCCCCTTTTCCTGCATAAACAGCACCACACTCTCCAAAATCCAAATTTCTGTGTGAGAGAACGTTGGGCGATATGCCTCGTGGCTTAAATATTTCTGATCACTGAGGAGCCCTTAGTTACACAACAGCCTGCAGTGGCCACGTCTTGTTCTTCCACTCCTGCTGATCACAGATCAATTCCGGAGAGATTTCCATTCAGGTGGAAAAGAGAACACAGTTGGGTAAGCAATCTCCAATATTGACCCAAATTTTCCGATGGCCAGATAGTCTCTCCTCTGGAATCCCACCTGCAGCTGACTCCGTGGAAATTCCCAGGAAATTACGTTTTACAATAAGACAGGAAGAAATAGAAGCAAGAGTCGGCCATTCAGCCCCTTGAACCTGCACCGCTATTCAATATTCCCCTGTGCCTGGAATTCCTCTAAGGTGAGAGAATTTGGACAGTAGCCAGGAAAAGCCTGCTTCCAAAGGCACCCTCTAACTGAGGAACGGGCATATGCAATTTAGCCGTAAACCTGACTCTCAGTCAAGTGAAGCGATAGACTCACTGTCCTGTGTTGTGGAAATCTGGAATTCTGTCCCACCACCCCTCGAGAACAAAAGCTGTTGAGTTTGGGAATCAGTTGTAGATTTCCCAACTGTGACCGAGAGATTTGTCCACTGTGTGATGTGGAACCCAGGCTGGGTAAACAGGGTTAAGGTACAGATCAGACGAGGTCTCATTCATAGTGGAGAACAGGATTGGTTAGGAGTGGGGGTGGGGGGTGGGGGTGTTCACGTGACCAATTCCTCAGCCTCTCTTTGTCTGATACTGTGTCTGTCAAAAAAAAAACCCAGACCTCAACTTAAAACCCAGACAGATTCAAAGTGGGACCTCAAACCTAAAGTGCGTTGTCAAACTGGAGATATGTCCCCTTGTACGTTGATACAACCTTCAATTATCTAGGGGCAAAGTCTTGAAAGGAATCTGGATTTTGCATTTTAATCAACCATCTACCTCCTAACTGATTAAAGGAATCAACAAGGATAAGGCTAGTTTTAAAGTTTTTAACTTTTTGCTTATAAATGAGTGCAGCATGGTGCCTCAGTATTTAGCATCACTGCCTCACAGCGTTAGGGATCCGGGGTCAATTCACATTCTCCCCGTGTCTGCGTGGGTTTCCTCCAGGTGCTCCAGTTTCCTCCCACAGTCCAAAGATGTGCAGGTTAGGTGACCTGGCCACGGTAAATTGCCCATAGTGTTCAGGGATGCGTAGGTTAGGTGTGTTAGTCAGGGGTAAATATAAGGTAGGGGGAATGGGTCTGGTGGCTCTTCGGAGGGTTGGTGTGGACCTCTTGGGCCAAAGGGCCTGTTTCCAAACTGCAGGGATTCTAATGTAAAAACAGGCCTGAGGAAGCAGCTGAGCAATTTCAAATAAACCCGTTGGATTATAACCTGATGTTGTTTGATTTTTGAGCTTGTCTACCCCAGTCCAACTCCAACATCTCCACATCATATACAAACTAAGGCAGATAACTGTTCAAGCGATCTAGTGTTGCTGGAACTTTCTCTTACTGTACGGGACAGCGGGGTAGAAATACAGAAGAATTTTCGAGTTACATTGTGAGATGCCAAATAAAACTCTTTGAACTATCACTCAGGTAGAAACTACATTCTTTTTAGTATCCGTGAGGAGGAGTAATTGGTACTGGAAAGTATTTCCCTTAGGCCTAATGCCCCCCCCCATTTCAATGGGAAATCACTGACAGAATATACAGAAAGAGGAGGTTTGTCTGCAGGAGCAGTGAACACCTGTGATGGTAAACTGAAATATTTCTGCTGGCACGTGGCCCATGCAACATGCCTGTGTGGGAATCCAGGTGTCCTTATGACAATGGAATATGGTCTGTGTCTGGCTGCTCTGGAGCAGCAGGTGACGTTACTGCTGTCAGGTGAACACACAAAGCAGCCCACTTGATCAAATACCTTCACCCCTCTGTCACTAACACACCCTGGCTGTGTGTGTACCATGCATCGCAACACCTCGCGGAAGGTCCTATACCTGAACTTCACAAATCTGTGACCACTGACCACCTCAAAGGGCAGGGGATGCAGATACACAGGAACACCACCCCATGCAAGTTCCCCTCCACTTGCCGTCCTGACTTAGAAATATATCGCCGTTCCTTCACTGTCGCTGGATCAAAATTTCTTTTTTGAATTCATTCGTGGGATGTCTCTAGCATGGGCAGAATTTGTTGCCCATCTTTCATTGCCCTTGAACTGAGTGTGGCTTGCTGGGCTCTTCCAAAAGACATTGGTTAACAAATGTGATTTTACAACATCGTGACAATTTGAATTCCAAATTTTACGAATTGAATTCAGACCTCACATAGCTGCCCAGATGGGATTCGAACCCACTTCGCAGGAAAGTTACCTGGGCTTCCGGATTAATGTTTGAGTGACAATGTCACTATGCTAGCACCTTCTCTCAAAAATCATGGAATTTCCTTTCTGACAACACTCCGAGTTTTCCGACACTATGAGTGGTTTGAGAAGGTTGATCACCAGCACCTCCTCCAGGACAGTTAGAGAATGGCATAACAAACAGGAGCTTGGTACCCTTCGGTTTCTAGGGAGGCCTGTAACTGGAATCCACACTTCAGGCTGCCACATCTACGTTAGCTCTTGACAAGAGAAACTCCAATAATCCCACTCTCCCCTCCTTCTCCCCACATTCCCGTCAATCCTTTTTCTTCAGATAATTATCTGATTCCTGTCCAAAGCCGTGATTGGAGCTGTCCTCCCTCATCCCACGTTCTCAGGCAGTGCGCTTGTCAACATTAACCACAGATTTCCAACGTATAAACATTTTACCTCATGTCACCTTTGCTTCCTTTGGCAATCTCTTTAAATCTGTGTGTTCTTCTGCTTCTGGGTCCTTCCACAAAATGGGAACAGTTTCACCATATCCCAGATCCAACCCTCCAACTCGGCACTGCCCTCTTGAATTGTCCTACCTGTCCGTCTTCCTTCACATCTATCCACTCCACCCTCTGCCCTGACCTATCAATTTCACCCACACCCACCTTCATCGACTGATTGCATTTCCAGCTATCTTCCCCCTAGCTCCACCCCTCTCCTATTTATCTCTCCGCTCCCTTGGGGCCCCACCCCCACTTCCTGACAAAGGCTCTTCAGATGCTGCCTGACCTGCTGTGCTTTTCCAGCACCACAGTCTCGACTACAGTTGAGAGCCCATTATGGTGTCAGAGTGGGTAGGTCCCTACACATCTCTCCTCCCCGCATTACTCAGGGCCGAGGGTTATAGCGTCCTCACCTGGCACCCTCTCAGCTGTTCCTGCCACCTCCACCATCTCCACAGAAAGCTAGCGTGAAATTCCACCCAATCAATTCAACTTCACAACTTCTACAACTTGCATTGGCCAGGATTCGAACTCTTGATTGGAAACAAAGAACTGTGGAGATCAGAAACAAAAGCAGAAATTCCTGGAGAAACTTGGGCAGCATCTGCGGAGAGAGAGAGGTCAGAGTTAACGTTTCAGGTTCGTTGCCTCTTCATCAGGACTGAAGGTGCTGCCTGAGTTTCGCCAGCAATTTTGCTTTTTGTTTTGAACTCCCGAGGAGAGGTTGCTAACATGAGAAGTTTCAACTCTGTTTCTGTTCTGACAGATGCTGCCTGACCTGCTGAATGTTTCCAGCAGTCTGTGCTTTTATAGCCAATGGGTGTGAGGCTGGAAGAGTACGGCAGGTCAGAGCATCCGAGGAGCAGGAAAGTCGGGCCGAAACGTTGACTCTCCTGCTCCTCAGATGCTGTCTGACCTGCCGTGCTTTTCCAGCCTCACATCCATTGACTCTGAAATCCAGTATCTGCAGTCCTTCCAGTCTCCTAGTCTATGCTTTTATCTCGGGTTTCCAGCATCTGCAGTCTTTTCTGTTTTGAACCTGTGAACTCTGGGTTGCTAGTCCATCAGTACAAACACTGAGCAAAGAGCACGTTGATTTACTGAACTACTGTAAGTCCAACTCTCTCTCTTTCTCTGCAGGAGATGAAGGTGTTCCAAATAATGGGAATGGTTTAGTGGATAATCTTATGCCACTGCCTCAGAATGAAATCAGTTCATTGGAATTGCCTCCTAAGAGGACTGTTGACCCAGTCCAGGTGAAGCGCCTTGAGACCAAGCCCAATTTAGCCGCCTTCGAACTGCAGCTCAGTCCTGCCGAGAAGTTACCCAATGGTAGTTCTGCGAGCCAAGAGATCAATGGACCAAGCCAAAGGCAATGCCCACAACCTGCAGCCGCACCGCCATCCCCGGCAAAGGAACCACCGCCTGTAGCTGCCAAACCCAGGCTGTAAGTACAGCAGATTACTCAATCTCATCTCAGCCCTCCTTAGTTTTCAACAGAGGGTCTTCGGTTCGGCGCTATCAGGGGAAAAGTTTGCTTCAGTCATGTTTTAATGTAAAAGCACATTTGGAGCACGGAGCACAACACAGGTTTGACAGACTGATATCCATATGTTGAATTGCAAAAGACTTTCAGATACTTACAAGGGTTTTATGGCCAGTTTATAATTTAGCACGTTCTCATCCTTCTCTTCTGAACACTTTCTGATTTGATTTGATTTATTATTGTCACGTACTTAGGTACAGTGAAAAGTTTTGTTTTGCTTGTAGTACAGATGGATCATTCCACACAGAGCGCATGAGGGTAATAGAACAGAGCAAGGAATACAATGTTATAGCTGCAGAGAAGGTGCACAAAGGGCGAGATCAACATTAAGTTTAACATTCGAGAGAGCTATTCAGCAATCTAATAACAGCGGGGAAGAAGCTGATCTTGAATGTTTTGGGACATGTGTTTAAGCTTCTGTATCTTCTGCCTGGCAGAAGAGGTTGGAAGAGATTATAACCAGTGTGGGAGGGTTTATTGATGAAGTTGGCTACCTTCCCAAGGCATGAGAAAGAGAGTTGGAGTCAGTTGATGGAAGGTTGGTTTGCGTGATGGTCTGGGCTGTGTCCACTACTCTCTGTAGTTTCTAACAGTCCTGGGCAGAGCAGTTGCCATACCAAGCCGAGATGCATCCGGACAGACTGCCTTGTGTGGTGCATCTAGTAAGAGTCATTGTGGACATTCTGAATTTCCTTAGCCTCCTGAGGAAGTAGAGGCATTATTGTGTTTTCTTGGCAGCATCTGAAGAGCCTTTGTCAACGTGGGTGGACCAGGACAGATTGTTGGTGACCATTACCCCCAGGAACTTGACACGGTCAACCATCGCCACCTCAGCACTATTGATACAGACAGTGGCGTGGCCTCCACTCTGCTTCCTGAAGTCAATAAGAAGCTCTTCAGTTTTGCTGTCTTTGAGGGAGAGATTGTTACCTTTACACTACACCACCAAGCACTCCATCTCTTCCCTGTATTCTGTCTCGTCGTTGTTTGAGATCCAGCCTCCAACAGTGGTGTCTTCAATTAACCTGTAGATGGAGTTAGGACGAAAGTTGGCCACACAGTCATGAGTGTACAGGGAGGACAGTAAGGGGCTGAGTACACAGCCTTGTGGGGGAGTGCCCTGCATTGAGGGTTTTGGGAGGGATGGTGTTGTTGCCTGTCCTCACTGCTTGCAGTCTGTGGGTCAGGAAATCAATGATCCAGTGGCAGAGGGCAGAGTAGAGACCTGGGACTTGGAGTTTGGAGATTAGTTTGGTTGGGTTTTATAGTGTTGAAGGTGGAGCTGTGCATAGATCAAGAATTTGTTTCCATTTGTTGGACAGATCAAAAGATGAGGCCATGAATACAAAATAATGACGAGTAAATCCAAGAGGGAATTCTGCAGAAACTTCTATGCCCAGAGAGTGATGAGAATGTGGAATGCGGTAGCATGAACATCAATTGAGACTAATAACAAATCTAGGTGCCTTTAAGAGGGAAGTAGATGTGTGTGTGAGAGAGAGAGAGAGAGAGAGATAGCAGATGATGCCAATGGGAGGAGATGGGACTTGAGCACAGGTTAAACTCTGACCTGGAGCAGATGGGTCAGCTGAGCTGTTGATTCTATGCTTGCAATCTTCAGTCTTGAGGCTGGACTGGGAGAAGATTTGGGAATAAGAACATTGGGTCATCTTGCCAAAGTATTCCCACCTTTCTGCAATCATACCAGGTCAATACAGCAGTGGCTATCCCTCCACTGGGAACAGGTAGACAATTAGGCCCAATGAGATGATGGCAAAGAGTTCATTAAATAAGTTACACCATTAATGTGTAAGATTAAGTGACTAAATCGAGGTTAAGATTAACTTGAAACACCAGAGATGGTTCCTTTAGGCTTCTTTGGTCTGTCAGATTTACTGTAGGTCATCCCATTGGTGTCTGGCTGTAGCAGACTGTTGACTTATAGGACAATGTCTTGTTCTATGGTGTACATTTGGGCTGTCATTTTGTTTCAACATGTAGGATGTTTGCACATGCCACCAGGAAAGGGCTGAAGGGTTTGTTCAGCTCAACACCGATAAAGCCAAGTTAATTAGCGTAGCATTTCAATCATTTTATTAATCCTGTCCCATCAACATGATCTAGTTCATTAATTGTTCTACATGAATTACCTGCGTGTTCAGCTAACAACTTGAGCCACTCCCCCGCTCTAAAATAGTTGCGGTGGAAGGCATTTGTTCAAACTGAAGTGATTGGTATGTTCATTTGGCAGGATAGCAGAAAGCTGCATTGAGTGACTGAATTCATATGTGAGGATGGGTGTGCATGTGTGCTCACGCTTAAATGTGACCGTCTGTGTGGGTGCGTGCAAGTCTGTGTGTGTTCCTGCACCAGTCACTGTATATGTCTCTGTACATTCCCCTCCCACAGAGATACAGTATACTGGACACCTGTCGTAGCATACAAACACTTAATGTTTCCTCTACTTCAAAGGATGTTTAGCCCATTTAAAACAAATAATTTTAAAGGTGGTTAGTACTGCTGCCTCACAGTGCCAAAGACCCGGGTTCAATTCCTGCCTCAGGCGACTGACTGTGTGGAGTTTGCACATTCTCCCCGTGTCTGCATGGGTTTCCTCCGGGTGCTCCGGTTTCCTCCCACAGTCCAAACATGTGCAGGTTAGGTGAATTGGCCATGCGAAATTTCCCGTAGTGTTAGGGGCAGGGGTAAATGTAGGGGAATGAGTCTGGGTGGGTTGCGCTTCAGTGGGTTGGTGTGGACTTGTTGGGCCGAAGGGCCTGTTTCCACACTTTAAGTAATCTAATCTAATCTAATCTAATTTAAAATTCAGGGGATGTGGGGTTTTGCAGGCCTAGATGACCTTGAGAAAGTGATGATGAATTGCCTACTTGACCTGCTCTGGACTATTTGATACAGGAAGAAGTTCCGGGATTTTGACCTAACAACACTGAAGGATCAGTGATATATTTCCAAATCAAGGTGTGAGTGGCCTGGAGGGGAAATGCTGTGTCTGTTGCCCTCGTCCTTTTAGATGGAAGTGGTCACGGGTCTGGAAGGTGCTGTCTAAAGAATTTTGATGAATTTCGGCAGTGCAGCTTGTAGAGAGTGCACACTGCTACTACTGAGCATCGACAGTGGAGGGAGTGGACGCTTGTGGATCTGGTGCCAATCAAGTGAGCTGCTTTGTCCTGGATGGTGTCAAGCTTCTTGAGTGTTGTTGGAGCTGTCCCCATCTGGGTAAGTGGGGAGTACTCCATCACACTCCTGACTATGTCGTGTAGATGTGGGACATTGTTAGGGGAGACAGCATTCCCAGCCTCTGAACTGCTGTTGTAGCCACATATTGCATACATGGCTAGTCCAGTTCAGTGTCTGGGCGAAAGTGAGTACTGCAGTTGCTGGAGATTAGAGTCAAGAGTGTGGTGCTGGAAAAGCAGAGCAGGTCAGCAGCATCCGAGGAGCAGGAAAAGCGACATTCAGGCAAAAGCCCTTTATCAGGAATGAATCCTGATTGTGAATATTTCTGTTCAAATCCTAAGGACAGTAAAAATGCCTCAATACTTGAACAGTCTGGAAATCCTTCCCGGAGACTTTAGATTAGATTACTTACAGTGTGGAAACAGGCCCTTCGGCCCAACAAGTCCACACCGACCCGCCGAAGCGTAACCCACCCAGACCCATTCTCCTACATTTACCCCTTTTCCTAACACTACGGGCAATTTAGCTTGGCCAATTCACCTAACCCCTGCACATTTTTGGATTGTGAGAGGAAACTGGAGCACCCGGAGGAAACCCACGCAGACACGGGGAGAATGTGCAAACTCCACACAGAGAGTCGCCTGAGGCGGGAATTGAACCCGGGTCTCTGGCGCTATGAAACAGCAGTGCTAACCACTGTGCTACCGTGCCGCCCATTAAGGTGCTGAAAATCCAGCATCCAATATCTTCCCTTCTTGCGTATCTCTTGAATACAGTGTAAATAGAAATCGGCCAGCTGACTGATGTTTATCAGATATGGTGTTTAATTCTGGCAGGGCCGGATGCTCAAGAGCTGTTTAAACATGTGTGTAAGTCAGAGTCACAAATGACAGATAAGGCTTCAATACTCAGCCCAAACCACTGAGGATGGTGCAAAACTGAAATAAATAAAGCACACCAATAAATAGAGAAACCCGGGAGGTCTTGCAGCATTTCTGGAGAGAGAAGGAGAGTGAACATTTTGAGTCCAATCCAACTTTTGTTCAGAACAGGAGTTCAGCAATGTGCAATAGGAACTACTGCACCTTTCAAAACCTGTGGCCATCTCGGAATCTCTTTACAGCTATCAGAGTAAAGTTAATGCCATACACTTTTGTCAATTTTTTAGAATGTCATGCATGTGACAACCAGTTTGTGGACAACTCCATTTTGTAGTTTGCCATGTCACTGCGTTTCCCTCAAAGCCTTGGGCCTCAGGGCCCTGGCCTTGTTTTGTAACCCAACCAGAATAAACCATCTGTATTTAATCCTTTCGCCCAGCTGAGATAAACCCTATTGTTTATATCAGGTCTTGTTTTAGCACCATTGCCCAGTATGTTATGCACTTTAGCCACAATTGGGGTCATTGGGATGGGAACGCAGAGGAGGGGAGGCGCTGTAGGGCGGGGAGTTGGGAGTCGGAGGGGGAAGGTGCCATTAGGGATTGTGTGTAGATGTATAGACTCGTACCCACCTCTGCCATTGCAAGCAATGGCTTGTCAGGTCTTTAACAAAGGAAAACCATGTCTCTGATTGAATAACATAATGATACAGATTAAAATATGTTAATGGGCCATGCATTCCAAATCCTAATTAGTTGTTGCATTAAAACTTGTTTTTTGCTCATGCCCTCTCTGATGCTTTTGTCCCCTGTGGTCCTTCAGTCAGCAGAAACTACGTCTTCACTTTTAAACTATCTAAACTCGCATGATACTTTTATCAAATCTTCTCTTCTCGCCATCATTTTTATTAAATCTTTCACAGCGTGTGGCCGTTGTTGACTGGGCCTGTTAAGAAGGCTCATATGTTTATAAATAGAAAATAAAACTAAAAGGGAGTGATGCTATACCTCGAGAAATCATTGATCAGAATATATTTGGAATATTGTGTACAGTTCTGGTCCCCATATTTCGGGAAGGATGTGGAAGCATTGGAAAAGGTGCAGAGGAGATTTACCAGGATGTTGCCTGATCTGGAGGGAAGGTCTTATGAGGAAAGGCTGAGGGACTTGAACATGTTCTCATTGGCAAGAAGAAGGCTAAGAGGGAATTTGATAGAGACATACAAGATAATCAGAGGATTAGATAGGGTAGACAGTGAAAGTCTTTTTCCTAGGCTGATGACGTCAGCTTGTATGAGGGGGCATAACTACAAATTGAGGGGTAATAGACTTAAGACAGATGTCAGAGGCAGGTTCTTTATGGATTGCCCTACCTGCTAATGTAGTCATCTCAGCCTCATTAGGGAGATTTAAACAATCCTTGGATAAGCACATGGATAATGATGGGATAGTGTAGGGAGACGAGCTGAGAATAGTTCACAGGTCGGCGCAACATTGAGGGCTGAAGGGCCTGTTCTGCGCTGTATCATTCTATGCTCTATGTTGGAGGAGAAAGTGAGGACTGCAGATGCTGGAGAATTCCTGAAGAAGGGCTTATGCCCGAAACGTCGATTCTCCTGTTCCCTGGATGCTGCCTGACCTGCTGCGCTTTTCCAGCAACACATTTTCAGCTATGCTCTATGTTCTAAAGCCCTGTAGACAGTGCAAAGGAGATTTACTGGAATGATACCAAGGATGAGAGATTTTAGATACAGGGAAGGATGTAAGAAATGGGTCTCATTCTCCTTGTAGGAGAGAAGATTAAGAGATGACCCTACTGAGGTGCTGAAAATTATGAACAATTTTGACAGGATAAAGAAGGATATTCTATATCCACTAGTGGGTATGTCAGTAACGAGGAGTCACAATTTCAAGATGTTCAGCAAGAGAGCTTGGAAGGTGATGAGGAGTAACTTATTCACTCTGAAAGTTGTTAGGATTTGGAATGCACTGCCTGGGAGAGTGGTGGAGGAAGATTCCATAGGAGGTTTCAAAAAAGATTGATGGGGACATACAGTGTGGAAACAGACCTTTGATCCAACTCGTCCATGCCAACCTGATATCTTAGATTAATCTAGTCCCATTTGCCAGCACCTGGCCCATATCCCCCTTCCTATTCATATACCCATCCAGATGCCCTTTAAACGTTATAATCATACCTGCCTCCACCACTTCCTCTGGCAGCTCAGTCCATACACGCACCACTCTCTGTGTGAAAACGTTGCCCCTTTTAAATCTTTTGCCTCTCACCTTCAAACAATGTCCTCTAGTTTTGGACTCTCCACCATTATTTGTTTGAAAGTGATGAAGGGCTACAGAGTTAGGGCTGGAGAGTGGGACTGGCTGGGCAGCTGTTTCCGGAGCTCGTACACACCCAATGGGTTGAATGGCCTCCTATACCGTATATTCTTGATTCTAACACAACTGAATGTCAAGAGAAGATGATCTCTCTTAGTTTCTCCAGTTTATCCAAGTACTAGATTGGTCAGAGTATTGAGTACATGAGTTGGGAGGTCATGTTGCAGGAAGTTAGGCCATTTTTGGAATATTGCGTGTAATTATTGGTCCCCTTCCTATCAGAAGGATGTTATGAAACTTGAAAGGGCTCAGAAAAGATTTATAAGGATGTTGCCAGGGTTGGAGGATTTGAGCTATAGCGAGAGGTTGAATAGGCTGTTTTCTCTGGAGCATCGGAGGTTGCGGAGTGACCTTAATAGAGGTTTATAAAATCATGAGGGACATGGATAGGGTAAACAGACAAGGTCTTTTCCCTGAGGTGGGGGAATCTAGAACTAGAGGGCATAGGTTTAGGTTGAGAGAGGGAAGATATAAAAGAGACCTAAGGGGCAACTTTTTCATGCAGAAGGTGGTACGTGTATGGAATGAGCTGCCAGAGGAAGTGGTGGAGGCTGGTACAATTGCAACATTTAAGAGGCACCTGGAGATGTAAATGAACAGGAAGAGGTTGGAGGGATAGGGGCCGGGGTGCTGGCAGGTGGGATTAGATTGGGTTGGGATACCTGGTCGGCATGGACAGTTGGACCGAAGGGTCTGTTTCCATGCTGTATATCTCTATGACTCTATGACTCTACTGACAAGCCTACCTCCTTGCTTGCATTACAATCAATTTCTCCTGTAAATAATGGCATCACATAAAACAATATTTTCAGTTATGGATCTGAGTGTTTACCTTAATGTGCTTGATGTTTCCCTGGTGATCAGGGCCTTTAGGATTTTGAAGTGCTGTGCATCTTCTTTCTCAAGCCCCTTCAGTCCCTCCAGAACCTCCTAGCCCGTTCCTCTACAGCAATAACCTCAAAGAAAGACAAGCCAGTTGGACAGGATTCTGGATTTGAAATACTTCACAAATAGACGTTAGCCATCGAGAGACACTAAATGCAAGACTTAACTTTGATTGATGGTCATGATTTGGAGATGCCGGTGTTGGACTGGGGTGTACAAAGTTAAAAATCACACAACACCAGGTTATAGTCCAACAGGTTTAATTGGAAGCACACTAGCTTTCGGAGCGACACTCCTTCATCAGGTGATAGTGGAGGGCTCGATCGTAACACAGAATTTACAGCAAAAGTTTGCAGTGTGATGTATCTGAAATTATACATTGAAAAATTGATTGTCTATACAATTTTTCAATGTATAATTTCAGTTACGTCAAACTGCAAATTTTTGCTATAAATTCTGTGTTACGATCGAGCCCTCCACTATCACCTGATGAAGGAGCGTTGCTCCGAAAGCTAGTGTGCTTCCAATTAAACCTGTTGGACTATAACCTGGTGTTATGTGATTTATGGTGTACTCATAGATGTGAGAGGATTAGCACACCCAGACCAAAGGATCCATTTCCAAACTTACAAAACAAACTCCAGCTGCAGTATAAAGACAAATGGTGCCCTGTACAACTGTCCTCAAACTGGCCCACGTACAATTTGCTTCAAACTAGAGCCACGTGCAAGTCCCTTGAGCAGGGTGAGCAACTTTCCAGGATTTTACAGGACCACCTTATGTTAGAGATAGTTGTCCTATGTGCTGAGTTGTTTGGTTTTGGGATGTCAATTGTCATGTCTTTTCTAATGGTTGATATCTGTACTTATGTAGTACGCACCTGTGTTCTCAGAAACTCAGAAAGATAAGAAGTCGGAGCAGGATTCTGGGCCCCAGAGCTCCCAAAGTCCCACAAACCAATGGGCAGCTGCTCACATACCAGCCCTCGCATTCTGTTTGTTTGGCTGCCATGCCAAAGTGTCCATAAATTTTCTCCTGCAGTTATTGGTCACCCTGCCTAAAACTGGGTCAGCTAAAAAGAGACCTAGCGGTGCAGAGTCGCAAATAGACGGGATAGTGAAGAAGGCGTTTGGAACACTTGCTTTTATTGAGTGTAGGAGTTGGGATGGAATGTTGCGACTGTACAGGACATTAGTTGGGCCACTTTTGGAAAACTGCATTCAATTCTGGTCTCCCTGCTACAGAAAAGATGTTGTGAAATTTGAAAGTTTCAGACAAGATTTACAAAGAGGTTGCCAGGGTTGGAGTGTTTGAGTGATAGAGAGAGGCTAAATAGGCTGGGGCTGTTTTCCCTAGAGTGTCAGAGGTTGAAGGGTGACCTTATAGGGGTTTATAAAATCATGAGGGTCATGGATAGGGTAAGCAGACAAGGTCCTTTCTCTGGGGTGGGGGAGTCCAGAACTATAGGGCATAGATTTAGGGTGAGAGGGGAAAGATATAAAAGGAACCTAAGGGGCAATGTTTTCATGCAGAGTGGTATGTATATGGAATGAGCTGCCAGGTGGAGGCTGGTACAATTACAACATTTAAAAGACATCTGGATGGGTATATGAATAGAAAGGGTTTAGAGGGATATGGGCCAAAAGGGATTAGATTAGTTAAGGATATCTAGTCAGTATGGACGAGTTGGACCAAAGGGTTTGTTCCCGTCCTGTCCAACTCTATGACTCCATGACACAGTACCTTTAAAACTGTGTTCCCAATGTAAGCAGCTTAAAACTGGGCTCATTATTCAAACATCTCAAAACTCAGTTATTTGCCTGTGTGCAAATATCTGAGTACTCAGCACTTTTGGCATTGATAGCCAGCTTAGTGCGGACAGTCTGTGGTTTCTGATTCACTCTGTGCAGAACCTGTCAAACCCCTCTATATTTCCTGCCTGGCTCTCCAAATGAAGTTTATACTGACCTTTCCAAACACTTGAGCTGTGTCAGTGTAGTTGATAGTATTTCTGTGAAGGCCAGTCAAACACACACACACTTGTATTGCGAGAACTTGCATTGATATAGCGCCTTTTACATTGGTCATGCTGCTGGGGAGGTAAACAATCAAAATTTCACACTGATCCAAATAAAGTGATATTAGGACAGGTGATCAAAAGAAGCAAATTTAAAAATGAGAGCAAGATAAGAGGTTTAGGGATGCAATTCCGGAGTTTGCTGAATACCATAAGATGTAGGAGCAGGAAATAGGCCATTCAGCACAATGAGTTTATTCCATCATTTAATGAGGTCATGGCAGATCTGATAGTACGCAACTCCACTTTCCTGCCTTTTCCTCATAATCTTCGATTCCTTTCCTGATTAAAAATCTGTCCATCTCAGCCTTGAATATACTTAATGACCCAGGAATGAAAGGAGATGTTAACCTACAGGCTGCAGTCTCATTGTTACTTGGTAAAGTCATGATCTGTCTGCACAGCAATATAACTGCAGATTGGTGTGGATTGGGTGACATGTTGTAGAGTGACAATTTGTTTTGAGAAAGCTCCTTCGAAGTGAAGGCTGAGAAATAAAAACTAAAGGCAGAAGGTAGGGGCGGCAAGGTGGCACAGTGGTTAGCACTGCTGCCTCACAGCGCCAGGGACCCGGGTTCAATTCCAGCCTCGGGCTACTCTCTGTATGGAGTTTGCACATTCTCCCCACGTCTGCGTGGGTTTCTTCTCAGGGATGTGTAAGTTAGGTGCATTAGTCGGGGAAATGTAGAGTAATGGGGTAGGGGAACAGGTTTGGGTGGGATACTGTTAGGGCGGCACGGTGGTTCAGTGGTTAGCACTGCTACCTCACAGCACCAGGGACCCGGGTGCGATTCCAGCCTCGGGTGACTGTCTGATTACATTACAGTGTGGAAACAGGCCCTTCGGCCCAACAAGTCCACACCGACCCGCCGAAGCGCAACCCACCCATACCCCTACATTTACCCCTTACCTAACACCACGGGCAATTTAGCATGGCCAATTCACCTGACCTGCACATCTTTGGACTGTGGGAGGAAACCGGAGCACCCGGAGGAAACCCACGCAGACACGGGGAGAACGTGCAAACTCCACACAGTCTGTCGTCTGTGTGGAGTTTGCACATTCTCCCTGTATCTGCGTGGGTTTCCTCCGGTTTCCTTGCTCCAGTTTCCTCTTACAGTCCAAAGATGTGCAGGTTAGGTGAATTGGTCATGCTAAATTGCCCTTAGCGTTAGGTGTATTAGTTAGGGGGAATGGGCCTGGGTGGGTTTCTCTGCAGAGGGTCGGTGTGGACTTGTTGGGCCAAAGGTCCTGTTTCCACACTGTAGGGAATCTCATCTAATTCTAAAATATTGCTTCAGAGGTCTCGAGCAGGATTCAGTGTGGCTGGCTTCACAGACAGAATTATATGACTCAAAAAGCAGACGGCCTGAATGCACAGAATGCAGTCAGTGAGAAGTGTAGGTCACAACATCAGCTTCCCATTGGCGCTGGGTGTGAGCACCTTGCTATGACATGGGCAGGATGAGCTTTCCATTGGCGCTGGGTGTGAACATCTTGCTATGACATGGACAGAGCTGGAAATGTGTTGCTGGAAAAGCGCAGCAGGTCAGGCAGCATCCAGGGAACAGGAGAATCGATGTTTCGGGCATAAGCCCTTCTTCAGGAATGGGCTTATGCCCGAAATGTCGATTCTCCTGTTCCCTGGATGCTGCCTGACCTGCTGCGCTTTTCCAGCAACACATTTCCAGTTCTGATCTCCAGCATCTGCAGACCTCACTTTCTCCCCTATGACATGGACAGGATGAGAATCCCATTGGCGCTGGGTGTGAACACCTTGCTGTGACATGGGCAGAATGTGCTTCCTATTGGTGCTGGGTGTGAACACTTTGCTATGACATGGGCAGGATGAGCTTTCCATTGGCAATGGGTGTCTCCATCCAGCCCAAGGTTAGTGAACCCTGATGTGTCACAACAGATACTGTTCCCATCATCCCCTTTCACATAGGGTACGGTGCAGTGGGATTGAGGGATTTTAGATTCTGAGAATGCAAAGGTTCTTTCACCAACTGCACATTTTCTGTAGCAGTAGAAATCAATGCCCTTATATACAAAGGCAAGAATTCAGAACAGAGGAAGGACACTCAGCTCCTTGAGCCTGCCTTGGTTGGTCTAATAATTCCACATTCCTGACCACCCTCAATAATCTCTCACCCTCTTGTTTATCAACAACTGCTCCCTCCACCACCGACACTCAGTAGCAGCAGTGTGTACTATCTACAAGATGCGCTGCAGAAATTCACCAAGGCTCCTTAAGAGAGCACCTTCCATCTAGAAGGGCAGCACATACATTAGAACACCATCACCTGCAGGGGTCCCTCCAAGCCACTCACCATCCTGACTTGGAAATATATCGTTGTTCCTTCAGTGTCACTGGCTCAAAATCCTGGAATTCCCTCCCCAAGGCCTTTGTGCGTCAACCCACAGCAGGTGGACTTCAAGAAAGCAACTCACTACCACCTTCTCAAGGGCAACTAGGAACGGGCAATAAATGCTGTCCGAGACACCGTGCCTTTAATGATTTTTTAAAAATCTATCTACCTCTGCCTTAGAAAGGTAGAAGGACTTTGTTTCTACTGTGTTTTGAGGACAAGAGTTCTAAAGACGCACAGTTCTCTGTCAGAAAAGGATTTTCCTCAACTCTCTCTGATATTGGCAAGTTCTGACTTTTACCAAGTAACCCCTGGTTCCAGGTTGTCCAAATGTCCCTTTCTTGCTGTGAGGACCACTCAGGGCCTTTTGTGATTCAATCCTATTGCCTGTTACTCTTGTAAACACCAGCAGTTACAATCTTAGTCTGTCCTATCTTACCTCATGTCAAACTGCCCGTTCCAAGTAGTAATCCAATAAATCTTCTCTGAACTGTTTCCAGCACATTTACACCCTTTCTTAAATCAGGAGACTGCCACCGTCCAAACTACCTCAAATAGAGCCTCATTAGTGTATAACTGAAGCAGATCCTCCATTCTTTTGTATTCACCTCTGCCACAATAAATTGGACTGACTATTAGTTTTGGTGTTGTGAGTCAAAGTCCTGGAATTCCCTCTGTAAGAGCATTGTGGGTGTTCCTGAACCACATGGAGTGGTTCAAGAACACAATTTCCACAGGGACGCTACATTCTATACATGATATTCTTTTTTTAAAAGACAAACTTGCATCTAGATTATAGTAAAACATTTCAAGGCACTTCACCAGAGCATTGACACTGAGCCAAGTGTGGAGATATTAAGATGGGTGACCAAATGTTCATCCATAAAGGGTTAGCTGTTCAGGAATGCCTTCAAAGAGGAGTGCTGGCTGGATGGGGCTTAGGGAAGGACTTGGGCCTGAAACACTTAGTGACTAAAATCCGAGGGATACATAAGAGCCCAGAAATGAGGATACACAAGGGCCATGCTTATGGAACATTGTCCTTCGAATGTAACCTGGAAGTGCTGGCAATCTTCACAGGATTTTGTATGAGTCTGGATCACACCGGGAGCACTGCATTGTACCATCTTTTGAAGGAAACATTAACACGTGGCCCCACCTGTCATTTCTTTGAAGCCGGTAACAATGATCCACTTGTGCCTTACACAGTGGAGCTCCCTTCTTCTAGCTTCCTGGTCAAAGTCCCACCTTCAACAAACAGTGTCAATAATCCAGATCAACTGGACCTTGGTCTTATTCACTGCCAGTGGGACCTTGACATAAACTTCCGCAGTTATTAATTGATAGCAAGCTGCTTTTGTACTTCCCAGGGATTTGCAAAATGTTCTTCAGGTTCTCTTTCTAATTGCGAAAGGTATAATTTCTCCCCCTCAACAACAAACAATTACCCCCTCTCAAAAACAAAAAATTACCCCCTCATAACCACAAACAATTCCCCCTCTCAACAACAAACAATATCCCCCTCTCACCAATAAACAATTCCCCCTCTCAACAACAAACAATTCCCCCTCTCAACAACAAACAATTACCCCTCTCAACAACAAACAATTACCCCCTCTCAACAACAAACAATTCCCCCCCTCAACAACAAACAATTACCCCCTCTCAACAACAAACAATTCCCCCTCTCAACAACAAACAATTCCCCCTCACAACAACAAACAATTACCCCCTCAACAATAAACAATTACCCCCTCTCAACAACAAACAATTACCCCCTCTCAACCACAAATAATTACCCCTCTCAACAACAAACAATTCCCCCCCTCAACAACAAACAATTACCCCTCTCAACAACAAACAATTACCCCCCTCAACAACAAACAATTACCCCCTCTCAACAACAAATAATTACCCCTCTCAACAACAAACAATTCCCCCCCTCAACAACAAACAATTACCCCTCTCAACAACAAACAATTACCCCTCTCAACAACAAACAATTACCCCCTCTCAACAACAAACAATTCCCCCCCTCAACAACAAACAATTACCCCCTCTCAACAACAAACAATTCCCCCTCTCAACAACAAACAATTCCCCCTCACAACAACAAACAATTACCCCCTCAACAATAAACAATTACCCCCTCTCAACAACAAACAATTACCCCCTCAACAACAAACAATTACCCCCTCTCAACAACAAACAATTACCCCTCTCAACAACAAACAATTACCCCCTCAACAACAAACAATTACCCCTCTCAACAACAAACAATTCCCCCTCTCAACAACAAACAATTACCCCTCTCAACAACAAACAATTACCCCTCTCAACAACAAACAATTCCCCCTCTCAACAACAATCAATTACCCCTCTCAACAACAAACAATTACCCCCTCTCAACAACAAACAATTCCCCCTCTCAACAACAAACAATTACCCCCTCTCAACAACAAACAATTCCCCCTCTCAACAACAAACAATTGCCCCCTCACAACAACAAACAATTACCCCCTCACAACAACAAACAATTGCCCCCTCACAACCACAAACAATTCCCCCTCTCAACAACAAACAATTCCCCCTCTCAACAACAATTACCCCCTCTCAACAACAAACAATTACCCCCCTCAACAACAAACAATTACCCCCTCTCAACAACAAACAATATCCCCCTCTCAACAACAAACAATTCCCCCTCTCAACAACAAACAATTACCCCCCTCAACAACAAACAATTACCCCCTCTCAACCACAAACAATTCCCCCTCTCAACAACAAACAATTCCCCCTCTCAACAACAAACAATTGCCCCCTCACAACCACAAACAATTCCCCCTCTCAACAACAAAAAATTACCCCCTCACAACCACAAACAATTCCCCCCTCAACAACAAACAATTACCCCCCTCAACAACAAACAATTACCCCTCTCAACCACAAACAATTCCCCCTCTCAACAACAAACAATTACCCCCCTCAACAACAAACAATTCCCCCTCTCAACAACAAACAATTCCCCCTCTCAACAACAAAAAATTACCCCCCTCAACAACAAACAATTACCCCTCACAACCACAAACAATTCCCCCTCTCAACAACAAAAAATTACCCCCTCACAACCACAAACAATTCCCCCCTCAACAACAAACAATTACCCCCCTCAACAACAAACAATTACCCCCTCAACAACAAACAATTACCCCTCTCAACCACAAACAATTCCCCCCTCAACAACAAACAATTACCCCCCTCAACAACAAACAATTACCCCCCTCAACAACAAACAATTACCCCTCTCACAACCACAAACAATTCCCCCCTCAACCACAAACAATTACCCCCTCTCAACAACAAACAATTACCCCCCTCAACAACAAACAATTACCCCTCTCAACCACAAACAATTCCCCCTCTCAACAACAAACAATTACCCCCTCTCAACAACAAACAATTACCCCCTCAACAACTAACAATTACCCCCCTCAACAACAAACAATTACCCCCCTCAACAACAAACAATTACCCCTCTCAACCACAAACAATTCCCCCTCTCAACCACAAACAATTCCCCCTCTCAACAACAAACAATTCCCCCTCTCAACAACAAACAATTACCCCCTCACAACCACAAACAATTACCCCCTCGCAACCACAAACAATTCCCCCTCTCAACAACAAACAATTACCCCCCTCAACAACAAACAATTCCCCCTCTCAACAACAAACAATTACCCCCTCACAACCACAAACAATTACCCCCTCACAACCACAAACAATTCCCCCTCTCGACAACAAACAATTACCCCCTCACAACCACAAACAATTCCCCCTCTCAACAACAAACAATTACCCCCCTCAACAACAAACAATTACCCCCTCTCAACAACAAACAATTCCCCCCTCACAACCACAAACAATTCCCCCTCTCAACAACAAACAATTCCCCCTCTCAACAACAAACAATTACCCCCTCTCAACAACAAACAATTCCCCCTCTCAACAACAAACAATTTCCCCCTCACAACCACAAACAATTCCCCCCTCACAACAACAAACAATTACCCCCTCTCAACAACAAACAATTACCCCCTCACAACAACAAACAATTACCCCCTCTCAACAACAAACAATTACCCCCCTCAACAACAAACAATTACCCCCTCTCAACAACAAACAATTCCCCCTCTCAACAACAAACAATTACCCCTCTCAACAACAAACAATTCCCCCTCTCAATAACAAACAGTTACCCCTCTCAACAACAAACAATTCCCCCTCTCAACAACAAACAATTACCCCTCTCAACAACAAACAATTCCCCCTCTCAACAACAAACAATTCCCCCCTCACAACCACAAACAATTCCCCCTCTCAACAACAAACAATTCCCCCTCTCAACAACAAACAATTACCCCCTCTCAACAACAAACAATTACCCCTCTCACCAACAAACAATATCCCCCTCACAACAATAAACAATTACCCCCTCTCAACAACAAACAATTCCCCCCTCACAACCACAAACAATTCCCCCTCACAACCACAAACAATTCCCCCTCTCAACAACAAACAATTCCCCCTCTCAACAACAAACAATTACCCCCTCTCAACAACAAACAATTACCCCCTCAACAACAAACAATTACCCCCCTCAACAACAAACAATTACCCCCCCAACAACAAACAATTCCCCCTCTCAACAACAAACAATTACCCCCTCTCAACAACAAACAATTACCCCTCTCACCAACAAACAATATCCCCCTCACAACAATAAACAATTACCCCCTCTCAACAACAAACAATTCCCCCCTCACAACCACAAACAATTACCCCTCTCAACAACAAACAATTCCCCCTCTCAACAACAAACAATTCCCCCTCTCAACAACAAACAATTACCCCCTCTCAACAACAAACAATTCCCCCCTCACAACCACAAACAATTCCCCCTCTCAACAACAAACAATTCCCCCTCTCAACAACAAACAATTCCCCCTCTCAACAACAAACAATTCCCCCTCTCAACAACAAACAATTACCCCCCTCAACAACAAACAATTACCCCCCTCAACAACAAACAATTACCCCCCTCAACAACAAACAATTCCCCCTCTCAACAACAAACAATTCCCCCTCTCAACAACAAACAATTACCCCCTCTCAACAACAAACAATTACCCCCCTCAACAACAAACAATTACCCCCTCTCAACAACAAACAATTCCCCCTCTCAACAACAAACAATTCCCCCTCTCAACAACAAACAATTACCCGCTCTCAACAACAAACAATTGCCCCCTCACAACCACAAACAATTACCCCCTCTCCACAATAAACAATTACCCCCTCTCAACGACAAACAATTACCCCCTCTCAACAACAATTACCCCTCTCCACAATAAACAATTCCCCCTCTCCACAATAAACCATTACCCCCTCTCAACAATAAACAATATCCCCCTCTCACCAATAAACAATTACCCCCTCTCAACAATAAACAATTACCCCCTCACAACAATAAACAATTCCCCCTGTCAACAAGTTCCCCCTCTCAACAACAAACAATTGCCCCCTCACAACCACAATTACCCCCTCACAACCACAAACAATTACCCCTCAACCACAAACAATTACCCCCTCACAACCACAAACAATTACCCCTCAACCACAAACAATTACCCCCTCACAACCACAAACAATAACCCCTTCTCAACAACAAATAATTACCCCCTCACAACCACAAACAATTACCCCCTCACAACCACAAACAATTAACCCCTCTCAACAACAAACAATTTCCCCCTCTCAACAACAAACAATTACCCCCTCTCAACCACAAACAATTACCCCTCTCAACAACAAACAATTACCCCCTCACAACCACAAACAATTACCCCCTCACAACAACAAACAATTTCCCCCTCTCAACAACAAACAATTACCCCCTCTCAACCACAAACAATTACCCCTCTCAACAACAAACAATTACCCCCTCACAACAACAAACAATTTCCCCCTCTCAACAACAAACAATTACCCCCTCTCAACCACAAACAATTACCCCTTCTCAACCACATACAATTACCCCCTCACAACCACAAACAATTACCCCCTCTCAACCACAAACAATTACCCCTTCTCAACCACATACAATTACCCCCTCACAACCACAAACAATTTCCCCCTCTCAACAACAAACAATTACCCCCTCACAACAACAAACAATTTCCCCCTCTCAACAACAAACAATTACCCCCTCTCAACCACAAACAATTACCCCTTCTCAACCACATACAATTACCCCCTCACAACCACAAACAATTACCCCCTCTCAACCACAAACAATTACCCCTTCTCAACCACATACAATTACCCCCTCACAACCACAAACAATTACCCCCTCTCAACCACAAACAATTACCCCTTCTCAACCACATACAATTACCCCCTCACAACAACAAACAATTTCCCCCTCTCAACAACAAACAATTACCCCCTCTCAACCACAAACAATTACCCCTTCTCAACCACATACAATTACCCCCTCACAACCACAAACAATTACCCCCTCTCAACCACAAACAATTACCCCTTCTCAACCACATACAATTACCCCCTCTCAACCACAAACAATTACCCCTTCTCAACCACAAACAATTTCCCCCTCACAACAACAAACAATTACCCCCTCTCAACAACAATTACCCCCTCTCAACCACAAACAATTACCCCCTCTCAACAACAAACAATTACCCCCTCACAACCACAAACAATTACCCCCTCTCAACAACAAACAATTACCCCCTCTCAACAACAAACAATTACCCCCTCACAACAACAAACAATTACCCCCTCTCAACCACAAACAATTACCCCCTCTCAACAACAAACAATTACCCCCTCACAACCACAAACAATTACCCCCTCACAACAACAAACAATTACCCCCTCTCAACAACAAACAATTACCCCCTCACAACAACAAACAATTACCCCCTCTCAACCACAAACAATTACCCCCTCTCAACAACAAACAATTACCCCCTCACAACCACAAACAATTACCCCCTCACAACCACAAACAATTACCCCTCTCAACAACAATTACCCCCTCTCAACAACAAACAATTACCCCCTCACAACAACAAACAATTACCCCCTCACAACAACAAACAATTACCCCCTCACAACAACAAACAATTACCCCCTCTCAACAACAATTACCCCCTCTCAACCACAAACAATTACCCCCTCTCAACCACAAACAATTACCCCCTCTCAACAACAAACAATTACCCCCTCACAACCACAAACAATTACCCCCTCACAACAACAAACAATTACCCCTCTCAACCACAAACAATTACCCCTTCTCAACCACAAACAATTACCCCTCTCCACAATAAACAATTCCCCCCTCCACAATAAACAATATCCCCCTCTCAACAATAAACAATATCCCCCCTCAACAAACAATATCTCCTCTCAACAATAAACAATAACCCCCTCTCAACAAACAATATCTCCTCTCAACAATAAACAATATCCCCCTCTCAACAATAAACAATTACCCCCTCACAATAACAAACAATATCCCCTCTCCACAATAAACAATTACCCCCTGTCATCAACAATATCTCCTCTCAACAATGACCAGGCCAAAGCTTTGAGACTGAAGCCACAGCACAGTAGAAGCTCTACCCCTCTTGAAGCTGTACAGATATATTTCCTAGTAAGAGGTCCCAGGAAATGACAGTATGTGTGCCAGATGTCAGAGCAGGACAGAGAGAGCTGTGGTTAGTTGCTGGCTTCTGTGAAAAGCAGTTTACCTAAACCTTAGTTCCTTACTGTTCCCAGTGATGGCTGCAGACACATGGTGAGTCATGCAGACTCTCCAAGTCCGCTGTATAAACAAACACTTAGTCACCAAAAGCAGGCTAAATTCATGTGCTTTGCTTCCCGAGGTGAACTTTGCAGCTAATCGCTGTAAATGTTGCATCCAACCATCCTTTGTGTAAATTTTAGCTCGGTTTGATTCGATCCAGGGGCTGATAACCATCTGGAATCTCCGCACTCTGCAAGTTGAGGCCTTGAGTGGATTCTTGAGTGGATTTCATCCGGCCACCACTGGAGTTCCTGCTTTCAGCTGCTGGCGCCGACTTATTAGAATGCCCTCCTGAAAATAGCTTAAACTCTGTCCGCCTTTCCTGCACTCAAAACCTAACCTTTTAACCAATCACCTCTCCTTACCTTCTCTTTATGTGATTTAGTGTCAAAATTAGATTGATAGCATTCCAGGGAAGCACTCTGGGTCATTTCCTTTCTCGTTAAAATTGCTATATAAACGCCCCCTTCCCTCCCCACTCTCAATCTGCCCCCTCCAACGCTCCCATTCCCATCTCTCCACCCCTCCCCACCTTGATCCCAATCTCTCCCCCAACTCCAACTGCGTGTGTGTGTGTCCGCGCCTCCACCAACACCCCCACCCCCACCACATCTAAGTGCGTGCAGGTCCAATTCAAAATGGCACCCGGTGCATGTGCGTTGGTGTCTACAAACATAGCCGAGATAGATTCCCGATCGGATGGGGAATCAAGGTTGCTGGGGAGAAGGCAGGACTGTGGAGGTGAGGATTGAGGGATGCCAGAGCAGCCATGATCCTATCGAAAGACGGAGCAGGCTTGAGGGGTCGAGCGGCCTACTCCTGTTCCTATTTCTTTCTTTCTAACTTAATACCGGTGAGCTAGCTCCTGCCCATGTACACGGCCTGAGAGGATGATCGAAGCAGATTAAAGAGTAACTCTTACACGTATTGTAGTGACAGCCACTACCAGCTGGTGCTTAGAGAGGTTTGGTACTACCTTCAGTATTCATTGCCGTGGCCTTGAGGCCATACTCCGGTTTGGAATCGAGGGGAATCAGCAGGACGTCTTAATGAGAAGATGTCGTTCCTTGATGGACAAAATGACCTACTCCTGCCCCTATTTCTGATGGTCTTATAAAGAAAGGCACTCACACCGAAAGAAAATCTGCCTCCCACATTTTGCTAAAGTGATGACTCTCCACACAGCCGAATGAGAAATGGGTGAAGCGTGTTGGCAGGCTTGTTTGCAGATCCCCCAAATCTGTTTCTCTCTGAAGCCATGGCTGAAGGAGTGCCATTTTGTCCCACTTACAGATCGGCTGTAAGAACCAAGGACTCACGTACACGAGGCACAATGGCTCAGTGGTTAGCACTGCAGCCTCACAGCACCAGGAACCCGGATTTGATTCCAGCCTCAGGCAACTGTGTGGAACCTGCATTATTCTCTGCATGGGTTTCTTCTGGGTGCTCCGGTTTCCTCCCGCAGTCCAAGGATATATAAGTTAGGGAGGACTGGCCATGCTAAATTACCCCATAATGTGCAGACCAGGTGGGTTACCTATGCTAAATGTAGGGTTACAGGGATAGGGTGGGAGGTTCTTCAGAGGACTGGTGCAGACTCAATGGTCTCTATCTGCACTGTAGGGATTCTATGGTTCTATTCAATGTTAAAGATGCTACAGGCATTATATTGCAAAAGAGGAGGGAATATTTCCCTAAATCACTAATAAACAGATGATCTGGTGACTGCTGAGGAGCTTGCTGTGTGTGAATTGGCTGCATTTCTTGCATTCCTCCGTATGTAATTGCCTGTCTGATGCTACGGTGGTATCTGGAGGTTTGAGTCATAGAATCCCTACAGTGTGGAAACAGGTCCTTCAGCACAACAAGTCCACACCAACCCTCTGAAGAGTATCCCACCCAGACCCATTCCCCTCCTACTCTACATTACCCCTGACTAATGCACCTAATCTACACATCCCTGAACACCACAGACAACTTAGCACGGCCAATTCACTTAACCTGCACTTCTTTGGACTATGGGAGGAAACTGGAGGACCCAGAAGATACCCACACAGACGTGGGAAGAATATGTAAACTCTACACAGACAATTGCCTGAGGATGGAATCAAACCCGGGTCCCTGGTGCTGTGAGGCAGCAGTGCTAGCCACTGAGCTTCCGTGCCTCCCACGACTGTAGGTTAGGAGTGTACTTTCTTTCAGTGGAAGTGGAGGGCGGAGCTGGCACTCAGCAATTGTTCCTCCCTCAAGGTCACACCTTTGTCATATGTCTGGTTTTTCCTGAGGCCTGAAGGACACCGATGTCAGGGTCAGATGGGAATCCCTGGCGCCCATGCTTACCAGGAGCCGGATTGTGGGAAGCAGATGTCCCACAGGTGGCGCCAGTGGGCTTATCAATGTATTGAGGACACCAGGCCACATTGCAGTGCTGCCCCCTGAAGAGTTTCGCTGTGCCCCTCTGCCCAAGATGGGTGTTTTATTTGACACTGTTGACATTTGAGACCGGCCAATCCACATTCTGGCCTGCCTTAGGAGAACCTCCTGTGAGGCATCAGGGAGACATCCTGATTGGTACTTACCCTCCCAGCTCGGTGTTCACTATTCAAGGGTAGGCCGAGAAAACTCCGACTGCGATGTGGGACATTGAGCCTACCTGGAATTTTCTATAATTCACTCTTCTTTGAGAGAGTATTTTGCGGGAGTAGGGATGATAGGTTATCTTTTGTTTGTCCCCAACCTTGACAGATAAAGTCACCATAATCTTAACCAGTCTGCTCTCTTTTAGAGTCATAGAGTCATATAGCACAGAAACAGGCACTTTGGTCCAACCCAGTCCATGCCAACAATAATCCCAAACTAATCTAGTCCCACCTGCCTGCTCTTGCCCCATATCCCTTCAAACCTTTCCAATTCATGTATCCATCCAAATGTCTTTTAAACATTGTAATTGTACCTGCACCCACCGCTTCCTCTGGAATGCATTCCACACAAGAGCCACCCTCTGTAAAAAACTTGCCTCTTATGTCTTTTCCTAATTTCTCTGCTCCTACCTTTAAAATGTGCCCCCTAGTCTTGAAATTCCCCTAGCTGGGGAAATGACAACTCCCATCAACTCTATCTACATCTTTCATTATTTTATAAACTTTATCAGGTCACCTCTCGATCTCCTACACTCAAGTGAAAAAGTCCCAGCCTATCCAGCCTTTCTTTGTAACATAAACCTTGGCAACATTTTGGTAAATCTCTTCTGAACTCTCTCTAGCTTGATCATATCCTTCCTATAACAGGGCAACCAGAACTGAACACTGTATTCCAGAAGAGGCCTCAACATAACATAATCAGAGTCAAGATTATATTGGTGCTGGAAAAGCACAGCAGGTCAGGCAGCATCCAAGGAGCAGAAGTGATGAAAGGCTCGTGCCTGAAACGTCGATTTTCCTGCTGTTTGGATGCTGCCTGACCTGCTGTGCTTTTCCAGCACCACTCTAATCTTAACCCCAACATAACATCCCAACTCCTACACTGAAAGGACTGAGCAATGCAGATAAGTGTGCCAAATGCCTTTTTAACCACCCTGTTTATATATGATGCAATCTTTAAAGAATCATATACCTGCACCCCTAGGTCCCTTTGTACTCCCCATTACTCATTACATTCTCATTAGAGTGTGTGTGTGTGAGAGAGAGAGATGATTAGTGGTTTAACCTGAGCATCACCACACCTCAGGAGAGGTTGAGAAGATGGGACCTTCATGCTAGCATCTGTCCATGCAGGAATTGAATGCATAAGATTGATATCACTCACTAGCTGTCCAACCAAGGTAAACCCACCCCAACCTCAGCAATCCATCATGTCTGACCCCTGCTATCACAGAATTGTGGAATCCTTTCAGTGTGGAAGCAGGCTAATTGGCCCATCGAGCCTGCACCGCTCCTCTGAAGAGTATCCCGCCCAGACCCTCCATCCGACCCTATCCCTGTAATCCTGCATGGCCAATCCACCTAACCTACATATCTTTGGAATGTGGGAGGAAATCCGCACAGACATGGGGAGAATGTGAAAACTCCACAGAGACAGTCGCATGAGGGTGGAATCGAACCTGTACCCCTGACGCTGTGAGGCAGCACGTTATGGATGAAGCCTAACCATTTTTCTGAAACTGCAGTTCTTGGTTTCCTTCACACCGAAGGGGCAGCGATTGTTCCCAGTCCCTCAGCTCGGACTTGATTTTTACTTCCTACACGGGATATGGGTGTTGCTGTCAAGGCCAGTTACAGCAGCTTGTGAGACCACTTGCAGAGGGTCAATGTCCTTCTATGAAGGGCATTAGTGAACATTAGCACAAGCAGAGCTAGTTTCATGCTCACCGACTGTCAATTCTAGATTTATTTATTGAAATTAAATCCTACCAGATACTGTGATGGGATCTAAACCCCAGTTTCCAGAGCAGATTCTCCAGATCACTCAACCAGCCACATTCCTGAAATAACTCTACTGAGGCCAATCTCCCATCACCAAGGCATTCTTTATTTACACATGAACTGTCCCTGACTTTAGACCTGCCTTCTCCCAGAATGTCAGTATCTCTGACATTTCCCTTTTTATCTGTCAGCCAGGGCTCCCTGATTGGACCACATTACCAGCCCCAATCAGGGAATTCGTATTCTATGAGGACCACCTAGCTGACGTCATTACAGTCACTTACCAGGGGTGGGATAAGGCAGTGAAGCAGTACTTAGATGTGCACTTCAGGATATCTACTACAAGCCCTTCATCCCTGCGATTGTTCCTGTAACCCTCCAAGGCCAACATGTCCTTCGTTAGACACAGGGGACCAAACTGCTCACAATATTCCAAACGCTTTCTGAGCAAAATCTTATTCAACCTCAGCACTACCTACTGGCTCTTTCGAAATGAATACCAACATTACATTTACCTCCCTAACCACCGATGAGGGGTTGTGGGGGCATGTGAGGGTGGGGGAGTGGGAAAGTGTATGGATGGACCCTTCACAGTTGGGCATCGGGCAGGGGAGGGGAGTGGTTAGCGCCACGTCCCATCACCCTGCTCTCACCTCTTAAGTCTTCCAAGCCCCCCAATTCCCTTGGGTGTGGGGCCCCTCAGCAACACTCAGTGCCTGGCGTGTGTGTGTGTGTTACCACTAGCAACCACTGCTCCCACCTCCCAGTGGCGATGGGAATGTTTCCAGTTTCCGATTGGCCAGTAGATCTCCGGACCTCAGCCAATGAGGACCCCCGTTAATGAGGGGGTAGGGGGTTTGTGATTGGCAAATTGATGCAGGCTGGCAGGATGCCAGGCTGATGTGTCATCACTGGGATGGACCTATAAACTGCCCAGCAGTGTCTGCGCTGTGGACGTCTCATTACATTCACAGAGTTCAACAGCCTTTGTTCCCCTGAGTTTCAGTTACTCACATTCCAATATAAGTCTCAGGAATTCTGTGATTTGTCATTCCACAACCTTGGAACTGAAATGACAGCTTGGCTGCATTGAAACAGTAATCAGTCCAGCCTTGACAGTAATTCACTTATCCTTTTGTCCAGCACTTAAATTATGACTCACCGTTTTCCCCTCGGTGAGACTTCACAGTGAATTTATTTGTGGGTGAGTTCAGGAAAAGGAATATATTTCAGGGGAATGCACTATGTACTTTTTAATTATCGTGACAGCATCAGTAACTCCCAAACACACAAAAAAAGTCTTGCATTTAAATAGCATCTTTCAAAACCATGGGGTGTGCCAAAGGTCTTTAGAGTCAGTGAAATACTTTTGAAGTGCAGTTCTTAAGACCGTAAAAAAAAGGAGTGGAAGTAAGGCCATTCGGCCCATCGAGTCCACTCCGCCATTCAATCATGGCTGATGGACATTTCAACGCCTCTTACCCGCACTCTCCTAATATCCCTTAATTCCTCGCGAGATTAAGAATTTGTCAATCTCTGCCTTGAAGGCATTTAACGTCCCAGCCTTAAATGCGCTCCGTGGCAATGAATTCCACAGGCCCACCAGTCTCTGGCTGAAGAAGTGTCTCCTCATTTCCATTTTAAATTGTTGCCCTCTAATTCTAAAGCTGTCCTATGCTCCCCCCCCCCACCCCGCCCCCACCCCACCAACGGAAACAATTTCCCAGCATCCCCCCTTTCTAAACCATGCACTATCTTGTAAGTTTCTATTCGATCTCCCCTCAACTTTCTGAACTCTAACGAATACAATCCCAAATACAGTCCCCTTGTCCTGTCAGATATTTGATTTGACTTGATTTATTGTTGTCACATGTACCTAGACACAGTGAAAAATATTGTTTTGCATGAAATGTAGACAGACCATACCATACCATACAAAGTGCATTAGGGTAATGTAACAGAGCGAGGATTACAATGTTACAGCTGCAGACAAGGTGCACAAACAGTGAGATCAACAGTAAATTTGAAATTTGAGAGATTCATTAATCAGTCTATTAACAGCAGGGAGGAAGCTGTTCTTGAATCTGTTGGTACGTGTGCTTAAGCTTTTACATCTTCCGTCTGACAGAAGAGGTTGGAAGAGATTGTAACTGGAGTGGAACAGATCTTTGATGATGGGTGGTGCTGGAAAATCACAGCAGGTCAGGCAGCATCCGAGGAGCAGGAGAGTCGACGTTTCGGGCAAAAGCCCTTCATCAGGAATGCGTCGGTTTTCCTGCTCCTTGGATGCTGCCTGATTTGCTGTGCTTTTCTGGCACCGCTCTGATCTAAACTCTGGTTTCCAGCATCTGCAGTCCTCACTTTTGCCGAGGTCCTTGATGATGTTGGCTGCCTTCCCAAGGCAGTGAGGACTATAGATGGAGGGAAGGCTGGTTTGCGCAATGGACTGGGCTGTGTTCAAAACTCTCTGTGGTTTCTCATGGTCTTGTGCAAAGCAGTTGCTGTGTCAAGTCATGATGCATCTGGATATAATGCTTTTGATGGTACAACAATAAAATCTGGTGAGAGTCTTTATCATCATGCTGAATTTCTATAGCCTACTGAGGAGGTAGAGGAAGTTGTTGCGCTTTCTTGAATGTAGCGGCAAAGTGGGTAGACCAGCACAGATGATTGGTGGTCAACAATATGTGACAACTTACTCTGTTATTAAGGTTTTGAAGCAAACTCTTTTTTTATAAACAGTATGACACAGTTGATGTGGGCACTCTGTTGCCCTCGCCCAATTCCCAACTTGGTGGCCGTGAATATGTAACAAGAGCAGGAATTGCTGGAGAAACGCAGCTGCCTCTGCGGAGAGAGAAACAGGATTAGCGTTTCGGGTCTTGGCGTTCTGAAGAAGGGTGACTGGACCCGAAATGTTAACTCTGCTTTCTCTCTCTGTAGATCTGCTGAGTTTCTCCAGCAATTTCTGCTCTTGCTGAGTTTCTCCAGCATTTTCTGATTTCCAACATCTGGGGTTCTATAGGGGCTTTTCTTTGTTAAACAAGGGAAGTGACCCTACATTTCCCAGCCCATTGATTGCCATCGTGAAGAATGGGAGGCTGCTGCTCCCTTCCTTCCCCTCGCTCCCCCAGAACAAGCCTCCACTGAAGACCTCATCTTGCTGGGCACCTGAAACCATGATTACCCAGGGCAAGATCATTCAATCGGGGCCACAAGTTGATTCCCCAGGAACCGGGCACAAGCAGATGGTGCCTGAATCACACTGAAAGTCTGTCGTGGAACAGAGTTTTGAGATGAGGGGGGGTTGCTAACTCAGCAAGCTGCATCTGAGCAGCAGAATGTGGGTCCAAATAGTTCAACAAATCCCGGTGCGGCAGATGACTGGGTGGGACTTTTATTGATTGATCTGCAGAGCGTGCACGCCCCAGTTGTAAGAAAACGTCCAAGAGTTGATCTCAAAAATGAAGCAGCAACATCAGGACTAATGCCCAAGGAAGTGCAATTGAGCAAAGAACTGCAGATACTGAAGACCTGAAGCAAAAACTGAAATCGCTGAAGAAACAAGTCTGGCAGCCTCTGTAGAGAGAGAAATAGAGTTAACGCTTCAAGGCGAGTGACCCTTCTTCAGAACTGATAGTAGCTCAGAAAATGTGCTGACGGTAGGGGAATGGGGGAGAAGGAGTGGGGAGATAAATGGAAACAGAGCCCAGAGAGACAGCCAGGGAAGAGCACAATCTAATAATGGGGCTAATGAGTAGGTGAAAATAGGTTGACCTTGAGGTGACATATATACATAGACAAATTTCAGAGCCGTGTGCAAGGATGCCTGCCTTATACACAAGGATCTTGCTATCAGCACGGATGTCATGGTCATCGAAGGTCATCTGGTCCTTAGATGTACGAAGGCAGTGATCGTAGCGAGGATGTGATGTTGGATCTCTGCATCAATGCCAGCCACAGATGATTTAGAGATGCCGATGTTGGACTGGGGTGTACAAAGTTAAAAATCACGCAACACCAGGTTATAATCCAACAGGTTTTGTTTGCAAACACTAGTTTTCGGAGTGCTACTCCATGACAACCACCTGATGAAGGTGCAGTGCTCTGAAAGCTAGTGCTTCCAATTAAACTTGTTGGACTTTAACCTGGTGTTGTGTGATTTTTAGCCATAGATGAGTTGGGGTGTCAGGAGACCACGAGGGAATTATTGCAGTTGTCGGGCGATGTTTATTATGGCAGACATGATAAAAGGAATGCAGTCTCATGAAATCAGAAATGCAGCTCCAATAGTTCACTTCTCTTGACCACTGCAGCTGAATAACAAGCGTTTCCTTCGCTTCTGGTTTTCAAAAAGCAATCAAAACCAGAAATATGTTTTGACTTTGAAGTGACCCGACAGTAACCAGAAAGGAGCTGTAAAATAATGAATTGTAGTGTTACCGAGGGCTGTTTGTCACGAACAAACTCCACTCGCACGAAGGTGATGCTGTACAGGTGGATGGACAGGACTGTAACTTTAATACTTCAGTGAAACTCCAAGAAGAAAATAACCTGATTTGTTTAAAAGATACATCACTGTGCTTACCTTATAAGTGCTAATAAACTATAAAACAGTTGTTGGTTCTATAAATTCAACACCTAAGCTTTAGTTAGCCTTATAACCAGATGCTGAGCTGAACATTTTCCACTGACTGTGGAATTTCACCCTTCAAACATTCCATTCCACTTCAAGGGGCATTCACTCAATGAGCTGCTGTCTTTTGCTTTCAGACTTGACCATATTTCAGCAATGAGAACATAAAAGTGCTAGAAAGTAGGAAATAAGGACATGGGTAGGCCATTCAGCCCTTCAAGCCCGCCCTATCGTTGAATAATATACTCGCTGAGCTTCCACTAAGTACCATTTTCCTGCTCTGTCCCTTAAGCTTGATCTCTGCCTTGAATGCACTCAACAACTAAGCCTCCAAAGAATATGAAGTAACTGCCCAGAGGCCGGTATCCCATCACCAAGTCACCCTTTATTTACTTGTGTACAGTACGCTAGCTGTGGCCAGCCAGCTCAGAGTCAATTGCCTGAACTGAGGAGATTCTAAATCCCCTGGTTGTACAGGTATAGGTCCCTATAAGATGGCAGCAATGGAGGAGGCAGCGTCCAGGCTCCAGTGCCCGAGCCTGTCCTCTTTGTCTGCTGTTTTTCTTTTTTTCTCTTTTTCCTTCTTCCCATTTGTTATTCTCAAAGTTACCAGATATGGAGAGCTCTTCGGTTGGAAGGTGGCTCCGTTGAGCTGCCAAGCGCCATCTTCGGAGGCAGTGTGGCTGCAGAGTCGGTTGGTCCGGCCTGGGAATCCTGGAGCAGGTCTCTTGCTTCCGCATGGAGTGGGTCCCTGGCGGCAGCAGTGTGTGGGCTCGGAGGCCCGGAGCAGGACTGTAGCTGCGGAGAAGGAGAAGTCAGACTTTCTCTTTAAGTTAGCTTTTTTTAAATCTTATTCTAAGGGAATGGCGCCTGTGCACGGCAACAGGGCACACTTTTCACTGTATTTTATATTGAATACACGTGGCAATGGATGATAAAGTTCTGTCAGCCAGGGCTCCCTGATTGGCCCAGGTTAACGACCCTAATCAAAGATCTTGTACTCAAGAAGATCCACCTGGTTCCAATCACTACAGAAGGGAAGTCGAAAGATTCACCACCATCTGGGTGAAGAGGTTTCTCATCTCAATTTCCAAACGGCTTGTCTCTTATTCTGAGACTGTCCCCTGGATCTCAGCCCATCTCCTTTCACCTGAGTTATAACCTCGGATCAGATTGAACTAAAAGTCTTGGGCAACCAGATGCTTTATTTTCTCTTCTGTGCTCCCAGTGCCAGTGCTGAGGGAATGCCGCACTGTCAAAACTAACTCCCAACTGAGAGAAACCCAGGAGGACTTGGGAAATCCCATGGCACTGTTTGATATATAAATGACCTAGAGATAGAACATAAAACATGGAACAGTACAGCACGATAACTTCAGGGTATGCTGACAGCATGAAATTTTATGAACTGAGAGAAACAAAATACAGAACTTCGAGAAGACAGTGATGGTTTGATGGAAAGAGTGTACAAATGGCAGATGACATTTAATGCAGAAAAGGCTAAAGGAATTCATTTTGGTGTGAATAGAGAAAGGCAGAATGAAGTAAAGGGTTACAATTCTAAAAGGAGAGCAGGTGCAGGAGCAGGAGCAGGAGGACCTGGTTGTACCTTGATTATACGATCAAAACAGGCAGGGGGTATTTTGTTGAGATAGCCGAATGTTTGAATAATCGAATGTCAGATAACACAGGTTAACCAAGCATCAGGACCTTGCAATCTTGTCTGGGTAACCCGGAGTTTGGATAATCAACATTCGGATAATCAAGGTTCCTCTGTGCACACAAGTCGTTTATAGAAGCAAGGCAGTTTAAGACTGGTTAATAAAACATTGTGGGCTTTATTAATACAATGCCGGGTCATTGCCTGGCATTTGTGAAGCGCAAATGTCATTTTGACTCACCAGCCCAAGTCTCACCATCACCAATAAATAAAAGCAAAATACTGCAGATGCAGAGATCTGAAATAAAAACAGAAAGTGCTGGATAAACTCAACAGGTCTGTGGAGAGAGAAACAGACTGAATGTTACGGGTCTGATGTGACTTCTTCAGAACTGCAAGGAGCTGGAAAAGGGTGTATTTTATACTGTGGACAGCAGGGAAGGAGGAGTGAATGGAACAACTGGTGAGGGTGCTGAGAGCAAAAGACAAAGGGAGAGCTGGTAGTGGAAAATGTGAGAGTGATATGAAAGATAAAATATGTGCCAGTAATTGGTGTGCATAGATATGGTATATGGATTCACTTTGCAGAGAGCAAATCCAATAAGACACAAACCGGACCAGGGGAAAAGGGGTCAATATTAATTTGCTAGGTTAGCCAAAATGAAATGAAATTAAAGGAAGTAAAATATATATGAATCCTGGAGATGACCTAATGGTTAGAAAGGTCACTGGTTTTGCTGCATTCTGTGTTTGGAAAGAATGTATGTGCTTATTGAGTGTCTTAATATAATGGGCGAACTGTGACAGTGGATCTAAGAAAACCTGGAGTCTTGTTTAAAAACAGAAACAGTAAAATTAGATGTAATGTTGGGGTGGCGATGGTGGTTCTGGAATACTATCCACTGACAGGTAAGACTGAGGTGAGGGGGAACTCCTTCTTTCAGAGGACTGAGAGTCTTTGGAACACTTTGGCACAGAGAGCTGTGGGAGCAGAGTGCTTGTGTGTATTTAAGGCTGAGAGAGATAGATGCTTGATCAGTCAGTTCAGATTGAACAGTAACTGTTCCTTGTGTTGTGGTGACAGTCACTACCAGCTGGTGGTTTGGAGGTTTCCTGTCACTTTCATTACTCATTGATGTGTTCGAAGATCATACTTCGGTTCATAATCGTGGGGAACCACTCAAAGAGGCTTTTCTCTTAAACAAGACGTAGTTGTTGCTCAATAGCAACTGGTCCAAGTGTCATTGGTAAGTTCAACATTGTTTCAAAGACCATTGGGACACTATGGACACAGGTCTTCAATCTGTTTTTTTTTTCCAAACAAATTCTAACCTGTTTTGTTTTTTCTTATGACCTCATCAGAATGTGTAGAGCTCAATGCAGTCTCCAACATTAACCATTTCAGAAACGTAACCTTAGAGAACAGCAAAGTATAAAAGCAAAGTGAACAAATACTTGAAAATAACATTGTCAACTTGCATTTATGCAGCGCCTTTAACTTGGTAAAAATCTCCCAACGTACCTTCATAAGAGATTTATCAAACAATATTTGACACCGGGTCTCATAAGAAGCAAGGGCAAGAAAGCTGATACAATCTTAACATTAGTTAAGGTGTGGTCAGATAGCTCAGTTGACTGGACAGTTGGTTTATGTCACAGCGTGGGTTCTGTTCCTGCACTGGTTGAAAGTGCCATCTTCTCAATCTCTCCCCTTGCCTGAAGTGTGGTGATCCTCAGGTTTTCTCTCTCTCTCTCTCTCTCTCTCTCTGTCTCTCTCTCTCTCTCTCTCAGAATGGAACAGCCCAAAGGTCTGCTAGGACTCTGGCTATCTTATGTTTTTCCAATAACATTTTTTTTAGCTGAAAATCTGCTTATAGGAGCTTCCTTTATTATTGAAAATCCATTAATTGTCAGGATGTGGGAGTTGGTGGCAGGACCTGAAACTATTGCCCATCTTTAGTCACCCATGAAAAGGCAGGGATGAGCATTGGACTTGGATTTGGAGAAGGATGTAGGACAGAGGATGTAGGCCAATCTCCCTTCCCACCTATCCACTCCACCCTCCTCTCTGACCTATCACCTCCATCCCCACCCCCATTCACCTATTGTACACTTTTCTACCTTCTCCCCAGCCCCACCCACCCCCCATTTATCTCACCACTCTGCAGACATCCTGCCTCCATTCCTGGTGAAGGACCTTTGCCTGAAACGTCAATTCTCCTGCTCCTCAGATGCTGCCTGACCTGCTGTGCTTTTCCAGCACCATTCTAATCTAAACTCTGGTTTCCAGCATCTGCAGTCCTCACTTTTGCCCTGTAGGACAGAGGAGGCCATTTGGTCCATCCTTTTTGCATTGGCACTGTGGTTCATGATTCCTATGTAATGCTTTGATGCAACGTAATGCCATGTTAGGCTACATCAAGGAGTATTTAAGATTCAACGACATTGGTGTAAGCATGAGAGTCATGTAACAGGGTGAGAACAGTGGCTTTCCCTTTCTAGAGTCTATCAGTAAACCACAGAGGGATTTGGCACCAATATGGCTGCTTAATTGTCACTTTTTGCCAAAAACCAGTGGTTTATTTCCAAGTCTTTTTTGGGAAGGGCTATGCAGAAACTGAAAGACCACTAAAGCTTGAGCCATAACTCTTTGCGAGTTGGAGTTGGAGTGCATGTTGAGGCTGTACAGGACATTGGTTAGGCCACTGGTCTCCCTCCTATCCCTGTTGTGAAACATGAAAGGGTTCGGAAAGGATTTACAAGGATGTTGCCAGCATTGGAGGGTTTGAGCTACAGGGACAGGCTGAATAAGCTGGGGCTATTTCCCCTGGAGCGTCGGAGGCTAAGAGATGACCTTATAGAGTTTTACAAAATCATGAGGGGCATGGGTAGAATGAATAGCCAAGGTCTTTCCCCCAGTGTAGGGGAGTCCAAAGCTACAGGGCATTAGTTTAAGGTGAGAGACCTAAGGGGCAACTTTTACACACAGAGGGTGGAATGAGCTGCCAGAGGAAGTGGTGGAGGCTGGTATAATTACAGCATTTAAAAGGTATCTGGATGGGTACACGAATAGGAAGGGTTTGGAGAGATATAGGGCAAATGCTAATAAAAGGGACACGATTAATTTAGCATACCTGGTCGGCATGGACGAGTTAGACTGAAGGGTCTATCTCCGTGCTGTACATCTCCATGATTCTAAGAATTGCATTTCCTGTTGGAGAGATAAAGGCAAACACTGTGTGGATGTTGGAAACCCGAAATAAAAACTCAAAATGCTGGAACAGCTCAGCGTCTGTGGGCTCGTTGTGAAATGCTGAAAGGCAGCTAGTTTCTTTCTTCATAGTTTCGGCTCCTGTGCTATTTATGTTGTGAGTCAGTGGGAGAGAGAGATAGAGGGTATATGACTAATTTAGAAAGTTAGAGTCATAGAGTCCTAAGTATAGAGACAGGCCCTTCAGCCTGAACTGGTCCATGCCTACCCAAATGTCCATCAACGCTAACCCCATTTCCCTGCACTTGGCCCATATCCTTCTAAGTTGAAACTTTATTGCTGGAACAGCACAGCAGGTCAGGCAGCATCCCTGGATGCTGCCTGACCTGCTGTGCTGTTCCAGCAATAAAGTTTCAACTTTGATCTCCAGCATCTGCAGACCTCACTTTCTCCCCATATCCTTCTAATCCTTTCCTATCCATGTATTTGTCCAAATGCCTTTTAAATGTTGTTAATATTCCCACCTCAACAACTTCCACTGGCAGCTCATTCCATATGCGTATCATCCTCTGTGTAAAAAAAAAGTTCCCTTTTATTCTTTCACCTCTAACCTTAACCTGGTGCCCTCGATTCCCCAACCCTGGGAAAATGACTGAGTGCATTCACCCTATCTATAAGATCCCCCCTCAGTCTACTGCACTCTAAAGATAAAAGTCGTAGCTTGTGCAACCTCTCCCTATAACTCAGACCCTTGAGTCTTGGCATCTCTTACACCGCACTATACCCACTTAAGGGACAAAGGCTTGTTTGTCCCATGAATATTTTCATTAAAAGGTTTGTCACCAATTCAGAATGTTTAATCATCTCTGTCACTGCAATTCATTGCTGTTTGGCTCATGGTGAAAATCTTTCTGCAGATGTTTCAACATATCTTTATATTAGAAGGGTTCAGAGGTTATTCCTAAGAAAAGGAAACTTTATCAGATTCGGTTGCAATGAGACAAGCCTTCCGGATGTCCTGTTCCAGTTTAGAATCCATAGAATCCCTACCATGCAGAAGCAGGCCATTCAGCCCACCGACTCTCCAAACAGCATCCTACCCAGACCCAGCCCCTCTTCCCTATCACCCTATAGCCAATCCACCTAACTTGCACATCCCTGGGACCTATGGGTAATTTAGCATGGCCAATTCATCAAACCTGGACATCTTTGGACTGTGGGGGGAAACCAGAGCACCGGAGGAAACCCACACAGACACTGGAAGCACATGTAGACTCCACACAGACAGTCGCCCTAGGCCTGGAATCGAACCCAGGTCCCTGGTGCTGTGAGGCAGCAGTGCAAACCGCTGAGCCACCGTGCTGCACTTGAGGAGGAGCAGAGGTGGCTTGTGTCCTCTCTGGATATTGACGAGTACAATCCAAGCAGCAGATAGCTCAATCTGCCGAGTCCAAATGAAAGCTGTCTCTAAGGTGAGTGACAGTACAGCTGTAATGCTGATTAAGGGTTAATCCTGTTTAAATGTGGCTTCTGCATTATGTCTGAGAAGAGACATCATCATTCAGATGTTCCGTCAATGTGTTTTGGCCGTCTGACTTATTATGAGTGATGATTTAAACTCTTTCCCTGATTTTGTACTTTTTAAAAAATTTGCTGACAGCAACTGCAGCATTTTGTACCCATCCCTGCCACGTCATGCTGTCTGATCTCTAGTGGGAAGAATTGAGAACCAGGGGTCATAGCTTAAAGATGAGGAACGCCCATGTAAAACAGAGAGGAGGAAACCGTGTTTTTCTCTCAGAGGGTTGTGAGTGTTTGAAACTCCCTTCCTCAGAAGCCAGTGGATGCAGAACCTTTCAATATTTTTAAGGTAAAGATAGATAGATTCTTGCTGACTGAGGGAGTGAAAGATTATCGGGGATATGCAGGAACGTGGAGTTGAGGTTAAAATCAAATCAGGCGTAATCTTATTAAATAGGCTCGAAGGACAAAGTGGACTACTCATGTCACTGGGCTTGTAAACAAGAGGCTAATGCTAATGGTCTGGGGACACAAATCCCAACCTGGTAACTGGCATAATTTAAATTCACTTGATACATCCGGAATTGAAAACTAATCACAGTAACAGTGACACAAAATAACCAGCGATTATTGTAAAGGCCTGCCCAGTTTTCATATTTTCTTATTTTATGGGCAGGGACATCTGTCATCCTTGTTTGGACTGACCTCCATGTGACTCCAGACCCACAGCAATGTGGTTGACAGTCAATTGGCATCACAATTTGAAAATAAAATACTTGGGATTGCTATGGGCAACCCCTCCCCCCCCCCCCCTCAAAATATCTAATGGAAGGTAGCCCAGACCCTAACTTTGCTTACTTTGAAGGAAGATGTGAAGTGGATATTCCAGGTGTGATGCAGCCGGTCAAACCACTCGGCTTTAAGCAAAACAGAATTTATTTAAACACTAAAGAAAGTGTAATTTAGAGTAACTTAACTATGGGAAAACTTAATCAAACCAATACGATAATTATTATTAATTAACTGTTCCAATACAGTAACATCCCATAGACACACCCCTTGACAAAAAAGGAAATTCCAACACAGAATCTTATAGGCAGGAGGGAACAACATCCAGAGAGAGCGAAATTTTGTCAGGAATCCTTTACTGAATCTTGCAACTCCCCTGGACTCTCACATTTTGCGAGTGCTACAGCTGAAACAAACTAGAAAAGTCCTGAATTGGCAGAACTGATCACTCGCCTTCCATAGTTTAGCTGTTACCCCTCAGACTTTTCTGCATCTTTGCCTTTACAACCTCTTTTAAAAAAAACAAAATAGGACAAAATGACCTTTTTAAAGTGGCAGCATCGTCACAGGGATGTATGCCTCTGGTACCATAACCCACAGGGCAGTGAGTCAAGACCCAAAACCAGGTACCGGGACAGGGGGAAAAGGTAAATTGACACTCAGCAATAAAACTAGTGCTGATGGGTTGAATGGCCTTCTTCTGCCCCATAACAATTCTGTTATTCAGTGAAGAGCTTGAAATTAGAGTCATGCAGCACTGAGGCAGACCCTTTGTCCCAACTCGTCTGTACCAGCCAGATTTCCTAAACTGAACCATTTGCCTGCATTTGGCCTATCTCCCTCTAATCCTTTCCCTTCTATGTACCTGTTCAGATGCCTTTTAAATGTTGTAATTGTACCAGCCTCCACGACTTACTCTGGCAGCTCATTCCATGCACGCACCACTCCCTTTTACCTTAAACCTATGCCCTCTAGCTTTGGTCTTCCCTACCCTGGTGAAAAGCTACTCCCCCTATGCCCATCTTAATTTTATAAACTTCTATAACGTCACCACTCAGCCTCCAACGCTCCAAAGAAAGTAGCCTCAGCTATTCAGCCTCTCCTCAAACTGAAACTCTCCGGTCTCATTAACATCCATATAAATCTTTTCTGCACCCATTCCAATTTAATAACATCCTTCCTATAACAAGTCGAGTTGTATGCAGTACTCCAAATATGGCTTTACCAATGTCTTGTACAGCCATAACATGACATCTCAACTCCTGTACTCAAAGCAAGCTTGCCAAATGCTTTCTGCACCAAGCTTTGATGCCACTTTCAAGGAGCCATGTACCTGCTCTCCTAGGTCTCTCTGTTCGACAGTACTCCCCAGGGCGCTGCCATTAACTGTGTTTGTCTTTCCAAAATTAAACTCCATCTGCCACTCCTCAGCCCACTGACCCAGTTGATTCGGCTGTACCCTTAGATAACCTTCTTCACAGGTCACTATACCCACCAACTTTGGTGTCATCCAATTCATGATGTGGCTGGGTAGTTGCTTTTTGGCTGTCCCACCCCATGATGGGCTGAATGGCCTTCTGCCGGAGGGTAATTTCTAATGATTGCCAACATGATGGGAGGCACATGTCTAGCACTTCATTGCTGAGCGTATACTGTGGGTGTCAACTAGGGTCTCGTTTCTGAGCCTGTGTCACTGGGCCACAGGTCAGGCCATTGACATGTTGAGATTGAATGTTTCCCCTGATATGCAAGACTTGAATGGCGCCAGGATAATGGGCGGCACGGTGGCACAGTGGTTAGCACTGCTGCCTCACAGCGCCAGAGACCTGGGTTCAATTCCCGGCTCAGGCAACTGTCTGTGTGGAGTTTGCACATTCTCCCCGTGCCCGTGTGGGTTTGCTCCAGTTTCCTCCCACAGTCCAAAGATGTGCAGGTCAGGTGAATTGGCCATGTTAAATTGCCCATAGTGTTAGGTGAAGGAGTAAATGTAGGGGTATGGATGGGTTGCGCTTCGGGTCAGTGCGGACTTGTTGGGCCGAATGGCCTGTTTCTACACTGTAAGTAATCTAATCATATCCTCAGTCTTAGGCTCTCGTCCTTTGCTGGTGCTGCTTTATCTGTCACTGAGAGAATTGTAAGTGTGGGCCATTGTGTTTTTATAATGGCCCATTTGCCATTGATTAGCTACTTGGAACTACCCTGTAATCGATGTACGACTTTACGGTTGTGGAGGGTTTGGCCAGCTGCTTTTCATGAGAGCTGCTCACTTTTGCTCATCATGAATCAAGTTATCTTGTTTTCCACGGAATTAGAAGTTACATTTTCTCACAAGGGTTTGCGGCTGCCTTGCCCAACTCTGTGCATTAGTGACGTCTAAAGTATGAATGGCATACTAAGCCTTTCCTACACCTCGCAATTGGGTTAAGAAATGGCTGTTCGGTAGTTCAGACTGTTAAAAAGCGTATTTTGCTGAACCTTTTTGCCTTGGACTGATTTGAATATTTGTGAGAATTACAAGGTAAAGGGTGACAGCATTTTTATATTCAAGAAATTATCGTACTGCTTAGTTGGCAAGTGGACCCTGAATAGTAGGGGTGGAGAAGGCACCAGTTCAATGATAACTGGTAGATAACTGCTGAAACGTGTTTCAATTTAAACCAGGCAGTTTGATTCTGATTGGCCAAGGGCATTGTTCTGAGCAGTCACCGAGAGATTACCTGTTCTTTATTGTCGTAAGTTGAAACGGGAGCAATGTGTTCCACCTCTCTCTCTTTCTGACTGTTTTCAAGGAGGAGTTGCATCTCTGAAAGTGCACTCACTTTAACCTGGGCACTTCATGTTCCTTGCAATGTGTTCGATCCTCGTTCTAAAATGAAAGCAAGTTATTGTTGAGGTTACATGACTATGGAGCAAGCCTGAATTAGAGTTCTAGATCTATACAGCACAGAAACTGACCCTTCAATCTGGCTAGTCCGCCCTGACCAGATATCTTAAAATCTGGTAGTATTTGCCAGTATTTAGCCCATATCCCTCTAAACCCTTCCTATTCATAGAGTCATATATTCATACATAATGGTCCAATCAGTCCATGCCAAACATAATCCCACCTACCTGCTCCTGGCCCATATCCCTCCAAACCTCACCTACAAATATTTTTTAAATGTTGTAATTGTACCCGAATCTACCACTTCATCAGAAAGTTCAATCCGCATACAAACCACTGTCTGTGTAAAACATTTGCCTCTTATGTCTTTTTTAAATCTCTCTCCCCTCACCTTAAAATGTGCCCCTGAATCTTGAAATGTCCCATCTTTGGGAAAAGACAGCTATAATCAATTCTATCTTTACCTCTCATTAGTTTATAAACCTCTATCAGGTCACCTCTCAACCTCCTGTGCTCCAGTGAAAGACATTCCAGCCCATCCATGTACCTAAGCAGACAGCTTGTAAACATTGTCATTGTACCTCCACCACTTCCTCTGGCAGCTCATTCCACACACGCACCATCCTCTGCGTGAAAAAATTGCCCCTTGAGTCCCTTTTAAATCTTTCCCCTCTCACCTTCAACCTATGCCCTCTAGCTTTGGACTCCCCTCCCTGGGAAAAAGACAGGGTCTGGATTTGCTGTCTCCAGACAGTCACTTTTCACACATTTAATGGTCTGACAGTAACTGGGTAATGGTAACTCTTTGTGTTTGACAAGTAGCCTCCTGTTGAGATACAAGAGCGGTTTTTCCATTGGGAAGCATCAACCACCTTACTCAGGGATGGGTGGACAAGGTTAGAAGTCAACGGTTAGAGGGCAAAAGGCTTATTTGAAATCACAAGCTTTCGGAAGGGGCAGCTATCTGAAAGCTTGTCCTTTCAAATAAACCTGTTGGACTATGACCTGGTGTTGTCTGACTTCTGACCTTGGCCAACCCAGTCCAACCCATCGGGGGGACGGTGCATTGCAATAATTGGGATTAGTGTTTCAAAACAGGGAAGTGAAAATGCTTTAATGAACAGTGATCATTACGTACACCAACAGCTCTCTGTAGTGCTGGATGATAATTGCTCCTTTGTTGATGATATTTGTAAAAGAGGATGTCAACCTTCCCTCGTTCTTCTTTGAGTAGTGTCAGGAAGTCGCCATCATTAATTTCAGGAGAAAAGAATGAACTTGCATTAATGTAATTCCCATCAGGAAAAGACTGGATAGTTGGAGACAGAAAGCAGGAAACATCAGCCCGTTTAGCTTAATGTCTGTCATCGGGAATATATATTAAAAGGGTGCTTACGTAGGCTCAAGGTGATTAGGCAGAGTGAATATCTGAATGGGAAATTATGTTTAACCGATCTATTTCACGTTTAGCCAAACAAATCTAATGTTGATCGTGCCTTCTTTGCAGCTGTAACTTTGTATTGCTCACACTGTTCAATCACCCTGTGTTCCACCTGTACTGCACACAAAGCAGAACTGTTCACTGTAATTAGGTACATATAATAGTCATAAGTCAAATCAAGTCAAATATTAGTATTCTTTGAGGAACTAATAGGAGCTGTGGACACAGGGGATTTGGTGATTGTACTCTTCTTAGATTTCCAGAAGGCATTTAGAGTCATAGAGTCATAGAAATGTTAGTATGGAAACTTTGATCCAACTCATCCATGCTGACCAGATATCCCAACCTAATCTAGTCCCATTTGCCAGCATTTGGCCCATACCCATCCAGATTCCTTTTAAATGTTGCAATTGTACCAGCCTCCACCACATCCTCTGGCAGCTCATTCCATATATGCACCACCCTCTGCTTGAAAAGGTTGCCCCTTTAGGTCCCTTTTACATCTTTCCCCTCTCACCCTAAACCTATGCTCTCTAGTTCTGGACTCCCCGACGCCAGGGAAAAGACTTTGTCTATTTATCCTATCCGTGCCCCTCATGATTTTATAAACCTCTATAAGGTCACCTTTCAGCCTCCAATGCTCCCGGGAAAATAGCTCCAGCCTCGATAATGTTTCACATCAGAGCTTTATTATAGAAAGTAAAAGTTGTGGTGTAACAGAGAAGATCATTGTGTGCAGTTTTGGTCGCCATACTATAGGAAGGATGTGGAGGCACTGGAAATTGTGTGCAGTTTTGGTCGCCATACTATAGGAAGGATGTGGAGGCACTGGAACGGGTGCAGAGGAGGTTTACCAGGATGTTGCCTGGTATGGTAGAAAGATCGTATGAGGAAAGGCTGAGGCACTTGGGGTTGTTTTCATTGGAGAAAAGAAGGTTTAGGGGTGACTTGATAGAGGTGTATAAGATGATTAGGGGTTTAGATAGGGTCGACAGTGAGAATCTTTTTCCACGTATGGAGTCAGCTATTACAAGGGGGCATAGCTTTAAATTAAGGGGGGGTAGGTATAGGACAGATGTTAGGGGTAGGTTCTTTACTCAGCGAGTCGTGAGTTCATGGAATGCCCTGCCAGTAGCAGTGGTGGACTCTCCCTCATTATGGGCATTTAAGCGGGCATTGGATAGGCATATGGAGGATAGTGGGCTAGTGTAGGTTAGGTGGGCTTGGATCGGCGCAACATCGAGGGCCGAAGGGCCTGCACTGCGCTGTATTCTTCTATGTTCTATGTTCTATCATCTGGTGAACAGGAAGCAGAGAATGTACCTTCTTCTCAGCTGGGCAGGAGGTAGCAAGTGGTGCAGTAAAATTACAACATTTAAAAGACATTTGGATAGATACATGAATTGGAAAGGTTTGAAAGGATAAGGGCCAGGAATAGGCAGGTGGGACTAGTTTAGTTTGGGATTATGTTCGGCATGGACTATTTGGACTGAAGGGTCTCTTTCCACGCTGGATGACTTGTATAACTCAGGGATCAGAGCTGGGATCTCAACTGTTCACAATTTATTATAAATAACTTGGATGATGAGATGGAAGATATGATTGTCAAATCTGATGATGACGCACAGAGATAGCTAGGAAAGTAAGTTGTGAAAAGGACATATTGAGACTAGAAAAGATAGGCTGAGTGAGCAGTTAAAGAAATGTGTGGGAAAATGTGAAATGATCCATTTTGACAGGAAGAACAATTAAGAAGCTTTTAGTCTGAATAGCTTGAGATTGCAGAGCTCTGAGAAGCATCTAAAGGGATCACTAACTCACAAAAAGTGTAGACACAGGCAGTAACTGGGAATTGATGAGTCAGGGTGATATGCTTCAGTTATACAGGACACTGGTGAGACCACCTCTGGAGTACGGTGTGCACTGTATGGGGAAGAATGGTGAAGTGGTAATGTCACTGTCAAGATTAGAGTGGTGCTGGAAAATCACAGCAGGAATCCTGATGAAGGGCGTTTGCCCGAAACGTCGATTTTCCTGCTCCTCGTCTGACCTGCTGTGCCTTTCCAGCACCACTCTAATCTTGACTCTGATCTCCAGCATCTGCAGTCCTCACTTTTGCCTTGTTATGTCACTGGGCTAGACAGCCTAGTGTCTGGACCATTGGTTCAAATCCCAGTATGGCAGATGATGAAATTTGAATTCAGTAAAATCTGGAATTAAGAGCTGGTCTAAGAGTGACAATGTAACCACTCTAGATTACAACAAAATTACCTGGTTCACTAATGTCCTCTGGGGAGGGCAATCTGCCATCTTTTCCCAGTCTGGCCTACATGTGACTTCAGACCTTCAGCAATACCCTTTGCATAATTAGAGATGAGCAATATGTTCTTAGCCTAGCCACGCTTGCCCATGCTCTGCGAACAAACTTTGAAAGAAGCATTGGTCACCTTCTTAAAAGACGTAAATGTCAGAGAAGTTTTATCAGATGAATACTTGGTTGTTTTCCTACGAGGGAAGGTTAGGCCTACATCCAATGGAGTTCACACATACAGTGGCTAGGGCGGCACAGTGACACAGTGGTTAGCACAGCTGCCTCACAGCACCAGGGATCTGGGATCGATTCCCAGCCTTGGGTGACTGTCTTTGTGGAGTTTGCACATTCGGATGATTTGGCCATGCTGAATTGCCCAGAGTGTTAGGTGCATTGGTCAGAATAAATGTAGGGAAATGGGTCTGGGTGGGTTACTGTTTGGAGGGTCGGTGTGGACTTGTTGGGCCAAATGGCCTGTTTCCACACTGTAGGGAATCTAATCTATTCTTGACTGAAATATGCAAGATCTTGAGGTGCTTCAGGATGGGTGTTACATCTTATGGATAATCTTGAACTAGATTCAGAAAAGAATCGTAGAGCCCCTACAATGTGGAAGCAGGCCATTCAGCTCATGAAGTCCAAACCAACTCCCCGAAGAGCTGACCTTTGCAACCCTGCATTCTCCATGGCTAACACACGCAGCCTCCACGTCCCTGTCCACTATGGGCAGTTTCCAACGGCCAATCCACCTAACCTGCACACCTCTGGATTGTGGGGAGAAACCAGAGCACCCGTTGGAAACCTACACAGACACAAGGAGAATGTGCAAGGGTCGCTGTTTAAAAATAAGCAGCTGTCCACTGAAATCAGAAATAAGGTGACATTTCTCTCTGAAGTTTGAGAGTCTTGGGAGCTGTCTTCCTCAAAAGGCCATGAAAGCCAAGTCTTTAACTATTATTAAGGCAGATGTGTACAGTTTCTTGTTAAGCAAGAGGGTGAGAGTGAAGTGAATATCAGATCAGTGGCACAGGCTCAATGGGCTGAATGGCCTTCTCCTGCTCTTTGCTTGCATGTCCCAGTATGCTTTGCGGCCTGTGAAACATCATTGTTGTAAAGGAAACTTGGACAGCCAATTTATACATAGCAGGCACCCACAAAGGGTATTGTGATAACTTGTTTTTATGATCATAGTTGAGCATTAAATACTCAAGGGGTCAGTGGGCAGAACTTCACTTTGTTCCTTCAAAAGTACAACACAGAAAGAGATTCTTCATATTCCCCCCCCCCCCTCATTGAAGGACAATGCAGTTCTCTCCCTGCACTGGCAATGCCAGCCTGAATTTTTGTGTTCGTTTCTCTGAACCCACAAAGAGGGAGGCAAGGACATGGGCATCACTGGCCAGGCCAGCATTTACTGCCCAACCCTAATTGCCCAGAGGGCAGTTAAGAGTCAACCGCATTGCTGTGGGTCTGGAGTCACATGTAGGCCGGACCAGGTCAGGATGGCAGTTTCCTTCCGTAAAGTGAATTAGTGACCCAGATGGGGTTTTCCCTGATAATCAACAAAAGGATTCATGGCCATCATTACATTTCCAAGGCAGTAGACGGGAGCAAGTAATTTATTGAATTTAAATTCTAACATCTACAACAGCAGGTTTCAAACTCAGGTCTCCAAATTATCGGTCTAGGGATAATGCCACTAGGGCCAACAACTTCCTAGCGATGCTCCCCACCAAATTTTTAGGGGCGGCATGGTGGCACAGTGGTTAGCACTGCTGCTTCACAGTGCCAGGGACCCGGGTTCGATTCCGATTGTCTGTGTGGAGTTTGCACATTCTCCCCGTGTCTGTGAGGGTTACCTCCGGGTACTCCGGTTTCCTCCCACAATCCAAAGATGTGCAGGTCAGGTGAATTGGCCATGCTAAATTGCCCGTAATGTTAGGTGCATTGGTCAGGCGTAAATATAGGGCAGGGGTGGGTTACTCTTCAGAGGGTCGGTTTGGACTTGTTGGGCTAAAGGGCCTGTTTCCACACTGTAGGGAATCTAATCTAATCAAGTGACAATGAAGCAGGGCTTCAGTATGAGACATCAATTGAGCATGTCAACAGCTAGCACATCAAAACAATGTAGTGCTCCACTAATATTGCGGGATAGCGCTGGACTAAGCTGTAAAAGAGCTGCCTGTACAAGCATACAAGTTAGGACCTGGAGCTTTTTCACACACTGAGAATGGAAATGTGGTGGAAGCAAGTTCAACTGAGGCATTGAGAAGGGACGTTGAATGACTATTTGGCAAGAAGTAGTGTGTAATGTTTATTGGGGGGAGAGCAGGTGATTGGCCCTGGTGAATGATGCAGGTTTAAAGGGCTGGTGCAGGCATGACGAGCCAATGGAATGGCCGCTGTCTGTTTGCTGTGACAGCTGAATTGATGAGCTCATGACCGTGTTAATCATGTGACTGGCTGAATCAGCTGATTGCTATTGTGTTTCCACCAGCTAACAGTATAATCAGGACTGCAGTCCCAATAAGCCTGTTATCACAGCTAACCTTGGAGCGTGTTGATGTTTCAGGATAAATTTACAAAGTATTTCAAGTAATCTGTGTGGAATGCTGCTGGAATGGCTTTGCACTGTCAAGCTAATTTATTGGGAATACACGAGGCTGATGCTAGATCCAAGAATAGGCTTGTGAATAAACCTTTCCAGCCTGCCAAATTCCTTCATGATTGTTGTCTGCAGTTGGTTGCTAAAACAAGTTTAGCGTGCTGCGTGTTTTCTGCAGACTTTTAAGAGATGCACTGGCCTGATCCAAATGTGGATGTTTTAGGTTCATTTCTTTGACAGCCCATGTCTCGTTTGCTTCGCTAACTCCCTTTCCAGAAAGCAGTGCTAACTCCTTGCTGATTGAGGGCTTTATGGTATGAGTCAAGAAAAACTGAATTCTATTTACGGCATCTCTTCTTCTTCTTTGATCCTTTCTCTCCTACTGTTGTCACAGAGACCAGCAGGACTCACCCATTACCACAGCGTGAAAACCGCAAACCGATTTTAATGAAGCTGAATAATTACCCTCTGCGCCAGGTCCAGTATATGTTGAGTCAGAGATGCAAAAACACTCCATTTGCCATGTTCTGTCAATGCAGGTCACTGCAAACTGAGAAAGACACCCCTGTACTACACCAGTACGCCTCTTGCTATCCTTGTGATCCTGAAGAGATTTTGCCAAATTATGGGCAGGTCAGTTTACACTTTGTGCTGTCCTTTTACGTGTGATCAAGGAACAGGCCACTCGGCCCTTTAAGCCTACTTTGCTATTCTATAACTTCGTGGCTGATATGATTTTAACCCCAACTCTGCATTCCTGCATGTCCCCGATAATCTTTCATCCCCTCGGTTGTCAAAAATCTATCTTTCTGAGGACATCTCTATGACTCCATGTGACCTCAGACCGACATCGTTGCGGTTGATTCTGAACTGTTCTCTGGGTCAGGCAATAAATGCTGGCCTAGCCAGCGATGCCATCATCTCGTGAATGAATTTTTAAAGAATTGAGCAAACCAAGTTCACTGTAATAATGTGGAGGGTAAATTATTGGAGTGCATTCAAAGTAGTTTCCTGACTTAGAATGTAAAGCAACAAACTGGCCAACAGGTCCTTTTCGATCCTGTACTTTACAATAAGATACTGGTAATTATTACTCTGAAAATGTGTTGCTGGAACAGCGCAGCAGGTCAGGCAGCATCCAGGGAACAGGAGAATCGACGTTTCGGGCATAAGCCCTTCTTCAGGAGAAGGCCTGAAGAAGGGCTTACGCCCGAAACGTCGATTCTCCTGTTCCCTGGATGCTGCCTGACCTGCTGCGCTGTTCCAGCAACACATTTTCAGCTCTGATCTCCAGCATCTGCAGATCTCACTTTCTCCTCACTGGTAATTATTAATCTTGTATTAAAGGAGTGGCTGAGGAAGAGTGATCATAATACAGTAGACATTTCTATCAATAGTTTGAGAGTGGTTTGATTAAGCACAAAACTAATGTCTTAAATGTAAACAAAGTGAAGTAGATACAAATGAGGGATACGGGTTGTCTTACATAGATTGGGGAAGAAAATTAAAAGGCATGATAATGAGGATGACCTAATAAGTATTTAAAGAGTTCATAACTTGTAACTATAATGCAGTGAAAGAGTCAGAAATGTACAGCACGGAAGCAGACCCTTCAGACCGACTCGTCCATGCTGACCAGATATCCAAAATTAATCCAGCACCTGGCCCATATCCCTCTGAACCCTTCCTATTCAAATGCCCATCTAAATGCCTTTTAAATGCTGTAATTGTACCAGCCTCCACCACAGAGTCATAGAGATGTACAGCATGGAAACAGACCCTTCAGTCCAACCCGTCCATGCTGACCAGATATCCCAACCCAATCTAGTCCCACCTGCCAGCACCCGACTCACATCCCTCCAAACCCTTCCTATTCATATACCCATCCAAATGCCTCTTAAATGCTGCAATTGTACCAGCCTCCACCACTTTCTCTGGCCCATACACGTACCACCCTCTGTGTGAAAACGTTGCCCCTTAGATCTCTTTTATATCTTTCCCCTCTCACCCTAAACCTATGCCCTCTAGTTCTGGACTCCTCGACCCCAGGGAAAAGACTTTGTCTATTTATCCTATCCATGCCCCTCATAATTTTGTAAACCACTAGAAGGTCACCCCTCAGCCTCCGACGCTCCAGGGAAAACAGCCCCAGCATATACTATCCTCTATGTGAATACGTTGCCCCTGAGGTCCCTTTTAAATCTTTCCCCTCTCACCTTAAACCTATGCCCTCTAGTTTTGAACTCCCCCACCCCAGGGAAAAGACCTTGTCTATTTACCATATCCATGCCTCTCATGATTTTATAAACTTCTGTAAGGTCACCCCATAGTTTCTGACACTCCAGAGAAAACAGCCCCAGCCTATTCAGCCTCTCCTGGGCAAAAGTGGGTCCTGCAGATGCTGGAGTTTAGAGTTTAGATTAGAGCTCAACTCCTCCAACCCTGGCAACATCCTTGTAAATCTTTTCTGAACCTTTTCCAGTTTCACAACATCCTTCCTATAACAGGAAGTCCAGAATTGCAAACAGTATTCCAACAGTGGCCTAACCAATGTCCTGTACAGCCGCAACATGACCTCCCAACTCCTGTACTCCATGCACTGACCAATAAAGGCAAGCATACCTTAAGCCTCCTTCACTATCCTAACTATCTGTGACTCCACTTCAAGGAACTACAACCTGCACTCCAAGGTCTCTTTGTTCAGCAACACCCCTCAGACCTTACCATTTAGTGTGATTTGCCTTTCCAAAATGCGGCACCTCACATTTATCTAAGATAAACTCCATTTGCCACTCCTCAGCCCACTAGCCCATCTGATCAAAATCCGGTTGTAATCTGAGGTAACCTTCTTCATTGTCCACTACACCTCCAATTTTGGTGTCACCTGCAAACTTACTAACCATGCCTTCTATGGTTGTATTCAAATCATGTATGAGAATGATGAAAAGCATTGGTCTAGCACCGATCCTTGTGGTACTCCACCCGTCACAGGCCTCCAGTCTGAAAAACAACCCTCCACTAACACCCTCTGTCTTCTACCTTCGAGCCAGTTCTGTATCCAAATGGCGAGTTCTCCCTGGGGGAAAGTGAGGACTGCAGATACTGGAGATCAGAGTCGAAGAGTGTGGTGCTGGAAAAGCACAGCCGGTCAGGCAGCATCCGAGGACCAGGAGAGTCGACTTCATCAGACTCGTTCTCCCTGTATTCCGTGAGATCTAACCTGGCTAACCAATCTACCTTGTCAAATACCTTACTGAATTCCATATAGATCACATCCACTGCTCTGCCCTCATCAATCCTCTTTGTTACTTCTTCAAAAAATTCAATCAAGTTAAATGTTTGGCTTGACTGGTGTTGGAACAATGCTAAAACTTTTTTATTCAATTGGTTGGAGAGTCTAGAACTGGGAATTATTGTTCCGAGATAAAGAGTTTACTATTCAGGATAGCGATGAGAGGAAATTCCTTCACTCAGGCAGTTTTAAGTCTTTGGAATTCCCTAATCACAGAGGATTGCGACTGTGCAGTCACTGAGTATATTCAAGGCTGGGGTTGGCTGAGGAAGGGTCACGAGCATTCACTCTGATTTCTCTCCACAGATGCTGCCAGACCTGCTGAGCTTTTCCAGAAAATTTCTGTTGTGGTTCCCTGCAATATGCTGGTCAGTATTTGAACATAGACCAACACCTAGAACGAGTGGGATAAAGTGGGGTCTGCAGATGCTGGAGATCAGAGTCGAGAGTGTGTTGCTGGAAAAGCACAGCAGGTCAGGCAGCATCCGAGGAGCAGGGGAATCAATGTTTCGGGCAAAAGCCCTTCAACAGGAAAAGCCCTTTGTCAGCCCCACCCCCCTGATGAAAGGCTCTTGCCTGAAGCATCAACTCTCCTGCTCCTCACATGCTGCCTGACCTGCTGTGCTTTTCCAGCAACACACACTCAACCTAGAACAAGTGACCTGGTAATTTCCCTCATTACTGCTTAGCAGAGCTTGCTGTTTGCAATTTGCCTGCCAAGGCCCCTACATTACAACACTGAGTACATTTCAAAAATACTGTAAAAATGTCAGAGCCTTTGAAGAGCACTGTGAAATGTAAGTTCTTTTCTCTTAATGGGAATTATAACTGAGTCTAGCCCTGTCCTTATACGCATCATATTCACATACTTTGCAGTAAGGTTACCAGCTAGTAAATCTGTTTTACTGGGGCCAATTGGTGCATAACAATCTTTCCTCCAACTGAGATAATTCAACACAGATTGGGACACGATGCTTCACTGCAAGACACTTTTATTCTTCAAGGCCACCAGAGGAGCCTAATGATCCTACATTTTATAATTTTGCCCTCGTTTTCAATTCCTTCCAAGCCTCATTCCTCTCAACCGCTGACACCTACTCCAGAACCAACAGCTGTCATATATGTTTCAAATATTCATTCAGTTTGCGTTTGAGTTTGATTTATTGTCACTGATTTATTGTAACTCCACAGAGGCCAGCATCCTGTCACTAAGTCACCCTTTATCTTCACGCGCATAGTACACAATACTGACGCAGCTAGCTCGGAGTGAACAAAACCTCTGACACTCCTGTTTATATCTGTCAGCCAGGGCTCCCTGATTGGGGCTGTTAACCTGGTCCAATCAGGGAACTCACATTCTATGAGGTTGACCTGGCTGCCCATGTTCCAATCACTACAGTTGCACGCACAGAGATACAGTGAAAAGTGTTGTTTTGTGTGCTATCCAGGCAGGTTGTACCATACAAAGTGCATCAGGGAAACTGAACAGTGTGTGGAATATAGCGTTACTACCACAGAGAAGGTGCAGAGAGAGAGAGAGACAGATTAATATTTGAGAGGTCCATTCAAATCTTGAAGGAAGCTGCTGATCATTTGAGATGTGTTCCAATAGGTTAGATTCCCTACAGTGTAGAAACAGGCCCTTCAGCCCAACAAGTCCACACCGACCCTCTGAAGAGTCACTCACCCAAACCCATTTCCCTTTGACTAATGCAATTTAGATTAGATTAGATTTCCTACAGTGTGAAAACAGGCCCTTCAGCCCAACAGTGGAGGATTTGAGCTATAGAGAGAGGCTGAACAAGCTGAGGCTGTTTTCCCTGGAGCATCAGAGGCTGAGGGGTGACCTTATAGAAGTTTACAAAATTATGAGGGGCATGGATAGGATAAATAGACAAAGTATTTTCCCTGGTGTCGGGGAGTCCAGAACTAGAGGGCATAGGTTTAGGGTGAGAGGGGAAAGATATAAAAGACACCTAAGTGGCAACGTTTTCACACAGAGGATGGTATGTGTATGGAATGAGCTGCCAGAGGATGTGGTGGAGGCTGGTACAATTGCAACATTTAAGAGGCATTTGGATGGGTATATGAATAGGAAGGGTTTGGAGGGATATGGGCTGGGTGCTGGCAGGTGGGGCTAGGTTGGGTTGGGATATCTGGTCGGCATGGACGGGTTGGACCGAAGGGTCTGTTTCCATGCTGTACATCTCTATGACTCTATGATTCTATAAGTCCACACCGACCCTCCGAAGAGCCATTTCCCTCTGACTAATGCACCTAATACAATGTGCAACTTAGCATGGCCAATTCACCTGACCTGCACATCTTTGGACTGTGGGAGGAAACCAGAGTACCCAGAGGAAACCCACGCAGACACGGGGAGAATGTGCAAACTCCACACAGGCAGTCGCCCGAGGCTAGAATTGAACCGGGGTCTCTGGCGCTGTGAGGCTGCAGTGCTAGCCACTGAGCCACCATGCTGCCATGAAACAGGATGTGGTGGAGGCTAGTACAATTGCAACATTTAAGAGGCATTTGGATGGGTATATGAATAGGAAGGGTTTGGAGGGATATGGGCTGGTGCTGGCAGGTGGGACTAGATTGGGTTGGGATATCTGGTCGGCATGGACAGGTTGGACCGAAGGGTCTGTTTCCATGCTGTACATCTCTATGACTGTATAAGTCCACGCCGATCCTCTGAAGAGCAACCCACCCAGACCTGTTTCCCCTCTGACTAATGCATCTAACACTATGGGCAATTTAGCATGGCCAATTCACCTGCCCTGCACATCTTTGGATTGTGGGAGGAAACCGGAGTACCCGGAGGAAACCCACGCAGACACGGGGAGAACATGCAAACTCCACACAGACAGTCACCCAAGGCTTAAATCGAACCTGGGACCCTGGTGCTGTGAGGCAGCAGTGCTAACCACTGAGGCACCGTGCCGCCCCTTGTCTGACAACTGCGGGGAAGAAGCTTTTCTTGAATCTGTGTATTCAGACTTCTACATTTTCTGCCTGTTGGAGAGGGTAGAAGAATTTGAAAAGTGTCATTAGCTAGACCAGCAATTATTGCCCAGAGGGCAGCTTCGGTCAACCACATTGCTGTTGGTCTGGAGTCATGTAGGCCAGGCCAGGCCAGGTAAGGATGACAGATCTCCTTTCCGAAAGGGCATTAGTGAACCAGATAGATCTTTATGATAGTGAAGAAGGCATTTGGCATGCTTGCTTTTATTGGTCAGTGGATGAATACAGGAGTTGGGAGGTCATGTTGCGGCTGTACAGGACATTAGTTCAGCCACTATTAGAATACTGCATTCAGTTCTGATCTCCCTGCTATGGGAAGGATGTCGAAAAAGTTGGAAGAGTTCAGAAAAGATTTACAAGGATGTTGCCAGGGTTGGAGGATTTGAGCTATAGGGAGAGGCTGAATAGACTAGAGCTATTGTCAGAAGTTGGGGGATGACCTTAAAGAAGTTTATAAAATCATGAGGAGCATGGTTAGGGTGAACAGCCAAAGTGTTTTCCCAGGGTGGAGGAGTCCAAAACTGGAGGACACAGGTTGAAGGTGAGAGGGAAAGACTTAAAAGGGATCTAAGTGTCAAACTTTTTCACACAGAGGTGGTGTGAGCTGCCAGAGGAAGTGATGGAGGCTGGTACAATTACAGCATTTAAAAGGCATCTGGATGGGTATATGAATAGGAAGGGTTTAGAGGGATATGGGCTAAATGCTGGCAAATGGGACTAGATTAATTTAGGATATTTGCCTCCTACTGAATTTCAAATCTTCCAATGTGCCGTGCCAGGAATTGAACCATTAGCCTTGGAAGATAAGCCTGTGGCTTTGGATTGCGAACTGAGTGACAGTACCTTCCCCTTCCCCATCTGTCACCTTTCTCTGAATGCTGGGCCGAGCCCTTGAATAAATGGAAAGAAGCTCCAGCGATGATCACATGTGGCCGCTGGGAATGGAGGGATTTTGTGTAGACGGGTTGGGGTGGTGGTGGGGGTGGGGGGGGGGACATCTTTCAGATGAGCCAATGGAAGACGTGCACGTACAAATGGAAAAAGAGGGAGAGAGCTCTGCCACTTTGAGTGTGCTCTTTAACAAGGAGGGAGGGAAGGAGGTAACTGTAGAGACATATAGTTGTGATCGACATGGCCCCATGCCAAATGGGCAATGCTGTTAGCTTGAAGCAAGTCATTACGAGCTCTCACATACTTGGGGTTAGAAACGTCCTGTAAGTATACAGCAGTGAGGATGATAGATTGGCTCAGCTTCTACTGACAGAACAGAGAAGGGAAAAAAAAAACTTTTTCCTTTAACTTCCACGGTCTTTGTTCTGCACACAGGTCCGACCTTAAAACATAATGCCGACAAGATTAATACAGATTAGGAGTGATTAAGAAGCTTGTGGGATGGCAGGGAGGGGGAGTTGGTGAGAGAGATTTAATTTGTGGTTTGAGAACCAACTCAGTCACGCAAAGTCGCCAAAAGTGCTGGCAAAGCTTTTGCTGAACAGTTCCTGTAAGAGCTCATTACCCTGATTTGTTTTCTGAAAAAACAGATTTCCTACAGTCCCTTGAGAGCCCATTTAGTACAGTGAGGAAACCCTGCCCTTTTAGGAAACATAGGAACAAGAGGAGACCATTCGGCCCCTCGAACCTGGTCCACTATTCAGTTTGATCACGGTTGACCTGTATCTCCCACCCAGTTGCTGTTCTTTGTCCAGGTGCCCTTACTGCAGCAAAAGAAAAATCTGTAGTTCTCAGTTTTCAATTTTCCAATTTTTTTAGGTGATGTGGGATGTGCTCCAGTTTTTCACTCTGGGGCTGGGTTTCAATCGAGTCTGACCCACGCAGTGCCCTTAGAAATGGCAGCTGGAACCCAAATCTAATTCTTTTAACCAGGCGCCAAATTTTAACCGCTCCTGGGGCCTACTCACCTCTGCCTCAAGATGTAGAGTTCCCCTGCACCCCTCCCCCTACCTCCCCATGGTCCTTTCCACCACTTTAAGTCTCTATTTCTTCTCCTTTAAAACTTTCCTCAAAACCTCCCACTTTGCTGAAGTTTCATTACCTGGTCGAATTTTCCTTACACGGCTTGGTGTTCAGTTTTGTTTCCTCGTGCTGCTGTGGGGTGGCATGGAACATTTTACTGAGTTAAATAAGCTACGTAAATGTAGGTTGGTTTTGTTGTCCAAAAAAGGAACTACACTGTAAAAGAGGCATGAACAGCATGTGGACAATTGGGGCTATGAAAGCATGTTCTATAAAGGGAAGGCAGCACAACCAAACACAGACCATGGCCACACTCAACCTGTAGGGGGCCACACACAGCCTGTAGGGGGCCACACCCAACCTGTAGGGGGCCACACTCAGCCTGTAGGGGGCCACACTCAGCCTGTAGGGGGCCACACTCAGCCTGTAGGGGGCACACTCAGCATGTAGGGGCCACACTCAGCCTGTAGGGAGCATACTCAGCCTGTAGGGGGCACACTCAGCCTGTATGGGCCACACACAGCCTGTAGGAGGCACACTCAGCCTGTAGGGAGCACACTCAGCTTGTAGGAGGCACATTCAGCCTGTAGGGGGCCACACACAGCCTGTAGGGGGCTATACTCAGCCTGTAGGGGGCCACACACAGCCTGTAGGGGGCACACGCAGCCTGTAGGGGGCTATACTCAACCTGTAGGGGGCCACACTCAGCCTGTAGGGGGCCACACTCAGCCTGTAAGGGGCCACACTCAGCATGAAGGGGACACACTCAGCATGAAGGGGACACACTCAGCCTGTAGGGACCACACACAGCCTGTAGGGGGGCACACACAGCTTGTAGGGGGTACACTCAGCCTGTAGGGGGCATACTCAGCCTGTAGGGGGCCATCTTAGCCAAGCCCGCACACGGAACGGGGCTATGGTCTAAATCACCCCTGCAGTTTTCGGTGTTTAACAGTGTCATCAAACAGTGAATGAGGGCCACGCGCATGCATTCACACACGCACACACTCCTCTCTCTTTCACACACACACGCACACGCACACACTCCTCTCTCTCACACACACACGCATACATACACACACACACTCCTCTCTCTCTCTCACACACACACACACTCCTCTCTCTTTCACACACACGCACACACACACACTCCTCTCTCTCTCACACACGCACATATACATACACACACACTCCTCTCTCTCTCACACATACACACACACTCCTCTCTCTTTCACACATACACACACACACACATTCCTCTCTCTCACACACACATATGCATACACACACACACTCCTCTCTCTCTCACACACACACACACTCCTCTCTCTCTCACACACACACACAGACACACGCACACACACACACACTCCTCTCTCTTGCACACACACACACTCCCCTCTCTTTCACACACACACACACACACTTCTCTCTCTCTCACACACACACACACACACAGACACACATTCACTGGCATGCACTCATGCACAAAGACTCATACTCACACTGATGCACACGCACTCACACAGGGATACACACACACGTACATTCACTGATAGGTACTCATGCACATTCAGACATACTCACACCGACACACACTCACAAGTGCACGTGCACACACACACACATTAGTTTCACCAGGATGTTCCCCTGGATAGAATGCTTCAGATATGAGGAGAGACTGGATAGGCTGAGTTTGTTTTCCATGGAGCAGAGGAAACTGAGGGGAGACTGATTTAGGTATAAAAAATTTATGCAAGGCATAGACAGTGTAGCTGTGAGAATCTTTTCCCCATGGCAGACGTGTAATGGACCAGACGGCATAAGCTTAAGGTGAGGAATAAGTACTTTAGAGGAAATCTGCGAAAAATTATTTTAGCCCAGAGGGCGGTTGGAATGTGGAAGGTACTGCCTAAGTGAGGTAAATATTCTCGCTACAGTTAACAAGCACCTGGATGAACACTTCAATTGCCAGGGCATAGTATGTTATGGATAAAGTGCAGATAAATGGGATTATTGTAGTTTCGTGTTTATTGCTTCACATAGACATGGTGGGCCAAAGGGCCTGTTTCTATGCTGTATGACTCTATGACTATGACACAGATACACTGCGCACATATGCACACATCACATACATACATGTGCAACATGCAGCATGTGTATTCCAGAAGGATTCAGCAGTACCAGCAGTGCTGAGTTCCCTTATATTCCCCTGAGGAATCCTAATTTATGTTAGTGCCTTCCCTTTGGCGGGGGCGGAATTTGCCGTCTTCACCTGACCTTTCCTACACGTGACTCCAGACCCAAAGCAACGTGGTTGACTCTCAGCTACCCACTGACTCTTGTCAAGAGCAAATCGAGAGGGCTAGAATGTTGACTTTGCCAGTGATCACACTTCCCGTGAAATAATTTTCAAAAGTCCATTTGTGCGTATGTTCACAGCATGGGACAAGGTGCAATTAAATCAAGCTCGTTTTAATCTGAAATGGTGTGATATAAATGCAAGGGTATCTGTTTCAAATTCTTGTCTGCTCGTTGCTCACTTCTTCCGTATTTCGGAGGTAATTAGGAATTGGCGCAGGCTTGCTGGGGCAGCAGAGCCCGTTCCTGTGACGTATTTTATCATATTGTAATTAAAACCTTCCACATTGACCAGATTGTTCTCAGAAAATAACATTGTGGGACACAGCATCTGGGGAGGCTGTGGTTAATGGTAATGACGCTGGACTAGGGTTCCAGACTGGGACAAGAGTTCAAATCCCACCGCAGTAGATAGTGAAATTTCAATTCAGGAAGGAATCTGGAATTACAAAGCTAACCCAATGGTGACCGTCGCTGGAAGTGCCCAATGTTCAGCGAGTGCAGAACCAGGATTCACGGTCTAAGGATACATGATAGGCCATTTCTGACTGAGATGAGGAGAAATGTCTTCACCCAGAGAGTGGTGAGCCTGTGATATTCTCTGTCATAGAAAGTGGTTGAGGCCGAAACATTGAATGTTTTGAAGAAGGAGTTAGATATAATTCTTAAGGCTAAAGGGATCAAAGATATGGTGAGACAACAGGAACACGGGGCATGGTTAGATGATCATCTATGATCCTATGAATGGCAGAGCGGACTGCACTCCTGCTCCTATATTTTTATGTTTCTATAAAAACAAACATCTTTTTCACTGATATCTTCAGGGAAGAATATTTGCCATCCATTCCTGCGCTATATGGTTTATAGAATAATGAGAGGCATAGATAAAGGGGTGGCACAGTAGCTCAGTGGATAGCACTGCTGCCTCACAGCACCAGGGACCCGGGTTCAATTCCAGCCTTGGGTGACTGTGTGGAGCTTGCACATTCTCCCTCTGTGAGGGTTACCTGCAGGTGCTCTGGTTTCCTTCCACAGTCCTGCAGGTTAGGTGGATTGGTCGTGCTAAGTTGTGTGTAAGTTAGGTGCATTAGTCAGGGATAAATGTAAGGGAATGGGTCTGGGTGGCTTACTCTTTGGACGGTCAGTGTGGACTTGTTGGGCCAAATGGCCTGTTTCCACACTGTAGGGATTCTATGATAAGGTGAAGAACCAAGGTCTTTCCCCAGGGTAGGGGAGTCCAAAACTAGACGGCATTGGTTTAGATGAGAGGGGAATGATTTAAAAAGGGGAGCAACGTTTTCACAGAGAGTGCTGTGTGTATGGAACAAACTGCCAGAGGAAGTGCTGGAGGCTGGTACAATTACAGCATTTAAAAGACGTTTGGACAGGTAGATGGATAGGAAGAGGAGAGAGGAGTATGGGCCAAATACAGCTAAATGGGACTAGGAATGGGTTTAGGAAACCTGGTCAGCATGGACGAGCTTTTTACTTTGTATCAGTGTTCACTAAGGAGAGGGACATGATGAATGTTGAGATTAGAGGTAGACGTTTGATTAGTCTGGATCGCATTGACATAAGTAGGGAAGATATGTTGGGTAGGCTAGAGGTTATTAAGGTGGACAAATCCCCAGGACCAGATGGGATCTAACCCAGGTCGCGGAGGGAGGTGAGAGAGGAAATAGCTAGGGCCCTGACAGATATCTTTGTGGCATCCTTAAGCACAGGTGAAGTGCTGGAGGACTGGAGGGTTGCTAATGTTGTCCCCCTGTTCAAGAAGGGTAGTAGGGATATTCTGGGTAACTACAGACCAGTGGAAAAGTTGCTGGGGAAGGTACTGATGCATAGGATCTATTTACATTTAGAAAAGAATGGACTTATCAGTGATAGGCAACATGGTTTTGTGCAGAGGAGATCATGCCTTACCAACTTAATAGAAGTCTTTGAGGAAGTGACCAAGTTGATAGATGATGGTAAAAACAATGCCTGCAGATGCTGGAAACCAGATTCTGGATTAGTGGTGCTGGAAAAGCACAGCAGTTCAGGCAACCAGTTGATAGATGAAGGAAGGGCTGTTGATGTCATATACATGGACTTTAGTAAGGCGTTTGATAAGGTTCCCCATGGTAGACTATTGGAGAAAGTGAAGTTACATGGTGTGCAGGATGTTCTAGCTCAGTGGATAAAGAACTGGTTGAGCAACAGGAGACAGAGAGTAGTAGTTGAAGGGAGTTTCTCGAAATGGAGAAAGGTGACCGGTGGTGTTCCACAGGGGTCAGTGTTGGGGCCACTGTTGTTTGTAATATACATAAATGATCTGGAAGAGGGCACTGTTGGTATGATCAGCAAGTTTGCAGATGCCATGAAGATTGGTGGAGGAGCAGAAAGCATAAGGGACTGTCGGAGAATACAGGAGGATACAGATAGACTGGAGAGTTTGGCGGAAAAGTGGCAGATGGTTTTCAATCCAGACAAATGTGAGGTGATGCATTTAGGCAAGTCTAATTCTAGAGCGAATTATATAATGAATGGAAGAGCCTTGGGAAAAGTTGATGGACAGAGAGACAGGGAAAACTGAGGACTGGGAAGCTTTTAAAGAGCAACAGAGGATTACTAAGAAGGAAATACGCAGAGGAAAAATGAGGTACGAAGGTAAACTGGCCAAGAATATTAAGGAGGATAGTAAAAGCTTTTTTAGGTATGTGCAAGGCAAAAAAATGGTTAGGACAAAAATTGGGCCCTTGAAAACAGAAACAGGGGAATATGTTACCAGGAACAAAGAAATGGCAGAGGAATGAAATGGGTACTTCAGATCTGTGTTCACTGGGGAAGACACAAGCAATCTCCCTGAAGTAACAGTGGGTGAAGGACCTGAACTTAAGGGAATTTATATTTGCCAGAATTTGGTGTTGGAGAGACTGTTAGGTCTGAATGTTGATAAATCTCCGGGACCTGATGGTCTGCATCCCAGGGTACTGAAGGAGGTGGCTCGGGAAATCGTGGATGCGTTGGTGATTATTTTCCAGAGTTCAATAGATTCGGGGTCGGTTCCTGAGGATTGGCGGGTGGCTAATGTTATACCACTTTTTAAGAAAGGTGGGCGAGAGAAAGCAGGAAATTATAGACCAGTTAGTCTGACCTCAGTGGTGGGAAAGATGCTGGAGTCTATTATAAAGGATGAAATTACTGCACATCTGGATAGTACTAACAGGATAGGACAGAGTCAGCATGAATTTATGAAGGGGAAATCATGCTTGACTAATCTTCTTGAATTTTTTGAGGATGTAACTATGAAGTTGGACGAGGGAAATCCAGTAGATGTAGTGTACCTGGACTTTCAGAAAGTTTTTGATAAAGTCCCACACAGGAGGTTAGTGAGTAAAATTAGGGCGCATGGTATTGGGGGCAAAGTACTTGATTGGATTGAACATTGGTTGGCTAATAGGAAACAAAGGGTAGTGATAAACGGCTCCATTTCGGAATGGCAGGCAGTGACCAGTGGGGTACCCCAGGGATCCGTGCTGGGACCACAGCTTTTTACAATATATGTTAATGATATAGAAGATGGTATCAGCAATAACATTAGCAAATTTGCTGATGATACAAACCTGGGTGGCAGGGTGAAATGTGATGAGGATGTTAGGAGATTACAGGGTGACCTGGACAAGTTAGGTGAGTGGGCAGATGCATGGCAGATGCAGTTTAATGTGGATAAATGTATGGTTATCCACTTTGGTGGCAAGAACAGGAAGGCAGACGACTACCTCAATGGAATCAATTTATGTAAAGGGGCAATACAGAGAGATCTGGGTGTTCTTGTACACCAGTCAATGAAGGCAAGCATGCAGGTACAGCAGGTAGTGAAGAAGGCTAATAGCATGCTGGCCTTCATAACAAGAGGAATTGAGTATAGAAGCAAAGAGGTGCTTCTGCAGCTGTACAGGGCCCTGGTGAGACCACACCTGGAGTACTGTGTGCAGTTCTGGTCTCCAAATTTGAGGAAAGACATTCTGGCTATTGAGGGAGTGCAGCGTAGGTTCACGAGGTCAATTCCTGGAATGGCGGGATTACCTTACACTGAAAGACTGAAGCGACTGGGCTTGTATTCCCTTGAGTTTCGAAGATTGAGAGGGGATCTGATTGAGACGTATAAGATTATGAAAGGATTGGACACTCTGGCAGTAGGAAACATATTTCCACTGATGGGTGAGTGCCGAACCAGAGGACACAGCTTAAAAATACGGGGTAGACCATTTAGGACAGAGCTCAGGAGAAACTTCTTCACCCAGAGAGTGGTGGCTGTGTGGAATGCTCTGCCCCAGAGGGCAGTGGAGGCCCACTCTCTGGATTCATTTAAGAAAGAGTTGGATAGAGCTCTCAAAGATAGTGGAATCAAGGGTTATGGAGATAAGGCAGGAACAGGATGCTGATTAGGAATGATCAGCCATAATTATATTGAATGGTGGTGCAGGCTCGAAGGGCTGAATGGCCTACTCCTGCACCTATTGTCTATTGTCTATCTGGGTGTGCAGGTTCATTGTACCCTGAAGGTTGCTGTACAGGTGGATAGTGTGGTCAAGAAGGCACTTAGTATGCTTTCCTTCATCGGACGGGGTATTGAGTATAAGAGCTGGCTGGTCGTGTTAAAATTGTATGTGATGTTGGTTCGGCCACATTTAGAATACTGTGTACAGTTCTGGTCGCCACATTACCAAAAGGATGTGGATGCTTTGGAGAGGGTGCAGAGAAGGTTTAGGAGGATGTTGCCTGGTATGGAAGGTGCTAGCTATGAAGAGAGGCTGAGTAGGTTAGGTTTATTTTCATTAGAAAAAAGGAGATTGAGGGGGGACCTGATTGAGGTTTACAAAATCATGAAGGGTATAGACAGGGTGGATAGAGACAAGCTTTTTCCCAGGGCGAAGGATTCAATAGCGAGAGGTCACGCTTTCAAGGTGAGAGGTGGAAAGTTTAAGGGGTTTACATGCAGCGAGTACTTCACACAGAGGGTGGTGGGTGTTTGGAACACGTTGCCAGCAGAGATGGTAGAGGCAGGCACGGTAGATTCATTTAAGATGTGTCTGGACAGATGCACAAGCAGGTGGGGAGCAGAGGGATACAGATGCTTCGGAATTGACTGACAGGTTTAGACTGTACATTTGGATTGGCTCAGGCTTGGAGGGCTGAAGGGCTTGTTCCTGGGCTGTAAATTTTCTTTGTTCTTTGAGCTAGGCTGAAGGGCCTCTGTCCATATTGTATGACTTTCTGTCCTATGTGTGTGTAAAGCATTGTTAAGGTTATTAATACTTTATAAACATTGCACAGAACTGCAAAGAAGTTTCAACACAGCAACAGGCTTTTCAGCTAATCTGATCTGAGGATTCTTCTCTCCATTGTTACTGAATCGTATCCTATCAATAAATCCTCCTTTGTCTTTCGTGTCTTTGTCCAGCTTCCCTTTCAATGCATTTATGTCGTGCACCTCAACTAATAAGTTTGCAAAGTCCCACATTATAACCATTTTGTTGCTCAGGACTGTTTTCTAAATTCCAGTTGCAATTATTAGTGACCAGAATGTATTGATGGTCCCTGCACAAGTGGAAACTATACAAAACTGTGCACTTATTCAAGATCCTGGTTAGAATCAAAAAGTGTGGCGCTGGAAAAGCGCAGCAGGTCAGGCAGCATCCGAGGAGCAGGAGAATCTACATTTCAGAGATAAGCCCTTTATCAGAAATGGCTAATGCCCGAAATATTGACTCTCCTGCTCCTCGGATGCTGCCTGATCTGCTGTGCTTTTCCAGCGCCATATTTTTTGACTCTGATCTCCAATATCTGCAGTTCTCACTTTCTCTAAGATCTTGGTTAGACCCCACTTAGAGTCATAAGAGATGTGCAGCACAGAAACAGACCCTTCGGTCCAACTCGTCCATGCTGACCAGATATCCCAAACCAATCTAGTCCCACTGCCAGCACCAGGCCCATATCCCTCCAAACCCATCCAGGTTCCTTTTAAATGTTGCAATTGTACCAGCCTCCACCACTTCCTCCGGCAGCCCATTCCACACACGCACCACCCTCTGTGTGAAAGAGTTGCCCTTTAGATCTCTTTTATATCTTTCCCCTCTCACCCTAAACCTATGCCCTCTAGTTCTGGACACCACACCCCAGGGAAAAAACCTTGTCTATTTACCCTATCCATGCCCCCCATGATTTTATGAACCTCTATAAGGATGCTCCAGGAAAAACAGCTCTAGCTTATTCAATCTCCCTATAGCTCAAATCCTCCAACCCTGGCAACATCCTTGTAAATCATTTCTGAACCCTTTCAAGTTTTACAACATCTTTCTGATAGGAAGGAGACCAGAATTGCACACAATATTCCAAAAGTGGCTGAACCAATGTCCTGTACAGCTGCAACATGACCTCCCAACTCCTGTACTCAATACTCTGACCAATAAAGGAAAGCATTCCAAACGCCTTCTTCACTATCGTATCTACCTGCGACTCCACTTTCAAGGACCTATGAACCTACACTCCAAGGTGTCTTGGTTCAGCAATACTCCTGAGGACCTCACCATTAAGTGTATAAGTCCTGCTAAGATTTGCTTTCCCAAAATGCAGCACCTCGCATTTATCTAAATTAAGTTCCATCTGCCACTTCTCAGACCATTGGCCCATCTGATCAAGATCCTGTTGTAATCTGAGGTAACCTTCTTCACTGTCCATTACACCTCCAAATTTGGTGTCATCTGCAAACTTACTAACTGTACCTCATAAGCTCACATTCAAACCATTTACATAAATGACGAAGAGTAGTGGACCCAGCACCGATCCTTGTGGCACTCCACTGTCACAAACCTCCAATCTGAAAAACAACCCTCCACCACCACCCTCTGTCTTCTACCTTTGAGCTAGTTCTGACTCCAAATGGCTAGTTCTCCCTGTATTCCATGAGATCTAACCTTGCTAACCAGTCTCCCATGGGGAACCTTGTCAAACGCCTTACATGAAGTCATATAGATCAGGTCCACCGTTCTGCCCTCATCAATCCTCTTTGTTACTTCTTCAAAAAAACTCAATCAAATCTATGAGACGTGACTTCCCATGCACAAAGCCATGTTGACTATCCCTAATCAGTCCTTGCCTTTCCAAATATATGTACATCCTGTCCCTCAGGATTCCCTCCAACAATGTGGCCACCACCAATGTCAGGCTCACTGGTTTATAGTTCCTTGGCTTGTCCTTACCATCTTTCTTAAGCAGTGGCACCACGTTAGTCAACCTCCAGTCTTCCGGCATCTCACCTGTGACTAGCAATGACACAAATATCTCAGCAAGAAGCCCAGCAATCACTTCTCTAGCTTCCCACAGAGTTCTAGGGTTATACCTGATCAGGTTCTCGAGATTTATCCATTTTTGTGCGTTTCAAGACACCCAGCACTTCCTCCTCTCTAAAATGGACATTTTTCAAGATGTCACCATCTAATTCCCTCCATTCTATATCTTCCATGCCCTTTTCCACAGTAAATTCTGATGCAAAATATTCATTTAGTATCTCCCCCATTTTCTGTGGCTCCACACAAAGGCCACCTTGCTGATCTTTGAGGGGCCCTATTCTCTCCCTAGTTACCCTTTTGTCCTTAATATATTTGTAAAAACCCTTTGGATTCTCCTTAATTCTATTTGCCAAAGCTATCTCATGTCCCCGTTTTGCCCTCCTGATTTCCCTCTTCAGTATACTCCTACTTTCTTTATATTCTTCTAAGGATTCACTCAATCTATCCTGTCTATACCTGCCATATACTTCCTTTTTCTCAACCAAACCCTCAATTTCTTTCATCATCCAGCATTCCCTGTACCTACCAGCCTTTCCTTTCACCCTGACAGGAATATACTTTCTCTGGATTCTCATTATCTCATTTCTGAAGGCTTCCCATTTTCCAGCCATCCCTTTACCTGCCAACATCTGCCCCCAGTCAGCTTTTGAAAGTTCTTGCCTAATACCCTCAAAATTAGCCTTCCTCCAATTTAAAACTTCAACTTTTAGATCTGATCTGTCTTTTTCCATCACTGTTTTAAAGCTAATCGAATTATGGTCACTGGGCCCAAAGTGCTCCCCCACGGACACCTTAGTCACCTGCCTTGCCTTATTTCCCATGAGTAGGTCAGGATTTGCACCTTCTCTAGTAGTTACATCCACAGACTGTATCCGAAAATGTTCTTGTACACACTTAACAAATTCCACTCCATCTAAACCCTTAACACTATGGCAGTCCCAGTCTATGTTTGGAAAGTTAAAATCCCCTACCATAACCACCCTATCATTCTTGCAGATAACGGAGATCTCCTTACAAATTTGTTTCTCAATTTCTCTTTGACTATTAGAGGGTCTATAATGCAATCCCAATAAGGTGATCATCCCTTTCTTATTTCTCAGTTCCATCCAAATAACTTTCCTGGATATATTTCCGGGAATATCCTCCCTCAGCATAGCTGTAATGCTATCCCTTATCAAAAATGCCACTCCCCCCTCCTCTCTTGCCTCCCTTTCTATCCTTCCTGTAGCATTTGTATCCTGGAACATTAAGCTGCCAGTCCTGCCCATTCCTGAGCCATGTTTCTGTAATTGCTATGATATCCCAGTCCCATGTTCCTAACCATGCCCTGAGTTCATCTGTCTTCTCTGTTAGGCCCCTTGCATTGAAATAAATGCAGTTTAATTTATCAGTCCTACCTTGTTCTCTGCTTTGTCCCTGCCTGCCCTGACTGTTTGACTCGCCTTTGATCTCAACTGTACCAGTCTCAGATTGATCTCTTTCCTCACTATCTCCCTGGGTCCCACCACCCACCACCTTACTAGTTTAAATCCTCCTGAGCTGCTCTAGCAGATCTCCCTGCCAGTACATTAGTCCCTTTCCAATTTAGGTGCAAACCATCCTTCTTGCACAGGTCACTGCTACCCCAGAAGAGATGCCAATGATCCAAAAATGTGAATCCTTCTCCCATACACCAGCTCCTCAGCCATGCATTCATCTGCTCTATCCTCCTTTTCCTCCCCTCACTAGCTCACCAGGAGTAATCCAGAGATTATTACTCTCGAGGACCTCTGCAAGCAGATCTGGGCACCACACCTTAGGAAAGACATATTGGTCTTGGAGGGAGTACAATGTAGGCTTACAATAACGATATTGGGAATTTAGTGGTTCGGTTGTAAGGAGTGATAATACAAATTAGACCCATTTTCTCTCGAATTTAGAAGGTTAAAAGGTGACCTGATCAAAGTCTTCAAGATATTAACAGGAAAATACAAGGTAGTTAAAGAAAAACGATTTTACTGGGGATTCTAGCATGAGCGGCCACAGTTTGAGAATTAGGACCAGGAAATTCAGGAGAGATGTTAGGAAACACTTCAACACACAAACTGTGGGAGAGATTGGGAACACTCTTCCATAGTTGATCAAGATCGGTTGTTAGTTTTACACCTGAAACAGATGTTTTTTTGTTAAGCAAAGGTATTCAGGGATAGGGGCAAACACAAGTATAAGAAGATTGGCCACAGATCAGCGATGATCTCATTGAGTGGTAGAACTGACTCGAGGGGCTGAATGGCCCCCACTTGTTTCTATGTTCCTATATTTTCCTTAATTCTACCCTCTAAACTCCATCAAAATGTTAAGCTCCTGTCAGTTCTCCAACTTTATTTTTTTCTTTTCTGCTTCAGATTTTCCCAATGGTTATAATTTTCAATTCTGGTGTCATCATTGTAAATTTGGCACTTTCTACAGTGCCCCGACATCCTTTTCATGTTATCCACTTGAGGACTAAAACCACACTGTGCAAATATGACCAAGGAAATGCTTTATGTAATTCATTAAAAATATTCCTTTGTCTGCTGTCTTAATGAAGTCTTCAGCTCTCATTTATTGTAAACACCAAATTGCAGCTAATGTAAAATTTGTTCTACTATAAACAAAGTGCTCCTCTGAAAAAGAACTGGTCTAGCTACTTTTAAGTGTAAGTTTTCAGTGGAAAAGACGACTTGATTATCTGGTTATTTTAAGATCAGGAATAAATCAGAAGTGACAAACAGTGTGAAAATAGCTCTGATAGCAGATGCTGGGGATCAGAGTTCAAAAGTGTCACGCTGGAAAAGCATTGCCAGTCAGGCAGCATCTGAGGAGCAGGAGAGACGACGTTTCGGGCATAAGCCCTTCATCAGGAAAATAGCATCAATTGGGAAATATAAGCAGTAAATGTAACCAAAGGTGTGTACGCATCTTTGAAAAATATTTGATGTATAATGACTCATTAAACCTCTGGAACCTAGTGATGTGCTCTCCACAGTCAATAACATGTTTTGAAGTTATAAAAGTTGTGTTCAGAAAGTGGGACTGGTTACTGTTTCCAGCAGACTTCCTGCAGTGAGACAAATGACCAGTTTTTTTTTGATTGATCTGGTTGAGAGGAGAGTTAGTCAGGACGTCAAGAATGGGTATAGTTGTCTGCCCTCTTGGGTGGACGTGAAAGTTACCACAGCCACATGAAGCATGGAAATCATCACCAGTGACCTGGCCAATATTTATCCCTCAGTCTCCAGCACAGAAACAGATTGTCTATCCATTCGAACATGATTGGATGTGAATGTTTATTGTGTTTGAATTGACTGCCATGTTTTCTACATTAATAAAGAGATTACACTTCAAAAAGTAGTTAATTGGCTGTAAACTGGTTTGGGACATCCTGAGATTTTGACAGGTGCACTATAAATGCACCTCTGTGTATTATCAGAATCATGAGGGATTGCAGAGCTCTGTGATGCAGAGGGATCTGGGTGTCCGGGTTCATGAGTCACAGGTTCAGCAGGTAATCAGGAAAGCTAGTAGGAGATTGTTGATTATTGTGAGGGGAGATTGAAGATGGAAGCAGGGAGGCTATTCCTTAGTTATACAGGATGCTGGTGAGACCCCAAATGTGCACAGCATTGGTCTCCTTATGTAAGTCAGAAGTAACACGACACCAAGTCATAGTCCAACAGGTTTACTTAAAATCACAAGCTTTCGGAGTCCTGCTCCTTCATCAGGCGAAGTCACTTCATCAGACAAAGGAGCCATGCTCCGAAAGCTTGCAGTTTCAAATAACAGGTTGGACTATAACTTGGTGTCATGTGACGTCTGACTTTTGTCCACCCCAGTCCAACACCAGCACCTCCACATCAAGGCTCCTTGTTTAAGAACGGATATGAATGCGTTGTAAATAGCTCAGAGAAGGTTAACTAGACTAAAGCTGAAATAGGTGGATGATCTAATGAGAGAAGATCAGACAAGCTGGGCTTGTATCTGCTGGAGTTGGGAAGAGTAAAGCAACTTGATTGAAACATGTAAGACCCAGAGTGGCCTTGGTGGAGTGGATGTGGAGGGGATGTTTCCTCTTGTCTGAGAATCTAGAACTGGCAAATACATGGGAACACAGTCATCTGTAAGATCCTGTTCAAGCCACACACCATCCTGACTTGGAAATAAATTACCGTTCCTTCAGAGTTGCTGGGTCAAAATCCTGGAATTCCTTCCCTAAGGACATTGTGGGTCTACCACAGCACATGATCTGCAGCTGTTCAAAAGGGCAGCTCATCTCCCCCTTCTCAAGGGGCGACTAGAGATGGACAGTAAGTACTGGCAATAAATTTAAAAAAAGCCAATATTTAAAAATAAGGGATTGGCCATTAAGACGGAGATAATGAGAGCTTTGATTCTTTGAAATTCTCTTCCTCCGAATCAATAGTGGCAGATTCTCTTGAATATTTTTAAGGCGAGGGTTGTAGATACTTGATAAGGAAAGGTTTGAAAGGTGATCAAGTGTAGACAGAAATGTGGAGTAAATAGGTCAGCCATATTGAATGATGGAGCAGGTTCAAGTGGCCAACTTCAGGTCCTGATTCTATGTGTGTACACATTTTAATACACATGCTCAGGGCCTTGAAAGCCAGCAAAGGATTATCATTTCTCTTGTAATGTAAGGGAGCAGTATTCCAAATTGACACCAATTGTTCTGACACACTGCTCATGTTGATAATCAACCGCATGTTAGACTCATGTCAAGACCTTCTGAACAAAATTAGTCCAACTCCCTCTTGATTCTTGTTAACAATGTTTCTGCCTTCAGGAAATGGTATTGACATATTGAAATTGCTAAGTTATCTTCTGCAGCCTTCAGGTTTGTGACCTAGTTGCTGATGGGAGCAGTTTCCTCTTGTCAACCCCACAGCCTGCAGCACACAGCCTGCATTGTCTGATGGACAGACTTCTTGCCAAGTGTCTTCATTCTCCCCCCAGAGGGGATGTTAAAGCAAGGTGTCCAAGAACAACGCACATTTACCTAATGCCTTTCACAAGAACCCCACACCTCCAAACACGTTGCAGCCAATGAAGTGCTATAAGAAAGACGTTAGACTTGAAAGGGCATGCAAAATATTTACAAGGATGTTGCCAGGAACTATAAGGAGAGGCTGGATAGACTGGGGTCTTTTTTCCCCTGGAGCATCGGACGCTGAAGAGTGAGCTTTATAAAATCATGAGGGGCATGGATAGGGTGAACAGCTAAGGTCTTTTTCCCAGGGTAGGGGAGTCCAAAGCTACAGGTTTCAGGTGAGAGGGGAAAGATTTAAAAGGGTTGAGGCTGGTACAGTTACAACATTTAAAAGGCATCTGGATGGGTATCTGAATAGGTAGGGTTTAGAGGGATATGGGCCCAATGCTGTCAAATGGGACTAGATCAACTTAGGATATCTGGTCAGCATAGACTAGTTGGACCAAAGGGACTGTTTCTGTGCTGTACATCTTTTAAGTACATTTGAAGACACGGTCACTTCATAATGTAGGAAACATGGAAACCAACTGAACACAGAAAGCTGCAGGAAATATCATTGTGACAATAGCAGATAATGTGTTTTTGTATTTTCTTTTGAAGCGGAGATATTGGCCAAAATAACTCAGAGAACAAACACTGCTTTTCTTTGAAAGATTGAAATCTTATGTTTCCACCTGGGAGGGTAGTAATTGAAAGATGATACCTACTTGAGTATGCTACTTTGTTGGTAAAGTCCAGAGAGTCACTGCATGGAACTTGAATCTTCTGACTCAGAGGCAAGGACACTACCAACCCAGCTACGGCTAACCTTTCCTATTGAACGAAACCATTATTTTGAACAAGTTTGGGGAATTCTCCATTGGGTTCTGGATATTATCTTCTCTCAGCCAGCATCAGTAAAACATATCCTTGTTGGAGAAGCAACCCTGTGTCTGGTTAGGATCTCGTTGCTGTTGGTTAACACTGGTTGGCTGGCTGCCACTTTTCCTGCAGTCGTAGCCAAACTGCATTTGCTGTGAGCTGTTTGAGGGAAGACCATATAAATACAAGACACTTATTCACTGGGGAGCAGATTACAAAGGGGATAAACCAGAAACTAGAAACAGAAGAACAAGAAGCACAGAGATGTCAGAGGTTCCAGGGACTAGGGAAATTCTGGTGATAGTGAGAGTTGCAGGGAAGGTCAGACAGACCGGGAAAGTTTTAGGGCTGGATGGATGATTCATTGATAGGGAATGTTACACAATCTAGAGGAAGTTACAGAGGTAGGGAGGGTTTGAGGGGATAGAGACGGTACCAGAGACAGGAAGAGCTGTAGGGGCTGGAGGAAGTTACAGAGACAGGGAGGGTTTTAAGGGATAGAGAAGGTGCCAGAGACAGGAAGAGCTGTAGGGGCTGGAGGAAGTTACAGAGATAGGGAGGGTTTTAGGGGATAGAGAAGGTACCAGAGACAGGAAGAGCTGTAGGGGCTGGAGGAAGTTACAGAGACAGGGAGGGTTTTAGGGGATAGAGACGGTACCAGAGACAGGAAGAGCTGTAGGGGCTGGAGGAAGTTACAGAGACAGGGAGGGTTTTAGGGGATAGAGAAGGTACCAGAGGCAGTAAGAGCTGTAGGGACTGGAGGAACTTACAGAATTAGGGAGGATTGTATAGTCTAGAGGAAGTGAAGAGATAGGGACAGTTGCAGGGGCCAGAGAAGGTAATAGAGATAGGGTTGGGTTATAGGGGCTACACAAACAGGAGGAGTTGTAGAAAGTTACAGAGATAGGGAAAGTTATAGCGATTGAAGGAACTTACAGAGATAGTGAAAAGTTGTAGGGACTGGAGGAGCTTACCGAGATAAGGAGGGTTAGATTAGATTCCCTGCAGTGTGGAAACAGGCCCTTCGGCCCAACAAGTCCACACCGACCCTCCAAAGAGCAACCCACCCAGTCCCACCTCCCTCTGGCTAATGCACCTAACACTATGGGCAATTTAGCATGGTCAATTCGTCTGACCTACACATCTTTGGACTTGTGGGAGGAAACCGGAGCACCCAGAGGAAACCCACGCAGACATGGGGAGAATGTGCAAACTCCACACAGTCAGTCAAGGCTGGAATCAAACCTGGGACGCTGGTGCTGTGAGGTAGCAGTGCTAACCACTGAGCCACCGTGGTTGTAGGGGCTAGAGGAAGCTACAAAGATAGGGAGGATTATAGAGGTTGGATGAGTTACAGAAATAGGGAGGGTTATGAGGGCTGGATGCCAAAGTAATTCACCAAGTTTATACCAGGCCTGGAGATTTGAAAGCTGGCTTGGTTTTGGCTGCTGCTTTTTGTTAATATAACATAAGCTGTCTGCCTTCCTCACAGCCATTCACAGACACTTGCTGATGCTCTGGGTTGCCTTTCTTTCATTATCAGTAAGCAACACAGAATATGTAGTATGGAATCAGTTTAATTGAGAATCTCACGGTGCTTTATTAACTATGCAGACTACAACTTGTAGTCAGCTACAGCATCCTCCTACTAACTTGCTGCTACTGCTGGAAGTAGGTCATGTGGATATTAATCCCGGCCCTTGGATTGTGAGCATATCCAGCTCTTAAAGTAATAACTCAACACTGTGTGCACGCATATCTGTGTTGTGAGGCCCAACAAATTACACAGCAGGATCTCCCCATAGTAAAGTTTAATTCTCTTTCTGGCAAAGATTTAGAAACCGTTTCAACTGCTCTCACTTTAACAAGTTGTGCCATTAAAGCGACGCTACTATAAGGCATAGGAGCAAATGTAGGCCATTCAGTCCATCGAATCTGCTCTGCTATTGAGTGAGATCACAGTGATCTGATAATCCTAACTCCACTTTCCTGCCTTTTCTCTATGACCCTTGATTCCCTTTCTGACTAAATATCTGCCTCCTCAGCCTTGAATGTACTAAGTGAACCAACCTCGACAGCTGCTAGGTGAGGGTATCTTGTGCTGCAGTGGTAGTGTTCTACCCCTGGGCTGGAAGGCCCACATTCAAGTTCCACCTGCTCCACCGATATGAACTAACATCTCTGAACAGGTTGGTTGGAAAAGTAAGTTAAATTTTTAAAAAATATATAATTCCCGAATAAAGAGAAGAAATTCTTTATTGTTACTGCCATAAATGTGTGACCCCTTATTCTTAAATGATGCCCTCTGGTCCTAGGTTCACCCACAAGAAGTAACATCCTTTCTGAATATATCCTGTCAAGTCCTGAAAGAATGTTGTAGTTTTCAATAAGATGAGAGTGGTGCTGGAAAAGCACAGCAGTTCAGGCAGCATCCGAGGAGCAGGAAAAATTGACATTTTGGACAAAGGCCCTTCATCAGGAATGAGGCCTCGACTTTTGCCCGAAACGTCGATTTTCCTGCTCCTCGGATGCTGCCTGACCTGCTGTGCTTTTCCAGCACCACTCTGATCTTGACCCTAATCTCCAGCATCTGCAGTCTTCACTTTCACGTAGTTTTCAATAAGGATATCGCTCCTGCTTCTCCACTCCAGTGAGTACAGGCCCATCCTACTCAACCTCTTCTCATAAGGCAGTCTCTCCATACCTGACATTAACCGAGTGAAGGGCCAAACCTCATAATTATGACAGCTTTGTACCTCTCCTCATTATTCATCTATCTATTATGCCCGTCCTGCTACCCATGCCTTAATTGAATGATTTAGAATTGGAACAAAACAATTAGTCATTTCCTTCCATGTTTCTGCCCAGGCAGCTCTTCTGGCCTTTTGCCTTTCAGCTCCTCGTTTGGTCTGTCTCTCTCTCTCTGTACACACACACACGGGTTCCGAAAAGATTTACAAGGATGCTACCAGGGTTGGAGGATTTTGAGCTATAGGGAGAGGCTGAACAGGCTGGGGCTGTTTTCCCTGGAGCGTCGGAGGCTGAGGGTGACCTTATAGAGGTTTACAAAATTATGAGGGGCATAGGTAGAGTAAATAGGCAAAGTCTTTTCCCTGGGGTCGGGGAGTCCAGAACTAGAGGGCATAGGTTTAGGGTGAGAGGGGAAAGATATAAAAGGGACCTTAGGGGCAACTTTTTCACACAGAGGGTGATACCTGTATGGAATGAGCTGCCAGAGGAAGTGGTGGAGGCTGGTACAATTGCAACATTTAAAAGGCATTTGGATGAGTATATGAATAGGAAGGGTTTGGAGGGATATGGACCGGGTGCTGGCAGGTGGGACTAGATTGGGTTGGGATATCTGGTCGGCATGGACAGGTTGGACTGAAGGGTCTGTTTCTGTGCTGTACATCTTTATGACTCTATGACTCTAACGTGTAACTAAGCAGCCTTAGTGATGGCTCCTTCAGAATCACAGCGAGGGCTATTTGTTACAATGTGTCCCTTGAAACAATGGGCCAAATGGCCTTCTTCTGGGCTGTAATACTCCTGAAAGTGAATGTGCTGGCCTTGGAGATGGGGTCCTCAGTTAGCTCAGTTGGCTGGATAGCTGGCTGCAGTGTAGAATAATCCTAACAGCTGAGTTCAGCTAACAGCTAACAGTTCAATCCCCACACCAGCTGAGTTTACCAGGAAGGACTCTCCTTCTTAACCTTTCCCCTCATCTGAGGTATGGTGACATTCAGGTTAATCCATCCCCAGTCATCTCTCTTTAATGGGAGAGCAGCCCTATGGTCTGGTAGGACTGTGATTGGGGAAGCAATGTCCTAGTGGTATTATTACTGGACTGTTAATCTAGCTACCCATGTGACATTCTGGGGACCTGGGTTTGAATCCTGCTACAGCAGATAGTGGAGTTTGGATTCAGTTTTTAAAAATCTGGAATGAAGGCTCTAATGGTTGCCATGAATCCATTGTCGATTGTCGGAAAAACCCATCCGGTTCACTAATATCCTTCAGGGAAGGAAACTGTCATCCTTACTTGATCCACAGTTACTGCCAGACCTGCTCAGTTTTTCCAGCAATTTTCTGTTTATGATCCTTACCTGGTCTGGCCTACATGTGACTCCAGACTCACAGCAATGCAGTAGACTCTCAACTGCCCTCAGGGCAATTAGGGTTGGGCAATAAATGCAAGACTAGAGTGGTACTGGAAAAGCACAGCAGGTCAGGCAGCATCCGAGGAGCAGGAAGATCGACGTTTCGGGCAAAAGCCCTTCATCAGGAATAAACGCAAGACTAGCCAGTGATACTCTTATCCCGTGAATGAATTAAAAAAAGCTTTGTTGACAGCTGATATCTGATAGGCAAAAGTGAGGACTGCAGATTCTGGAAATCAGAGTCTAGATTAGAGTGGTGCTGGAACAGATGCAGAAGAGTTATGACAATAGGCAATGACTTCCTTCTTTTACTGGAAAGTATGTATTTATGCTGAATTACCTTTGATCTGTGTTCTCTGATTTACTGACCCTTCTGCTCATGGAACAGTTTGAAAGGAGATATTTGCAAAGCTATGGGGGTGGGTGGGAGAGCAGCAAGAGTGGGCTTAATTGGGTAAGGCTTTTAATGAGGCCCACCAGAGAGAGTTAGCTTCCTCCTTTGCTGTACTGTTCGAAATATTGATGGTAAAGCTGAAAACGTTAACAGAGCCCCTCCATTTTATTTTATGTCAGAGGAGATTGCAGGGCAGCACTTAAGTTTCTTTTGAGGTTACAAATGTAATGTTTGCCACAGCCGGGAACTGATTGGGATGAAAGAGAAAGAGGAAATTTGAGGAAGCTTTGGTATTTTATATTTTTTTCTTTAAAGATTTCACTGTCCAGTCAGAACAGAGAGCAGGAAGAGACAGAAAGAGATACAATAAACAACAAGCCGTGGTCTGCAATAAGGAAAGGCACTCCTTAAATGGGCAGGAGAATTTTGCAGCATTGGATTATGATTTTTTTTAAAAAAACAAAGGAGGCTGAGTCAGGCTGACCTCCCACTGCCAGACTTTGGGGGTTTGTCCAGAATGTTTGAACAAGGCTGAATGCAGCTTTAGCAGGCTACCAAATAAGGAGTTGCTGCAGAGTCTTTCAGAATAGTAGTAATTCCACTTAATCCTGTTCATTTTTAACCACAGGACTGACTGTTCCCGGTACCATCAGAGACTGAACATTGAGTTATCGGTGGATTCGTACTGCTCTGTTAAGGGCGGGGAGGAAGAAACTAATTGTGTTTCCTCATCTTTTGTTCAAATTTCTCCCATTTAGGACTGTAAGACGTAAGAGCAAAAGTAGGCCATTTGGCCCATCGAGTCTGCTCCTCTGTTCATGACTGGTCTAATAATCCTAAACTCCCCTTTCCTGCCCTTTCTCCATAACCTACCATCCCCTTACTGATTAAAAGTCTGTCTCTGTTAGCCTTAAATAGACTTATTGACCCAGACTCTACTGTCCTCTGCAATAAAGAACTCCACAGGTTCACTACCCACTGAGGGAAGAAATTCCTCCTCATCTCTGGCTTAAATTGTGAGATGATGACCCTTTGGTCCTAGACTCTCCCACAAGGGGAAGCAACCTTTCTGCATCTACTTGGTCAAGTCCCCTAAGAATCTTTCAATAAAGTCGCCTCTCATTCTTCTACACTTCAGTAGCGACGGGCCAAACCTACCTCATCCTCGCCCTACAAGACAGTGCCTCCACCTCGGGATCAGCCGAGTGAACCTTCTGTGGACTGCCTTCAGCTCTCCCCATGATTACTTTCATAAATAGACCGAAACAAACCATTCAGCATAATCCACTGGAGCACAGTGCACTCAGACTTGCAACTCCTCAGTCCCTTTGTCAATGTTTCCTTTCTCTGTTTATTGGGCTTGGCTTTAAATGTCTTGACGCTGTCCCCCTGAATTAATGCAGAAGGTAGTGAGGGCCATGTTCTCTTGGCAGAGAAACCTTTCCTCCAGATCGGGCTCACAACGTTAGAACAAGGGATTGGCAGGTTCAATCTGGGATGGGGAAGGAGTACTTTCCCTCAGTGCTTAGTGAATCTGTAGAATTCTGCATCCCTGTGAAGGCTTGGGTCATTGTGTATGTCCACACAAACCGAGGTTGACAGAGTTCCGGGACGTGAGGGGAGAGTGGCAAGGAGGAATTCTATGTCCAAGTTCACCCAGGACCTTTCTGACTGACAGATCTGGCTAGAAGATGGACGACTGGGATCTGACCAGCTGCAGCTCTTCATTCTGATGTTGCTATAGGTCTATGACTGACTGCCCTTTATTTGCGGCTCCTGGTTTTGGATCGCCTGCATTGAGGAAGTTGGCCAAGTGTCATTCACCATAATAGGGGAGGATTAAACAAAAGTGTCCTGTTTGTAAGGGAAAGCTAATAACTGGCAAAATCAGAAGTCCAGCAGTCAGAAATAGAGCAACAGGAACTGCTTTTGTATATTGATATTTGTATCAATGAAACAAGCCAGTGCTGAAGAGCGTGTTGCTAGGAAAGCACAGCAGGTCAGACAGCATCTGAGGAGCAGGACAGTCGACCTGTGGGGCATAAGCCCTTGATAAGGAATCGGGCTTATGCCCGAAATGTCAACTCTCCTGCTCCTCAGATGCTGCCTGACTGGCTGTGCTTTTCCAGCGCCATACTTTTCAACTCTGACTCTCCAGCATCCACAGTCCTCTCTCTCAACACCATCAGTGCCCACTATTTGTGAAACCAAAGGATGTGGTTCCTCATTGCCATGTGTCTGTAAACAGTGGGCTTTAACCTAGAGTCACAGAGATGTACAGCATAGAAACTGACCCTTCAGTCCAGCTCATCCATGCCATCAGATATCCTAAGTTAATCTAGTTCTATTTGCCTGCATTTGTCCCATATCCCTCTAAATCCTTCCTATTCATGTATCCATCCAGATGCCATTTAAATGTTGTAATTTTACCAGCCTCCACCACTTCCTCTGGCGATTCAATAGGTTCTGACTTAATTATAACCTTCAGCAGAAAATTGCTGGAGAAACTCAGCAGGTCTGGCAGCATCTGTAGAGAGAAAGCAGAGTTAACATTTCAGATTGAGTGACCTTTCTTCAGAACTGTTATTGGCGAGGAAAAGCTTGCTGATGATGGGGTGGGGGAGGGAGGAGGTGTAAATGATGGGTAGAGATAAAGCCCAGAGAGAGAAAAGCAGTTGGACAGACAAAGGAATAGGTAACAGTCAACCTGGGAGAAGGAGTAGTTGCTAATGGAGACCATTAGTGGCTGACAATGGGTGGTTTGAAGTAGCAGCCCATGTGATGATAAGGTGTGAGGGGGTTGGACTAAGAACATGGAAGAAGGTGCTGAGGCCTATCGAACTCAATATTGAGTCCTGAAGGACATTGTTGGTTCTTTGGTTTTCCGGAACTTTCAATGATGCCCATTCCCGTTTATTCTTATTGGACAGTTGGAATCAAAGCAACGACCCAACAGCCAAGGTTCGAGAGGTTGATTCCTGCTAATGTTGATATGATTAATCAGTGTGTGTGCACAAGTACTTCCTTTAAACACCTGGGACAGATTCTACTGCACTCACACTGCCTGGACTTCAGCACAGGAGGAGGAAGAACGGCCTGGCATTGATGTAGCGCCAACCTCTAAACATCCAAAAGACCTTTACAGCCAATGATAAACTCTGAAATGACAGACGCTGTTGTAATGTGGTGCTGGCAACTTTGTGCGCAGCAAGCTCCCCCAATGTGATGACAAGTTTTGTGTGGGGTCAAAGGGTATGTATTAACCAGGGAGAATTCCCAAAGGTCTCTGAGAGTGTCCCACTGAAAATACAAAGGATGATCAGGGTCTTTCATCTTCAGCCGATTGCTGGTAGCATTGTCGCAAAGTGACAGCGCCGAACGTATTACAAGGGTATTTAGAAATATTAGTTTAGTTCCTTTAAATAATGCCCCATAAATTCAGAATATTGTTAAATATACTGAACAGCCCATCATCTCCACAAGTTCCTGAATAAAAGCGAAGCACCATGTACGTTGGAAATATGATTGTTGAAGAAACTCGGCAGGTCAGGTAGCAACTGAGGAGAGAGAAACAGTTATGAGAAAGAGTCATATCACATTCAAAATGCTAACTCTGATTCTCTCCCCGCAGATGCTACCAGACCTGCCAGGTGTCTTTGGCACTGTCTGTGTTCGCACCATGATTTTACCTGCCTGTACCCTGACTCTGCCCACTGCCCACTGCCCACGTGCAGAGTAACCTCCCCTTGCTTTCTGTCCAGCCACTCCTCAGTCCTAAACTTCCTAATTTTCTTTTCTTTCCAGCCCCTTGGGGACCTCATTTTTCCCCTGTCTCTGGAGCCAACTCCAACCCGTACAACCCTCTGAAATGTCTGTGTCCCCTCTGATTCCGATTGGCCGTTCGTGTATCCCTGGATTTCATTGCTGGGTCAGTGACGGCTGTGTCTTCAGCTGCTGTCTGAGTCATGGATTCCCTCACTAATCCTCTCCAGCTCTCTCTCTCTTTCCACCACCAACTACCTAGCCCCCACCCAACCCCCACACCCCACCTCCCCAGCCTTTAAGATGTGCTTTAAAATCTCCCTCTGACACCAAAATCCTGATAACCTAAGTGACTTGCAATTATAGAATCCCTATAGTGTGGAAGGAGGCCATTTGGCCCATTGAGTCCACACTGATCCTTTGAAGAGACTCACTCACACAAACCTTTGGAAATTCTCCCCGGTACCTTAGTCAATATGTACTTGGTGTAACACTTACTTTCATAACAATCTAGTTTTACGACATTCAAAGTGCCATAAAGATAAAAGTTGATTTTAGTGATTCCTTGGCATCTTTGAAGATCAATGCATTGAGCAGTTTTGTCTCATACGTTGCTGTATTATAATTGAGGCAATTTTATTGCACTGATTCATGTTTATGACCTTCTTGATAGTAGATCCACACAAAACAAATGTACAACACTATACAAAGTTACCAAAAATTCCCTTCCATTATTGAATGGTGTTCCTGAATAAGTGGAATTGAAATCTTGGGGTGGGAGAAGGGATGCCAGAGGGTTTTTTTTCATTTAGCCTATTTCTCTAATTAATCTCTTCAGAGGTATTACTCCACACCTCTGGAGCAGCTGGGATTTAAACCTGGGTCTACTCATTCCAGGAGTAGGAACACTATCTCTGCACCACAAGGGAGCCCCAGGATGTAGGTGTTCGATGACATAGTTAACCTGTCACTTATTGTCTGGTTATGGGGCAGAATGTCCTTTATTGTGTGTGACTGGGTGTGCAGAAGGAGTCGGACTCTGTGCTGAGCAGGGATACTTTTATTTTGAAGTGATTTACCAGGCTCAGGCGGTAGAATCACTGAGTCATGAAGTGGAATTCTGTCATTCTCAGACTGCTGTGTATATATTGTTGAATACCTGCTGGACCCGCTGCATTTTGTTCAAATGTCCCATTGCTGCCGTATCCTGCTTTCCTGAACCATCCCTTTGTGTGTGTCTCTGAAGGGCAGCTGAGAGTCATATTTAGTAGGCGTTTGAGGAGGTAAGGAGCCACAAGTTTTCTTTGGAAGCTGTTTTTTTTTTAATTGTTTTACACTTCTTTGGCAGCTGTATCCTAGAATACTCTGCAGGTTTTCATGTTCCGATCCTGGGTGTATTGCTGATGGGGGTTTTCCACATGCTCATCCCCAGTTCTGGTTCCTGGAGTTATTCTAAAGTTGAGCTGAAGTCAATGGGTGACCGCGAACTGTCAGTGAGTAAAAGTGGAACAGCAACCCCTCAGGAGGTATCGAAGTGGGGAGACATTTGCAGAGGATGATAATCAGATTGTTAGAAAACAATGGAAATGGGTTAGTGCGGCATCGCTAGGGTGGTGCAGTAGACATGTTGCCGTGTGTTGAGGATTATATTTCGACATGTTGCAACCTGAGGCTCCCTTCTAAGAGGTTGTTCAGCCCCATCTAGTACCACTGTCAAACTCAAGCATTCTCTGAAGACTTGTGGTGCTCTCAGTGAGGATGCTGATGAAAGGGGCTTGCCTGCCTGTATATTGCCTCCCCCCACCTTGTCTCAGTCCTAACCCTCGAACTCAGCACCACCTTCCTAACTTGCAATCTTCTTCCTGACATCTCCGCCCCCACCCCCACTCCGGCCTATCACCCTCACCTTATCACCCTCACCTTAACCTCCTTCCACCTATCGCATTTCCAATGCCCCTCCCCCAAGTCCCTCCTCCCTACCTTTTATCTTAGCCTGCTGGACAAACTTTCCTCAATCCTGAAGAAGGGCTCATGCCCGAAACGTCGATTCTCCTGCTCCTTGGATGCTGCCTGACTGACCTGCTGCGCTTTTCCAGCAACACATTTTCAGCTCTGTATATCAAAAAGTCCCATGTTTATGTGCGTGACCCTCTTAATCATCACCATTTGGATTGCCATGATTCACAATTGTTTACGCTCCCAAGTAGGATACTTGGGATTATTCTGGAGTCTCCAGGAATTTAAGAATTAATCTGTAGAATTGTTAAAAAAGAAAGACTTACTTTTCAAACCCACTGTACATCTCAAAGCAATTTGCCACCAGTTACCGTAAATCGTGGCATATAAGTCAGCTCAGCATGTAAGGCAACCTTTCTTTCCCCTGGCTGCAGTAGTCTGTGTTGGCATATAAATTGACCGCCCCCCCCCCCCCCCCCATTCAGCCCCAGCATCTTATTGTCAGCCTACGTCTCTCATCCCGGAAAGATGCGTTCTACTTTATGGTACTTTATAACAGGCGCATGAACCAAGAAGGCGAGACAGATTGTGTGAATTGTGCTGTGAAGATGTGTGTGAAATTATGACACATCCATTCTTTGTGTCGGATGACATTTCAAAATGGCAGCTGCCCGCGCCCGTGCTGAAGGTTCCCGTTTATATTCGACGTATAAAGGAGTTGTGTGAGAGAGAGAGGCTCCTTCAGACCACCAAGAGAGTGGTTTTCAAAGGAATTGTTTGTGTTCGCACAGGACAAGTTATAGGTCAACGTCGAGAGTAAATCATTTTTGACCTGTAGGTATCACTGTAATGTAGGAAGGCTGGCAATGGCACGGTGGATACCTACACAAAGAAACAAAATCTTCCCGTTTCCTTTCAAGATGTTTCCACTGGTGATTAAGCGACCTTCCCACTAATTGTCTTGTTTTATTCTGTGTGGATCTTGGTGCGTGGCAGCATCTTTGGGAATGCTGTGATTGCCATCAGTGGGTAAACTACCAGGCGTGGCTCCTCACGCCCCCAGACACGTGGCTTAGAGCAGACACTGCTTGGTAAGAGGAGGTCATATGGTACAGCGGCAGAGTTCTTGCCTCTGAGCCAACAGCCCCAGTCATGACTTGATGACAGCAGGAGATTGGTTAGTGGCAGACGTGTTGAGTATCGTCTTGTAAACACATCCAGTGGACAGCAGGAGAGACTCGAAAGGAAATTAAAATGTCAACGATCACACACAGATAAAAGTGCATGTTGCCACAGCGACTCAGACTCCGTGAAGGGGATTGTGGTAAATTTGGCTCCCTCGGCTAGAGAGCCAGCATGGATCAGAATGGAGCTAACAGCCGAGGGTCAGATCCCCCTTTGCCCTCATCGTGTGGGTGGGTTCCTGGTGCTGCTGTCAGACCCATCTTCAGACGCAGAGGAAGGGGAAGTTCCAGTAATATTGGCTAATACCAGAAACATGTCCAACCAGAGCTAGCAACGCCATTCCCAAGTGGGGACGAGAGGGGGGGAATGCTCAGTGATTCACTCAGCCGTCTTCGTGATGTGTAAGTCCCTGTGCCGATCAGACAGAATTAGAACACCATTTGGCTGAACCCATCTGCGCCAGAAATAGAAGTCCTGAAGTACTATGAGTAGAACAAGAGTTATCATTCTGAAATGTTCCCTTTTTTTCTCTCTCCACTGATGCTACCTGATCTGCTGACTTTTTCCAGCATTTTCAATTCTCATGCGAAGTTTCCTTGATCTCTGCAGTGCTTTGCTCTTGTGTTGTGGCCCCTGCCACTCTCTTGGTGGTCTGAAGGAGTCTCTCTCTCACACAATTCTTCGTCGAATCTTCTGGGACAGATGGAGGAAATACTATTCCATTACAACTTCAGACCTCTGCAATAAAAAAGTCAGTCTAACAGAGTTAACTATGTACTGCATTGCCTTCCACAGAAAAGGCACGTCTCCAAACAGATTGGAAGTAGCTGCAAGTTGAGACTGATCACGTACGTGACAAAGTTTTGGGGTCCACATACTAACTCTACTAAAACTCTACAGTAGTCCTTTGTGTCTTGGGACAATCCTCTTTTTGTGGCACATTCTGTCTTTCATTTTTGTGCAAGTGTTTTATTTGTCAAAACCCCTTTTCCATGAATGAAGTGCTCTACTAGACTTCGTCATTCAGTCCTGAGACAGGCATTGAGCTCCAGAACCTTTTCTGCTGAGGCTATAGAATTGTAGTGCAATGAATGTTGGCAATTATACAAGACAAGCAAGTCTCTTTCCCAGGAGACTTCTAGTGTTGTCATGGCAGCAGACAAGGTAAAGTTTTCCTTTTGGGAGAATTGTGTGTAATAGAAATTGGAATAGAATGGACTTTTACATGAAAAATGTTTTATAATTTGACACACCATGGCACCTATATTAATGACAGAAGTCATGCATCTTAATAATAAAGTAAAATTAAGACAAAGTTCATCGCAGTTAATGCCTCCTGGGTGTGGGAACGATGGAATACTCTGAAGACGCAGCCAGGATGAGACTGCCGTTCTGGGACGAGAACATCATGCCAGGCTGCTGGAAAACTTGGACGGCAGCTCTGCTGAAGGAGACTGCCACGCCAAGCCGAGACTCCCACGTCAAGCTGAGACTCCAATGCCAGGCCAAGACTCCCATACCAGGCTGAAACTCCCTCGCCAGGCCGAGATCACCACACTAGGTCTAGACTCCCATCCCAGGCTGAAACTCCCTCGACAGGCCGAGATCACCACACTAGGTCTAGACTCCCATCCCAGGCTGAAACTCCCTCGCCAGGCCGAGATCACCACACCAGGCCTAGACTGCCACGCCACGCCTGGACTGCCACACCAGGTTGAGACCGCCACTTCGTCGGTGGGCCAGGTGAATCCTCCTGCTTCTCTTCCGACCATCCTGCAGACACTACCACTGATCTGCCACCCATCCCTTGCGCCAATGCTTCTGCTCCTCCAGGCACCTGGGCCTAGCTGCAGACCTGGAGCCTCAGCCTAGGGAATCAGCCCAGGACCTGCTTGTCATTCAACGGGAGACCCATAGTGGAGAGTGGATGATGTGACCATTCTCAACATACAATTGCAGGTTTGATTCAGCTCAAACTCCATCACAGACACAATGAAAGAGCAAGAGGAGAATCATTGTGAACTACACTTAACAATTGATGAAATATTTGAGGCACTGCATTTAAATTCCTGCCTTTTCTTTGGAGGACATCCGCACTCTCCTTAATATCTTCTGTCTCTGATAGAAGCTATTACTTTCCAATTACTTCACTGTCGTTAGGCATTTCACCTTTGTTCTGCCTTGCACAGAGCGATCTCACTGTCCCTGTTGGTTCCCAGACCCTCAGCTGTCAATGAATACGGCATTAAAAGATGCACAACTGAATATGCTTAATTTCCAGTGAATATCTTTTAATGCTCATGGTGATTGAAAATATGGGTAGGTGGGAGCAGTAAATTTGTAAGAGGGACTCCTAATAAACATTGGCACAGTCAGACAGCACTCTCACCCCCATACGCATTCCCCACCTCCAATCTAACAACCGAAAGATGAGCATTAAATCCCCTGTGAAATGATTTTGTCTCTGTGTATAAATAGGAAAGGAAAAGGAAAGTTTTGCATTTAAATAATGTCTTTAATGATCAGTAGATATCCCAAAGGACTTTGAAGTCAAATGAAGTGCTTATGAAATGTGGCCATTGTGTGATTAACCCATGCTCATCTGTTTTGTGGGATAGAGTCATAGAGATGTACAGCATGGAAACAGACCCTTCAGTCCAACCTGTCCATGCCAACCAGATATCCCAACCCAATCTAATCCCATTTGCCAGCACCCGGCCCATATCCCTCCAAACCCTTCCTATTCATTTACCCATCCTGATGCCTTTTAAATGTTGCAATTGTACCAGCCTCCACCACTTCCTCTGGCAGCTCATTTCATACACGTACCACCCTCTGTGTGAAAACGTTGCCCCTTAGGTCTCTTTTATATCTTTCCCCTCTCACCCTAAACCTATGCCCTCTAGTTCTGGACTCCCCCACCCCAGGGAAAAGACTTTGTCAATTTATCCTATCCATGCCCCTCATGATTTTATAAACCTCTATAAGGTCACCCCTCAGCCTCCGACCCTCCAGGGAAAACAGCCCCAGCCTGTTCAGCCTCTCCCTCTAGCTCAAATCCTCCAACCCTGGTAACATCCTTGTAAATCTTTTCTGAACCCTTTGAAGTTTCACAACATCTTTCCGATAGAGAGGAGACCAGGGATCTCAGTTTTTGATTAATATTGGTCAGGACACAGGACAGAGCTTTCCCATTCATCTTTGAAACTCTGTTGTAGGATCCTGTCCATGTACAAGTGAGAGCAGCAAGGGCCCTCTGTTCATCATTTGATCCAAAGGACATGATGGTGATCGGATCAGCCATGACCTCACTGACTGGTGAAGCAGACTTGATGGGCTCAATGGCCTACTTCTGCTCTTACCTCTAACTCCCTCAGTATCTCTATGGACCAGCAACAGCCCCTGACTTGGAAATGAACCGACAGCCTTCTGTCTTAGAGAGTGCTACTCACCGATCCACCGGTGAAACCCACAATTTTCTGCATTCAGAGATTTCTCAGATCCACATTTTCTCATGCCTCCCATTCCCTTATTAATGTTGGGTAACCAACACCTCACTGTAATATGACCAAAGGGGCATTGGCTACATGTACTGCCATTGGATTAAGTGTTGCATTGCTTTGTCACTGCTGCCATCAGGCATGTTGGAAGGCTTTACAGTCTGACTATCAGGCTGCTTGGCCATATTATGAATGTTCCTTCCATGGCCAACAAGTGGGAATTGAATTCCAATCTTCTGGCCCAGAAGTTGGGATGCCACCACTGCACCCCAGGACTTCCATTGGGTCCATTAAAAATTGTGTACGGGGCACATTTCTTTCATTTATTCTCTCATGGGATGTGGATGTCACTGGCTGAGCCACCATTTGCTGCCCATCCCTAATTGCCCATGAACTGTTTTTTCAGCATTTGAAAGGTCACATAAGAGTCAAGCTGAAAGACATGGGTCAAATGTAGACCAGGTGAGAGTCGTAGAAACCCTAATGTGTAGAAGTAGGCCATTTGGCCTATCGAGTCCACACCAACCATCCGAAGGTCATCTTACCCAAACCCACACCCCTCGCCTACCCTGCATTTCCCATGGCTAACCCACCTAGCCTGCACATCCCTGGACACTGTGGGCAATTCAGCATGGCCAACCCACCTAACCTGCACAGCTTTGGATTGTGGGAAGAAACCATTGCACCCAGAGGAAACCCACACAGACGCAGGAGAATGTGCAAACTTCTCACAGTGACCTAAGGATGGAATCGATCTCCAGTCCCTGGTGCTGCGAGGAAACAATGCTAACCACTGAGCCACCATCAGAGAACATCCTGATTGAAACAGTTGAGTTTTTACAAAACGACACTGATAGTTTCATGGTCATGATTACTGAGACTGGCTTATAATTGCAAATTGAATTTAATTTCTATCCTTTGTCCTGGCCATATTTGAACCTGTGACCCTGGAGCATCATTCCTGGGCCTCTGATCCATTGACATTACGACTATGCCACTGTCATGAGATAACTGCCCCAAGTGAAAAAGTACTAGGGAAACTAATTGGGTTCTAGGATGAGTTACATTGTGGATTTTAAAGGTAGTAGCTACAGACAAAGTGAACGCACAGGAAGTCATCTTCAAGGAATCCTCAGCTTCTGGAAGAGTCCCAAAGGATTGCAAACCTGACATCATAACACCCTTTTTCAAACACAGAAGGAGGCAAAGAGCAAGCAACTATCAGCCAGTTAGTACAAGGTCTTTTGACTTGAATTGAATTTATTGTCATGTGTGACAAACACAGTGAAAAGCTTTGTCTTATTAACATCAGGGAAAATATTTTCAGCGTGGCAACTTGTAACGAATGATGTGCGATAGGGAACAGTACTGGGGGCAGCATTATTTTTAACAGATATTAATGACATGGGTGAGGACAGTGAATGCACTATAGTCAAGTTTGCAGATGAGACGGAAATAGGTCAGAAGTCAAGTGCTGAGGATGACTCAGTCTGTAAAGGGATATAGACAGGCTGCGTGACTTGGCAAAAAAATGGCAAAGGACATACAATTGGCGAGGTTATGCATTTTGACAGGAAAAATAGAGGAGCTGAATATTGTTTAAATTGGTAAGGACTGCAGAAAGCTGCAGCTCAGAGGGATTTCTCAAGAGAACCACAGCTAATGGAGATAAGGCAGGAAACTGGGGATTATCTGATTAGCCATGAGCTCATTGAGTGGCTGAGCAGACTCAATGGGCTGAAGGGCCTACGTCTGCTCCAACATTTGACGGTCTTGTTTCTCAATCGTCATTGTCTGGTCATCATCACATGGGAGCTTGTTGTGCATAAATTGACTCATGGCAAGGAATCACTGAAACTACAATATCAATGAGTTTCATCCCACCATCAGACTTACCATGGGCTACTCTTCAGAATCAGTCTCATTCTTGGACGCATGCATCTCCATCAAGGACGGACACCTCAGTACCTCACTCTACCGCAAACCCACGGACAACCTCACCATGTTACACTGCTCTAGCTTCCACCCTAAACATATTAACGAAGGCAGCCCCTAGGAACAAGCCCTGGATTGTCAGTTCCTGGGTACTCCTCTGGTACATGGGCTCATGTTGTCCACGTGCTCTTTCAGACCTAGACGGAAAATTGTAGGGAAAGAAATTAATGAGGGGAATCCTGTTGTAAATCACCCTCTAGCTTCATGACATGGTCCAGTGAGATTAGATGTGTTTGATTAACCCACTATTCCCATCATTGCTGGATTAATTATCAATTAGGTATGTTTTCTAATCTCGTGGTTAATGTGTCTTTAGTGAAATCTTTGATCTATAAATTACTTAGATAGTAATGGTATTTTGCTTTTGAGTACATGACATTCCCAGTTCAGTGGTAGAGTCAGTAGGATTCTGCAAAGCCAGGAATGATAATTGTGGTTCATTCAGCTGTTCCCGGAAAGAAAACATGTTGTAGTCAGATATTCAGGAGACCATTTGGCATGTGTGACAGAGAAAGACAATGTGTGTGAGAGTCAGAATGCGTGTGAGAGAAAATGAGTGCATATGTATGTGTGAATGAGAGAATGAGTTTGTATGTACGCAAGAGAAAGTGTGTGTGTGTGTGAGAGAGAGAGAGTGTGTCTGTGAGAGAAAGAGTGTGTTTGTGTTATGCAAGAGTGTGTGTGTGCAAGAGAATGAGTGTGTGTGAATGCAAGAGTATGTGAGTGTGTGTGTGAGCATGCACGCGTGTGTTTGTGTGTGTGTACGAGAGAGAGAGAGACTGTGTGTGTGTGTGTACAAGAGAGAGACTGTGTGTGTATATGTGTGTGTGTGAGAGAGAGATTTTCTGCTTTTTCCTTATAATTTATTTGTAAGAACAAGAGAGACAAGAGAGTTTTGGAAGGAAAGGCAAGGGCCTAAACGAATGCTGTGGAACTGCCTCGCTAGCAGCTGGTGAAAACTTCATTCAGTTCATAAAATCTCAGATTAACCTCAATGATCATCACCATAAACGTATGGTCGATTGCTGAAGAAAACCCCATCTGGTTCACTGATGCCATCCTTACCTGGTCTGCCCCCCCCCACGCGACTCCAGACCCACAGCAATGAGGTTGAAGCTTGTGGCATTGTGTTAGGGCAGTTAGAGATGGGCATGCCCTAGTCACCTTGCATTTGTGGGAGACAGGGGGCAGTGGTGTTGTGGTAATGTCATGTGACTACTAATACAGAGACCCATGCCATATTTTTGGGGGATGTGGTCCAATCACACCATGGTAACCGGTGGAATTAAATTCAATGTCTGAAACCTGGAAATGACAGCTGCTCTCAGCAATGGCCATTGGATTGCTTGTAAAAACCCATCTGGTTTGGTATGCCCTCGAAAGAGGTAAATCTGCTGCCCAGTCTTACAGTAATGTGTTAACTCTGAACTGAGTGGCAGCTCAGCAAAGATAAGCACAAATCCACTGGTGGTGATCAGGTGGACACTTAACCTTCCTGTCTGAGATCAAAGAGTTCTCCAGGTATCCTCCTACATGGAGAATAATCAATCTGTTCAGATGTGGGAATATGTGAAGTTGTTCATTGCAAGGGAGAACAAGAGGACAGAGTATTATTTAAATGGTGAAGAACTACAGAAAGCTGCAACACCAAAGCGATGGGGGGTACCTGTGCACGAAGCACAGAAAGCTAGCACACACACGCAGTAGGGAATCAGGAAGGCGAATGGAATGTTGGGCCTTATTTCAAAGGGGTTGGAGTTATCAGAGTAAGGAGGTCTACAAAATGCTGGGGAGGCCACATCTGGGAGTACTGTGAGCAGTTTGTCTCCTTTTTACGGGAAGATTTCATTGGAGACTGTCTAGCGAAGGTTCACTACAATGATCCCTGATGTAGAGGGATTGTCTTCTGAGTAAAAGTTAAACAGTTTGGGATTCTACTCACTGGAGTTTAGAAGAATGAGAGTTGATCTCATATCGAATTCTTTGACAGGGTAAATGCTGAGAGGATGTTTCCCCTCAGGGGAGGGTCTAGGACCAAAGGGCATGGTCTCAGAATTAAAGGCACACCAATTTAAGACTGAGATGGGGAAGGAGCATCGTCTCTCAGAGGGTTATGAACATTTGGATCTCCTGGCCACAGAGAGCTGTCAAGCAAAGAGTCCCTGTAAGGCTGAGCAAGATAGACTTTTGGTCAGTCGGGAAATCGAGGGTAACAGAGAAAGGACAGGAAAGTGGACATGAGGAGTGTCGGATCAGCCATGAGCCAACTGAATGGCGCAGCAGGCTCGAGGGGCCGAATTGCCTGTTCCAGTCCTGGTCTGAAAGCAGCCTGCAGCAGCATGGTAGGGCCTGGGCTGTGGGGCTGTCAGAAGGATGTGGAGGAAGATGTTCAGGCCCTACTGAACTTGGCTCACTACAGACTCTGACCAGTCCAGGCTGATGCTTCGATGTAGCCCTGAGGGAAATGCTGGGTTGTTGGTCATTCTCACTCCAAGCTGAAGTGTGAAAGCATGTTCCTGCCTTGGTAGTTCAAGTTGACGTCATCCTATATTCCTAACGAATTCCCCGGCCAACACTCCTCCCTTAACTGACATCTGCAAATCACATAGATTAATTAACTCAGTCATGTGCCTCTTCTCCCTCCACCCTTGCTGGGATCTTGCTGTGCATAACTTAGTTGCTGTACCTGGCTCTTATTTAAAATCAGGATCTCTAGAATGTCATGTGGGTAGATTCAGGTGCATGGGGTTTTTTTCATGAAGAAAATCAACATGTCATTTTAAAAGGTTCTGAAGATGTCTTCTGAAACATTTCCCCCCATTTTGCAGTGACCTGTTTATTAAGCTGTACTTGGCTGCTATGGCAATCTTCCAAACCATTTCTTTCCCTTAATTCTCGGGACTCTGACTGCACTCTGTTTTCCTGGATCGAATTTCACCAAATATCACAAGAATGACTATTCTGTTTTCAGCAACGTCAACTAAATTTAGCAACACCAGGGGTTACTGCAAAAGGAGATTAGCTGCCAACGCAAGGATGTTTTTTTGCAGTGGGAATATATTTCAGTAATTACTCCTGTTCCCCTTTGTTTTTAACCTAAACAGATTCTTGCAAGTAAGTTGTATCTGATTCAAGGTTTTCTCCCTCATTTTAACTCGCCTGCTTCTCCAGTTTTGGTCAACTTGCGGTTTCTCACACATTGGATGACAAGTAATATGAATGATTTGGAGGTGCTGGTGTTGGGGTGTACAAAGTTAAAAATCACACAACACCAGGTTATAGTCCAACAGGTTTATTTGGAAGCACTGGCTTTCGGAGCGCTGCTCCTTCATCGGGTGGTTGTGGAGAATAAGATCGTAAGACACAGAATTTATAGCAAAAGTTGACAATGTGATGTAACTGAAATTAAATATTGGAAAAGATCTGGATTGTTTGTTAAATCTCTCATCTTTTAGAATAAACTTGTTGGTTTCAATATTTTCTTTTGTAAATCGCAGAACTTTTTTAAGGTTACATTCTCAAGTGAATTTTAACAATTGGTGTCATGTCGGCCCAGATGATACATTTAAGGTGTGAGGTGCCCTCGGTGAGACTGTCTGTGCTCCAATGTTCAAACTGATTCTAATCTAAAAAACGGATTTACAGAATCTTACACGGATTCATGCAGCTTTTGAGCAAAATAAAATGTAATCCTGCTAGTACAATTACGCTGCAGGCAAGGATGCCCTGAGGCATGGTACATTGGTGAAACCGAGCAGAGGCTACGGCAACGGATGAATGGGCACCGCACAACAATCAAATGACAGAGTGTTCCCTCCCAGTCAGAGAACACTTCAGCAGTCCGGGACATTCGACCTCGGACCTTGAGATGACCATCTTCTAAGGTGGACTTCGGAACAGGCAACAATGCAAAGTGGCCAAGCAGAGGCTGATAGCCAAGTTTGGTTCCCATGGAACTGACCTCAACTGAGACCTTGGGTTCATGTCACAGTACAGGTGACCCCACTACACTACACACAGACACACACACACATACACACGCACACACATACACACACACACACACACACACACAAACACACACACACATACGCACACACGCAAATACACATACAAACACACATACATACACACACGCGCACACACACACATACACACGCACACACACGCACATACACACACACAAACACACATACAGACACACACACATACACACAAACGCACATACACACATACACACACAGACACACACACTCACATACACACACACTTACATACACACAAACACACATACACACACACATACTCATACACACACACACACACACGCATACACATACATACACACACTCACACACACGCATACACACACACATACATATACACACACTCACTCACACATATGCATACACACACACACTCCTACACAGAGACTCCTACAGATACACTCATGCAGACCCACTGTCATACACAAGCTCTCTCATACGCTCATACCTACATACCCACACTCACACCCACACAAGCACCCTCTCACAGACTTATACCCCTTTACACTCACACTCACACACATACACAGAGTCTCTCACAGACACTCATAACACCGCCCCCCCCCCCCACACACCCACACACACACACAAACAAGCATACATACATACAAAAGCTTGTGGGGTGAATGTGTACTTGCGGAATTACATTTTACTTTTGTCAAAAACTGCATGAATCCATGTAAGATTCTGTAAATCCATTTTTTAGATTAGAATCAGTCTGATCATTGTGGCATAGACAGTCTCACACAGGGCAGCTCACACCTTCCATACATTATCCGAGCTGACACGGCACCAATTGTTAAAGTTCACTTGAGAATGTAACTTTTAAAAAGTTCTGCAATTTACATATGAAAGAACCGAAACCAACATGTTCATTCTAAAAGATGAGAGATTTAACAAACAATCCAGATCTTTTTCAATATATAATTTCAGTTACATCACACTGCAACCTTTTGCTATAAATCCTGAGTCTTACAATCTTACACTCCACAACCATCTGATGAAGGAGCAGCACTTCGAAAACTAGTGCTTCCAAATAAACCTGTCAAGAAATGAATGTAGTTTTAATAATCCCTTCAACTTGATGAAGGAATAACTTCAGCCAAACCATTGAAATTATTCTTTGTCCCCTCTTGTACCATCCTCATAAGCAGCGAACTCCAGATCATTATGCAAACCATGTCCATCCCACAATCCTCCATCTTTTGCCAAACACCTGAAACCTATCACCTAGTCTTTTTACCATCACCTAATTTGAGTGGATTTCCTTGTCATAACCAAATCTCCCTCCAATCTCTTGTCTTCCAAGAAGAATAAGCTTAGCATTTCCTAAGTCACCTTGTAACTAAGCCTGCCAATCCCAGGAGCCTTTCTGATAAACCTTCTCAGCAGCCTCTCAAGAAATGTCACCTTCTTCCCAAAGTGTAGTGACCAGTTGTTCAGCAGAGCTACAACAAACAGCCTAGCTCTCATCACCCAGGTACTCCTATATGGAGGCTCACAGTTGAGTCAAGCTCCCAAACAAAGTAGCAGCAGCAGTAGACCATTCAGTCCGTCAAGTCTGCTGCACCATTCGGTGAGGTCAAGGCTGATCTGATCATCCTCAACTCCATTTTCCTGCTTTATCCCCTTGAACCTTTGATTCCCTTACTGATTAAAGATCTCTTTCAGCCTTGAATATGTTGAATGACCCAGTCTTGACAGCCCTCAGCAGTAAAGAATTCCACAGACTCACTACTGCCTGAGATAAGAAATTCCCCCTCTCATCTTAAATGTGTAACCCCTTACTCTGAGATCATGCCCTTTTGCTCCTAGACTCTCCCACAAATGAAACAACCTCTTCACACCTACCCAGTCACGTCCCCTAAGAATCTGTATATTTCAAGAATGTTGCTTTTCATTCTACATTCCAATGAGTACAGGGCATCTTATCATTTAGTTAATCCAACTATATTACCTCAGCGCTCTGCACAGATTCACAACTCTCGGAGAGAAGCAATTCCTCCTCATCTGTCTTAGATACACAACTTCTTATTCTGAGATTATACCCTCAGATCCAAGTTGAGAACTTGGAACTCAAAATTCACAGTACATTGGACCAGGCCCTAATTTAGCATGTCAGAAACCCTAATGATACCACTGTAACAGTGTATGTTTATCTGTGGGACAGCGTTGACATTCATAAAAGATGTTAAGCAACATTTCATTAAAAACAGGAGTATTTAAATACCAGATGTTGTTGGAATTCCTGCTAATCTTTTCAGCAGCTGGGCAAAGTGAAAAATTCACTGCTGATGGCCTGATCAACAATTTGAAGAGGGAGAACTGAAACAAATATATTGCTTTCAATCTGAGGGAAAGTCTCTAGAGCCCTTTCAAAATCAAAGGATCCCTACAAGCCATCAAGCCCACACTGACCCTCTGAAGGGCATCCCTCTCAGACTCACCCCACTAACCCGATCCCTGTAACCCTGCATTTCCCACAGCTAATCCATCTACCCTGTACACTGTGGGCAATTGAGCCTGGCCAATCCACCTAACCTGCACATCTTTGGACTGTGGGAGGAAACCGGAGCACCCGGAGGAAACCCACGCAGAGCGTGTGCAAATTCCACACAGACAGTTGCCCAAGAGTGGGATTGAACCCGGGTCCCTGGCGCTGTGAGGCAGCAGTGCTAACCACGGTGCCACTGTGCCATCTCAAGAGTGGCATCTAGAAAGTACAATATGAAACGGCAGTGGAGGTTGCTGAGACACGTAGGAGAACACGGAAGTACAATGGAGATGGATGATCCAAAAAAGAAAATGCATGGTGCCGGAGTCAGGCCATCTCTGTGGGACATTGGAGTGGGGGAGGAGAGGGGCTGGTGGCATTGCCATGGGAACAGACTGCAGCTGGCAGCCATGGCTGGTCATACCTCGAGGCCTCCATGCCAAGGTAAGGAAGTAGTGGGGCAGAGGGGTTTCCACAGTGGTGGGGAGTTGGGGCAGACGTTAATGGCCCACCTCCTCCAGAAGGAGTTAGATATCATTCTTGGGGCTAAAGGATGTGGGGGAGAAAGCAGGAACAGGAGACCAAGTTGGATGGTCAGTCATGGTCATATCAAATGATGGTTCAGGCTTGAAGGGCCGAATGGCCTACGTCTATTCCTGTTTTCTATGTTTCTATTTCTGCAACAAGCAGTGGTCTGCTGCGGTGAGATGGATGTTGTATTTAAATGAGAGTGTTTGAGGGATAAGGCCAGGGCACTGGGCAGGACCTGACTGATTTTCTTTGAGATAGTGGGCTGCTTCTTCTTCCCGGCTATAGTCTTGGCTTAACGCTCCATTGAAAATCTGATGTCTGCAGCAACGCCCCACTACCATTGAACCTTTACTGAGTTTAATTAAAAAGAAAGTTTCTGCTCCCAGTACCTGACAAGCTCAGCAATGGATGATTGCTGGTGTCTCTCTGTTCATCTGTTTTTCAGTGACGCCTCGTTCCTCCTCCTCCTCCTCCAAGGGTGAAAGCTGGTGCCCTGATGTCTGCTTCCTGCAGTATTGTTTCATACTCTCATTCTGTTACCCATCAACTGCCATCTTTATAATGAAACGTCAGCCTAACTTTCCCACATAAGATGCCTTAACTTGCAACTTCCAAAAAAAAAAGAAAACCAATCTGAAGTGAAAGCTACTGGGCGAGTTTCAGAAGGATTTGGAATTCTAAAGAATGTTTGTTTTTTTCTCGCAAGTGCTCCCTACAGTCCAAGCATGCAATCTTCAGAAGGCTTCCAATATCCCCCTTGGAGCAATCCCATTGACTGATGAGGGGACAGAAGGAAATGCTTGGCTGGATGAGTTCATTGCTGAAAAATGTGTTGCTGGAAATGCGCAGCAGGTCAGCCAGCATCCAAGGAGCAGGAGAATCGACGTTTCGGGCATAAGCCCTTCTTCAGGAATGAGCCTGGATGAGTTCATTGTCCAGATTATAGAATAACGAAAGAAACATGCTCTCAGCCCTCTCCTCAACCCCATTTCTCTGATTGTACCCTCAATCTTCCTCCCATTTGTTTTTTCTATCATTGCGCTCTGCATTGATCCCGTGGCTTGATGGTAATGGTTGAGTGGGGTATATACCGGCTCAGGAGGTTACACATTGCACGGGAGTACAATTCTGCTGCTATTGATGGCCCACGGTGCCTCATGGATGCCCAGTCTTAAGGTGCTAGATCGGTTTGAAGTCTGTCCCACTTAGCATGGTGATAGTGCCACACTGCACGATGGAGGTTATTCTCAATGTGAAAGCCTGACTGCCTCCATAATGTCGGTGTGGTGTCACTCCTACCAATACTGGCATGGACAGATGCATCTGCAGCTGGCAGTTTGGTGAGGTTGTGATCAAATATGTCTTTCCATATTGTTGGTTCCCTCACCACCTGCTGCACAGCCAGTCTAGCAGCTATGTTCTTGAGGACCCAGTCCAACTCGATCAGTAGTAATGCTGTTGAGCCACTCTTGGTGACGGACATTGAAAACCCCCACCCTGTGTCCTCGCCATCGTCACTGCTGTTCAACTTGAAGGTGCTCTGCTTCATCATATTGATATGGACGGCAGGAGGTTTCTTTGTTGATGTTCAACCTGAAGACATGAGACTTCATGAGATCCAGCATCAATGTTTAGGACTCCCAGGGCAACTCCTCTCCTCCCCCCCCCCTGCTGTGCTGCCACCTCTACCAGGTGTGTCCTGCTAGTGTGCCAGGGCATATCCAGGGATGGTGGTGCCTGGGGCAATGTCTGTGAGGTATAATTCCATGAGTATGACTGTGTCAGGCTGGTGCTTGACTAGTCTGTGAGACAGCTCTCTCAATTTTGGCCCTCGCCCCGGATATCAGGGAGGAGAAGGCTGCAGGGTCGATAGGACAATGTGTGTTGTCAATGCTCAGTAGTGTTTGCTTTCAGTCCTTCTGTGGTTAGTAACAGCTCAGTCCCTGATCAGTCCATTTCAGAGGACAGTTATGAGTCAGCCACATTGCTGTGTGTCTGGAGTGACCTGCAAATGGAGTATAAAAACTTCCTTCCCCTAAATGAGATTAGGATTTTCTAAAAATTGACAGCATTTACATATTGATCATTAGATATATTATCGCAGACTTCACCATCTGCCCATGGTGGGATGCAGACCCATGTCGGCAGGGTAACACCATTCTTACGTGAACTTATTGAGAAACACCAATGACGTGCCTGTCACTTCCGAGATCCAGAGCTGTTGTCCCACTTTCCACACCCAACCTTGGATAATGGCATCAGGTTGGGTGGAATTTAATACAGTCTCCAACATTAACCCTTTCAGAACTGTCACTTTCTCCAACATCATGCAGTCATCAGCGAGTGGGAGGTAGTTTCCTTACCCATCAGAGACACTTGCGTCCCAAAATCATGTTGCACACCAGCCCCAACTATCCCTTTATGAGCTAGACCCCTGTGTGTAAAGACAAAAGTTCCCTTTATGAAGTTGAATGGAACTTGAAAGGGTTCAGAAAAGATTTACAAGGATGTTGCCAGGGTTGGAGGGTTTCAGCTATATGGAGACACTGAATAGGCTGGGGCTGGAGCATCAGAGGCTGACGGGTGACCTTCTAGAGGTTTATAAAATCATAAGAGGCATGAATAGGGTAAATAGACAAAGTCTCTTCCCTGGGGCGGGGGAGTCCAGAGCTAGAGGGCATAAGTTTAAGGTGAAAGGGGAAAGATTTAAAAGGGACCTAAGGGGTAACTTTTTTCATATAGAGTGTGGTGCATGTATGGATTGAGCTGCCAGAGGAAGTGGTGGAGGCTGGTACAATTGCAACATTTAAAAGACATCTGGATGGGTATATGAATAGGAAGGGTTTGGAGGGATAGGGGCTGGATGCTGGCAGGTGGGACTAGATTAGTTTGGGATATCTGGTCGACATGGACAAGTTGGACTGAAAGGGTCTGTTTTGGTGCTGTACATCTCTATGACTCTATGACTGTAAGTGTGAGTTGTTTGCAAATACAGGCCCAGGAGGGGATACCAGCCTGAGAAATACTCTTCCCAATGTCCAGACTGACTGCAATCTTGGAGAACAATCATTTTCAAATCCTCCTTAACTGGATACAGTACTCTTCTGTGGGCTACGAAAACTGCACCTGGATGATTCATTTAGCACGAGTGAAAAATTACATTCCTTCACATTATAGCCTTGGATACTCTTACCTCGCAGAACTTAATTTAAGGATATTAACCTGACTTTATGATGAGCATGGCATCCTATTAATGTTGAAAATGTTTCCACATTCCTGTTTGCAAAAGAAATATTTTCCTTTGTGTAGTGTTCACTGAACAGCCCTGTGCCTCCTGACCTATTTTGCCTCCTGGTTCACCGATGTCTCAATTGGTAAAATTCTCCCTTTTACCTGCGCCTCTCCCCTCCCATCTCAATCAAGTCCTCCGGCCTTAAAGCCCTCCTCCATTATAGTACCTTAATGCCTTCCCGGTTGCAATGCTTCCACAATTAGTGGCCATGCCTTTAGTTTCCATTGTCCCAAGCTTGAGAATGACCAAGAGATGTCTCTCTCAACAATAAGGGTGCATTCATTGTGAACGTGTGTGTGTGTGCATCATGATGAGCTGACTCACCAGCCAAGTCTCCATGTCTGCCAACAGCCATTTTATCATCTGGCTCCTCCTTAAACAGCGATGGTGGGGGGTGGTGCAAAGTGTGATGAGACATAGAAGCACAGAAAACAGGAGTAGGAGTAGGCCATTTGGCCCTTTGAACCTGCTCACCCATTCAATATGACCGTGGCTGATCAACCAACTCAGTGCCTCTTCCACCTTTCTCCCCCATTCCTTTTGATCCCTTTAGCCGTTAGAACTACACCTTATTCCTTCTTGAAGGAGTAAGGGCAGCACAGTGGCTCAGTGGCTAGCACTGCTGCCTCATAGCGCCAGGGACCCAGGTTCGATTCCACCTTCAGGTGCTGTCTGTGTGGAGTTTACACATTCTCCCCGTGTCTGCATGGGTTTCCTCCGGGTGCTGCGGTTTCCTCCCACAGTCCAAAGATGTGCAAGTTAGCTGAATTGGCCATGCAAGTTTAAGTCAGACCAAAGAGTGCCTTCCACTGAGTTGCTGATCTTCCAGGTGCAGTCAATGGTTGTCACGGTGTGTGTCTCGAGGAACAGAATGTAGAGCACCAAGGCCGGTGACACGGAGCTGTTTGGGATGAACTTGGGCAAAAGCCCCTGAATCTCTTTCCAGCCATCTTTTGCAAAGGCACATTCCAGAAGGAGATGGGGAATATCTGAGGAGTGGGACTTGAACTCCCAAATGTCAAACACATGGGCAAGCCTACTCTCTACTGAGGTCATGGTGGATCACACCACAGCCTGCTCCAGCAGGTCAACATAGAGTCATAGGGATGTACAGCACAGAAACAGACCCTTTGGTCCATTTCGTTCTTGCTGACTTGATATCCTAACTTAATCTGGTCCCATTTGCTAGTTTTGGGCCCATATCCCTCTAAACCCTTCCTATTCATATACCCATCCAGATGCCTTTTAAATGTTGTAATTGTACCAGCCTCCACCACTTCCTCTGGCAGCTCATTCCATACACCCACCTCCCTCTGTGTGAAAACGTTGCTCTTTCAGTCCCTTTTAAATCTTTCCCCTCTCACTTTAAACCTATGCCCTCTAGTTCTGGACTCCCCCACCCCAGGAAAAAGACCTTATCTATTTACCCTATCCATGCCCCTCATGGTTTTATAAACCTCTATAAGGTCACCCCTCAGCCTCCGACGCTCCAGGGAAAACAGCCCCAGCCTGTTCAGCCTCTCCCTGTAGCTCAAACCCTCCAACCCTGGCAACATCCTTGTAAATCTTTTCTGAACCCTTTTAAGTTTCACAACATTCTTCTGATAGGAAGGAGACCAGAATTGCACACAGTATTCCAAAAGTCACCTAACCATGTACAGCGACAACATGACCTCCCAACTCCTGTACTCAATACTCTGACTAATAAAGGAAAGCATACCAAATGCCTTCACATTGCAAATCTGACCAGAAAACCAAGAATATTTTCAAAATACTCAGCAAAGTCAGTCAGCCGCTGTGAAAGTCATTGGTAAAGTTCGCTTTGAAGACCTTTTGGTCAGTCCTAAAATGATTGGCCAAGTGAACCACGAAAGTACTTCCTGTCTCTTATTTAATGTCCTGAAAACATTTGACAATGGCTCAAACATCCAACCCGTTAATTCGAAGTTAGGACATCTGCCCTGTGTGAGACCTTGGCAGATTAGGAACATAGGAAAATAACTAAACTATTCAATCCATCAAGCCTTCCCCACTATTCATTACAATCATGGACTACTCTATTACAGTCACTTTGGCCAGAAGAGTAGACAAGTCGAGTATTATTTAACGGAGAACGACTGCAGAATTCTGAGGTGCAGAGGGATCTGGGTGTTCTAGAGTAGGAGACCCAAGAAGTTAGTATGTAGGTATAGCAAGTGATTAAGAAAGGTCATGCGAAACTATCCTTGATTACAAGAAGTGAACGTCAAAACAAGGAGGCAATGCTGCAGTTATCCAGAGAATTGATGAGACCACATCTCAAAACTGTGCTCAGCTTTGATCTCCTTATTTAAGAAATGATATTCATGAATCAGAGGCGGTAAGGAGGAGGTTTACTAGGTTGACACCTGGAATGAGCAGGTTTTATTGTGAAGATAGTTTGGGCAGGCTTGCTCCTATTCACTGGAGTTTAGAAGGGGGAGAGGTGATTTGATTGAAGTGTATAAGGTCCTGAATGGTCTTGACTGGGAGGATGTGGTAAGGATGTTACCTCTTGTAGGTCGGTTAGTATATCTTAAAATGAGGACTCACTCTTTCAGGACAGAGATGAGGGGTGCAATTTTCTCTGACAATTGTGAAACTTTTGGAACCCCTCGTCTTAAAAGGCATTGAATATTTTTTAAGGCAAAGGTAGATCGTTTTTTATCAGACAGAAGGGTCAAAGGTCAATGGGAATGTGGAATTGGGAAAAAAATGTGGAACTCAAATAAATGAACTGTGATCTCATTAAATGGTGTAGCAGGCTCGAGGGGATGAGCTGCCTATTCTGATCCTATTTCATGTGTTTGCATTAAAATGCTAAATAAATGCACAGATGTCAGGACTTTTTCTGACATTCAGTGATATCAACTCCATTTAAAATGCAGGAGATCAAATCTGAATGGATAGTGGGAGGACAGTGTATAATACCAAAAACAGGTGGCCAATATATTTAAGTACAGTCTGGACTTTCTCATCTCAGTTTAAAGTTTCTAAAGCGCTCTACTCTTCATCTCTGGCCTCCTGCTCTATGCTGAGATGAGAAAAGGGTTGGTGTCTAGAACTCGGTGCAGTGTTCTGTTAGGGAGCGGGATGGGCCATTTCTTTACCTTCTAGTTCATTCCTTTCTCACTCTTGCTGCAAAAAAAACATGTTGCCCTTTACATAATAAAGTGAAGTGGGATGGTTACGATCGTTTCAATGATTGTGAATGATACACACTGCTGTTCTGTGCGTCGGTGGTGGAGGGAGTGGATGTTTGTGGATATGGTGCCAGTCAAGCGGGTTGCTTTGTCCTGGATGGTGTCAAGCTTTTTGGGCGTTGTTGGAGCTGCACCCATCCAGGCAAGTGGGGAGTGTTCCATCACACTCCTGACTTATGACCTTTGGGTTTGGGGTGTCAGGAGGTGAGTTCCTCACTGCAGGATTCCTAACCTCTGACCTGCTCTTGTAGCCACTGTGTTTTTATGATGAGTCCAATTCAGTTTCTGAACAATGATAACCCCACTTCACAGGATGTTGATGGTGTGGGACTTGGAGATGGTAATACTATTTGACAAAGCCTTTGCTGTTACAGGTACAGATATTCTTGCAGGGTATGAATCCTGCTTGGTGGAATGCTTGGTTTCCTCTACATTATATCAAAGCAGGTGTTATTTTGAAGAGAAACCCTCTCCACTCGCACAAGAGTATCATCAATCATATTTCCTAGCTTTGTTTCTTGGATGAAAAATGTTCTCCAATGTCTGATTTATTGTAGTTTTGTAGATTCATTGTCAGATTGCACAAGTTGGATGTTTTACAAGTTCCACATCTGTTCCGTCCTCGTAACTCTCCAATTATTGCCGATTTGTCAGGAACATTCAATATTTATCAATTAAGGAAAAAATACTTATTTTGGCAAAGTTGGCGTTATTTTGATTATGGTGGCAGGGTTCCCTGAGCACTGATTCCATCTCTCTCTCTCTCTCTCTCTCTCTCTGTCTGTCTCACATGCACTCTCTCTCACTCACACTTATTCTCTCTCTTTCTCTCCCTCTCTCTCTGTCACTCACACACCCTCTCTCTCTCTCTCTCTCTCTCTCTCTCTGTCTCTCTCTCTCTGTCTTTCTCTCCCTCTCAAGGCTGAACCAGACTCTTTACAACCTCCCAGTCCCTGGTTGACTCTCTGTCAACTTCTAAACCACCGAAAAGGCCACCTCTATCGAAACCTTCATCCACGCTTCTCACTACATCCAACTATTCAATGTTCCACTGCTTCACTGCTCAGACCAAATTGTCCCCACCCCACCCCTGCATCCCGGTACCAGTTAACTCGCATTGGTTCCCATTGCAGGGAGGGATGCTCACTCAATGGCATTGCTCACTATGTATGTAATTCTAGGCTGGGGTCATGAGTTCAAATCCCACTATTGCAGCTGGTGGAATCTAAATTTAATTAATAAATATGGAATTTGAAAGCTGGAAAGCATGCCAACTATCATTTTTCATTTAAAAATTATAGAAAATCTGGTTTATTAACATGCTTTTTTTTTGTTAGTCCATGGGATATAGGAGACACTGGCAAGGCCAGCATTTATTGCCTACCCCTAATTGCCCAGTTAAGAGGGTCAACCACATTGCTGTGGCTCTGGAGTCAGGTACAGGCCAGAGCTCCTTCCTTGAAGGGCATTAGTGAACCCAATGGGTTTGTCCAACAATGGTTGCCGGGAGGTTAGCTTCTATTTCCAGATTTTCATTATGTTCAAGTCTCCTCCCTCAGCTGTGGTGGGATTCAAACACAGTTCACTAGAACGATATCCTGGGGTTATGGATTACTAGTCCAGAGATATTACCACTAGGCCACTACCATCCTTGGGTAGAAGTCAATTGTCCTTATCTGGTCTGGCCTATGTGTGACTCCAGACCTACATCAGTGTGGTTAGCCCTACAAAGTGGCTGAGCAGTCTCTGCCCAAGGGTGATTAGGGATGAGCAACACCTACTAATCTGACCAATGACATCCACACCCCATGAAAGAAAAATGGAAACCACCCTGAAAATGCTCATACTTGTGTTCAAATCTCTCCATGATCTTGGCAACCTCCTTGAAAGATAAAATGGTCAAATGAGGTCCTTCTGTGCTATATGATAGTGACTCAGTAACCTAACCACTATATTCCCAAGCTTTCAATTCTCTAAATCCCTTTCCAGTGCTTGCACCTTTGCATACATAATCAGTCTTTTTTTTAAATATGGCTAGTTACACTGGTAACATTTTTTCCACCAAAGCTCATTTTGACTGAAGTGGTCTCTGGTGGCGCAATGCCATCATGGAATTCCACAACAAACCTCACCACAAACTGGTAACCTGGTCAAGCAACTGAACACATTCAGAAAATGATGGTGGGATTTTCCATAAAAGACATGTCAGCCTCGTTTTCTTAACCCTTTCCTATCAATGTTTAAAACGGGAAAGGGAAAGACAAGGAATGCTTCCCTAAAACCTCAGCTGTTTCAAGTTGGGGTCCATCTTTTTTCTCTAATCGTGGTCACACGGTTTCCCAAGGGATTGGTGACTTTATAAAATAAGAACAAGAGAAATAGGAGCAGGAGTAGGCCATTCAGCCCATCATGCCTGCTCTGCCATTGGTGTTGGCTAATCTGACTGTTCCCTCAACTCCACACACCTGCCTGACCCCAAAATCCTTGACTCTCTTGTCCATTAAAATTCTGGCCAATTGAATATATTCAAATATATTCCACTGCTTGCTGGAGAAAATTCCAAAGATTAATGTTCCTTTGGTGGAAGAAATTCCTCCTTATCTCCAACCAGAGATCCCTAATTTTAAACTGTTCTGTCTCGTTCTAATTCCCCGTCCAACAGGAAATTTCTCCCCTGTATCCAGTCCCATCCACTCAGAATCCTATATATTTCAATAAGATCACCTCTCATTTTCCTAAGTTCTTAATAACCTTGGGCTGAAATTGCTCAATGTCAATGATAAGGGTGCTATTTCATACCATGTAACAGCTTGATGAATCTTCCCTGAACTGTTTCCGCTGTGTCTAGATTAGAGTGGTGCTAGAAAAGCACAGCAGGTCAGGCAGCATCCGAGGAGCAGGAAAATCGACGTTTCGGGCAAAAGCCCCTCATTCCTGATGAAGGGCTTTTGCCCGAAATGTCGATTTTCTTGCTCTTCGGATGCTGCCTGACCTGCTGTGCGTTTCCAGCACCACTCTAATCTAGACTCTGGTCTCCAGCATCTGCAGTCCTTGTTTTTGCCTAGCAAGCTTCCACAGTCAATCAGACCATCACCCTTTCTGATATCAATTAAGTCAAAGGCACTAGGATCTCCCCTGGGCATTCTGGAATCATTCTTTTAATTCATTTGTCGCACATGGGTGTGGCTGACTGGGCCAACATTTACTGCCCGTCCCTAGATTCCCCTTGAGGAGGTGGTGGTGAGCTGCCTTCTTGAACTGCTGCAGTCCGGCAACGTCATGGGACCTTTTGCAGTGGCCCCAAAAGGCACTGCTTAACGTCTCTGATCTGAAAGGCCACACCTCTGACAGTGCAGCACTACCCTCGGTACTGTGCTGCAGTGACAGCCCTGGTTTCATGCTCAGGCCCTGGACTGGGACTTGAACCTGGAACCCTATGACTCTGAGGCGAGAGTGCTGACCACAACGTCTCAGTCAAAGAGGGGCTTAAAGCCCCTTGGAGGGAGGGGGGGTGGTGAGGATTGGGAATTGGGTTGGCGGTTGGGGGGAGGGGCTGTTGGAGGAGGCGGTTCAAGCCAATAGATAATCATTTTCCAATCCAAACTAGTGTGTTCCAAGTTGGGCCCAGAGACACTAGCAAATAGGAACACCAACCAGTGTGGGGAAACCACATGTCTTAGGGCCCCGCCATCAAGGGCTTGCCCTCACCTCCCCTCCTTCCCCTTCCCCCTTCCCCTCATCTTTCCCTCTCCCTTCTCTGTCCCTCTCCACTCCCCTCCCTCCTCTCCCCCCACTTCATCTATCCTTTTCCCACACCCCTCTGTCCCCTCTCCCACTTCCCCTCCCCCTCAATCCCCCATCTTGCTCCTTCCTCCCCGTCATCCCTCCCCACTACGCCCTCCCTCATCCCTCCCACTTCCCCTACCTTTTTCCCGCTCCCCTCTATCCCCTTTCCCACTTCCCCACCCCGTCAATTCCCCATCTTACTGCTTCCTCCCCCCTCATCCCTCCCCACCACCCCCTCCCTCCCTCTATCCCCTTTCCCACTTCCCCACCCCCTCAATTCCCCATCTTACTCCTTCCTCCCCCTTCATCCCTCCCCACCACCCCCTCCCTCCCCTCTCCCCCTACCCTTTTCCCACTCCCCACTATCCCCTTTCCCACTTCCCCCCCTCAATTCCCCATCTTACTCCTTCCTCCCCCCTCATCCCTCCCCCCTCCCCATACCCTTTTCCCACTTCCCACTATTCCCTTTCCCACTTCCCCACCCCCTCAATTTCCCATCTTACTCCTTCCTCCTCCATCATCTCTCTCCACTACCCCCTCCCTCCCCACTATCCCCTTCCCCACTTCCCCTCCCCCTCAATCCCCCATCTTACTCCTTCCTCCTCCTCATCCCTCCCCACCGCCTCCTCCCTCCCCCTCCGCCTACCCTTTTCCCACTCCCCACTATCCCCTTTCCCACTTCCCCCCCTCAATTCCCCATCTTACTCCTTCCTCCCCCCTCATCCCTCCCCCCTCCCCATACCCTTTTCCCACTTCCCACTATTCCCTTTCCCACTTCCCCACCCCCTCAATTTCCCATCTTACTCCTTCCTCCTCCATCATCTCTCTCCACTACCCCCTCCCTCCCCACTATCCCCTTCCCCACTTCCCCTCCCCCTCAATCCCCCATCTTACTCCTTCCTCCTCCTCATCCCACCCCACCACCCCCTTCCTGCCCCCTTCCCCTACCCTTTTCCCACTCCCCTCTGTCCCCTTTCCCACCTCCCTCCTTGCTCTCCGCTCATCCCCCTCCCTCCCCTCCACCCCTTACCCATCCTCTCTCCTCCTGCCCCCAAAGCTCCTTTCTCCCCATCCTCTCACCCTTCCTGCCCCGTCCCACCCTCCTCTTCCTCCCCCCACTTTGGCCCGTATAACGCTGGTTGCTTTGGAGCTGCCCTGTACTATTCAGCATGGCCTGCAAACCTTCAGCTTTCTACAAGGTTGCCTCATTCAGAAAGAAATCCCTTGAGTAATGGTCACCTCTGTCAAAAGCTTTCCATTTAAGGAGGGGGGGGTGATGTCAGGCTGAATGGATTTTAGCCAGTATTCCCTCTGGTTTTATTTACATTAACGACAAGGCAGTGGAGGAGAAGAATGAGCTCAGTTATATTTACCACAGCGGGGTCAAGTCTTTCAGGGCTGTGATGTTGTCAGAATGCTATTCATCATTTGAGTGGAAATGTTTTGAGAGAGAAGAGAAAAGAGTTGTATTTCCAAAAATGGTGGCAATTTATTTTTAGAAAGTGTGTGTTTTGCATCCAGCCTTTTACCCCTCTGTTCATTCCCTCCCCAACCCTTGAGGGTAGAGCGGGAACTTTGCAGCTCAGGAACGTTCTCGAGAGGTAGAAATAAAGATACAAGAAACGACAGACAGAAGTTAGCTTGCTTTCGAAGCTGCTTTTAAACGCAGAATGGAAGTCTCCCTCCTGCATTTTTGGAGTCGGGAACATTTGCACGGTATGTGAGTAATATCGAAGATTGCATATTTAGATATCTGAGGATCTGAGGCACACAAATTGCGAGTTCACTCAGGAGAGACACAACGTTGGCAGTTTTAAATTAGCAATTATAAGAAGAGGTTGCATAAGTTGCAAGTACCGCTAAGGGTATCCACTCAGTGAGCTCTCCACATATGGAAACTATTCGGAATAAGTTTTCCTAACTGGAGCAGGAGGTGAATTGGGTGCATTCCAGCTACGTTTTAATAAAAAAGGAAGAATCTGCTCTTTTCCTCACGGAATTAAATTTAAAGTAAAACCACTGCTTTATTTTGATTGCAGTTTGACTAAAATTTGCGATGGAAGGTTTGTTTTTACTGTTTTTCCGAGCGGTCTTCTGTTCCCTGCTCGATCGTCGGACTCATTTCTAACATCTGGATGGGTTTGTGAATAGGAAGTGTTTTGAGGGAAGTGGGCCAAATGCTGGCAAAGGGGACTAGATTAATTTAGGATATCTGGTTGGCATGGACAAGTTGGACTGGAGGGTCTGTTTCTGCGCTGCCCGTCTCTATGACTCCATAACACTCCTCACGATGCCCCAACTCAATGCATCTCCGCACCCCCAATCCTCACAGCACAGAACTGTGCTCCTAATAAGTCACTCTCCAATCCTGTGTCAGTCTGAAAGCACAGTACAGGCTTTTGAGAGGACAGGGAAGCAGAAAGAACATATTGAGGGACTCACTTTTCAAACGGGCTGACCTTTATTTATTTGTTTGTTCAAGGGACCAGGAATTCATTGTAAGTGCCAGAATTTGTTTGCCATCCCTAGTTGCCCTTGAACCTGAGTGTCTTGCTGGGTCTTTTCAGGGGGCAATTGAAAGTCAACCACATTGCTGTGAGTCTGGAGTCACTTACAGGCCATACTGGGTAAGAATGACAGATCTCCTTCTCGAAAAGGCATTAGCGAACCGGATGGCTAGCTTTCTGCCCCAAACATTTTAGTTGACTTTAACCTCCATCAGTTGCCATTGGTGAGATGTGAACCCATCTGTGTGAGCCTCCTGAGTTAAAGGTGACGTTATCTTGTCCAAGGTCAATGAGATGCAAGAGACGAAATGAGGAGCAACTTCCTCACCCAGAGAGTGAAGAGCCTTGGGAATTCTCTGCCACAGAAAGTGGGTGAGGCCAAAACATTTCAAGAGGGAGTTAAAGGGATCAAGGGTATGGGGAGAAAGCAGGAACAGAGGGCTGAGTTGGATAGTCAGCTATGATCAGATCGAATGGTGGATAAGGCTCAAAGGGCTGAATATCTTGATCCTATTTTCTGTGTTTGTGAATGGATCAAGAAACAAAATATGCAGCTAGCGGAGAGGCACAAGGGTCATTAATAGATTCATTACCACTTTGCCATTTGCCAGGTGAAGTGCAAACTACTAATCTCAATGTGACCTTGGGGTATAAGTATACCTTTATATCGTTGGTTGACAGAGCAACGTTCCTCCAGCTAACAGGATGAGGCTTTACCACCACATACGTAAAGTTGGACACTTGCTTATTTCTTAACGTATCTGCCTTTATCCTCTAAGTTTTGGTTTCTGTTTCTCAGGAACCGGAGAGTGGGGGGACACCATACAATACTTGTCACTGTATTTTGTAACAAGATACATGTGACAATAAATAAATCAAAGCCTTTAACTGAAGCTGCCCTGTCAGAGCTTGTCAACAGCTCCTCTCAATCTCGCTGTAGGCCTGGAGTCACATGTACAGCAGTTAAGACCATAAGACCATAAGAAATAGGAGTGGACATAAGGCCATTCGGCCCCTCGATTCCACTCCGCCATTCAATCATGGCTGCTGGGAATTTCAGCGCCACTTATCCGCAATCTCCTTGCAAGATTAAGAATTTATCAATCTCTGCCTTGAAAACATTTAACATCCCGGCCTGCACTACGCTCCATGGTAGTGAATTCCACAGGCCCACCACTCTCTGGCTGAAGAAATGTCTCCTCATTTCCATCCTAAATTGTCCCCCTCTAATTCTAAGGCTGTACCCATGGGTCCTAGTATCTCTGCCTGAGGGAAACAATTACCCAGCGTCCATCCTTTCTAAGCCCTCAACCTTCTGAACTCTACTGAATACAATCCCAGGATCCTGGGATGGCAGGTTTCCTTCCCGACTGAACCAGATGGGTTTTCCGTCAACAATCAGTGGTCACCATTTCTAAGACTACGTTTCAGTCCCATGTTGATTCACTGAAGTCAAACTCCACCCAGCTACTGTGGCAGGTAATGAACCCCACCCCATTACCGCCACGCCACTGCCATTCGCTGCATCCTCCCATCACCTGCATTTATGTAGCACTGTTTTGGTTGCTCATCAGACTGTCACACGTACATAATTCGTAAATGGATGCAGTACTAAGGAAGGAGGCATTAGGACTGGTGACCAAAAACTCATATAGTCATAGACTCATAAACCTTTACAGCACCAAAAGAGACTATTTGATCCATTGTGTCTGTGCCAGACCACAGCAATCTGACTACACTGATCCCAATTTCTGGCTTTTGGCCCACAGCCCTGAAGGCAAAGGCAATTCAAGTGTACATCCAAGTACTGTTTAAATGTCACAAGAGTTTCTGACTCAACCACCATTTCAGGCAGTGGGTACCAGATTCCCACTCTTGTCGGTGTAAAGGAATCTTCTCTCAACTCTTCATTTAGACTTCTATCTCTTACTTTCAACCAATGCCACCCTTCTGCTGTTGCCCAAGTACTGGGTCTAGAGACTGCGTGGGCAGCGTCAGGAGTGAGATAGAGTATAAAGTACTTACTTTTGTCATTATAGTTTGTTAGGAATACAGAGTGCGAGAGAAAAACCTGATTTTTGGTGAATAGTGGTTAAGGTTGTATAATTGGCTCCTAGATTATTGTCTGTAGTTCAAAACGGCAGGAGAGCTCGGCCCTATAGAATACTCCTTCGATAAAGTGTAGGAAATCGGTGACACTTCCAGTCTCCATGGTGGCCACATATGCAGGAAGGGTGGTTAGTTGCAGCTCCTTATTTTCTATATGGAGCTCCTGGAGGGCGAGTGGACTCACTATGGAGCATCCGTCAGACTGAGAATGGCATGGGTAGCACATCCAGTGAGCTGGTCACACCACCAGGAAGGGCTACTCCGACAGAGAAGACCTCCGGGATGCCCGGTCACCATTCCCCTCTCAAACAGATATCCTGTGTGGATACCGCTGGGGTGGGAGAAGGGGGCACTGTCATGGGAGGATGGCACCCAGATCAGTGGCACTATCTTTGGCACTGTTGTACAGCAGGGAGGGTCAAGGTGTAGGCAAAGAGTAGTGATGGGCGACTCTATAGCCAGGGGCACTTCACCATTTCAATGGCCAGGAACGAGACTCCAGGATGGTGTGTTGTCTCCCTTGTGCCAGGATCAAGGATGTCTTTGAGAGGGCACGACATATTCTGAAGAGGGAGGGGGAGCAGCCAGAGGTCCATTTTGGTACAAATGACGTAGGCATTTGACATGAAGTCCTGCAAAAGGATATAGTGCATCAGTAGATTGTTGAACTGAAGGGTCTCCAGGGTTATAATCTCAGGATTATTCCCTGTGCTATGCGCCAGTGAGGCTAGAAACAAGAAGATAATGCAGTTTAATCCATGGCAAAATGGCTGGTGTAGGAGGGAGAGCTTTCAATATCTGGATCAATGGGATCTCTTCCGGGGCAGGTGGGATGTGTACAAGAAAGACATGTGGCATCTAAATTGGAGAGGCACCAATATCCTGGTAAGGAAGTTTATTAATACCATTCAGGAGGGTTTAGTACGGACAGGCAGCTGGGTAGTAGGTCAGCATGTCTTGTATATAAAGAGAAGAGAGAGGTAAATCAAGTAATCAACTATTAGGAAGAACAGGCAGGGCCAGATTAATAAGCACAGTGGGGCTGGCGATCTGATGTGTATTTACTTTGATGCAATGTGTATAGTAGATAAGGCAGAGGAGCCTACACCCTAGATTAGTACATGGAACTATGATCTTGTACCGGAGCCTGGTTGAGAGAAGGAAGGACTGGCAGCTGAACATTCCAGCATTTAGGTGTTTCAGGTGAGATAGAGGGGGTGTAAAAGGGATGGGGGAGTTGCATTACTGGTCAGGGAGAATGTCACAGCTATACTAAGAGAGTTCATCTTGGAGGGCTCTTCCAGCAAGGTCATATGGGTACAATTTAGGAATAAGAAAGGTGCAATCACTATGATGGGGTTGTTCAATAGGCCACTCAATAGCCAGTGGGAGACAAAGGAACCAATATGTCACCAGATCACAGAAGGATGTAAAACAACAGGATTGTTGCCGTGGGTAATTTAAATTTCCCCTGTGTTGACTGGGACTCCAATAGTGCCAGGGCAGAATTTGTTAGGTGCATCCAGAAGAGATTCTTGAAACAATATGAAGATACTCCAATTAGGGAAGGGGCGTTTTAGACCTCGTATTGAGCCTGGCCAACTTGTCAAAGTTTCAGTGGAGAAGCACTTTGGGAGCAGTGATCATAACTCTGTAAGTTTTAAAATCGCTATGGAAAAGGGTAAGGCTGGTCCTCATGTGAAAGGGCTTAACTGGGAGACGACTGAACTCAACAGTATTAGGCAGGAACAGGAGAATTTGGACTGGGGACAGCTGTTTGAAGATAAGCCAACATCTGACTTGTGCAGGTCTTTTAAAAGCTGGTTGACCAGGGTTCACGACCAGCATGTACCTATGCAGACGAAAGATAAGGATGGCAAGATTCTTGGATGACGAGAGCTGTTGTAAGCTTAGTGAAAAAGCAAAAGGAAGCATATGTAAGGTTTCAAAAACAGAAATCAAACAAGGCTCTTAAGAAACAAAAAGGAAGCAGAAAATAACTTTGTAAAAATTAAGGGAGTGAGAAGCTGCCAGGAAATGTCCTTGACAAGTAAGATTAAGAAAAATTGCAAAGCATTTTATACATATATTAGGAGCACAAGGATAGCTCAGGAAAGAATAGGTTCACTCAAAGACAAAGGAGGGAATTTATGTGTGGAACCAGAGTAAGTGGGTGAGATCCTTATTGAGTACTTCCCAACAGTATTAACCAAGGGGAAGGACGTGGATGATGGTAGGATTAGGAAAGTGTATGTTGATATTAAGAAGGAGGTGATGTTGAATATCTGGAAACACATTGAGGGAGATAAATTCTCAGGGCCTGATGGGATCCATCCCAGGATACTGACGGAAGCAAAGGAGGATATTGCTGGGGCCTTGACAGAGATCTTTGTCTCCTCTTTAGCGATAGGTCCCAAAAGTTTGGAGAACAGTCATTGTTGTTCCTTTGTTTAAGAATGGCAACAGTGATAATCCAGGAAATTATAGGCCGGTGAGCCTTATGTTAGTGATAGTGAACTTATTGGAGAAGATTATAAGGGATAGGAATTATTTACATTTGAAGAAGAACAGACTTATTAGGGACAGTCAGCATGATTTTGTGGAGCGGCGGGGTCTTGTCTGACAAATTTGGTTATGTATTTTGAGGAATTGATGAAGATGATTGATGAGGGTAAGGTAGTGGATGTTGTCTACATGGACTTTACTAAAGCATTTGACCAGGTCTCTCATGGTAGACTGGTCCAGAAGTTTAAGTCACATGGGATCCATGGTGAGTTGGTAAATTAGATTAGAATTGATTTGGAGATGCCGATGTTGGACTGGGGTGTACAAAGTTAAAAATCACACAACACCAGGTTATAGTCCAACAGGTTTAATTGGAAGCACACTAGCTTTTGGAGCGTCGCTCCTTCATCAGGTAATAGTGGAGGGCTCAATCCTAACACACAGATATAAATTCTGTGTGTTATGATTGAGCCCTCCACTATCACCTGATGAAGGAGCGATGCTCCGAAAACTACTGTGCTTCCAATTAAACCTGTTGGACTATAACTTGGTGTTGTGTGATTTTTAACTAGATTAAAATTGGCTTGGTTATAGAAGACAGAGAGTAGTTGAGGAGGGGTGTTTTTCTGACTGGAGGTCTGTAACCAGTGATGTTCCTCCAGGTCAGTGCTGGGACCTCTGTTGTTTGTATTACATGTCAATGATTTGGATGAAAATGTACTTTATAGATGATACAAAAATTAGTGGGGTTGTGGATGGTGAGGTAAGTTATCGAAGGATATAGCAGGATATAGATCAGGTGGAAGAATAGGCAGAGATTGGCAAATGGAGTTTAATCCAGATGAGTCTAAAGTGACATTCTGCGAGGTCAAATGCAAGATAAAAGTGTATGGTAAATAGCAGGACCCTTAGGAGCACTGATATATAAAGGGATCTCGGGGTCCAAGTCCATAGCTCCTTGAAAGCAGCAACACAAGTGGATAAGGTGATAACGAAGGCATAAGGCATGCTGACATTCATCAGCCAGAGCACTGAGTATAAAAATGGACAAGTCATGTTGCAGCTGCATAAGACTCTGGTCAAGCCACATTTGGAGTGCTGTGTCCAGTTCTGATCGTTGCACTATGGGAAGGACATGTACGCTTTGGAGCAGAGATTTAGCAGAATGTTGCCTTGATTGAAGTATAGTAGCTTCAGTGAGAGACTAGACAACTTGGATTGTTCTTTGCTAAAGTGTCAGAGGCTGAAGGGTGACCTGATAGAAGTATGTAAGATTTTGAGAGACATGGATAAGGTTCATTGCCAACGGCTTTTTCCCAGGGTGGAGATGTCAAATAGAGGGCATAGATTTAAGGTGAGAGAGGGAAAGTTAAAGGAGATGTGCGAGGCAAATATTTTGCACAGACAGTGGTAAGTGCCAGAAACACGTTGCCTGGGAAGGTGGTCGAAGCAGAAATGACACGTTTAATATTCAAGAGAGTCAGTGAGGGGGAGGTGCACAGGTGAGTATGATGGCCATCATCACCAAGGAGAAGGTGCTAGAAAAATTGAAAGGTCTAAAGGCAGATAAATCACTTGGATCAGATGGGCTACACCCCAGAGTTCTGAAGGAGGTAGCTGAAGAGATAGTGGAGGCTTTAGTGGTGATCTTTCAGTAATCACTGGAGTCAGGGGGGGTCCCAGAAGACTGGAAAATTGCTAATATAACCCCACTGTGTAAGAAGGGAGTGAGGCAAAAGATGGGAAATCATAGGCCCATTATCCTAACCCTGGTCTTTGTTCAGATTTTGGAGTCCATTGTGAAGGATGAGATTTCTGAACTACTTGGAAATGTATGATAAAATAGTGCAAAGTCAGCATAATTTCATCAAGGGGAGATCATGCCTGCCAAATCTGTCAGAATTCTTTGAGGAGGTATTGAGCAGGTTAGTCCAAGGAGAGCCAATGGATGTTATCTACTTGGACTTCCAGAAGGCCTGTGACAAGGTGCCACACAGGAGGCTACTGAGTAGGGTAAGGGCCCATGGTGTTAGAGGCGAGGTGTGAGCATGAATAGAAGCTTGGCTGTCTGGCAGAAAGCAGAGAGTGGGGATAAAAGGGTCTTTGTCAGGGTGGCAGTTAGTGACAAGTGGTGTTCCACAAGGCTCAGCGTTGGGACCACAATTTTTCACTTTATACATTAACGATCTAGATAAAGGAACTGAGGGCATTCTGGCTAAGTTTGCAGATGATACAAAGATAGGTGGAGGGACAGGTAGGATTGAGGAGGCGGAGAGGCTGCAAACAGATTTAGGCAAAAGTGAGGACTGGAGATTAGAGTCAAGATTAGAGTGGTGCTGGAAAAGCACAGCAGGTCAGGCAGCATCTGAGGAGCTGGAGAATCGACGTTTCAGGCAAAAGGGGGCCGAAATGTTGGTTTTCCTGCTCCTCGAATGCTGCCTGACCTGCTGTGCTTTTCCAGCACCACTCTAATGCAGAAGGATTTGGACAGGTTAGGAGAGTGGGCAAAGAAGTGCAGCTGGAGTACAACGGGGAAAGTGTGAGGTCATGCACTTTGGTAGGAAGAATAGAGGCATGGATTATTTTCTCAATGAGGAAAAAATTCAGAAATCTGAAGTGCACAGGAACCTGCGAGTTCTAGTCCAGGATTCTCTCAAGGTAAACTTGCAGGTTGAGTTGGTAGTTAGGAAAGCAAATACAATGCTGTCATTCTTCTCGAGAGGATTAGAATATAAAAGCAAGGATGTACATCTGAGGGTTTACAAGGCTCTGGTCAGACTACATTTAGAATACTGTGAGCAATTTTGGGCCCCATACCTCAGGCAGGATGTATTTACCCTGGAGTGGGTCCAGAGGAGGTTCATGGGAATGATCCCAGGGATGAAAGGCTTAACATTTGAGAAATGTTTGAGGACTTTGGAGTTTAGAAGGCTGGTGGGGGTATCTAATTGAAACATGCAGAATACTGAATACCTGGACAGAGTGGACATTGGGAAGATGTTTCCATTGGTAGGAGAGACTAGGACCCAAGGGCACAGCCTTAGAGTAAAGAGAAGACCCTTTAGAATGGAGATAAGGAGACACTTCTTCAGCCAGAGAGTGGTGAGTCTATGGAATTCAATGCCACAGAAGGCTGTGGAGGCCAGGCCATTGAGGTATTTAATACGGAGATAAATAGATTCTTGAGTATCAAGAGGATCAAGGGTGACGGGGAGAAAGCGGGAGAATGGGGTTGAGAAATTTATCAGCCATGATTGAATGATGGAGCAGTTTGATGGGCTGAATGGCCTCATTTCTGCTCCTATATCTTATGATCTTATATGCTAGCAATGTTTAAGAGGCATTTAGATAGAAACATGAACAGGCGGAGATGGATGCGAACTATCCACAGGCAGATATTATTAGTTTAGAAAGGGTCTGTTTCTGTGGTGTACTATTCCATGTTCAGTGTACATAAAATGCAATGAACCGTTATTGTTTATTGAGATTGAACCTCTTTCTCGCTGATGACATAGTCGGGACATATTTCCTCCCGAATTGGCAGCAGTGAATGTACCCATGGATCCCAGATGGTTCATGTAGGTTTAACCCTGACTCCACAGGAAAGAAGCAACCTTTATAAGAGGAGCACTTGCTGGCAACATTCCTGAACAACTCAGCTCCAACTGTAAGGATGTTCCTGCTAATTCTGAAGTCCCAGCATCAGGGAAATAGTTTTGGTCTGTTCGTGTTTTCTGAATGCGGCCTCTGAGAAGTGGGAAAATAGAGCTGCATGTGTGCTGATAACACTGCAGCCTGGTACAGATGGACACATACTGAGGTTTGAAGTGTATTGTCTGCTGGATCTAATTACTCATGATCGATTGCCATGTAAATTACGATGGATGAATTTAGAAGAGCCATATGTTGTGTTCAGCTGTGAGACACGCACTTGTGGAGTCAGGATCTATTACGACTGATACTGAGGATGGAAGCAGCAGCTATGTATATATAGAGCTGTCACACCCAACAGGAGTAGACTTTCCTATGTGCACCTTGACAATAATGGACCATTAAATAGTGATGGGGCTGAGCTGGAAGAAATTAGGACATTGGGAACTACTGTAGACAGTGCTAATAGGTGAAGAATAAATAATTATACCCCTTTTTCCAACAGAATAATTTGTTTGTGTTGTCCAGACCACAGATACTTCTAAAGTCACAGTCAATCATCACAATCAGAAGCTACACTCAGCTGATTCTTAACTCCTGATATTTATTTTAAAATTCCTTTGCACCCAAAAAGGGTTATTATATCCTTTGGGATGAGTTGAATGATCAGGCTGAATGACAGAGCAGGCTCAAAGGGCCAAATGACCTACTCCTTCTCCTATTTTCTACATTTCTATTTATCTACAGATTGTAAGTGTGACATCAAAGTTTTACGGGACTGTTTAGTTTGAATTGTTACTGTGCAGTCCAGAATAGTCCCAGCGAACCAGGTTCAATGCCCATCCTAGTCAGAGGAGATGGCTGACCTGACTCCTTATCCCTTTCCTGAGGGTGCAAGGCATTGAAAAACCAACCCCCAACAACAGCAGACAGCTCAGGATAAAGCAGCAGCAGGTAATGGCCCAAAAGCTTGGACCAAGCAAGCATAGACTGGTAACCCAGAGGCCTGGGCCACTGCAGGTGGTGGAATATCAATTTCCTTTTCCCTTTGTTCATTTGCGGGATTTATTGCCCAGAGTGCAGTTAAGAGTCAACCACATTGCTATCGGTCTGGAGTCACATGTAAGCCAGACCAGGTAAGGATGGCAGATTACTCCCCGAGAAGATAGTAGTGAGCCTGATGGGGCTTTCCCAACAATCAACAATGGATTCATAGTCATCATTAGACTGTTAACCATCATTAGGTGGGTCATGGTCATCATTAGACTGTTGAGGAGAAAGTGAGGACTGCAGATGCTGGCGATCAGAGCTGAAAATGTGTTGCTGGAAAAGCGCAGCAGGTCAGGCAGCATCCAGGGAACAGGAGAATCGATGTTTCGGGCATAAGCCTGAAGAAGGGCTTATGCCCGAAACGTCGATTCTCCTGTTCCCTGGATGCTGCCTGACCTGCTGCGCTTTTCCAGCAACACATTTTCAGCTCATCATTAGACTGTTAACCATCATTAGGTGGGTCATGGTCATCATTAGACTGTTAACTCCAGGTATTCAATGAACTAGGATTCCACCATCTGCTGTGGCAGGATTTGAACCCGGGTCCCCGGAACATTATTTGGGTCTCTGGGTTAACAGTCTAGCTACAATATGACCTGGCCACCACCTCCTCATTCAGAAAATAACTCTGCAATGGTGACTGTGATAACTCTCATCAATTGTTATAACAACCCATCCAGTTCAGTGAAGTCCTTCAGAGAAGGAAATCTGACTTCCTTACCTGATCTGGTCTATGTGTGACTCCAGGCCCAGAGCAATTTGTTGACTCTTAACTGCTCTGTGAAGCAAGGCACCCAGTTCAGGAGGCAGTTAGGGTCAGGGAATAAATGCTGGCCTTCTTGTTGAAGCCCACATCCCCTGAAAGAGCAAATATTTTAAAAAGTTTACATAAACATTCATTGCCCATTGATTGGAGACAGCACAACACTGTCTGAGGAATCGGATGTTAAGTGTTGGGATTGTGTTGCTGGAAAAGCAGAGCAGATCAGGCAGCATCCGAGGAGCAGGAGAATCGACGTTTCGGGCCGGAGCCTTTCATCAGGAATCCAATCAAAGTTCGGACAATAGCCCAAAATGTCAATTCTCCTGCTCCTCGGATGCTGCCTGACCTGCTGTGCTTTTCCAGCACACACCCTCAACTTTGATCTCCAGTATCTGCAGACCTCACTGTCTCCCGATTGGATGTTAAACCCATCAACCTAGCCCTCTGCTCTCTCGGGTGGAATTGTTGGGAAAAAGAGCAGGGCAGATTTCCCTGCGACCAGTGTCACAAAAACAGATAGACGGGTCACTATCTCATAATTCTCCGATGGGAGCTTGCTATGCACAAATTGGCTGTCCAGTTTCCATTATTACTGCAGCAAAGACACTTTTTAAAATACGTTCATTGGTTGTCTGCCTTGTTGGGTGCCTTGTGGTGGTGTGAGGTGCTATGTGAATGGAAATGCTTTCCTTTTGTTTGTTCATAGAATTGATACGGTGCAAAAGGAGACTATTCAGCCCATCATGCCTGCACTAGCTCTTCAAATGAGCATCTCCTTGTGCCCATCTCCTGCCTTTTCGCTATATGCCCGCACACAATTTCTATCCAAATAGGCATCCAATACCTCAATTGAAGCTGTCTCCCTGACATTTCCAGACAGTACATTCCAAACCCTAACTACTCACTGAGTGAAAAAGTTTTATTATCTCACATCACCCTTGCTCTGTTTGCATTTCACTTTAAATCAATATCCTGTTATTCTTGTTTCTTTTACGAATGGGAACAGCTTCTCCCTATCTATGATTTTGAAACCCTCTGTTAACTCTCCTCTCAGTCTTCTTTCCAAGGAGAACATTCCCAACTTACAGTCATTCAGCATGGCAACAGACCCTTCGGCCCAACTTGTCCATGCCGACCAAGTTTCCGAAACTAAACCAGTCCCATTTCCCTGGCCACGTCTCCCTAAACCTTTCCTATTCATGTACCTATCCACATGTCTATTAAATGTTGCAACTGTACCTGCATTACCACTTCCTCTGGCAGTTCATTCCACATACGGAGCAGCAAAAAAATTGCCTCTTGGGTCCCTTTTAACTCTTTCTCCTCACAGCTAAAAATATGCCCTCTAGTTTTGAACACCCCCTAACCTCGGAAGAAGACTTTGTCTGTTTACCCTGTCCATGTCCCCTCATGATTTTCTAAACCTCTATAAGGTCACCCCTCAGCCTCCAATGAAAAGAAAGTCCCAGATTATCCAGCCTTGCCTTGTAACCCAAACCCTCCAGACCTGCTCAATCTTAACCTATCCTCATCACTGAAGTTTCTCATTCCTGGAACCATTCTTGCTTCGCACAAATCTGTCCAATGTCGTCACAACTTTTCCAGTGAATTATGTGCTGATTAATTAAGAAAACTTGCCTGAGGCATTTGAGGTATCATAGTCGCTATTTAATCCACCTGAGCATATCTCAACACAACCCTGTGATGGGCAGGACTTGAGCCCAAACCTTTTGATCCAGAGAGTGGGAGGGACACTGCTCCTCAATGCTGATTGGCTCCCTGCAAGTTATGTGGGCAGTTGGCATGCAGGAAAATAGGAACAAAAGAACTGGAGTAGGCAGTTCAGCCCATCAAGTCTCCTCTGCTATCAATATGATCATGGCCAATCGTTTATTAGAATTGGCGAGCAGGGAAAGGCAAGAGACTGGGAATAGACAATAGAGATCGACACTCAGATGGGCACAGGTCAGAGCATGATGGGTCAAATGGTCTCCTTCTGCACAAACATGCTTCTGTGATTCATCCATTTCCACTTATATTGTCCCATGCTATCCCTTTTATGTCATTGGTATTCAGAACTGTATCTAAGCTTAACGTTAAACTTGCTTAACATCCGAGCTTCCCCAGCCCTCTGGGATAAAGATTTCCAAAGATTCACCGACCTCTGAGTGAAGACATTCCTCCTTTTCTCAGTCCGAAGTCCCTCTTTTGAAATGGTCTGCCCTTGTAATGAAAGCGTCGATCCTTTTCTGTGGCTGATATGCGAAATGAATGAATTCCCATGTGGTCTGTAATGTGAGAGTGACTTCTGGGAATATGGCCTTTCCGAGAGTCACAAAACCTCACCCTGGAGGTGGAAACGATAGACAGTTCCAGCGTCTTCATTTCTAACAAGCTTAGAGTTTGCAAACTATAGTCTGGGGAGATGAACAAATGACATGGCAAATGCAGCAGATTTGCAGTAGGAAATCTAGCTTCTAGAAAGACAACAGTAACGTTTTAGTATTAAATTGCATTTGAGATTAGTGTCCTATATGAATATAGGAGAAAGTGAGGACTGCAGATGCTGGAGAGTAAGAGTTGACAAAGGGTGGCGCTGAAAAAGCACAGCAGGTAAGGCAGCATCCGAGGAGCAGGAGAGTCGATGTTTCGGGCATAAGCTCTACATCAGGAATGTGGGGATGGTCTAAGGGGGCTGAGAGATACATTGGAGAGGGGTGGGGCTGGGGCAAGGTAGCTGGGAATGCGATAGATGGATGAAGGTGGGGGTTGATGGCGATAGGTCACAGAGGAGGGTAGAGTGGATAGGTGGGAATGCGATAGATGGACTGTTCAAGAAGAAGGGTTGGATCTGGGATAGGGTGGGGGGAGGGGAAATGAAGAAACTGATGAAATCCACATTGATCCCATGTGGTTGGAAGGTCCCAAGCCCGAAGATGAGGCATTCTCCCTCCAGGCGACGGGTGGCTAAAGTTTGGTGGTGGAGGAGGCCTAGGATCTGCATGTCCTTGGAGGAGTGGGAGGGGGAGTTGAAGTGTTCGGCCACAGGGCGATGGGGTTGTTTAGTGCGTGTTTCCCGAGATGTTCTCTGAAATGTTCTGCAAGTTGGCATCCTGTCTCCCCAGGATGTCTCCTGTAGGGGAGGCCACACCAAGAGGAACTGACACAGTAGATGACGTGTGTGGAAATACAGAAAAATCTATGTCGGATGAGGAAGGACCACACGTTTCAACATTGAAGTTTAAGTTTGATGGCTGCTTATCAGATTGAACAAAGGACTTGTTAAGATAATTAGGGACAACCTATCTGAAGTGGAAGAATGCACAGTGTTATGAGAAAGTGAGAGATTGGCATTAAGTGAAAAACTCATTCAGAGAGCTCACTCAGATACCATTTTCTGGATCAGTGGTGCTGGAAGAGCACAGCAGTTCAGGCAGCATCCGAGGACAGGCAAAATCGACGTTTCGGGCAAAAGCCCTTCATCAGGAATAAAGGCAGAGAGCCTGAAGCGTGGAGAGATAAGCTAGAGGAGGGTGGGGGTGGGGAGAGAGTGGCATAGAGTCGAGTTTGTTTCAGGACATGGTTGAAGAGCTTCAGGGCTGAGGAAATGACCTGGGAGTTGCAGTGAGAGAGAGACTCCCTGAGATTCTTGTAGAGAGAGGAGGAAAACTTCTTCAAGGCAGGCATCCTTGCAAGAGGATTCGCAGTAGGGTTAAAATCAACGAGGTAAAAACAATGACTGCAGATGCTGGAAACCAGATTCTGGATCAGTGGTGCTGGAAGAGCACAGCAGTTCAGGCACCTTTGGCCAGCCAAGGTTATTGAGTCAAAGTAGGTACCTAGATTGAGGTATATAGATTACCAAAGATCTCACTAAATGAGCAGACTGTGTCTGAGGGGCTGAGTGGTCTTATTCCTCTGATTCCTCGGTCCTGTCATTACAGGAGATGTTGAGTCATTCTGATGAAGGGTCTGTAGGCTAAAGCGTTCATGTACCCTTTCTACTTCCAGTGTTGCCCTTTGCATCTCGGGTATGCTGCTTTTCAATGTCTGACTGACACAAGCATTGCTGAGGATGAGGCGGCTGTTATTTTCATGTGCACCTATGGAGCTGGGCTGAATTTGAGGAATGTGTGGATGTGTTGGAATGTGCAACTGTCAAAAGAAAGCAGGTGTGAGTGCCTTTGTGTGTGTATTTAAATACAGGCCATTACCTAAACTCATTAAAGGAACAATCCTGTTTTTATAAATAGTCCACACACTCACTCTTACACACACATATATACACACGCACACACACATTCACTCACTCACGCACACATTCACTCACTCACTCTCTCTCACACACACATACACTCTCACACAGTCATACTCACTTTTCACATGCACACACACTCACACTCACTCTGTCACTCAAACTCACTCACTCTGTCTCACACACATACAGATACAGACACACACATACACATACAGACACACAAGCACAGACACACACACATATACAGACACACACATACACAACAGACATACACATACACATACATATACAGACACACACACACATACAGACACAAAGACACAGACACACTCACTCTCTCACTCAAACTCACTCACTCTGTCTCTTGCATGCACATACACATATAGACATACACACACACAGATACACACAGACACGCACGCACACACACACACACACACACACACACTCTCTCATGTACACACACCAGGAATGCTTGAATAAAACAAAGAAATGTGAATGCTGGGGTCACTGGGCTCGAAATGTTAACACTGCTTTCACTCTCTGCTGGACTTGTTGAGTTTCTCCAGCAATTTCTGTTTCGGATTGTGATAAGGAGTGCTTGCCTTCGGCTGCCTCTAGTGTTGAGATGTAGGTCCCTCTGAATCAGAGTGCAGCAGAGTTGTGATGGGTCCAATAGGGTCAGGAAGGAGACCTGTCACCCAAAACAAAGAGGAACCCACAAGCTTCAGTGACCAACCCCAGGGAGCTGCCGTGAGGATGGGAGGAGATGGAGTGGGATGTCAGGATGGATCCCAATCTGATTGAATGTGTTTCAACACTCCTCTGTAAAATCGCATGGTGGGCCTTGAACCCTGATTTTCGGACACAGAGCGAGGGACACTAACTCCTGCACTGGAAGCTTGCCTGCTGTTGTGATGAAGCCACTTATAGTGTTTAAAGCAAGAGGGTCACAGCGGACTCAAGACATTCAATCTACTTTCTCTCCACAGATGCTGAGTTTCTCCATGTTTGTTTAAAGAGTTTGTTAGGGAGCTCTCTTTAGACTCTTGGCAAATATTCGCAGGAGACAAGCAGCCCCTCTTAATACAGGCTGACTCGGGGCTGGTGGAGGTAAGGTTAGGCTGCATTTTGTGTGCAGAAAATCAGTTCCAAAGTGGCACTGAAGAGGTTCGGGGTTTGGGGCAGGGGGGAGCCTGAACTCCATTGCAGCGTTTCTCAGACAAAGCTGAACAAATTCCCAAAGTCTTTTCACTTGGTGGTGCAGAACCTGAGCGTTGCTGGGAAAGATAGAGACATGCTGTCAAAGCCGTTTTTGACTTTCTCTTCTTTATTTGTTCATGCACAGCGGGTGTCAGTGTTGGGGGCAGGGGTTGCACGGTGCCTCAGTGGTTAGCACCGCTGCCTTACAGCACCAAGGGGCTTGGGTTCGATTCCTGCCTCAGTCGAATCTGTGTGTGGAGTTTGCACATTCCCCCTGTACCTGAGTGGGTTTCCTCCCACAATCCAAAGATGTGCAGGTTAGATGGATTGGCCACGCTAAATTATCCATAATGTCCAGGGATTTGCAGGTTAGGTAGATTGGCCATGGGGAATGCAGTTTACAGGGATAGGGTAGGGGGGTTTGGGTCTGAAAGGGATGCTCTTCAGAGGGTCAGTGTGGACTAGATGGGAAGCATGGCCTGCTTCCACACTGTAGGGCATTCTATGATTTATGGCCTGTCCCTAATTATCTAGAGGTAATTCAACCACTCTGCTGTGGGCCTGGAGTCACATTTGGGCCAGACCAGGTAAGGATAGCAGTTTCCTTCCCTGAAGGTCATGAGTGAATTAGATGGGCATTGCAAGCATTGGACAATGGCCATCAGTAGGTTTCCTGCAGTAAAGGATATCAGTGAACCATGCGTGTTTTTATAACAATAGTTACATAGTCCCTGTTAGGCTGCTTTTAATTCCAGATTTTAATTGAATTCAACTTGAACCATCCGCCATGGTATGATTTGAATGTGTAGCTTGCAGTTTTTACATTGTTTGCCCAGGGACAATGGCAGTACCATTATCATGGTCTTGGCGAGGGACTATGTAGTGTGCACCAGTACCCTCAAAGCTTCTCACCATAGATGGGCTCCACAGGGGCAGGGGTGCATTATTTACCCCACTGACGATTTTTGGACCCGGTTCCCTTTTTGATTTTTGGGGCTTTTCTTGTTACAGTAACCCTGATGAGTAGTGTGTTTATCAAGAGGTGTTTTGTTAATTTGTTAATTGGGTTACTGATTTAAACTGCTTTGCCTACATTTAATGTGGTGTGCAAAAGGAGCAAGGATAATGTGGGAAAAAAACTTTATCCCCCAGTAACTTTGGGTCGAGAATGCACTGCCTGAAAATGTGGTGGAGACAGATCCAAATGAGGCATTGAAGAGGGTATTAGATGGTTATTTGGATGGAAATACACGCAGGAATATGGGGGAAAGCAGGAGATTGGCAGTAGGGCCAAATGATCTCCTTCTGCAACGTAAAACACCTATGATTGGGTTTCTTTTTAAAATGATCTTAATATATGAAACATATGTTATGGTGAGCGATGCTGATGCCCTTGACCTAGTGATTGAGAGGCCCACAATATAATCTGGGAACATGGGTTCAAATTCATTAATACTTCAACTCGTTCATAAATTCAAAAACGAAATCTGAAATTTTAATCTTCCCTTGGTGATGCATGGATATAAAAACCCAACTAATGCCCTTTCGGGAAGGAAATCTGCTGTCTTTCCATGCCCTGACCTACATTGTATTTTATTCATTTGTAGAATGGAGGTATCACTGGCTGGCCAGCAGTTATTGCTCATCCCCACTTGCCCTCAAAGCAACTTTGTAGTGATCGGGACAACTGAATGGTTTGCTGGGCCATTTCAGAGGGCAGTTAAGAGTCAACCACATTGCTGTGGGTCTGGAGTCACATGTAGGCCAAGTCAGGACAAGCAGGAGGCTGGAAGAACACAGCAAGTCAGGCAGCATCAGGAGGTGGAGAGGTCAATATTTCAAGTACTGAAGGTGGGGGAAGGGGGCAGCTGCAGGTGAAGGTGGGGGCAGAGGTTTGGGTGCAGAAGATTTCCTTCCCTGATGGGCATTAGTGAACCAGATAGGTTTTTCTGACAACGGATTTGTGGTCAAATTCCAGATATTTGTATTTTGAATTCAAATTCCACCATCTGCTGCAGCAGGATTCAAACCTGGGATCCCAGAACATTAGCTGAGTATCTGGACTAACAGCCGAGCGATAATACCACTAGGCTCTCGCCTCCCCCAACCCCCTGTGACTCCAGATGCAGAGCAAACCTCCCCCTGAAATGGCCCAGCAAGCCACTCAGTTCAAGGGCAGGCAATAAGTGCCAGTCACACCCCCATATACTTTTAAAGAATTAGAAAAAGAGGCAGTTTCCTTAGTTGGCGAATCAAAGCACAGTTTTACAAAGTGGCCTAGGGAAAAGAGGAGGGGTAATGTTTTTTTTTATTTGCATTGAATGAGAAATAAGACTTTTGATGGGTTTCTTCCCTTGTGGTGAAGGGAAATTTGATTGCATTTCTCTGGAAAGTATTTACTGGAAATCAGCTGTCATCAGTGCCTGAGCACTTCCAATCTCTTTAGCATTTAAATGAGATGCCTGTGGGATGGTACATTTCTGCAAAGAGCCCCAGTGACTGGGGACACACTGCTTGTGGATCTGACCAAGCAGGATCTGAATTTCCCAGCCTCTGACTACAACCTCCGTTCAGTGTCTATTACCATGCCTGCAATCCAGATGAGGAGCTGAATTAAGGGTGAGGAATGCAGTATGTGAATTCTCTTTCTCTCTCTCTCTCTCTCACTCTCTCTCTCTCTCTCTCTCTCTCTGTTTCTTTTGTATTTAGTCCTTTATTTTGTATTTGACGTAGTCCAAACTTGACAATGTTTACCTGACGAGACTTGCCATATCATGCAATGCACAGTGCGTACAGGGGTTAAATGAGAGGCGTTTTAGCCAAATAAGTTCATAATATTTATCTGTTAAATAATCTCAGACATCTTTGCACAGCCAAACGACTCCACATTAAATTCCCTCCCCCTACTTTTTAACTAATTAGACACAAGGGACGAGGTTTAAGTTAAGATCATGTAGGAAGCTCAGTTAGATCCTGTGATTTTCAAAATGTTCTTCATTTATCACAGTTAATGCCACTGGAGCAGAAATCCAGACCCAGGCTAATGCTCTGCTGACAGTGGTTAAATCCCACCACAGTACTTAGTGGAATTTAAATTCAATCAATAAATCTAGAATTAAAAGCTGGTCTCAGTCAATGATAACCATAAGACTATCGTCAATTGCCATAAAGACGGTCAATTGCCGGTTTATGAATATCATTCAGGGAAGGAAATCTGCTGTCCCTCCCTGGTCTGACCGTCACATGACTCCAGACCCATGGTGACTTGGTTGACTCTCACCTGCCCGCTAAAGTGGCCAACAAGCCTTTCATTTTAAGGGCAATTCAGGATGTGAAATGAATGAGGCCAGGCCCAACATACCCTCCATGAATGTAGAAAAAAGCACATTCAAGCCAAGAACGGTGGGTCAGTCTCGTCTCGACCTTGGGATGGTGGCTGAACGTTGAGGGTTACAATCACACTGTGGAGCTGAGTACAGCCAACTCGGCTGACTCAATACTGGGTGATGAATGCAGTATGTGAATTCTCTTTCTCTCTCTCTCTCTCTGTCTCTTTTGTATTTAGTCCTTTGTTTTGTATTTGACGTAGTCCAAACTTGACAATATTTACCTGACGAGACTTGCCATATCATGCAATGCACAGTGCGTGCAGGGGTTAAATGAGTCAGGCTGCGCGATGGTGGATTAACAGAGATGCATAGATTGAGCCTCAGGCCATTGTGAATGTCAAAGATTGGGGGTGTCTCCTCCCTGTCAATACTCTCTTGCATTTATATAGCTGTCTGCCTGTCTCCAGGGAGGCCTGGCGACACTTGGGGCATCCATCTGAATGCCCAGGTTGCCTTCTGGTCAAAGAAGGCATGAGCATTGAAAGATGGCACCGCGAAAGGGGCTGGAACCCCCAGATTCATCTGGGGCCGTCTGGTTCCTGCATTGAAAATTCAGTCCCAGACCACAGAAAAGAGATGTTTGGACAGGCAACCAAATCTTAATCAGGGAGTTGAATCTTAAAGAGTATCCTGAGAGGAAGTGGGAAGAGTTTTAGATAAGGGAATTGAGATCTCAGTCTGTCATATGGTGGTCGTCTTCAATGAAGTTGGGTACACTTTAATACTGAAGAGAGGTTTCATGGAATTGGAAGTATTTTTTCAGTTAACTATTCATTCACATTCTAATAACCATATACAGAACAATCTCGATTAACCGAAAGAGACGGGTATGGAGTACTTTGTCCGGATAACTGAGAGTTTCGACAACGAATTGTTCGGATAATGGATAGCGTTTTTACGGGACCTTGAGATCTTGTTCAGATAACCCGAAATTCGGATAATTGATGTTCAGATAGCCAAGGTTGTTCTGCACACTTAGCATAAGGTCTACTCTGTTACATCTCTCTTTGGAGTCTTTCTAACACCACAACCGATGTTGCTTATGATGAATGTCGTCACTATTACCCCCTTACCTTCAGGACAAAAAGGTACAAGGTGGAGGAGTAGGCTATTCGGCTCCTCAGGCCCTGTTCTGCTATTTACTATGATGATGGTAAATCTGATCTGATTACTCCACAGTGCTGCTTACCCTGATAACCTTTCACCCACTTGCTTTACAGGAATCAATCAACCTCAGGCTTTAAAAGTATTCACAGCATTAGCTTCTTGAAGAAGAGTGTCCCAAAGACTCACGACCCACTTATGCAACTCCTGAGAAAAGATTGTGTGCATGTGCACACACCCCCCTCCCTGTTCTAGAAGGCAGATGCAATGTTATAATCACTGCCCCATCTGGATGGGTACATGAATAGAAAGAGTTTTGAGGAATATGGACTGGGTGCTGGCAAATGGGACTAGATTAATTTAGGATATCTGGTCAGCATGGATGAGTTGGACCAAAGGGTCTGTCTCTGTGCTGTACATCTCTATGGCTGGCACTATTTATTTTGGCTCTCAGGGTCACGTTCCAATTCCTTTTACCAAATAAAATAATAGGATCAATTTGGAGGAAGTAGCAACAGCGATCCTGGTTAAGCAGGTCTTTATCATTTTAAAAGGGGGAATTCCAGCTCTAGTACTCTCATCTCCTCCGGGTGCGGAAGTAAATAAATCACTTGAACCTGCTGCCACTGTTGGGAGAAACATAGAATCTAGGAGCAAGACTAGGTGCTTCAAGCCTGCGCTGCCATTCAACATGATCATGGCTGATCCTCTATCTCAACAGCGTCTTCCCATGTCCTCCACATGCCCCTCGATGCCTTTAATATCTACAAATATGTATCTATCAGTCAGTGGAGGACCAGGTTTTTAAGGTCATTCGGCAGGTGAGCCAAAGGAGAGATGGGGAGAATTTTGTTCTTATGCAGCACGTTGTGTGATCTGGAACGTGCTGCCTGAAAGGGTGGTGAGAGCAGGATCATTGAGTCATTCTCAAAAGGAGCTTGGATAAATGTTCTTAAAAAGAGAGTGAAGGGCAATGGGGAAAGAGCAGACATTGGGGGCACTCAGTTTGTACTGACTCAGTGGTAGCAGGATGGCCTTTGAATTCGAAAGTTCCTGGTCCGAATCACACTCCAGGTCTCCCAGCACAAGGACAGAGAGGAAAACGTGCAAGAACTGTGGATGCTGTAAATCAGAAGCAAACATAGAAATTGCAGGAGAAGCTCAGCAGGTCTGGCAGCATCTGTGGAGAGAAATCAGAATGAATGTTTCAGGTCCAGTGACCCTTCCTCAGATTGGAGACTGCCACGTTACTGCTTTTGTGAGGGAGTGCTGCACTGTCTGAGGTCCCCAGGCATTAAACTGGGGCACTGCCTGCCTCCTTAGCTGGGTATATAGGATCCCACGGCATTCTTTTAGAGAGGAGAAGGGGGCATTACTCCTATCTGCTACTCCTCCCTCGGAAACGTCGCAGGAAGAAGAAAAGTAGATGATCTGCTCGCTGTAGCGCGTGGGAACCTGCACTTGTTACACCGCCCCGGTGACTGTCTTTAAACAGAGATGGTCAAGCACTTTGAAACATCCAAAGGTTGTGAGAAACACTGCCTAAACACATGGCTTCATTGGAAAGCTGTTTAAAGTCACCGGTACAGGTATAATGGGCTAAATAGCCTCATTCAGTGTTGTAGGGTTTTGATTTAGTGGATGTGTTTAATTGACATAAGAGGGGTCTTCATTCCTTGTTGCCGAGACAGTACCACAAAGCACTATAACAGCGCTTGTACTTTTAAAAATTTTAATAGTAATTTATTGTCACTTGTTTTTTTGCAAAAGATACAGTGAGAAGTGTTTTAGTCACTATATTCTGGTACCTATATTAATAGCAGAAATCATAAATTTAAAAAACTTAAGACAAAGTCCATCTTTGTTTAATTCACATTCTTCACTGCTGCAGAAAGCCAACACTGAAGCCTCTGGAATTCCGGCACGGTGGCTCAATGGTTAGCACTGCTGCCTCACAACGCCAGGGACCTGGGTTCGATTCCAGCCTCGGGCAACTGTCTGTGTGGAGCTTGCACATTCTCCCCGTGTCTGTGTGGGTTTCCTCGGGGTGCTCGGGTTTCCTCCCACCATCTGAAGATGTGCAGGTCAGGGTAGTTTGGCCGCCGGACCCACCAAGTCACTGAAGCTCCAGAAGCAGACCACATTCTGCAGCACGAGGCTGCAATGGCCAGGAGGAGTGGATCACACAGCCATCACTGCTGCAACAGCCTTAGCCGACTGCTACCTAGTGACAAAAGGCTCATGGGTGTACAAGCTGAACGCTGGCTGTGATATGCCTCTAGAGTTGAACAGCTCGCTGATGCATATCTTGAATATTGAGTACCCATAGGATGAACTTTCACAGCTGGAGAGGGAAACTCCAAGCATACAGTCTAATTTGGAAAGTCCCTTTCAACATTCTCATAATTCCACCCTATTTAAAACGTTGGCGTGTTGTAAGTTTTGGCCACACCTCAGATTTTGTTTTGATATACAGTATTGTTACCCTTCACTGGGGTAAGGCACTGGAAATCAAGACCCACTATCTGATTTTCAGACTCAGATTGATGGAAATTATGGATCAGGTTTGTTCAATTCTAGCTACATTTAAATAATTAAACTGAATTAATTCAACTCTGCAAATTAAACCTCTGAACCCTTTATAAACAACTCACACATGCGCACACAAACACTTAAGGAGACATACGCAGATACATACAAACATACACAAACACGGACTAGCACAAGCACACAGACACAAACGTAAACAAGGGGGTAAAGTGCACATTGGCAAAGGGAAAACTGGTAAAACAGTTCCCTGGTCCTTGTTCACCAGATCTGCTGGGTTAGTTCTTGCTGATCTGAAGGTTTATCCTCAACTTTCCTTTTTGCAAATGTTTCTCCTTGCTTTCAAGAGGCACAGGGTGGCTGGGTCACTTATGAAAAGTCTGTAACTTATCAAATTCAAACTTACAGATTGTAGTATATGCTGAAGGAGAGATAAGCTGGTTTTCTTCAGGTTTAAAGTGGCATACTGCAGAGAACTGAGAGATCTCCTCTGGTCTGAACTAACTTCTGTCTGTCTTGCTCATAGGAGAAAGTGAGGTCTGCAGATGCTGGAGATCAAAGTTGAAACTTTATTGCTGGAATAATTCTGTATGTCTTGCTCATAGCCCAACCTGGTCAGCTACCTGACAGCCAATCACATAGCTGTTGTCAGGCAAAGGACCTTTGTCATTGATAATTGGTCCCTCTTTGATAAACCAGTCAGCTTCACTTTCAAACAACCCCTCAGCTCCAGTTTGTCAGCACGTTGCTGGAGCACAGCTACACAGGCAGAGTTATTGAATTCCTTTACTTTCAAATCACGTAGCAATCCTCATAAACTGGTTTCAAAAAGTGCTTTCTCATTTCTGTCTACAGTTTTAAAAAGGCATGTTTGTTGCAGCCTGCCTGGAGCGTGTGATCTGGTGTCACTGAGTCAGCTATAATATTACATCCATCTCCCAAGTTGTTTCCTGTAAAACAGGAAATGTGTCAGTCAAATACTTTGTTCTTAGGCTCTCACAAACAGCAATGTGACAATGACCAAATCATCTCGTCTAGTCAACGATTATTTGGAACTTTGGAACAGTATCTTTTAATTCAAAGCCTCATCCAAAAGATAATCCACTCCCTGAGTACCGTACTAAGGTATTGGCCGTGGTTTTGTGTTCAGGTCTCTGGCGTGGGGCTTGAACTTTGAACTTTCTGATTTAGTGTCAAGAGTGTGACCCACTAGGCCATGGCTAACAGATTACTTTTTTATCAGACCAGGCTAAGTAACTCACCTACTGACTCCATCTACAAGGCACAAGTCAGGACTGTGATGGAATACTTGCCTGGGTGGGTGCAGCTCCAACGACACTCAAGAGGTTTTACACCATCTGAGACAGAGCTACTGTTTGATTGGCACTCCATCCACCACCTTCAACATTTACTCCCTCCATCACCAGCAAGGCTAGAAGTGCCTAGCATCTACAAGATGAACTGCAGCAGCTCCTTCAACAGCACCTTCTAAGCCTAAGGCCACTAACGAGGGCAGGAGGTTCCCCTGCAAGCCACATATCATCCTGGAGGTGACTGACCTTGTGTCAAAATCTTGGCTCTCCTTCCCTGTTGTATTCCTGTACCCCAAAAACCACAGCGGTCCCAGAGAACAGCTCACCGCCAGCTTCTCAAGGGCAGTTGGTGATTGGTAGTAAATGCAGACCTCTCCAACAAGGTCCACATCCCACCCAAAAAAGTAATCAATAAAAAGGCTGAATGAGGGAATCTTCACAAAAAACAAAATGCTGTGGATGCTGGAGATCTGAAAGAGAAACCGAGGGAGAAACTCAGCAGGTCTGGCAACGTCTGTAGAGAGAAACAGAGCCAACGTTATTAGTAGTCTGGTTTGGCTTTTGTTCGGAACCCAAAGGTGAAAGGGATATTTAAAAAAAAACTGCAGGCCCAAGTAAAAGACCAGGAGACTGTGGGACTAATTGGGTTGCTGTCACAGAGAGGAGGCGTTCTGGGCTAACAGACCTGTAAGTGATCCACTCTCGTAATATTGCATCAGTTTTGGTTGCAGATGGAATTTAATGCTGGTAAATGTGAGGTTTGGATACGCTTTGGAAGAAGCAACACACTATGAATGGCAGATACCAGGAAGCTCAGAGGAACAGAGGGATATTGGAGGTTATTGCCTACAAAGCCCTGAAGGTGGCAGGACAGGTTAATAGGAGGGTATTCAGGACACTGCTGTTTATCAGCTGAAGCATGGAGGAGGGAGGTCATGTAGGAGCTATACAGGACTGTAATGAGGTCTCAGCTGGAGCAGTGTGTGTAGTTCTAGTCACTGCAGGAAGGATGTGATTGTACTGGGGGGGGGTGGGGAGGGGATTCACCAGGATGCTACCTGGGATGGAGAATTTTGGTGTTGAAGGGAAGCTGGATAAGCTTGAGTTGTTTTCTATAGAACTGAGCAGGTTGATGGGGGACCTGCTTCAGGTGTGTAAGATTATGAGGGGCATGGACAGTGTGGATAGAGGGCAGCTGCTTCCTTTAGTCAAAAGGGCAAGAACAAGGGTGCATAATATTAAAGTCAAAGGCAAGGGGTTATAGGGGATTTGAGGAAAAACCTGTTCACCTGGAGGGTAGTGTGGGTCTGGAATGTACTGCCTGGGAGTGTAGTTTAGGAGGAAAACCTCATAATCCATTTAAAAAAATGGATGAGCGCTTGGAGTGTCATAACATTTGAGGCTGTTGGCCTAGTTCAGGAAAGTGGGCCTGGTGTAGGCCGCAGTATAGTTTTCATGGTGCAGACTTGATGGGCTGAAGGGCCTGTTTTATGACTCAATCCACAGGCTCGCACTGGACTCATCAATGCTGTGCATTATCAGTGCTAGGACGGAACAAGGGCCCTGCGGTTTTGAAAATTTAAGCTTTTTTTGGCATAAAGACGGCAAATTGTTGATGGATTCCAGCTGATGTTTGCTGTCAGGAAGCTCAGACAGTTGGTGATAATTTGCAATTGCAGTGCCCACTGTCATTGTGGTTGGAAAATATGTACGAACAGGAAAGGCTTTTATAACATGCTGTAAATTGATGCCTTTTAAAAAAAATGCTAGTTAGCAAAGTTCATCAGCATTGCATCTAGTCACAAATTTTATTGCTATCCACTGAAAGTTGTTTTCTAGTGAATATCAAAGTAAATTTCTCAGTATGGCTATCCCAATGCAACTAATAGGATATAGTATCCGGTCCGATTATGAAATTTTATTGCAGCTGACTGCCGTCAGAGCCATAATTGTAATTATTTATTATTGTTTGATTGTGCAGAAATTGTGGAATTATGAAAAAAGAGAAAAGCTGTCAAATTCTCTTCGATTAGCACTGATCAGGACTGAATCGCAAGAATACCAAATTTCAAGGAGAACAACAATGCATGAAAAGAGAATGCTGATTGTTTGAGGTATTACCCGGAAGAATACACCAGGGAACACACAACTATACCACACTATTGTTTAAATTTAAACCAGGCAGGTGGACTCTGATTGATGTAGGTGCTGCCATATGAAAGGTGGCAGGGAATAGATTAGATTAGATTAGATTAGATTACTTACAGTGTGGAAACAGGCCCTTCGGCCCAACAAGTCCACACCGACCCGCCGAAGCGTAACCCACCCATTCCCGTACATTTACCCCTTTACCTAACACTACAGGCAATTTAGCATGGCCAATTCACCTGACCTGCACATCTTTGGACTGTGGGAGGAAACCGGAGCACCCGGAGGAAACCCACGCAGACACGGGGAGAATGTGCAAACTCCACACAGTCAGTCGCCTGAGGCGGGAATTGAACCCGGGTCTCTGGCGCTGTGAGGCAGCAGTGCTAACCACTGTGCCACCGTGCCGCCCATCAATAGTGGACCCCAAGCTTTTGTTCAGTGGCAAACTATGCAAAGCCTGCACATGTTCTTTCTGTTTGCTTGTTCTCCCCATTGAGATTTGGTGTTCTTGCAATTCTGTCCTGAGAGCTACAAGATGAAAAGCTGCAACAGCATGTCTCTTATTCAGCAATAATTTGTTGTCTTGTGAACTCCTCTGAAACGTGCTGTATAAATAGACCTTCTTTGTTTCCTTCCCTCCTTATTTCCACGCTCACTGAAAGCTTAAAGTAACAAAACAATTAAACCATGAGTTATCTTTGGCCAGAACGTATCACCACTCTGATGTTTGCAAAGGTCAGGAGCAAGGATCATTCCTGGCCAGGGGCCAGAATAGGCCATTCATCCCCTTGGCCTGCTCCCCCTTTCAGTTAGCACGTGGCTGATCGTAGAATCATAGAATACCCACAATATGGAAGCAGGCCATTCAGCCCATCGAGTCCACACCAACCCACTGAAGAACATCCTACCTAGACTCACTGCTCAAGTTGACATCCTGTCATACTACTAGTTGTGTCTAGTCTGCTATTATTCAATGTTTTGATTGAACTGAGTTAAAAATCACAACACCAGGTTATAGTCCAACAGGTTTAATTGGAAGCACTAGCTTTCTGAACGCTGCTCCTTCACAACCACCTGATGAAGGAGCGTTGCTCCGAAAGCTAGTGCTTCCAAATAAACCTGTTGGACTATAACCTGGTGTTGTGTGATTTTTAACTTTGTACAGCCCAGTCCAACACCGGCATCTCCAAATCGTGATTGAACTGGATAGGGAGTTCAAGACTAATAGCCTACCACAAACACGTGCTTTGAGATGAACAATTCTATGTGGTAAAATATTTCCTATTGTTGTACAGACCCATTCCTGAAAAGGCTAGCACTCTCACTAGATTATTCTTTTCTTTGAGTGTTTCTGCCCCACTCTATATCACTTCCCAAACCAAAACAAATCTCATCCCCATCCTGAAACCTCTAATTGCCTGAGTACATCCAGGACTTCATTTTGCATGAGGAAGCTTTTCCTGCTTATCTCTTCAGCTCACCTTTTAAGAGAACTTGCTCAACTTTGATTTTCTCTCTGCCTTTCCTACTCAGGTCCCTCAATCCAATCACATCTCCATCTTCCATATTTAGCATCCCATCTGCAGAAGCATTTTGTTGTCGTCCTGTCTTCTCTAAACTCCACAATTCAGTGCCTTCGTATTTTACATTGTTTCCAACCTCTTGGCTGTCCATTGGTCCCATCTTATTTTCTCTTTAATTTGTTAATGGGATGAAGGCACATCTGGCTAGGCCAGCGTTTATCGCCCTATATCCTTAACTGCCCTGAAAAAGGTGGTGGTAACATACCTTCTTGAGTCCTTGGAGTACAGGTTCACCCTCAGTGTCGTTAGGGAGGAGGTTCCAGGATTTTGACCCAGCAGCAGTGAAGGAACAGCCCTATATTTCCAAATGAGGATAGTGAGTGACATGGACGGGACTTGGTAGTGTTCCCAAGTATCTGCTGCCATGTTCTTGAAGATGATAGGAAAGTGGAAAGTGCAGTTGAGGGAGATTTCAAATTCTCAATATATTCTCATCCTGATTTATTTGCATTGCTTCTTATGAGCAGTGATAGTTGGTATAGTTACCATAATAAAATCTAGAAACAGTAATGATCATTCAATATCCTTTAATGAAGGAGATCTGTCATCCTTACCTCGGCTGACCTTTATACAAATCCAAATCATATATTTCCTTACAGTGTGGAAACAGGCCCTTCAGCCCAACAAGTCCACACCGGCCCTCTGAAGAGCATCCCACCCAGACCCATTCCCCTGGTCTGTCACTGCATTTCCAATGGCCAATCCATTTGGCCAACACGCTGTGGGCAATTTAGCCTGGCCAATCCACCTAACCTGCACATCTTTGTGGGAGGAAACCAGAGCACCAGGAGGAAACCCACGCAGACATGGGGGAGAATGTGCAAACTCCACACAGACAGTCACCCGAGGGTGGGATCAAACCGGGGTCCCTGGTGCTGTGAGGCAGCAGTGCTAACCACTGGGCCCCAAAGCGAATATGTTTGAATCTTCACTGTTCTGTGAAACAGCCCAGGAAATTGTAAAGACGGTTCACCAACACTTCTTAAGGGCAATTAGGGACATGCAATGAACATTCGCCTTTCCAGTCTATAAGTGAATAAATGAAGGCAGTGGTATACTGTTGGAAATTTAGTCAAACTATTTGTTGTCTGGTCGACGAACCTGCAATGTTTTGATTGAATTTGATTTGGAATTCAAAACCAATAGCCTGGTACCAACACATCCTTTCAGATTAGCAATTCTATGTGGTGAAATATTTTCTGTTGCTGTAAATAACCATTTTCTGAAGGGGTTAAGACTCCGCACTAAATAATTCTTTTCTTTGAGTGTTGAATTGGCTGTTTTATTGATAAAGCTTCTCATCACCGATAAGGAGTGCTGTGTAAATTGAACCCAAGATCAACAGCTGAGCTCGCTGTCTGGACTTGACAAGAAGTCAGTGCTGGTTTGGTTACTCGATTTGCCACAACCCCATGACTCAGAGGCAGACGTGGAGACAGTAAACTCCTGTCTCAGAGCTGGGTTCACTGAGATTTGAGACTACACTGACTCAGTAGAGAAGCACATAATCCAGAATGATAAAACCAGTGCAGTAATAATGGGGAGCTGCAGTAATGATAATACCAATGCAGTACTGATGTGGAGCTGCAGTAAGGGTAATACCAGTGTAGTACTGATGGAGAGCTGCAGTGAGGGTAATACCAATGCAGTCCTAATGGAGAGCTGCAGTGAGGGTAATACCAGTGCAGTACTGATGGAGAGCTGCAGTGAGGGTAATACCAGTGCAGTACTGATGGAGAGCTGCAGTGAGGGTAATACCAATGCAGTACTGATGGGGAGCTGCAGTGAGGGTAATACCAATGCAGTACTGATGGAGAGCTGCAGTGAGGGTAATACCAATGCAGTACTGATGGAGAGCTGCAGTAAGGGTAATACCAATGCAGTACTGATGGAGAGCTGCAGTAAGGGTAATACCAATGCAGTACTGATGGAGAGCTGCAGTGAGGGTAATAGCAAGGCAGTACTGATGGAGAGCTGCAGTGAGGGTAATAGCAATGCAGTACTGATGGAGAGCTGCAGTAAGGGTAATACCAATGCAGTACTGATGGAGAGCTGCAGTGAGGGTAATAGCAAGGCAGTACTGATGGAGAGCTGCAGTAAGGGTAATACCAATGCAGTACTGATGGAGAGCTGCAGTGAGGGTAATACCAATGCAGTACTGATGGGGAGCTGCAGTGAGGGTAATACCAATGCAGTACTGATGGAGAGCTGCAGTGAGGGTAATGCCAATGCAGTACTGATGGAGAGCTGCAGTAAGGGTAATAGCAAGGCAGTACTGATGGAGAGCTGCAGTGAGGGTAATACCAATGCAGTACTGATGGAGAGCTGCAGTGAGGGTAATACCAATGCAGTACCGATTGGAGAGCTGCAGTGAGGGTAATAGCAAGGCAGTACTGATGGAGAGCTGCAGTAATGATAATACCAATGCAGTACTGATGGGGAGCTGCAGTAAGGGTAATACCAATGCAGTACTGATGGAGAGCTGCAGTGAGGGTAATACCAATGCAGTACTGATGGAGAGCTGTAGTAATGATAAGACCAATGCAGTACTGATGGAGAGCTGCAGTAATGATAATACCAATGCAGTACTGATGGAGAGCTGCAGTGAGGGTAATAGCAATGCAGTACTGATGGAGAGCTGCAGTAAGGGTAATACCAATGCAGTACTGATGGAGAGCTGCAGTGAGGGTAATACCAGTGCAGTACTGATGGAGAGCTGCAGTAAGGGTAATAGCAAGGCAGTACTGATGGAGAGCTGCAGTAATGATAATACCAATGCAGTACTGATGGGGAGCTGCAGTAAAGGTAATACCAGTGCAGTACTGATGGAGAGCTGCAGTAATGATAATACCAATGCAGTACTGATGGGGAGCTGCAGTAAGGGTAATACCAATGCAGTACTGATGGAGAGCTGCAGTGAGGGTAATACCAATGCAGTACTGATGGAGTGCTGTAGTAATGATAAGACCAATGCAGTACTGATGGAGAGCTGCAGTGAGGGTAATACAAATGCAGTACTGATGGAGAGCTGCAGTAAGGGTAATACCAATGCAGTACTGATGGAGAGCTGCAGTGAGGGTAATACCAGTGCAGTACTGATGGAGAGCTGCAGTAAGGGTAATAGCAAGGCAGTACTGATGGAGAGCTGCAGTAATGATAATACCAATGCAGTACTCATGGGGAGCTGCAGTAAGGGTAATACCAATGCAGTACTGATGGAGAGCTGCAGTAAAGGTAATACCAGTGCAGTACTGATGGAGAGCTGCAGTAAGGGTAATACCAGTGCAGTACTGATGGAGAGCTGCAGTAAGGGTAATACCAATGCAGTACTGATGGAGAGCTGCAGTGAGGGTAATACCAGTGCAGTACTGATGGAGAGCTGCAGTGAGGGTAATACCAATGCAGTACTGATGGAGAGCTGCAGTGAGGGTAATACCAATGCAGTACTGATGGAGAGCTGCAGTGAGGGTAATACCAATGCAGTACCGATTGGAGAGCTGCAGTGAGGGTAATACCAATGCAGTACTGATGGAGAGCTGCAGTAATGATAATACCAATGCAGTACTGATGGGGAGCTGCAGTAAGGATAATACCAATGCAGTACTGATGGAGTGCTGCAGTGAGGGTAATACCAATGCAGTCCTAATGGAGAGCTGCAGTGAGGGTAATACCAATGCAGTACTGATGGAGAGCTGCAGTAAGGGTAATACCAATGCAGTACTGATGGAGAGCTGCAGTAAGGGTAATACCAATGCAGTACTGATGGAGAGCTGCAGTGAGGGTAATACCAATGCAGTACTGATGGAGAGCTGCAGTGAGGGTAATAGCAAGGCAGTACTGATGGAGAGCTGCAGTAAGGGTAATAGCAAGGCAGTACTGATGGAGAGCTGCAGTAATGATAATACCAATGCAGTACTCATGGGGAGCTGCAGTAAGGGTAATACCAATGCAGTACTGATGGAGAGCTGCAGTAAAGGTAATACCAGTGCAGTACTGATGGAGAGCTGCAGTAATGATAAGACCAATGCAGTACTGATAGAGAGCTGCAGTGAGGGTAATACCAATACAGTACTGATGGAGAGCTGCAGTGAGGGTAATACCAATACAGTACTGATGGAGAGCTGCAGTGAGGGTAATACCAATGCAGTACTGATGGAGAGCTGCAGTGAGGGTAATACCAATGCAGTGCTGATGGAGAGCTGCAGTAATGATAATACCAATGCAGTACTGATGGGGAGCTGCAGTAAGGATAATACCAATGCAGTACTGATGGAGAGCTGCAGTAATGATAATACCAATGCAGTACTGATGGGGAGCTGCAGTAATGATAATACCAATGCAGTACTGATGGAGAGCTGCAGTGAGGGTAATACCAGTGCAGTACTGATGGAGAGCTGCAGTAATGATAATACTAATGCAGTACTGATGGGGAGCTGCAGTAAGGATAATACCAATGCAGTACTGATGGAGAGCTGCAGTAATGATAATACCAATGCAGTACTGATGGGGAGCTGCAGTAATGATAATACCAATGCAGTACTGATGGAGAGCTGCAGTGAGGGTAATACCAGTGCAGTACTGATGGAGAGCTGCAGTAATGATAATACTAATGCAGTACTGATGGAGAGCTGCAGTGAGGGTAATACCAGTGCAGTACTGATGGAGAGCTGCAGTAAGGGTAATACCAATGCAGTACTGATGGAGAGCTGCAGTAAGGGTCATACCAATGCAGTACTGATGGAGAGCTGCAGTGAGGGTAATACTAGTGCAGTACTGATGGAGAGCGGCAGTAAGGGTAATAGCAAGGCAGTACTGATGGAGAGCTGCAGTAATGATAATACCAATGCAGTACTGATGGAGAGCTGCAGTAATGATAATACCAATGCAGTACTGATGGGGAGCTGCAGTGAGGTTAATACCAATGCAGTACTGATGGAGAGCTGCAGTGAGGGTAATACCAGTGCAGTACTGATGGAGAGCTGCAGTGAGGGTAATACCAATGCAGTACTGATGGAGAGCTGCAGTAATGATAATACCAATGCAGTACTGATGGAGAGCTGCAGTGAGGGTAATACCAATGCAGTACTGATGGAGAGCTGCAGTAATGATAATACCAATGCAGTACTGATGGAGAGCTGCAGTGAGGGTAATACCAATGCAGTACTGATGGAGAGCTGCAGTGAGGTTAATACCAAGGCAGTACTGATGGAGAGCTGCAGTGAGGGTAATAGCAATGTAGTACTGATGGAGAGCTGCAGTAATGATAATACCAATACAGTACTGATGGAGAGCTGCAGTGAGGGTAATACCAATGCAGTACTGATGGAGAGCTGCAGTGAGGGTAATACCAATGCAGTACCGATGGAAAGCTGCATTAGTGGTAATACCTGCAGTACGGCATTTCCTGAATTGCCAGACATTAAAATGAGACATTGTTTTGATTTAGGTTTGTGTAAATTGTGAAACTGAACAGAAAGTCATTTCTTGTTAGTTTCTTACCCTTGGATCACAACATTATATATGTTTTCCTCTCATCTAATTCCCCTGTTTCCCAGCACTCATGTTTTTTAATATTATCAATTGAAACTAAATCAAACCCGTGTAAAATATGATAGCCCCCTTAGATGGTCACTGTAACAAAGATCAAAATAGATATGAAACATCGAGAATTTTAAATTAAAATTGGTCTTCAGGAATGATTATGTAGCCTTGCCCCTGTGTATGTATTGGTCATGGAAGTCTAGAGTCAACGGTATCCTTTTTAATGTGCTTGTTTAGACCATAGGCCTTGGTCTGTATAGCATATAATTAACATAGTGTTGATACAGTACACTGTTCTGATGAAGCATTGGGAACTGTATCAGATAACATTTATGACTTTAGCAACATCAATAATACACATTATCAACGTGTGATTAATTTACTGATTGAAGGACTTTGCTTCTGTAACCTTTTAACATGACCAAAATAAGTGCATGACAAAAGTACTGAGCTGACAGTAAAGTTGTAAGAAGGTGAAAGGGCTTCAGAAGAACAATGAAAGACAAAATAAAATATAGAGGGTGCAATTCCACAGAGAGTGCAGGAGTAGAGGGACTTGAGTGTATATGTGCACAGATCATTGCAGGTGGCAGGACAGATAAAGAGTAGTTAATAAACATATTCGCCACTTTTATTTAATATAAATGATTTGGATGTGAACATAGGAGGTATGGTTAGTAAACTGGCAGATGACACCAAAATTGGTGGTGTAATGGACAGCGAAGAAGGTTACCTCCGTTTACAATGCTATCTTGATCAGACAGATCGATGGATCGAGGAGTAGCAGATGGAGTTTAATCTAGATATGTGTAAGGTGCTACATTTTGGAAAGGCAAATCAGGCTGGACTTATGCACTTAATGGTATGGTCCTGGGGAGTGTTGCTGAACAAAGAGACTTTGGAGTGCAGGTTCATAGCTCCTTGAAAGTGGGGTCACAGATAGGCAGGGTAGTGCATTTGGTGTGCTTGTCTTTATTGAGTATAGGAGTTGGGAGGTCATCTTGCTACTGTACAGGACATTGGTTAGGCCACTTTTGAAATACTGCCCAAAAGGGTTTAGAAAAGATTTACAAGCATGTTGCCAGGGTTGGAGGATTTGAGCTACAGGGAGAGGCTAAACAGACTGGGGCTGTTTTTCCTGGAGCATTTGTAGCTGAAGGATGACCGTATAGAGGTTTATAAAATCATGAGAGATATGGATAGGATAAAAAGATAAGGTCTTTTTCCCAGGCTAGGGGAGTCCAAAACTAGTGGGCAGAGGTTTAAGGTAAGAAGGGAAAGATTTAAAGGGGATCTAAGGGGCAACCTTTTCATGCAGAGGGTGGTGTGTGTGTGGAATGAGCTGCCAGAGGAAGTGATGGAGGCTGGTACAATTGCAACACTTACAAGGTATCTGAGCGGGTATGTGAATAGGAAGCATTTAGAGGGATATGGGCCAAATGCTGGCAAATGGGATTAGATTAGGTTAGGATATCTGGTCAGCATGGATGAGTTGGACCGAAGGGTCTGTTTCCATGTTGTACATTTCTTTGATTCTATATAGAGTTCTTAGCTTTATTAATTGGGTCAGAGAGTACAAGAACGAGGAGGTGATATTAAACCCATATAAGACACTAGTTAGACCTCAGCTGGAGTAATGTGTACAGTTGTGGGCACCAAATCACAGGAAAGATGTGAACACACTGGGGAGAGTGCAGAAACGATTTACAAGAATTGTTCCAGGAGTGAGAAATTTAGATTGAAGAAATTGAGACTGTTCTCCTGGAAGAGATGAAGACTGAGAGGAAATCTGATGGAGGTTTTCACAATCATAAGAGGGCTGGGTAGAGTAGATCAGGAGAAGCTGTTTCGCTTGTAATAGTAAAAACAAGAGAGGGAATAGATTGACAGTGGCACACAAACAAAGTGAGGGTGATGTGAGGAAAAACCTTTTCGCCTAGCAAGCAGTTAGGCTCTGAAGTGTGCAGCCTAGTAATGTGGTGGATGCAGGTTCAATTGAGGCATTCAGGAGGGTATTGGATGGTTATTTGGATCGAACTGATGTGCATGGACATGAAAAAGCAGAAGATTGTCATTAAGCAACAGAACTGATGGGCCGAGTGTCCTCCTGCCCGTACCAATAGGCGTTTCTACTCAATAAATGCAAGTTCCTTCATTGTTAATTTGTAAGATGTTGCTGTTGTGGACAACCACATGCCTGTGAAGCAGCCATTTGTTGAAACGACACACTGAGATATTGATGTAGGAGATCTTCACATTGAGCGGTGGGATTGATGATGGTTTCTTGTGTCTGTTCCTTCTGTTCCAGGGACCCCTTGAAACTGCAGCAGCTGCAGAACCAGGTTTTGGCGGATCAGCAAGGCGGAGGTGGTTGGCCCAGTCAGCAGACGTTCTGTTTCCCACAGTGCTCGCCGCCCTCGAACCAGCTCACCCCTGCCCCCATGAGTGTGCTAAACCCCCACACTCCCGCAGCCATGCAACAGACAACCAGCTTCAATTACGCCCGACCCAAGCAGTTCATTGCCGCCCAAAGCCTTCCATCTTCTGCCGGCTACCTGTCTCCTTCCTCTGGCTCGTCAGGGTCTAACCTCTCCTCCCCCCTCTCCCCCCCAACCATGCACAAGCCCTTTAACCGGGTCACCCTACCTCAGCCCTGCCCGTCTGACTCCGACCAGCGCTACCTCACCTCCCCTTCCACACTGAGCCCCTCCTCCTCCTCGCCTCCCCTCCCTCCTCCACCGCCAGTTCTCACCCCTCCTGCTTTCTTCCCTCAGGACCCTTTCCCTCTGCCACCCCCGCCCCCGCCTCTCCTCGCTTCCCCCTCCCAGCTTCCCTGCCCGCCCTCCTCAGCGGGGAGGGCCTCCCCTCACTCTAGCCAATCGCCCAGTGCCTTCCTCAGCTCCGTGTTGCCGTCACAGGCCATTGTGTCACCCGTCAACGCATTGGGTCTTCCGAAGGGAGCCGTCGCCATGTAAGTAAACCTCAAGGTGCTCTCTCAGCACTTTATAATGTGTCTTCTGTCTGTTGTCCAACATTCCTGTAGGTAATAGATGAACAGTGCTCCCTCAGGGAAGGCAATGACCCTTGGTACAGTCACTGGGTTAGTAATCCAAGGGACCGGGCTGATGTAGCAACTTAGTCTAGATTAGAGTAGTGCTGGAAAAGCACAGCAGTTCAGGCAGCATCCGAGGAGCAGTAAAATCGACATTTCAGGCAAAAGCCCTTCATCAGGAATACAAGCAGAGAGCCTGAAGGGTGGAGAGATAAGTGAGAGGGGGTGGGGGTGGGGAGAAAGTAGCTTAGAGTACATTAGGTGAGTGGGGGAGGGGGTGAAGGTGATAGGTTGGGGGGGGGAGGGTGGAGTGGATAGGTGGGAAAGAAGATAGGCAGGTAGGACCAGTCATGGGGACAGTGCTGAGCTGGAAGTTTGGAACTGGGGTGAGATGGGGGAAGGGGAAATGAGGAAACTGTTGAAAGTCCACATTGATGCCACTTGAGTTTGAATCTCACCACGGCAGATTTAAATTCAATAAAAATTAGACATTAAAAATCCCTTGATCACAGTTGGTTATTGTAAAGTGCCCTGTGGGAAGGATATCTGCCAACGCTATGTAACTCCAGGACCCACAGGAATGGTCTTGACTCTTAACTGCCGTCTGCAATTTGAGATGGGCAAACGATGTTGGCCAAGGCAGACCTCTTCAAACTGTCAATCAACTCAGCCACTTTATAAGAGTTGTTTTTGATATTTTGAAAGCATTCAGTATGGGATCAACGAAGTTAACAGCCCTTGGGAAATGTTGCCATCAAAGCCAATAGAAACTGCAGGAACAGATGGTTACTTTTTTCCCCTAAGCTACACCAGATGGCCTGTCAATCAGAACCCTCCAGCAGCAGGTAACTGCTTTTCCCACTCAAACTGAAAACTGCACATTTTCTTTCTGAATTTGTCAGGGCTGAGGATTTAAATTCCTTCAGATGATCACCCATAATTAGAATTTTATCTATCCTTCATAAATATTCTATGTACATATGTGGCCTACGCACTACAAGTTAAGCCCTTGGAACAGTGAAATGAAGTTTGTTGAACTCAGCAGTAATTACAAATGGCTGTGCTGATTCCCAACTTACACCCTTCCCTCTGAAGACAAGACTGGGATCTGTCGGATTCCTCCATTTATAAAGGCCTCTGGAGTGCCTGAAATTCTGGGCTAAAGTGTCAAAGAAATGAAGTTGAGGCTGCCCATCTCCTCTGAAGAAGATCTAACCTTTCTGTGTCCTGCAGAACCCCGCAGAGTCTAAAGAGAAACAGCCGAACCTCTCGCCTGGCAACAGATGAGGAAATTCAGGGAACAAAGGACGCGGTCATTCAGGATTTGGAAAGGAAGCTACGGTTTAAGGATGACCGCTTGAGCAATGGCCAGGTAGGACTGTGGATTGGGAACAAAATACTCATGTTGCTGAATTTTCCAAACGGTATTCCACCTTGATGTCAGCTTCATCTTCAATCTTCAAACCTTCAAGGGATTGGAGTATTGAGTGGACTCCATTGAGCTATATGAAATAGAAGCACCATTCAGCCTCATTCCTGATGAAGGGCTCCTACCCAAAACGTCGATTTTCCTGATCCTCGGATGCTGCCTGACCTGCTGTGCTTTTCCAGCACCACTCTAATCTTGACTCTGATCTCCAGCATCTGCAGTCCTCACTTTCGCCCATTCAGCCCCTCCAGCCTTCCCCGCCATTCAATAAGATCATGTTTTGATTTCCACATTGCCAGCTAACCCCCCTCTCCCCGATAACCCTTGACCCTTCCCCAACACCTGACAAGAATCTTTCCATCTCTGCTTGAAACGTATTCAGTGACCTTGCCTTGTGCTGCCTTCTGAGGCAGAGAGTTCCCAAGTCACACGTTGCTGAGTGATGATTTTACTCCTCAGGCTCCTTGCCCTAAAATACATTAGTCTTGCTAAACTCAGTTAGAATTATAGAACCTTACAGTACACTCCTTCGACCCAGCGTATCTGTACTGCCAGAAATATACCACTATCTCCACAAGTCACACTTGCCCGCCAAGGACTTGAATGCTCATCCAAGTCCTTTTTATAAAGGTTGTGAGGTTTCCCACCTCTTAGGCAGCACATTACAGACTCCCACCACTCTTAAATCTCCTCAAAACCTGCTGCCTTTCACTTTAAAATGACCTTTTGACTAAGGGGAACACTGCTCTCACTCTAGTCTGTCCATGACCTCCAGCCTTATACGCTTGAGGCAGTTCTCCTGAAACATGCCATTTTGGAATCATCCCGTTAAATAGCCCAAAAGCCCTCTTCGCTCTGGTGTAACTTGCAATCAGCTGTAAGAAAAGCAGAAAGTGCTGGAGAAACTCAGCAGGTCAGGCAGCATCTATGGAGAGAGAAACAGAGTCAGTGTTTTGCGTCTGGTGTGTCTCTTCATCAGAACTCAAGCTATAAAAGAATCATGTCAAAAATGCAACATTAATTCTGTCGCTCGCTCCACAGATGCGGGCAGACTTGCTGATGGTCTCCAGCACTTTCTCTTTTTGTTTCAGATTTTCAGCATCTGCACTTTTTTGTTTTACTTTTGTGAACCCGTTGTTTCTGGGATCATTTTTGACCACCAGCTGTACCTTGCTGGCGGAAACACAATATTTTCATTTGTGCAAAAAGCCATGAGCCCATCCATTTTTTTAATCCCCTAACGTTCTCTTTGAAACAAAACACATCTCCATCTCCTCAAGCTTGCTTGGCAACGTTATTGAAGAGAATTGGGTTAACTCAATGCCAGCCCCATCGTCAGGGTCTACGTAGACATTGCCTGTCGCCAATTAGTCCAAATGAGGGTGAAATGAGGAAGTTCACTCAGAGGAGGTAAGAAATACGATTGCAGGAAATTAAAAAGCGGGGATGTTTTTCAGTTTGTAGTGCATTGTATGAATCTTGAAGAGCAATGCAAGGAGCAGATATATTTGAAGGACAATGTACCCGTTTTTCGCCTTGTACTTGGAGCAGTTTGTGTAGTGACAGTCGCCCCTCAATGGGCTGTGTCAGGACGTGAAGGGAAAATGAACCCAGCTGCCACAGTCAGACCCAAAATTAAACTTTGTAAAGATGACAACATGTATTTATCCAGTGCTGACCACGGACCACCCTGTTAAATGTCTGAGAACCATTTGGTGAAGGGAGATGGAAGGAGCCAATCCTTACTTGGGTTTAGATTTCCACTTGAAATGTGTTGCTGGAAAAGCGCAGCAGGTCAGGCAGCATCCAGGGAACAGGAGAATCGACGTTTCGGGCATAAGCCCTTCTTCAGGAAACTAGAGGGGCTGAATGGGCAACCCCTCTTCCTTTTTTGTGTGAGGCACTCTGTGCCCCTCTAGCTTCCTGAAGAAGGGCTTATGCCCGAAACGTCGATTCTCCTGTTCCCTGGATGCTGCCTGACCTGTTGCGCTTTTCCAGCAACACATTTCCAGCTCTGATCTCCAGCATCTGCAGACCTCACTTTCTCCTTTAGATTTCCACTGTACCTCCAGGAGCTGAACACCACACCCACCAAGGCGAAAGGGGCAGTTGTGCCCACACACACTCACACCTTGACAGCGCACATGCGACTGTTCCTGACACCTGGCTTGATGGAATTCCTGGCCTGTTCTCCCAGGAAAGCTGGAGAATAGTGAGACAGTTTAGTCAGGGATCGAAAGTGAATGGACACAGAGTGCCTCACACAGAAAAGGAAGAGGGGTTGCCCATTCAGCCCCTCTAGCTTGCACTACTATTCTGTAACATCATGGCTGACCTGTCTATTCTGAATTCCGCCTATTCCCAGTAATGCTCGATTCCCCTGCCTAACAAACGTTTATCCATTTCTTTCCCAAAACAAATTCAATTATGCTTTCTTAGGTAGAAAGTTCCCAAAGTTGCTTAACTCGCTGAGTGAAAAAAGTCTTCATCCCTGTCCTCTACGTTGGAGCACCATCCTCTCAGAATTGATGACCTAGTGGTGTTTTCATTAGACTATTAACCTTGCAGTGCAGGCAGTGGCCTGGGCTCCAGGTTCAAATTCTGCCATGAATGTTTGCTAGCACTTGGCCCACAATCCTCTAAATCTTTCCTAGTCATATATCTGTACAAATGTATCTTAATTGTTGTAACTGTCCCTGCATCTAGCAATTCATTCTACACACATACCACCCTCTGTGTGAAAACATTGCCCCTCAGGTCCCTTTTTATAGCTTTCTCCTCTCACCTTAAAATTATGCCCTTTTGTTTTGAACCCCCCCCCCCCCCCACCCCACTCCAACCCTGGGGAAAAGACCTTTGCTATTCACCTTATCTATGCCCCTCATGATTTCATAAATCTCTATAAGGTCACCCCCCACCCCAACCTCCTATGCTCCAGTGAGAAATGTCCCAGCTCTCCTGATAACTTAAACCCTCCAGGCCCAGTAACATGCCAGAAAATCTTTTCTGCACCCTCTCCAATTTAGTAATATCCTTCCCATAGTAGGCCAGCCAGCATGTTGTAAAAAGCAAACCAATGGTCACATTCCCTACCTTTTCCCTACACAGATCTGTAGTCTTCAAGCACTTATCTAATTCCCTTTGCAAAGATTGAATCTTCCTCTACCATTGTCTCAGGCAATGCATTCCCGATCATGCATTGGAAAGTTTCTCCTATGTTGCCATCGGGACTTCTTCATCTTAAATCTGTGTCCTCTTATTTTCAACCAATCCATGAGTGGGAACAATTTCATAGAGTCATAGAGATGTACAGCACAGAAACAGACCCTTCGGTCCAACCCATCCACGCCGACCAGATATCCCAACCCAATCTAGTCCCACCTGCCAGCACCCGGCCCATACCCCTCCAAACCCTTCCTATTCATATACCCATCCAAATGCCTCTTAAATGTTGCAATTGTACCAGCCTCCACCACATCCTCTGGCAGCTCATTCCATACACGTACCACCCTCTGCGTGAAAAACTTGCCCCTGAGGTCTCTTTTATATCTTTCCCCTCTCACCCTAAACCTATGCCCTCTAGTTCTGGACTCCTCCACTCCAGGGAAAATACTTTGTCCATTTATCCTATCCATGCCCCTCATAATTTTGTAAACCTCTATAAGGTCACCCCTCAGCCTCTGATGCTCCAGGGAAAACAGCCGCAGCCTGTTCAGCCTTTCCCCATAGCTCAAACCCTCCAACCCTTCACTCCATCAAATTCACTCCATCTACTTTGTCTACACCAGTCAAGATTTTGAATTCTTCAATCAAATCTTCTCCAATCCCTTCTCAAAGGAGAGCAGTATCAGCTTCTCCTATTGACTCTCCACACTTCTCTCCACCCTCAGCCTCTCTCTCACTAATCCCAGAGGTGGTCACCTGACCGTGAAAAGAGAGATGAAAAGGTCAATTGGGGATGACTTACCGGCCTCAATTTGCCATTGCCCCCACTTCCCGTCTCCCTAGCAAGTGACAAAACTGGGTGGTGACCTGTCTGCCAGATTTGCCCATTGGGGTGTGGGGGCGGGTTCCATTTTCCCAAATCAGGAGGCATTCATTGGCATGCATGACAGCAGAGGGGTGGCCTCTGAAAGCCACTTCCTGCCCTGCACTCCAATCCCCTCCCTCCATGACCTCCAACACACAACAGGCAAATGAAAAGCACTAGGTGATGGCCTGGTAGTATTGTTGCTGTACTATTAGTCGAGAGACCCAGGTAATGATCTGGGGACCTGATCACAGCAGGTGATAAAGTTTGAATTCAATAGAAGTCTGGGGCTCAGTATCTACTGGTGACTGTGAAGCCATTGTTGATTGTGGGAAAAAAACCCATCCGGTTCACTAATCTCCTCATTACCATCCTTACCTAGTCTGGCCTACATGTTTTCCAGATCCACAGAAATCTGGTTGACTCTTAATTGCCCTCTGGGGAATTAGGAGTGGGCAATAAATGCTGGCTTAGCCAGAGATACCCTCTTGCTGTGAATTAACTTTTTAAAAATCTCTGAGTCATAGAGATGCACAGCACAAAACAGACACTTCAGTCCAACTCGTCTATACCAACTAGATATCCTAACCTAATCTAGTGCCGTTTGCCAGCACTTAGCCCATATCCCTCTAAATTCTTCCTATTCATATACCCATCCATGTGCCTTTCAAAAGTTGTAATTGTCCCAGCTTCCACCACTTCCTCTGGCAGCTCATTCCACACATGCACACCATCTGTGTGAAAATGTTACCCCTTAGGTCCCGTTTAAGTTTTTCCCGTCTCATACTAAACCTCTGCCCTCCAGTTTTGGACTCTTTCTCTGATATAAAGACCTTGTCTATTTATCTTATCCATGCCCCTCATGATTTTATAAACCTCTGTAAGGTCACCCCTCAGCCTCCAATGTTCCAGGGAAAATAGCTCCAGCCTATTCAGCCTCTCCCTATAGCTCAGACCCTCCAACCCTGGCAACATCCTTGTAAATCATTGCTGAACCCTTTCAAGTTTCACAACATCGTTCCGACTGAATCCCCTGACAAATAGGCCCCAGTCGATGGCATTTAGGACCTCTGATTGCATGGTAGCTTCTGTCAAGGCAGGGCTGGGATGGTCTGGGAAACTCAGATGTCAGTTCTTAAATGTCCCATGATCCATTGAGTTAGAGGGCAAGGCCAGCAAGTCAGCCTCCACTGAGCACACTCACACCCACACTTTGGTATCATGCAGAAACGGGTATGGAACCTTCCTCTGGGTCAGGACATGCGTTGGATGGTTTCGAGATTTTTGTTTTAAGAAGTTTAGATACTGAGTTTGTCAATGTTGAGCAACGATATTAAGATCTAAATCAATTCAAGAAAATCTCCTGTCCATCGATCACTGAACAAAGTCTCCACTGATGGAAAATTGGTTGCTCTTCTTTGGGAGCTTGCTGTGCACAAATTGGTTGCTGTATTTCCTGCATTACAGCGGTGACTATCCTTCAGAGGATACGCCATTAGCTACAAAGCAGCGCCGGGAGATCCCGGAGTTTGTGGGAACATCTGTGCGGAGGCAATCCCATCTTTCCCCAGCTTTGGTAGCGATTCCTTAATCCGGAAACATTCTGGAATGCCATATGCTCACTCGTTGATCGTGCATGAACTGTGACTGAGCTGCCCTTTCTTTCCTTTATTCCCACCTTGGCAGAGATTGACCTATGAGGAAAAGATGGCCCGCAGACTCCTGGGAGCAGACAATGCCGCCACTGTCTTCAATTTCCAGGAAGCAGAGGATGACCCTGTGGTCCAGGTAGTCACCATTTTCTTTTTTTTGGAAAAGCATCACAATTCATCCTTCTGAATTCCATTTCATGTAAGAAAGCGCTTCTAATGAGTGAACTAAACTGATTTGATCCATACCTCAAAAACCCCTGCAACATTCAGCGAGGTTTTCCGATCCAGTTTTGCATCCCAGCATTTCCCAATGGCAATACCAAGACAGTAGGTCTGCAGCAGAACAAAGCATGCATTCTTTAGGGGAATCATTGATACCTGAATTAGAATTAAGATATCAGATTCTTTCCTTTCTGTTATTGTTTTACTTTAGTGGAACAGGGCAGAGGGGGTGTGGGGGGGGAGACACAAATGAACAACAGGAATGAATTGCCTCACATTAGACAGAACATTTTACCAATTTTCTTTTAATTTAAGATTTGGACTGGGCTGTTTTCACTTAAATGTGGTCTGGAGTTAACAAAACAATTTCAGATCCCCAGCATCCTCAGTACTTGGCTTTTGTTCTGAACTAGGAATAATGTAAAAGTTTTTGACACTGATCGGACTAATATGTTCACCAGATTTATGCTCTTTCCATTCCAAATGGCAGTTTTTTTTAAATTTGTTTCTCCTTTAGTTTACTTGAATAGCTCAGCAACTTTTCTCAGGAGAGATTGACATGAAATATCTGTGGTGTTAAAATAAATTGTTTGTACTTTAGGCTCAACCATGAAGTGCGAACTGGGTGGTCTGCGACACAGTCCTTTCAAAACTATTGCTTTTTTAAAATCAAATCTCCGTGTAAAGGAAAACAAAACGTGCTGGAGAAACTCAGCAGGTCTCTGTGGAGAGAGAAACTGAGTTAGTGCCAATTGATTCTTTGTCAGAAGAGGTCAATCAGCTCGAACTATTGACGGTTTCTCTCTCTTTCTGCAGATGCTGCAGAATTTCTCCAACATTTTAGTTTGTAGTTATTTTATTTCATGTCTCCAGTAACCACAATTGTCTTTCATATTGCTCTGACATCTTGCAGTATTTTTACTTTTGATTTACAAGCTGTACAAACATACACTTAGAATTGAATTATCGTTTTTTTCAATCACCCATAGGAGTGGGCACTGCTGGCCCCTTCCGACTTGCCCTCAATTTGATTTGATTTGATTTTTCTTGTCACATGTACTGAGATACGGTGAAAAGTATTGCTTTGTGTGTTAAGCAGACAAACCACACCTCACATAAGTACATCAGAGTAATAGAACAGAATGCGGAACATAGTGTTATAGCTACAGGGAAGGTGCAGAGAAGGATCAGCTCTTACTGTATGAGAGGTCTGTTCAAAGATTGATAGCAGCCGGAGAAGAAACTGTTCTTAAATCTATCGGTACATGTTTTCAAACTTTTGTATCTTCTGTTTGACAGAAGAGAGTGGGGCAGAGAATAATTAGGGTGGGAGGGGTCTTTGATTATGTTGGCTGCTTTCCCAAGGCAGTGGGAAGTATAGATGGAGTCAATGGAAGTAATGCTGGTTTTCATGATGGACTGGGATGTATTCATAACTCTCTGTAATTTCTTGCAGTCTTGGGCAGAACAGTTTGCCAAACCAAGCAGTGAGGCATCCAGATGGGATGTTTTCCATGGTGCATCGAAAAAAAATTGGTCAGAGTCATTGTGGATATGCCAAATTTCCTGAGCCTTCTAAGGAAGTAGAGACATTGGTGTGCTTCCTTAACTGTAGTGTCGATGTGGATAGACCAGGACAGATTGTGGGTAATATTTACTCCTAGGAACTGGAAGCTCTCGACCACCTCCACCTCAGCACCATTGATACAGACAGGGGCATGTCCTTCAATCTGCTTCCTGAAGTCAATGACCAGCTCCTGTTGTTGTCTTTACATCATGCCCCTGAGCTGTCTATCCTGTACTCTGTCTCGTCATTACTTGAGATCTGAGCCACTACAGTGGAGTCATCAGCAAAATTATAAATGGAGTTATAGCTGAATTTAGCCACGCAGTCATGAGTGTATAAGGAGTGTAGTAAGGGGCTGAGTACGCAGTCCTGTGGGCTACCAGCCCTGAGAAGGTGGTGGTGAGCTGCCTTCTTGAACCGCCACAGTCCATATGTTGTAGGTTAACCCACAATCCCATTAGGCAGGGAATTCTAGAATTTTGATCAAGTAAAAGTGATGGAAAGTGATATATTTCCAAGTCAGGATGGTGAGTGGCTTGGAAGGAAACTTGAAGGTGGTGGCGTTGCCATGTATCTGCCACCCTTGTCCATCTAGATGGTTGTGCGTTTGGAAGGTGTTGTCCAAGATCTCTGGTAAATGTTTGCAGTGCATCTTATAGATAGTACACACTGCTGTAACTGAGTGCCGGTGGGGGAACAGATTGGGTGTTTGTGGATGTGGTGCCAATCAAGCAGCTGGTTTGTTCTGGATGGTGTCAAGCTTCTTGAGTGTTGTTGGAGCTGCCCCCATCCAGGCAAGTGGGTTCACTTAAGTTATATCCTCCTTATTCACACTTGAACCACTGTCTGGAGTAAAGGGTTTTTTTTTCCGAAATTCCCATTGTAAATTTTTGAGAAGATTTGTAGCTCAGCTTAATGATAAGTGTGTAAGTCAGCTCGCTGAGCTTGAAGGTTTGTTTTCAGATGTTTCGTCACCATGACTAGGTAACATCATCAGTGAGAGTCTCCGGTGAAGAGCTGGTGGTATGTCCCGCCTCTCTATTTATAGGTCTTGGTTTCTTAAGGTGTGTGACGTCATTTCCAGTTCTGTTTTTCAAGGGAAGGCAGATGGGATCTACGCTGTGTGTTTATTGATGAAGTTCTAGTTAGAATGCCATGCCTCTTAGAATTCTCGAGCGTGTTTTTGTTTCACTTGTCCATGGATGTGTGTGTTGTCCCAGTCAAAGTGGTGTCCTTCTTTATCTGCATGTATGGAAACCAGTGAGAGTGGGCCGTGTATCCTGGTGGCAAGTTTCCTGCTTGTTTGTCAGATGTAGTGTTTTTTTCAGTTCTTGCGTGGTATTTTGTAAACAAAGTTAGTTTTGCTGGTATTATTTAATGGATCCTATAGGTTCATTAGTCACTGTTTAAGCGTGTTGGTAGATTTGTGGGCTACCATGATGCCAAAGAGCCTGAGTAGTCTGGAAGTCATTTCTGATATGTCTTTGATGTAAGGAAATGTGGCTGTGGTTTTTGGTTCTGCTGTGTCTGCTTGTTTGGGTTTGTTCCTGAGGAACTGGTGGATTGTGTTTATTGGGTACCTGTCTTTCTTGAACACATTGTACAGTAGCGCCTCGACTTACGAACTTAATCCATTTCGGGACCCGGTTCGCGAACCGAAAAGTTCATGAACTGAATCAATTTTTCCCATTGTTCGGATAGCGTAAGAATGCTTGGACGGCTGTTCACAGCGCACGCGCCAAAGACGAACTGAATGGGACCACGCGGGGCCCCGAGAGCTTTTGCATTCAACAAGCGCGTAGCAAAGCAGAACAATGAAACCACGTGGTCGCACACAGGCTTTTTGCGTTCGTACCTTCGTTCATACCTTGAATTTCGTACGTACGTTGAAGCAAAATTTTACGTACAATCCTGCTCGTAAACCAATTTGTACGTGAACGGGGTCATTGGTATGTCGAGGCGCTACTGTATAGATATTTTTCTTCTGCTTTTTGTAGTTCTTGGGTGCTGCAGTGTGATTTAGCTCGTTGAAATAATGTCTTGATGCAGCTCTGTTTGTGGGTGTTGAGATGATTGCGTCTGAAGTTAAGTATTTAGTCTGTGTTTGTTGTTTCTCTGTAGATGCTGGTTTGAAGCTCTCCATTAACTGTATGTCCAACTGTCACATCTCGGAATGGGAGTCCGTTGTCAATTCTCCTCCTCTTGTGAATTTAATGCCTGTCAGGATATTGTTGATGGTGTTATATGTTTCCTCTAATTTGTTCCATTTGTGATGTCGAAAAGAACTGGAAATGACATCACCCACCTTAAGAAACCAAGACCTATAAATAGAGAGGCGGGACATACCACCAGCGCTTCACCAGAGACTCTCACTGATGATGTTACCTAGTCTGGTGACGAAACATCTGAAAATAAACCTTCCAGTTCAGTGAGCTAATTTACATACTTCCCATTGTAAATGTTGTCTTTTGAGCCTTATCTCAAGGCTACGTATTTTGTATTCCCTCATAACCTTCAAATGGAATTCATTGAGAATTTTCTAGAAGATCTTCCCATCAGGTTTGCCTGTTCTCAGGAGAAGTCAGACGAAACAGTAACAGTCTGGGATACTCACCAGACCTCTGTACTCATCCTCCTCCTTTTACAGCGCTGATAGTGTTATTCTTTCTTTTTAAGGAGTACAAGGTCTCCAGCTTTGAACAAAGGCTGATCAATGAGATTGAGTTTCGTCTGGAGCGGTCCCCGGTGGACGAATCTGATGACGAGGTCCAGCATGATGAGGAACCTGACCATGGCACAGCCCCACTCTTCGAGAGGAAGCTGAAACACATCAAGCTGTTCGAAGGGTCACCAGTAACGTTCACTTGCAAAGTGACCGGAGATCCCCTGCCAAAGGTACGGGCTGCAAAAGCTGAATCTTCCAGCACTCAAGGAGGCCATTTGGCCCATTGTACCTCTGCAGGCTCTTTGATAGGGTTCTGGAAAAGGGTCACTGGGCCTGAAACGTTAACTCTGCTTTCTCCCTCCACAAATGCTGTGAGACCTGCTGAGTTTCTCCAGCAGTTTCTGTTTCTGTTTTTGTCTTTGATAGAGTTGTTACATTAATTCCATTCTTCCGCCATACTCTGATAAATTCTTTTTTTGTAGGATGTAGACACACCACAGGATGGGAGGTGATGGCATAGTGGTGTTATCACTGGGCTATTAATCCAGAGGCCTAGCTAATGTTCTGGGACCTTGGTTCAAATCCTGCCATGGCTAGAGAGTGGAATTTACATTCAATTTTTTAAAAATCTGAAATTTAGAGTCTGATGATGGCACAGCAGCTCAGTGGTCAGCATTGCTGCCTCACAGCGCCAGGGACCCGGGTTTGATTCCAGCCTCGGGCAACTGTCTATGTGGAGTTTGCACATTCTCCCCGTGTCTGCATGGGCTTCTTCCAAAGATGTGCAGGCTAGGTGGATTGGCGAGGGATGTGTAAATTAGGTGATTTAGCCATGGGAAATGCAGGATTATAGGGAGATGGAGATCGGTCTGGGTGGGGTGGTTTTAGAGAGTTGGTACAGGCTTGTTAGGCTAAATGGCCTTTTTTCTACACTATAGGGGATTCTATGAAACAATTGTTGGAAAAACCCATCTGATTCACTGATGACCTTTAGGGAAGGAAACTGCCATCCTTACCTGGTCTGGCCTACATGTGAATCCAGACCTACAATGGTTGACTCTTAACTGCCCTCTGGGTCATTAGGGATTGGGAAATGCTGGCCTGGGCAGTGATGCTCCCATCCCACGAATGAATTAAATAAAACATAGAAAATAGGAGCAGGAGTAGGCCATTCGGCCCTTTGAGCTTTCTCCTCCAATCGATAAAATCATTGCTGACCATCCACCTCAACTCCCTAATCCCACCCTCCCTCCATTTCCCTTGATCACTTTAACCACAAGAGCTATGTCTCCCTACAATGCTTTGGCCTCAACCATTTTCTTTGGTGGTGAATTCCTCAGATTCACTGTCTGAGTGAAGAAATTTCTAAGTGTGTAGAAATATAGAAGTATAGAAAGTTATGCAATCATAGTCCATCGAGCCTGTTCCACCATTCAATATAATCATGGCTGATCTTCTAACAATGGCACATTCCAATCCTTTTCCCATGCTCCTTAACACCTTTATCCTCGAAAAATCTTGTTTCTGAAATTTATTCAGTGACTTTGCATCAACAATCTACTGTGGTAGAGATTTCCACATGCTCACCACCATCTAAGTGAAGACATCTTTTGCCATGCCAATCCAAAATGACTTACCCTATATCCAAAGACTGTGACCCTTTGTAATGGTATCCCACCAACCCAGAGCAGGGGAACATCATTCCTGCGTGCAATTTGTCCAGCCCTTTCAGAACTTTATACATTTCATGATTGTTATCCATATAAATTATTTATTCATTGATTGTGCACATCACTAGCAAGGGCAAATTTATTGCCCATCCTATCAGCACAATGGCTCAGTGGTTAGTACTGCTGCCTCACAGCACCAGGGACACAGGTTTGATTCCAGCCTCAGGCGACTGTCTGTGTGGAGTTTGCATATTCTCCCCGTGTGTGTGTGGATTTCCTCCGGGTGCTCCGGTTTCCTCCCGCAGTCCGAACATGCGCAGGTCAGGTGAATTGACCATGCTAAATTGCCCATAGTGTTAGGTGTAGGGGAATGGGTCTGGGTGGGTTGCTCTTCAGAGGGTCAGTGTGGACTTGTTGGGCCGAAGGGCCTGTTTCCACACTGTAGGTAATCTAATCTAAATTGTCCCAGGATGTGTAGATCAGATGGATTGGCCATGGGATCTGCAGGGTTACCGCGATATGGGAGGAGGCTGGGATCTAGGTGGAATGCCCTTCAGAGGGTCAGTGCTGATGTCTTGGGCCGGATGGCCTCCTACCCCTCTGGAGTGGCGCTGAGTTACCTCCTTGAACTGTTGCAGTCTATGTGGGTTCAATAATCACTGTCTTCACAATCATGGTGTTTATTTCTGAGGACTATGTGTGCACAGCAATCCAGCATGGTCATTCCGACCCTGGAGAAAACACAAACCCACCTCCTGTCTGCATGAATTACCCATACGGAGGCAACTGTGCTTGGACCCCAGCCCTGGTTAATTGCTCCACTTTCTCACGCGAAACCTCTCCCTGGCAGGTCTACTGGTTCAAAGACGGCAAACAAATTTCCAAGCGCAGTGAGCATTACCAGATTAGGCGAGAGGCAGATGGAACTTGTACCCTCCACACTGAAACTGCGACACTAGATGATGACGGGAATTATACCATCATGGTAGCCAACCCACTGGTAAGTGGAGCCATTTTATGGTTTGTACTTGGGTATTTGGAGGGAAAATATATGAACTGCCTGTGAATGGTGCGTGTAGCAAAATTGAGTTTTGATATTGTGACTAGACTTCGGAGCCGACGAATCAGTTAAAATCTCCAGTCACTATTCACCATCAGTTAACATCCCAAAGTCACATACTTCAGCTCTCAGACTCGCGGGATGTTAGGGTTTCAATCTGTTTCTGCAAGGAGTGATGTGCTGCTGAAGTCTTTCACCTCGCAATGGTCAGGAGCAAGTGCAAGAATGCGAAATCTCAACCAAGCACAACAATTTATAATACAAGGGAGGATGGCATTGATTGGCTGGCAAGCCAATTCTAATTGGATGAGGTGTTGCCAACTAACCAGGTTTGACTTGCCAAATAGTCAGTAACCTTTTTCTCCTTTGGCATAAATTGTGATTGTTTGAAATTTGAGGTTTTTGCAATTATTTGGATGACCGCTGGATGACATTCTTCAGTAACATGTCTGTATTTCTGTGTTCTCACATGGGATGTGAGCGTCACTGACTGGGCCAGTATTTATTGCCCATCCCTAGCTGCCCTGAGAAGATGGTGATGAGCTGCCTTCTTGACCCACTGTAGTCTAGATGCTATTTGTAGGCCTTAAGGAGGGAATTCCAGGATTTTGATCCAGCGACACTGAAGGAAAGGCGATATATTTTCAAGTCAGGATGGTGAGTGGCTTGGAGAGACACTTGATGATAGTGGTGTTCCCATGTATTACTGCCCTTGTCATTCTCGATTTTTGCGGTGCATCTTGTAGGTAGTGCACACTGCTGCTATCAAGCAGTGGTGGTGGAGGGAGTTGATGTTTGTGGATGTGGTGCCAATCAAGCAGCTGCTTAGTACTGGATGAGTCAAGCTTCTTGAGTGTTGTTGGAACTGCACCCATCCAGGCAAGTGGGGAGTATTCCATCACACTCCTGACTTGTGCCTTGTAGACAGTGGACAATATCCGAGCAATATTCAAGTTATGTGTAGCTACAGTACAGTTTTAATCTGCTTTTTAGGTTTTAGTTTCCTTTCCTTCTACCCTATTACATTCAGGTCATTTCTCATGAATTGAGCTTTGAATCATAAAGCGAACTCAATGGTCAATTTAGGCAATGGAGTTTTTTTTTTCCTCAATGTGCTTTCAAAATCTGTAAGGAGAAACTGTGGTTAAAAATGATTCTGTAGCGAATTCTCCAGGTTGAGGTTTCGTATTAATATGATGAAAAGAACAAGACAGAAAAATCTGTTCAGTTGAAAACCAGGGGAAATGGTCTGTTTACATAGTTTCGGTGAGTATGCAGTTATGTTTTATGAATCCACTCAAGTTCCTGTTTGGTCTACGAAATCAAATGCAGAATGAGTGAAGAGCTCCAGTCCAACAAAATTGACCTGAAGTAAAATATTAAACGAAAAGAAAAATGCCTTTGAGGTGTGGATAATCAATCAGTCAAGCCTGTTCAGACCTAACAGAGTCTGACTGATGGACAGAATGAGGAATTCGAGCTGCATACTGTCTACAGCCAGATCCCTCGTACAAGCACACGTTTCCTTATGGCCCTTAGCTTATCTTGCAATCACCAACCACCGTCAACCCCCAACCCAAATCCATAAAATCATTCAGGCCACAAGACCATTTGGCCCCTTTGTCCCTGTGCCAGCTCTTAGAAAGAGCTATCCAATTAGTGTCACATTCCTATCCCCATATCCAATTCATCATGAACTGCAGCCAGATGTTAAGAACAAGGAATCCTGGAGAGAGGGGGAAAACATAGAACAGCATTGCTCTCACACTGGACATGAAACATTATTCTGTCATTCAGTCAGAAACTGTTTCCATTTTCTGATCTGTGCCATTGATGGGAGAGGCTGCTGAGTTCAATAACCACAGAGCCATAGAGTGATGTAGCATGGAAACAGGCCCTTCAGCCCAACTTGTCCATGCCGACCAGATTTACTAAACTGAACTCATCCCACTTGCCCGCATTTGGCCCATATCCCTTTCCTATCCATGTACCTGCCCAAGCTAGAGTGGATCCAGAAGAGGAAATAGGCTGGGACTTTTTCACTGAAGCATAGGGGGTTGAGGGATGACCTTATAGAGGTTTATAAAATAATGAGGGATATAGATAGGATTAATGGTAGGTGTCTTTTCCCTAGGGTGGAGAATTTTAAGACCAGGGGGCACATTTTTAAGGTGAGTGGAGAGAGATTTTAAAAAGACAAAAGAGGCAATTTTTTTACACAGAGGATGGTTTGCGTGTGGAATCAATTTCCTGAGGAAGTGGTGCATGTGGGCACAGTTACAACGTTTAAAAAACATTTAGGTAAGTACATGAATAGGAAAGGTTAGGAGGGATATGGGCCAGGAGAAGGTAGGAGGGACTAGTTTAGTTTGGGATTATGTTCGGCATGGACTAAAGGGTTGCCATGCTGTATGACTCTATAACTCTGGCGGTTCATTCCATACACTCATTACTTACTGTGTGAAAAGGTGCTCCTCAGGCTCCTTTTAAATCTTTCCTCTCTCACTTTAAACCTATGCCCTCTAGTTTTGGACTCCCCCATCCTGGGGAAAATACCTTGGCTATTCACCTTATCTATGCCCCTCATGATTTTATAAACCCCCATAGGGGCATTTCTGAGCCTCTGAAGCTTGAGGGAAAGAAGTGCCAGTCTGTCCTGCCTCTCCTTATTACTCAAACCCTCCAGACTCAATAACATCCTTGTCAATCTTTTTGCACCTTTTAATAACATCCTTCCTACAGCAGCATTGTACACAGTACTCCAACTGTGGCCTCACCAATGTCTTGCCATTCAGGCAGCATCCGAGGAGCAGGAGAATCGATGTTTCAGGCACAAGTCCTTCATCAGTAAGGGCTTATGCCTGAGACGCCAATTGTCCTGCTCCTGGGATGCTGCCTGACCTGTGTGCTTTTCCAACACCACTCTAATCTAGACTCTGCTCTCCAGCATCTGCAGTCCTCAATTTCTCCTCACCAATATCTTGTCCAGCTGTAACATGATGTCCCATCTCCTGTACTCAATGCTCTGACTGATGAAGGCAAGCTTGTCAAATGCCTTCTTCACTACCCTGTCTACCTGTGACACCACTGCCAAGGAACTATGTGCCTGCACTCCTCGATCTCTCTGTTCGACAACACTCCCCAGGGCCTGACCATTAACTGTGTAAGTCCTCCATCCCTGAACAACATCAAAGCAATTCAGAGTTTGAGTCAGTAGCCATCAAACTGTAGAGTGAAACGTAGATATTCCGTGATGTTGAATGAGTTTTCAGTTGGGACGATTGCAGACATATTTCTTGTTGGGCCCAACTCACTGCCTCAGTTCAGACTTGCCTCCAGAAAGTTCCCAGTTCAAGTCCCAATCCAGAAATACTCCAGCGCAAACGTCAAGGCAAACTCTCCCGGGGTTGCAGAGATACCACATTCTCCATTCCAGAACAAAGGTCCACCTTGCCCTCTCTGGTCCCTTGGTGCTGTTCTGAAGCAGAGGACCCCAGCATCTCGGTTCAATCATAATCAATGCCCGATTTTCCAGTTGTTGTCGCCTGTCAGTGTGAGTTCCGTGCACTGATGGGCTGCTGTCAACACCTCCGTTACAACAGGGGACTACACCACTTTGGGCTGTCTGCTGGTCATGTAAGGCTATATAAATGCACATCTTTCTTCTGCATTGTCTGAGAAATATCTATCAGCCTGGACATATGATCACAGTTTAATGTCACATACAGCATGCTGTAGAGAAACAAGTCATTCAGCCATCTCCAATCTGACTTTACTTCTTAGAACAGGACCTTAGAATCACAGAACAGTAACAGAACACGGGCTTAATCTCCTGTCACTCTTGTCTAAAATAATTCTTTTACCAGATGTGTGTCTCACTGGCAAGATCAGTATTTCTTGTCCATCACTATTAGCCCTTGAATTTGAGTGGCTTGCTTGGCTTGTCAAGGGGATCAGTTAAGAGTCAACCACATTGCTGTGGGTCTGGAGCCACGTGTAGACAAGACTAGGTAAGGACAGCAGATTTCTTTTCCTGAAGAACATTACTGAACCTGGTGGTTTTTGGAGGAATGAACAATGAGTGTAATGGGTGTCTTAATGACCTTCACCAGCTGCTGTGGTGGAATTGAACCCCTGTTTTGGGGAAATTAGCCTAGGCTCTTCCATTCCTGATGAAGGGCTTGTGCCTGAAATGTCTACTCTCCTGCTCCTCGGATGCTGCCTGACCGGCTGTGCTTTTCCAGCACCACACTTTTTGACTCTGATCCGCAGCATCTGCAGTCCTCACTTTCTCCTCTTGCATTACCAGTCAGACCACTGTAAAATTAGCACATTACTTGGCACTAAGAGATTTATGAAGAAGAAGCATCTTCCCTTTAATCAGGTAGTTTCATATGGATTCCTGTCTATTAGGAGTTGTTTAGCTCAGTTAGCTGGATGGCTGATTAGCAATATAGACTGATTCTCCCCTGTCTAGTGAGAGAGTAGACCTATGGATCTATAGTGACTTTACATTTTATTATCAGAAGCCAGTAATCATGGGGAAGGGATGGCCTAGTGGTATTGTTACTAGGTCTGTTAGTCCAGAGACATAAGTTTTGTGCTGGGGACATATCCTACCATAGCACCTAGTGGAAGTTGAATCCGATAAAACTCTGCATTTAAGAGTCCAATGATGACCATGAAACTGTTGTTGACTGCTGGAAAAATCACTAATAGCCTTTGGGGAAGGAAATCTGCCAGCCTTACTTGGTCTGGGCGAAGTGTGACTCCACACCACAGCAATGTGAATGACTCTTTAATGGCCTCTGGGTAATCAGGGATGGGCAATAAATGCTGGCCTCGGCAGCGATGCCCTCATCCCATGAAAGAATTAAAATAAAGTCTGTCAAAGAACCAGGCCCTGTCCTGAGCAGACTGACATGTCACTCCGCAAAAGGAGTTTTGATTTGCATGCTTTTTTTTAAACAAATGTTTTAGATTGGACTGGGGTTTGCTGACTCCACCGACATTTACATTCGATAGACCAAACAGGAACTTCAGCGGCTTGATGAAATGTAACCACAAACAGCACAGCAATATGTAAATGGTTCAGTTCCTTAATTTTTCGAAGCTTTCTGTTTTGCTTTTTAGGAAAAGGCACACGGAATCCACATACCCCGGCGTGTACCTTGTCTGAAATAGCACAGACGGGTTTTAGCGTGATCTCCTCACAGATCTGGTACAGCTCGACTGTGTGGTTTAAGTTACAAGTTGGCTTGTTCTTCAACACAAATTCTTCTCTGGACTGAGTGATTTAAACCAGCGACTGTACCTCAAGGCGCAAGGTTCAATTTCCCCAAGGCCTGAACAGTTATGCTCCACTGCCTGGTTATGAGCTCCTGTCTGTGTAATCTGATTATTCCGAAATGGAATTGCTCAAGGCCAGCAATGGGAAACATAGTGCAAGTGAGTCAGTAGCCTGTTTGACACTGTGCAACCTTCTCCTTCCCAATGACTTAAGAAATGTTACCACGATCCAATCACAAATTTGCACAAAGCATCAATTGCCCTTTCAGTCCATGGTGGCTACCATCCACTCCCACACTCCAGCTGTCTGCCTGCGGCCCTGTAATAGTGTGGTGCCTCACAGCACGACGGATCTGAGTTCGATTCCAGCCTCAGGTGACTTTCTGTGCGGAGTTTGCACGTTCTCCCCATGTCTGTGTGGGTTTCTTCTGGGTGTCCTGGTTTCCTCCCATAATCCAAAGATGTGCAGGTTCAGTTGCCCATCGTAGGAGAAAGTGAGGACTGCAGATGTTGGAGATCAGAGTCAAGAGTGTGGTGCTGGAAAAGCACAGCAGGTGAGGCAGCATCTGAGGAGCAGGAAAATCGACACCTCAGGCATAAGGCCTTCATCAGGAAGGGGGGGTGGTGGCCCAAAGGGGCTGAGAGATACATGGTAGGGGGTGGTTAGGACCGATGGAGGGGAGGAAGATAGCTGAGAATGCGATAGCTAGATGAAGCTCGGGGGGTGATGGTGATGGATCGGAGTGGGTCTGCTTCAGGATGTGGCTGAAGAGATTCAGAGCAGAGGGGATGACCTGGTTGACCATAGTGTCCATGGCTAGGTGGATTAGCCATGGGGAATGCAGGGGTGGGTCTGGGTGGGCTGGTGGGTTGGTGTGGACATGATGGGCTGAATGCCCCGCTTTTACACAGGAGGGATTCTGTGTAGCCACCAGTGTTTCTTAGTCCTCATCGAGCACCATGAGACGTAGGTTGCTGGGATTCTTGAAGTACTTTACTGCCGAAGTGGTATTTTTCAAGAGTAGCTACTGTTCTAGGGCAGGGCAATGCAGCAGCCAGTTTGTGCACAGCAAGCTCCCATACGCAGCAAGCAATCGGTTTTCTGAAGCCTGCCCTGTGCATGTTTAATTTCCGATAACCAATTGGAACTGGATTGTGAGCATTGCTCATCATGGTTACTAGGAGAAAGTGAGGACTGCAAACGCTGGAGATCAGAATTGAAAAAATGTGGCACTGATGTAGGGTTTATGCTCGAAACGTTGACTCTCCTGCTCCTCGGATGCTGCCTGACCGGCTGTGCTTTTCCAGCACCACACTCTTCGACTCAGCACGGTTATCCATTCCTGATGAAGGTTATCCTCATTACTGATGAAGGGCTTTTGCCCAAAACGTCGAGTTTCCTGCTCCTCGGATGCTGCCTGACGTGCTGTGCATTTCCAGCACCACTCTAATCTTGACTCTGATATCCAGCATTTCACCATGGTTACCCATACCACCAACAAGTGTGGTCAAGAGCAGTCTGCTTTTCATGTTATTAATAAAAAAAATCAATAGTGAGGCAGTGGAGGAGGGGCAGACGACATTTACAAGGACATGAGCTGCCGGAGGAAGTGGTGGAGGCTGGTACAATTGCAACATTTAAGAGGCATTTGGATGGGTATATGAATAGGAAGGGTTTGGAGGGATATGGGCCGGGTGCTGGCAGGTGGGACTGTATTGGGTTGGGAAATTTGGTCGGCATGGACGGGTTGGACCAAAGGGTCTGTTTCCATGCTGTGCATCTCTGTGACTCTATGACTCTATGGTACAGTGCAGCATGAGACCATTCAGCCCCTCGTGTCTGCATCCACTCACTGAGGGAACATCCTTGCTTTGTGCCACTCTTGCATATGAACATACAACAAGGGACAAGACTAGGGCCACTCAGCCCTTTGAGCCCATTCAATAAGATCGTGTCTGATCTGATTTTAACCTGATCCTTACATTGTTAAATATCCCTGGTAATCTTTCATCCCCTTGGTAATCTATCTGCGTCTCTCAGTGAACCAAATCCCCTCTTAGCCTTCTTCTCTCCACAGAGAACCATGCCAAACTTTCCAATCAATCTTCGTAACAGAACTCTTTCATCCCTGGAAACATTTTTGTAAACCTCATCTGTCCTCTCGCACGTTTATATTCTTGCTAAGGTGGTGGTACCCAGATTTTTACACAGTACTCCAGCTAGCATCTCTTAATAAAGTATCCCTGAATGAACATAGAACATAGAACATAGAAGAATACAGCGCAGTACAGGCCCTTTGGCCCTCGATGTTGCGCCGATCCAAGCCCACCTAACCTACACTAGCCCACTATCCTCCATATGCCTATCCAATGCCCGCTTAAATGCCCATATTGAGGGAGAGTCGACCACTGTAACTGGCAGGGCATTCCATGAACTCACGACTCGCTGAGTAAAGAACCTACCCCTAACATCTGTCCTATATCTACCACCCCTTAATTTAAAGCTATGCCCCCTCGTAATAGCTGACTCCATACGTGGAAAAAGGTTCTCACGGTCAACCCTATCTAAACCCCTAATCATCTTGTACACCTCTATCAAGTCACCCCTAAACCTTCTTTTCTCCAATGAAAACAGCCCCAAGTGTCTCAGTCTTTCCTCATACGATCTTCCTACCATACCAGGCAACATCCTGGTAAACCTCCTCTGCACCCGTTCCAGTGCCTCCACATCCTTCCTATAGTATGGCGACCAAAACTGCACACAATACTCCAGATGTGGCCGCACCAGAGTCTTATACAACTGCAACATGACCTCAGGATTCCGGAACTCAATTCCTCTACCAATAAAAGCCAGTACGCCATATGCCTTCTTTGGAAGGCATAATAATGATTTGTTATTAACCAGCTGTCCCATCACCTTCAATGTCTTATGAGGGAAGACCTTACTGAAACATATAAGACTGCAAGACAGGGAAAGATTTGACATAATTTGGGTGTGTTTTCAGCATGACTCAAGTTCTGTCCAACCACATAACAAAGTTCCATGCTGTGAGCTGAACATGGGAGTGTGACCAGAATTTTGGAAAATTGTGTGTCGGCTGTGTGTTCATGTATGTTCAGCTCAGGTTGCCTGTTGACTGTTGGTACGAGACTTGTGGATGGTGTTCACCAACAGTTCCTTTTGATTACAGCATTAACCAGTGATCATCACATAATGTGTGATTCAACAATTAAACCATTCTGATTTTAACCATTTAAATAAATCAACTGGTATTTGTACAGCACCTTTCAGATGGTAAAAAGGGGGTTCAAAGAAGTCATTATTGAACAGGATTTGAGTCAGACCCCGTCCTGAGGAGATATTAGGACATGGGATCAAAAGGCTTGGTCAGAGAGGTTGGCTTTAAGAAATGGATTTCCAGTGGTTAAGAATGAATTAAGAATGGTTAATGGCCAAAGAGACCTTGGAGTGCAGGTTCATAGATCCTTGAAAGTGGAGTCGCAGGTAGACAGGATAGTGAAGAAGGCGTTTGGTATGCTTTCCTTTATTGGTCAGAGTACTGAGTATAGGAGTGGGGAGATCATGTTGTGGCTGTACAGGACATTGGTTAGGCCACTGTTGGAATATTGTGTGCAATTCTGGTCTCCTTCCTATCAGATGGATGTTGTGACACTTGAAAGGGTTCAGAAAAGATTTACAAGGATGTTGCCAGGTTTGGAGGATTTGAACAAGAAAAAGAACATTGCAGCACTGGATCAGGCCCTTCGGCCCTCCAAGCCTGAGCTGAGCCAGATCCTCTATCTGAACCTGCTGCCTGTTTTCTAAGGGTCTGTATTCCTTTGCCCCCTGCCCATTCATGTATCTGTCTAGCTACATCTTAAATGATGCTATCGTTCCCGCCCCTACCATCTCCGCTGGCAACGCATTCCAGGCACCCACCACCCTCAGCGTGAAGAACTTTCCACATATATCTTCCCTAAATATTTCCCCTTTCACTTTGAACTCGTGACCCCTAGTAATTAAGTCCCCCACTCTGGGAAAATGTTTCTTGCTATCCACCTGTCTATACCTCTCATGATTTTGCAGGCCTCAATCAGGTCCCCCCTCAACCTCCTTCCTTCCAATGAAAATAATCCTAATCTACTTAGCTCTCCTCATACCTAGCCCCTCCATACCAGGCAACATCCTCTTAAACATTCTCTGCACCCTCTCCAAAGCATCCACATCCTTTTGGCAATGTGGCGACCAGAACTTTATGCAATATTCCAAATGTGGCTGAACCAAAGTCTTATACAACTGTAACATGGCCTGCCAACTCTTGTACTCAATAACTGTCCAATGAAGGAAAGCATGCTGTATGCCTTCTTGAGCACTCTACTGACTTGCGTTGCCACCTTCAGGGTACAATGGACCTGAACACCCAGATCTCTCTGTACATCAATTGTCCCCCAGGACTTTTCCATTTACTGTGTAGTTCACTCTTGAATTGCATCTTCCAAAATGCATCACCTCGCATTTGTCCGGATTGAACTCCATCTGCCATTTCTCTGCCCATCTCTCCAATCTATCCATATTCTGTTGTGTTCTCTGACAGTCCCCTTCACTATCTGCTACTCCACCAATCTTAGTGTCATCTGTAAACTTGCTAATGAGACAACCTACACGTTCCTCTAAATCATTTATGTATGTCACAAACAACAGTGGTCCCAGCACAGATCCCTGTGGGACACCACTGGTCACAGGTCTCCATTTTGAGAAGCTCCCTTCCACTCCTACTCTTCTCTGTCTCCTGTTGCCCAACCAGTTCTCTATCCATCTAGCTAGAACACACTGGACCACATATGACTTCACCTTCTTCATCAGCCTACCATGGGGAACCTTATCAAACGCCTGACTAAAGACCACGTATAATACATCTACATCCCTACCCTCATCAATCAACTTTGTCACCTCTTCAAAAAATTCTATTAGGTTTGTAAGACATGACCTTCCCTGCACAAAACCATGCTGCCTATCACACATAAGCCCATTTTCTTCCAAATGGGTATATATCCTATCCCTTAGTATCTTCTCCAGTAGCTTCCCTACTGTATATCAGGCTCACAGGTCTGTAATTACCTGTACTATCCCTACTACCCTTCTTAAATAAGGGGACAACATTAGCAATTCTCCAGTCCTCTGGGACCTCCCCCATGTTCAAGGATGCTGCAAAGATATCTGTTAAAGCCCCATCTATTTCCTCTCTCACTTCCCTCAGTACCCTGGGATAGACCCCATCCGGACCTGGGGAGTCCACCTTAACGCCTTTTAGAATACACAACACTTCCTCCCTCCTTATGCCAACTTGACGTAGAGTAATCAAAAGATCTATCCCTAACCTCAGCATGGTGAACTCGGCCCAGACTATCACAAAGGCCAACCTCCCATCTCTCGAATCCAACTACCAGGCCCGCTGTCAAGGAAAGGCCGCCAGCCTTCTCAAAGATCCATCCCACCCTGGCAATGTTTTTCTACAACCTCTACCATCGGGGAGAAGGTACAGAAACCTGAACACACACACCAGCCGGTTTTGTAACAGTTTCTACCCTACTGTTGTTAGAATACTGAATGGGCTCACAAACTCTTAACATTCGCCTGTATCTGAGTTTTTGGTTTTGCCGCTGTTTACCTATTATTTACTTATCTGTGCTACTTAACTCTGTGATCTCTCTGTATTGCTCGCCAGACAAAGCTTTTCACTGTGCCTCAGTACACACGACAATAAATTCAATTCAATTCAATTCAATCCGCCATGTCCCGCTCCTTGATGAATACCGATGCAAAGTACTTATTAAGAATTTGAGCTAAAGGAAGAGGCTGAATAGTCTGGGGCTGGTTTCCCTGGAGCGTATAAAATCATGAGGGGCATGGATAGAGTGAATGGACAAGGTCTTTACCCTAGGGTGGGTGAGGCCAGAACTAGAGGGTATAGATTTAGGGTGAGAGGGGAAAGATATAAAAGAGACCTAAGGGGCAACTTTTTCACAAAGCAAAAGTGAGGACTGCAGATGCTGGAAACCAGAGTTTAGATCAGAGTGGTGCTGGAAAAGCACAGCAGGTCAGGCAGCATCCGACCTGATGAAGGGCTCCGGCCGGAAACGTCGATTCTCCTGCTTCTCGGTTGCTGCCTGACCTGCTGTGCTTTTCCGGCAACTTTTTCACGCAGAGGGTGGTACGTGTATGGAATGAGCTACCAGAGGAAGTGGTGGAGGCTGGTACAATTGCAACATTTAAAAGGCATCTGGATGGGTATATGAATAAGAAAGGTTCACAGGGATATGGGCCAGGTGCTGGCAAATGGAACTAGATTAGGCTAGGATATCTGATTAGCATGGAGGAATTGGACCGATGGGTCTGTTCATCTGTGACTCTATTAAAGAAGGAAAGAGGTCGACACGTTTGGGTGAAAATCAGTTTAGGGCCATATTGGACATCTGAAAAATATGGCCATGAATGGTGGAGGCTGGGGAGGAGGGGGTTGTTATTGGAGATGCTGAAGAGGCCAGAATTGAAAGATGGCAGAGTTTGCTGAAGCTCACTGGTTCATTGGACATGCCATTAATTGTTCCTTCTCTCTTTCCACAGGGTAGGACCAGCTGCACAGGCAGACTAATGGTCCAAACTATAAGCCAGAGAGGACGCTCACCCCGCTCTCCAGCCGGACAGTCACCTGGGCGAAGGTAATGTCCTTTTGTTACACGGGAAGTGAAAGATGTCTACTTCAATCTCAAATACATTCATGGAAAGTGCAGCGTTGAAACAAGCCATTTGGCCCAAATCATCAACATTGGTGTTAACCCTCCACAGGAACCTCATTCCTCTCTTCCTCTCCCCTTATCCACACAGTCTTCTCTCCCTTCTACCTTCATCTGTTTTGCGATCTTCCTATTAATGCACGTATAATATTCACCTCAATGACCTCTTGTGGTTGAGAGTTTCACCAATCTCTGGGTAATAATTTGGAGACCTGAGGTATTGTGTATGGTTCTGGTCTCCTCATCTGAGGAAGGACGATCTAGCAATGGAGGGAATGCAACAGTGGTTTCCCAGACTGATTCCTGGGATGATATATGAAGAGAAACTAGATTGTTTAGGACAATATTCATTGGAGTTTGAAAGAAACCTACAAAATTCTACTAGGACAAGACAGGGTAAATGTAGGAAGGATGTTCCTGATGGCTAGAGAGTTCAAAACCAGGGTCACAATCTAAGAATGTGCGGTAGGCCATTCAGGACGGAGATGAGGAGAAATTTCTTCACCCAGTGAGTGGTGAGCCTGCGGAATTCACTCCGACAGAAAGCAGGTCAGGCCAAATTATTGAATGTTTTCAAGAAAGAGTTAAATACAATTCTTATGGCTACAGGGGTCAAAGGGTATGGGGAGAAAGTGGGAACAGGGGACTGAGTTGGATGATTGGCCACGATCACATTGAATGCTGGAGTAGGCTCGAAGGGCTGAATGGCCTACGCCTGCTCATGTATTTTTATGTTTCGTTTTATTTCTGAGTTGCTCCTGAATTCCCTACTGGGTTATTTAATGCCTGTCCCATCTGCATGGCACCTAGTTACAGTCAGCCCCACATCTACCTATTCACTTGCTTCTTAATCTTAAAAGAGCAGTACAGGCATGCAAACAAGGAACAGAAGGAAGGAATTCAGCTCCTCGAGTCTGCTCTGACATTTAGTCAGATCATGGGCCATGTCCTCTCCACATCGACCCTGTCAAAACCTCTCTACCTCAATCTCTCACGCTTCTGTTCCACCAAAAAAAAAGCCAGAGCCAGTTGGGTTCATTTTTCTGGTCAGTCTCAGCTCTGGTTAGCATCCTTGTCAATCTGGTTTTACCCAATGTCCCCTGTGGCCATTTTGTAAGATAGAGACCCAAAGTCTGCACAGCACTCTTGATTGTGGTCCCACCAAAGTTCGGTGCAAGTTTGACATTTCATTTAATGTCTTGGTCGTGCGGCTAAAGCTTTTCATTTTAAATGAAGTGGAAAGGATCTGGGAGGAAAACAGCACAGAACACAAAGCCCTGTTTGTATTTCATCGTGACTCTGAGGGGACTGGCCCTGTCAGACTGATATTTGACCATCAATTGTGATGGTTTCCCTCTCTCTCGGTCTCTCCCACTAATCTCCTCTCAGTTACTAAGAAGTTGGCCGTACTTTCCTAAGGTGGACAGGTTTAAGGACTGGCTTGATTACAGAGCTAACAGAAGTGGAAATGGACATCTGTAGCATGTCTTTAGTTTCTCAGGGTTTGTTTTCTCGATCTCAAGATTACCACCAAAGCTTAAGAGCTCACGAAGCGATAATCCAGTTACCGAGCGGAGGGGATTTGTAAACCATATTTTGAAAAACAACTTACATTGATGAACTCCCCAGTTCTCAGCCCACGTGCCGGTCGGATCCACAGCACCTTGATTACCACCGTTGCTGTGGGGGAGGGGAGGTTGGGAGGTATGTCCCAAAAACAGCCCAGCTTCCAACCCCGCCCCAGCTGGAGCACGGATTGAACCCTATGGTGTTGGCACCAAGCTAAGCCCACTCCACACTTCCGGTCAACTCAGCCCCCACCTCCCCCACCATGATGAGTCCGTGTTTCTGTAACAACGCTTTTACATACACATTGTAGCCTGGAACTATGGATGGTGATGGGTAGAGGCTTCAATTTCTTGTCCATCATACAACGGACCAGGAATCTGTCACATTCATAACGTCCGCCACTCAGGATTCTCTAGTTTGGCCAGAAAATGAATGTATTTCCCTTGGCCTTGTTTTAATGTAGCTCCTTTCAGTATATTAAACATTACAGGCTACTCCGCAGAAACATAGTCAAGTAGAATTTGATATCCAGCCTCATAAGGAGACATTGTGACGAATGACCAAAGACTTTGTCTAGACGCATGTTTGAAGATGGGTTTTACAGGAGATTGGAAGGGGAGGAATTCTGGATCTTGGGCCTCAGTAGCTAGAGGCCTAGACAGATTCCAGAGTTTGGAGCCCAGTGCATGAAAGAAGGGAACTCCAGATCATAGAATTATAGAATCCCTACAATGTGGAAACAGGCCCTTCAGCCCAACAAGATGTTTAGACCTAGGCAGTTGAAAAGTCTGAATTCTGGAGCATGGAACCTAAGCAGATAAAAGGAGGGAATTGCAGAGCCTGGAGCCTAGGCAGCTGGAAGGGGGAATTCTGGAGCCTGGGGCCTAGGAGCATGGAAGGAGGGAATTCTGGTGCCTCAGCCTTAGGCAGTGAGAAGGAGGGAATTGCAAAGCCTGAGGCCTAGGCAGATGGAAGTACAGCAGCCATTCTGTCTGTCTCTTTCTGAAAAATATTCTGGTCTTCCACAGTCGGAGTCAAGAATCCACCATCTCAGCTGAAATGTGCGGATATTAAAATGGTGGTGGTCTCTGGTGCAACCAGAGGTTCGTCACCTGTGACAACCTCAGAACGCCCCCAGTCATTTTACAGCCAATGTAAAATATAGACAGTGTGTAAAGGAAACAGGGTATGGCCTAGAGATCAGAGCTGGAGAAATTCAGGGACCTTGGAGGCTTGGAATGGCTGGAGGATGTTACAGAGTTGGGGAAGACGGACGCCATGGAGGGATTAGGATACAAGCACAGATTCAAAGGTTCACACTTGTTCAAATTTGTGAAGCAGTAACCCGTGCACATTAATCCATTCCTGAGTTTGTTGGGAACTCATCCAATGATTTTTAGCACAGGAAAGTAAAGCACTTCCCCATGCTAAATTGGAAGATCACAATCCTTTCCAGTGAGATTTGACCACATAAAATTGAATAAAGTGACGTACATTTTCATCGTATTAGGATTAGCTATTTCTATCTTTGATGGAGAGTTACTTTGGGATTCAGACTGCTCAGGGCTTCTTTTGATCAGGATTTTTTTTTGTGTGTGTGTGTGTGAAGTGTTCATATCAGTGACAACTCAGTAGCCGTGGCCCTTACTCCTTACTCAAATATTTGTGGGTTTAAGTCTCACACTGGAGGCTTCAGTACATCGTCCAAACTAACACTTCACTGCAGTACTGAGAGAGTGCTGTTCTAGCTGTCAGACTGAGACATTAATCCAAGAACCCTGTCTACCCACCCAGGTTGACAAAAGAACTACATCGATAGGAATAGGGGAGTTACCCCTGGTGTCCTGACACTCACACAAGCATTGCAGAAACTGGTCATTATCATGTTTTCGTTTCGGATCTCACTGTGCACAGATTAGCTAAGTTACAATACTGTCTATATTTTACATTGGCTATAAAATGATTGGGGATGTTCTGAGGTTGTCACAGGTGTCATTTTAATATCCGCACATTTCAGCTGAGATGGTGGATTTTTGACTCAGACTGTAGAAGACCAGAATATTTTTCAGAAAGAGACAGACAGAATTCTGGACCATGAAGCTGTCAAGGGATATTGGGGTTGGGTCGGGGGACAATATTCTCTTGAGATAGAGGATCAACCATGATCATATCTGAGTGAACCTGATGCTCCTATATCAAGGTAAGTTTTTTCATCTTTGAGTAACTCACTGATGGGTCTGGTTGTCAGCAAGTGTAGATAAATAGCATGATCATTGCCATAGGGCTGCTGTCTCATTAGAAAGAGAGAGAGAGAACTGGTGGTGGTTTTACCTGAGGGTCACTACACCTCAGGTGAGGGGAGAGATTGAAAAGAAGAGACATTCATGGTGATCTCAGCCAACTCTGGAATTGAACCTACACTGTTGGTGTTGTTACTCTGCACCAGAGACCACCACCCCATGTCATCAATATCCATCTCGATATTGAAACTAAAGGGGAAGCCTGTCGTTGACAAATCTTGATTGGTTGGATGGTGGAGTCCCACGGATTAATTACCACAGATAGAGGAGTAGGCGTTCGCTGGATCACACATGAGGCAGCTTTTTGTTTCTTAATCCAACTCCTTTCCTAAGTTACTTCAATTTCCCCTCCTCTTCCTTTCAGGCAGCACATTCCAGATCATCACAACAGCCTGTCTTTACATAGCACCTGTCACTATCGTGGTACGTCACTGCTTTTTTAAGGAAGTCCCTCTCTTCTCACATCTGGCTTAGTGCTGTGTCCTCTCACCACTGCAGCAGTGAGTCCAGGAAACGCCCTTTCATTGCTGAGCTGTAGCTGTAGCTGTAGCTGTGGGTGGTGTGGAAATTAAATGGAGCGGGCCTGTTATTACCAAAGCATCTGCTCCTTCAAACAACTTAATCAATATCTTTAATTCAAACTTGGATTCCTGCAGCAGTTTACAGTATCGAGATGTCTGAAAGCCCTTCTTTCTGAGGTGAAGTGGTGCTAATCAGGGTGTTGTTTAAGATAGAAAGGTGAAAGATCCCAGGACTTCAGATCAAATACTACACTCCCACTTCTCTTTTCACTATATCCACATATAATCTTAAATCTGAAAGTACGTAGTCACAAAGTGTTCCTGAGTAGCTCAAAGGGTACGTGTTTTTGGCACAGTTTAACAATTAAAGAGCTTTTCAATGATGAGGTGTGTGTGTGTGTGTGTGTGTGTGTGTGAGATAATTGTATATGTGTGTGTGAGGGAGTGTTATATGAGAGATTACTGTGTGAGAGTGAGTGAGAATTTGGGTGTGATAGACTGAGAGTGTATGTATGAGAGTGCTTGTGGCTGTGTGTGAGTGTGTGTGAGAGTGAGTGTGTGTAAATGCATGTGGCTGTGTGTGTGTGAGTGGGTGTGTGAGTGCATGTGGTTTTGTGTGAGTGCATTGGCTGTGTGTGTGAGTGGGTGTGTGAGTGCATGTGGTTTTGTGTGAGTGCATTGGCTGTGTGTGTGAGTGTGTGTATGTGAGAGTGCATGTGAATGTGTGTGCAAGAGTGTATGAGTATATGTGAGAGTGTTTGTCTGTGAGAGTGCATGTGGTGTGTGTGAGTGTGAGAATGCATGTTTATGTGTGCAAGCGTATGAGTGAGTACGTGTGAGAGTGAGTGTCTGTGAGAGTGCAAGTGGCTGTGTGTGTGTGTGTGAGAGAGTGCATGTGGTTGTGTGTGACTGTGTGTGTCAGTGTGTGTGTGTGAGAGTGCAAGTGGCTGTGTGTGAGTGAGTGCGTGTGTGTGTAAGTGTGAAAGTGCATGTGGCTCTGTGTGGGGCTGAGTTGAGTTCATGCTGTTTGCAATAACAATTGTGGTGGTGGGGGGTGGGGGAGCTGGCCTTGAGCTCAAACAAGCGATTCTTTCAGAAGAGCATTTCTGGAACATTGCAGTAACCATTGACTGGGGTCTGCCCTTCACAATCAATGCCTAATTTTTTTGACAGTCCAGCTGGAGTTGGTAACCAAATGTCTTGTCAAAAGACCCAGCTCATGTTTCACTGAGAGCAGGCGGATGCTTGGGTACATTTAAGACTGAGGGATAATGTTTTCTTTTAAGGAAGTTTGACTCATAAACTCAGTAAGCCAGCCCCGTTTCTTCAGCCGGGCTTTATTGCTGTAAACTGATCGTGAAATTTTAACTTCCTCAGTCGTTTCATGAAAATGTGAACCATTAAATCTCTGTGCCACAGTGTCTGACTAACCCAGTGAAACCTCCAAGGCCGAAGAAAAGAAAGACTTCCATTTATCTAGCACCGATCACAATCACTGGACGTCTGAACGCTGTGTGGCAGATTAAGTAGTTTGTAGATGGGGCATTCACAGTGCCTGTCTTGGAATTTGAAGCAGAAATAGACCATTCGGCCCATCGAGTCTGTTCCACCCATTCGATCAGATCATGGCTGATCTGGTTATCCTCAGTTCCACTTTCTTGCTTTTTCCCCATAACCCTCAATACCCCTACAGATTCAAAGTCTATCTTAGCCTTGAATATGCTTAATGAACCAGCCCCTTCAGTAAAGCATTCCACGAATTCCCTCAAAGAAAAGCAATTCCTCCTCATCTCTGTCTTAAATGTACAACCCCTCGTACTGAGATGATGCACTCTGGTGCTAGACCCTCCCACAACGGGAAACAACCTTTCCTCATCGCTGCTTTCAAGTCTCCTAAGAATCTCGTTTGTTTCAGTATGTCACAGTAACTCACCTGTATCCCCTGGAAGGACAAGGGTACCACCACCTGCAAGTTCCCCTCCAAGCCACTCACCATCCTGGCTTACTGTTTCTTCAGTGTAGCTGGGTCAAACTCCTGGAACTGCCTCCCTGACAACACTGTGGGTGTCCCTACCTTGAAGACTGCAGCTGCTCAGGACGAAAGCTTACCATCACTTTCCGCAGAGCAATTAGAGACAGGGAATAAATGCTTGCCCAGTCAGACACGCTCGCGTCCCATGAATGAGTAAAGTGTCAGCTTTCCAAAATGCCACTGAAATCAGCACTCCACCTCAAGGCCATTCAGCCCCACGGGTCCATTTTGATGTTTCTATTTCAAATGAACGTTGATGAAATTTGCCCAAATTGCTCACCGTGCGACTGAGTCTCCAGTGTCTGGCTGAAGTTGTTATTCCTGAATTTCTGATCAGACAGGTAGGTTGATATTTGTGATGGTTTAGCTCAGTTGGCAGGATGACTGCTTTGTAATGTAAAATGACACTTAAGTTGTGGGTTCGGGTTCAGCTCCAGCACCAGTCTCAGGTTACCATGAGCAGTTCCTCTTCCCAGTCACCACTAGGTTAAACCAACACCATCTCTCTCTTGCCACTTTGAAAATAGCCCCATTTTCTGATAAGACAAATGGCGCCTTTGCCTTTTTATTTATAGTCGTTAATTCTGGTCTCACTCGCCAGTGGAAAGGTCAACTTCATGTCTCCCCATCAAACTCTTTCACCAACTTAAAAACCTTGAGCCTCCAAGTCTCTTCGTAATCCTCTGTTTCCAAGGGAACAGAGCACCAGCTTGTCCAAATTGTTCCTGATAGCTGGATGGTTGTGGTGTGATGGTGCTATACTGATAACACATTGAGTTAGACCCCATCTACCACTCCTTGAGAAAAGAAATAGGAAGTGACTTCACCACAGGAAATGACATCACCAACCCAAAGAAACCCAAACGTATAAATAGAAAGCAGGAATTTTCAGCATTGCTTCGCCTGAGGCCCACTGAAGATGTTATCTAGTGAGGTAACGAATGTCTGGAAATTTGAACCTTGCAGCTCAGTGAGCAAACCTACATCCAAAACCTCAACCTGAGCTACAAATATTCTCAAAACTCGCGAAGTGATAACGTTGCTGCACTAGGGTCCCAGACCAGTGCCCTGAGAGGCAGAGGTTCAAATCTGGCTGTGGAAACTGATGGAATTTTAATTTTATCAATAATTCTGGAATATAGAAGCCTATAAAATTCCAACAGGACTAGACAGGCAAACGCAAGAAGAATATTCCCAATGACCAGGGTGTCCAGATCCAGGAGTCGTTGTCAAAGGATAAAGGTTAGACCATTTAAGGCTGAGATCAGGAGAAATGTCCTCACCCCAGATAGTGGTGGGCCTGTGGAATTTCCTCTCCCAGGAAGCAGCTGAAGCCAAAACATTAAAGGTTTTCCAGAAGGAGTTAGATACAGTTCTTAAAGCTAAACGGATCAAGGGGGCTGGGGAGAAAGTGGGAACGGGGACTGAGTTGGATGATCGGCCGTGATCACATTGAATGGCGGTGCAGGCTCAAAGGGCTGAATGGCCTACTCCTGCTCCTGTTTTCTGTGTTTCTCGAATTGAAAACTAGTCTCAGCCATAAGATCGAAAGAACCACGGTTGCTGGAAATCGGAAACCAAAGACAGAAATTGTTGGCAACGTTCAGCAGGTGATCTGTGGAGAGAAATCAGAGCTAACATTTCGGGTCCAGTGACCCTTTTTCAGTAGTTAGGAAAAGGATGATTTTTATACAGGAGATGGTACGGTTGAGGGGGGTGGGGGTGTGTGGGGGACGAGAGTCAACTAATGTCAGTCATGGTGATCATAGTGCAACTACTATGAATTGTTTTTGAAACCCACCTGGTGACTTATTATTGAGGGGAGGATTATCTACTGTCCCCACATCCTCTGGCAGACCCCTAGCAGTGTAGGCGTTTACTTCCTGTCCCTATGACACTGCCTAGAAAGCCACACAGTTCAAGGGTCATTAGAGATGGTCAAGAAATGGTGACCCTATTGCCAATTCCCACATCACATGACAAGCCTCTCAGTTCTAATCTTGGCATTAAATTGAACGATGGTATTGTAGCAGGGTGAACTGGGGCCAGTAGATGATAAACTGCAGGGGGAGGCGATGCCTTAATGGTTTGATCATTACGCAATTACAGTCAGTTCTTCCATAACACAATGGTTGTGTTCTTGTGCAAACCCACATTATAGAAAAATCGCACTTAAGAACCAGCGCTTAAAGCATTGGCGATGTAATTGCGTTACAGCCAACATACGTTGTAAAAGTTTGCACTTGAGAAACAGCGCACCCAATTCGCCAATCACGAGTGTTATAACAGAACAACCTGTAATCCAGAGACCCAGGTAATGTTCTAGAGACATGCATTTGTATCCTGCTATGGCAGGTGGTGGGACTTGAATTCAATTAAAAATAAAAATCTAGAATTAAGAGTTTCATGATGACCATGAATCCATTGTCAGGAAAACCCCATCTGATCACCGATGTCCTTCAGGGAAGGAAACTGCCATCTTTACCTGGTCTGGCCTACATGTGACTCCAGACCCACAGGAATGTGGTTGACTCTTAACAATTCTCTGGGCAATAAATGCTGGCCTAACCAGTGACGCCCTGATCCAGTGAATGATTTTTAAAAAGTGGAGCTGTAATCTGAGCTAGCCTCAGTATATTTTTCCCATATTCTCCAAACGAAGGGGTTATTAAAAATCTGCTCCGTTCAATGGAATGTTTTTGTGTCGGCTCTAGGCCTCGGTCCAGGTCCCGGGACAGTGGAGAGGAAACTGAAGCTATTCAGCAGCGCTTCTTCCGACCTCACTTCCTGCAAGCGCCAGGAGACATGATTGTCCAGGAGGGGAAGCTGTGTCGAATGGACTGCAAGGTAAACAGAAACACATTCAGAGGCACAGAGTAACCACCAGCTGTGGTGTTCTTTGGCCACGGGCCAAAGAAGTTAGAAGATTGTGGTTTCGAGTTCCACTCCAGACTTTGACACAATAATTGAGATATTTTCTAATCAATCTGTTCAGAGATGTTAAAGCACACCTGATTTAGGATAACCTACTGTCCCCACTTCCTCTGCGGGGATGAGAAATATAGGAGGCACAGTTGGTATGTGTGCAGATGACACCGAGATTGGTGGTATAGTGGACAGTGAAGAAGGTTACCTAAGATTACAATGGGGATCTTGATCAACTGGGCCAGTGGGCAGGTGGAGTTTATGTGAGTTGTTGCATTTTAGTAAGTCAAACAGGACTTACAGAGTTAATGGTAGGGTCTTAAAGAGTGTTGTTGAATGGAGACACCTAACGGTACAGATACATATTTCTTTGAAAACAGTACCACAGGTCGACAGGGTGGTGATGAAAGCGCTTGGTATGCTTGCCTTCATCAGTCAGAGCACTTAGGTACAGGAGTTGGGACGTCATGTTAAGGCTGTGTGCAATACTGATAAAGCCAAATTTGGAGTACAGCGTATAATTCCAGTCACGCTGCTAAAGGAAGGATGTTATTAAACTGGAAAGGGTGCAAAAAAGATTGACAAGCCTGTTCCTGGAGGGTTTGAGTTATAAGGAGAGGCTGGACAGGCTGGGGCTGTTTTCCCTGGAGCATAGCAGGCTGAGGGATGGCCTTAAAGAAATTTATAAAATTATGGGGGGCATGGATAGGGTGAAGAGCAAAGGTCTTTTCCCCAGGATAGGAGAGGCCAAAACTAGAGGGCACAGGTTTAAGGTGAGAGGGGAAAGATTTAAAAGGGACCTGAGGGGCACAGAGGGTGATGCAAGCTGCCAGAGGAAGTGGTGGAGGTGAGTACAGTTACAACATTTAAAAGACATTTGGATGGGTATGTGGTTGAGAAAGCTTTAGAGGGATATGGGCCAAATGCAGACAAATGGGACTAGTTTAGTTTGGGAGACCTGGTCAGCATGGACCCGTTAGGCCAACGGTCTGTTTCCATGCTGATCTATGACCTCTGGAGCACATGGCACTTGAACCCAGCCCTCTGGGCCCAGGAGTATGGCCATTTTAATGTGCCGCAAGCAGGCTGGCACTTCCAGTGCAGTACTCAGGGAGTGTCACACTGTCCTAGGTGTCATCTTCTACCTGCAAGTTCACGACAAACTTCACGATGGTGATATTCAGCCAAGGTGTGGGGTCTGCAGAAAACTGTGAGATGCACCAACACTGGCATTGACACAGTGGACTGGATGAGCTGGAACTTCTGATCCCATCATCTTTGACCTGGATGAGGTCCTATATTCCTGCCATCATGCATATAAATCAATTGTGCATTGAGTTTTAGCATCAGTCCATAGTTGAATCTTTGGCATCTGTTGTTATTTTGTTGGAGGCATCAATGAACAGGGGACATAGATTTAAGGTAAGGGGCAGAAGGTTTCAAGGGAGAAATTTATTTTTCACCCAGAGGATGGTGGGAATCTGGAACTCACCGTCTGTAGGAGACCCATGTAACAGTTACGAAGTATTTAGATGTGTACTTGCAATGCCAAGGTATACAAGACTATGGGCCAAGTGCTGGAAAATGGGATTAGGTTTTTTTTTAACCAATATGGAGTCGATCAGCCAAAAGGCTTTATGTTTGCTATAACACCATAATACCATAAGATATAGCAGCATAATGAGGCCATTCGGCCCATTACATTATGAGTGAAATGTAATCACAAAAAAAACATTGTCCTGCTTGACCTTGATCCCCTTACTGGTCAAGAACCTATCTAACCCTGTCTTAAATACACTCAATGACTTGTCCTCCACAGCCCTCTGTGGCAATAAATTCGACAGATTCACCACCCCCTGGCTGTAGAAATTCCTCCTCATCTCAGTTGAAAGGGTCATCCCTTCACTCTGAGGCTGTGTCCTGGAGTCCTAGTCTCTCCTACTAGTGGAAACATCTTCTCCATGTCCACTCTATCTCGGCCTTTCAGTGTTCTGTACATTTCAATCAGATCCCCTTTCATCCTTCTAAAGTCCATTGAGTACAGACTCAGAAACCCCAACAACTCAATGGAGGACTGTGGCTGCGGAAGCTGCTCCTTCTTTGAGGTATTTTAGGTGTTGGAGGTGTATTGTGTTCGAACTTTGGGAAAAAAAGATTAAAACAACGGCACTTTTAAAAGGAGGAAAACAAATTAAAGACAGGGACCACACGGTTAATGAAGGAGAGAGAGAGAAAGAAACCCACACTGCTAACTCACGCAGCAGCGAATCTGCACAGTTACCACCTTTGCTGTTTGAAATCATGTATCACTGAACATCGGAGTGCGTCTGGGAAAATTAACAAACAGCAAAATTCACAGCTGACCTTGGAGGAATCTGTATGGGAGAACTCACTGCACAGGAACATATAAGTGCATAGTTTTTAGCGTGTAACTTGCTGTAGGTCTACAGTAGTGAGTAGAGTGGGTTCTTTATTGAATGATACATTTTATTGAGATCTGTCTCAATTAAATTTTAAAAATATAAACCATAAGTACTAAGTTAGCCTGGAGCACTGTGTTTTTAGAGCAGTAAGATGGTGCTATTTTCTGGGTCAGTGGATTGTGAAGGAGCAAAAATGGCCTTTAGTAGAGTGATATGCTCTTCCTGTCGGATGTGGGAGTTGAGGGAGAGTTTCCATGTTACTGATGATTATGCCTGCAACAAGTGTCTTTGGTTGCAAATCCTATCAGTTCACATGGATTGGTTGAAGCAGCAGTTAGAGGCAAGGAGGAATTTACAAGAGCTAGGAGATTTGATGGATGGCAGTTATAGGAAGGAAGAAAAGCTGCAGATGGAGTCAGGTTAACTCTAGCAAAAGTAGGAGGGGTAGGTTGGTAGTGAAGGAGTCTCCTCCGGCTATCCCCATTTCAAACAAGTATGCTGTTTCAGAAAACGTAGGTGGTGATGGATTCTCAGGGTAATGCAGCACGAGCAGCCAAATTTCTGGTATCGAGGCTGGCTCTAATGTAATGAGGGGTACGTTGGGGTCCAAGCATTCGATTCTGATAGGGGACTCTCTAGTCAGGGGCATAGGCAGACGTCTCTGTGGCCAGCAGCGAAAAAGCAGAATGATGTGTTGCTTCCCTGATGCCAGGATCAAGGATGTCTCAGAGAGGGTGCAGAATGTTCTCACGGGGGAGAGGGGCTAGCAGGAGGTCATTGTACGCATTGGAAACAATAACATAGGAAGGGAAAAGGTTGAGATTCTGAAGAGAGAATATAGAAAGTTAGGCAGGAATTTAAAAAGGAGGTCCTCAAGGGTAGTAATATCTGGATTACTCCAAGTGCTACAAGCTAGTGAGGGTAGGACTGGGAGGATAGAGCAGATCACTGCGTGGGTGAGGAGCTGGTGCAGGAGGGAAGGATTCACATTTTTGGATCATTGGAATCTCTTCTGGAGTAGAAGTGACCTGTGCAAGAAGGATGGGTTGTACCTGAATTGGAAGGGGACTAATATACTGGCAGGGAGATTTGCTAGAGCTGCTCGGGAAGATTTAAACTAGTAAAGTGGGGGGTGGGACCCAGGGAGATAGTGAGGAAAGAGATCAATCTGAGACTGGTACAGTTAAGAACAAAGGCGAGTCAAACAGTCAGGGCAGGCAGGAACAAAGCAGGCAACAAGGTAGGACTGATAAACTGCATTAACTTCAATGCAAGAGGCCAAACAGGGAAGGCAGATGAACCCAGGGCTGGTAAGGAACCTGGGACTAGGATATCATTGCAATTACAGAAATGTGGCTCAGGGATGGGCAGGACTGGCAGCTTAATGTTCCAGGATACAAATGCTACAGGAAGGATAGAAAGGGAGGCAAGAGAGGAGGGGGAGAGGGATAAGGGATAGCATTACAGCTGTGCTGAGGGAGGATATTCCTGGAAATACATCCAGGGAAGTTATTTGGGTAGAACTAAGAAATAAGAAAGGGATGATCACCTTATTGGGATTGTATTATAGACCCCCTAAAATAGTCAGAGGGAAATTGAGAAACAAATTTGGAAGAAGATCTCAGTTATCTGTAAGAATAATAGGGTGGTTATGGTAGGGGATTTTAACTTTCCAAACATAGACTGGGACTGCTGTATTGTTAAGGGTTTAGATGGAGAGGAATTTGTTAAATGCGTACAAGAAAACTTGCTGATTTAGTCTGTGGATGTTCCTACTAGAGAAGGTGAAAACTTGACCTATTCTTGAGAAATAAGGCAGGGCAGGTGACTGAGGTGTCAGAAGGGGAGCACTTTGGGGCCAGCGACCATAATTCTATCAGTTTTAAAATAGTGATGGAAAAGGATAGACCGGATCTAAAAGGTGAAGTTTAAATTGGAGGAAGGCTAATTTTGACAGTGGTAGGCAAGAACTTTAAAAAGCTGATTGGGGGCAGATGTTCACAGGTAAAGGGATGGCTGGAAAATGGCAAGCCTTCAGAAATGACATAATGAGAGGCCAGAGACTGTATATTCCTGTTTGATGAAAGGAAAGTCTGATATGTGTAGGGAATGCTGGATGACCAGAGAAATTGAGGTTTTGGTTAATGAAAAGAAGGAGCATGTATTAGGTACAGACAGGATAGATGAAGTGAATCCTTAGAAGACTATAAAGGCAATCATAGAGTCATAGAGATGTACAGCATGGAAACAGACCCTTCAGTCCAACCCATCCATGCCGACCAGATATCCCAACCCAATCTAGTCCCACCTGCCAGCACCCAGCCCATATCCCTCCAAACCCTTCCTATTCATATACCCATCCAAATGCCTCTTAAATGTTGCAATTGTACCAGCCTCCACCACATCTTCTGGCAGCTCATTCCATACACGTACCACCCTCTGCGTGAAAAAGTTGCCCCTTAGGTCTCTTTTATATCTTTCCCCTCTCACCCTAAACCTATGCCCTCTAGTTCTGGACTCCCCGACCCCAGGGAAAAGATTTTGCCTATTTATCCTATCCATGCCCCTCATAATTTTGTAAACCTCTATAAGGTCACCCCTCAGCCTCCGACGCTCCAGGGAAAACAGCCCCAGCCTGTTCAGCCTCTCCCTGTAGCTCAGATCCTCCAACCCTGGCAACATCCTTGTAAATCTTTTCTGAACCCTTTCAAGTTTCACAACATCTTTCCGATAGGAAGGAGACCAGAATTGCATGCAATATTCCAACAGTGGCCTAACCAATGTCCTGTACAGCCGCAACATGACCTCCCAACACCTGTACTCAATACTCTGACCAATAACTTCACTATCCTATCTACCTGCGACTCCACTTTCAAGGAGCTCTGAACCTGCACTCCAAGGTCTCTTTGTTCAGCAACACTCCCGAGGACCTTACCATTAAGTGTATAAGTCCTGTTAAGATTTGCTTTCCCAAAATGCAGCATCTCGCATCTGAATTAAACTCCATCTGCCACTTCTCAGCCCATTGGCCCATCTGGTCCAGATCCTGTTGTAATCTGAGGTAACCTTCTTCTGTGTCCACTACACCTCCAATTTTGGTCAGAGTATACTTAAGAGGGAAATCAGGAGAGCAAAAGGGGGACCTGAGATAGCTTTTTTACAAATACATTAAGGACAAAAGAGTAACTAGGGAGAGAATAGGGCCTCTCAAAGATCAGCAAGGTGGCCTTTGTGTGAAGCCGCAAGAAATGGGCGAGATACTAAATGAGTATTTTGCATCGATGTTTACTGTCGAGAAGAACATGGAAGATATAGAATGTGGGGAAATAGATGATGACATTTTGAAAAATGTCCACATTACAGAGGAGGAGGTGCTGAATGTCTTAACATGCATAAAGGTGGATAAATCCCCAGGACCTGATCAGGTATGCCCTAGAACACTGTGGGAAACTAGGGAAATGATTGCTGGGCCCCTTGCTGAGATATTTGTATCATCGGTAGTTACAGGTAAGGTCCCGGAAGACTGGGAGTTGGTCACTATTTGAAGAAAGTGGTAAGAATAAACCAGGGAACTATAGAGCAGTAAGCCTGACATCAGTGATGGGCAAGTTGTTGGAGGGAATCCTGAGGGACTGGATTTACATGTATCTGGAAAGGCAAGGGCTGATTAAGGATAGTCAGCATGGCTTTGTGCATGGGAAATCATGTATCACAAACTTGATTTAGTTTTTTGAAGAAGTAACAAAGAGGATTGATGAGGACAGAGCAGTAGATGTGATCTATATGGACTTCAGTAAGGCATTCAACAAGGTTCCTCATGGGAGACTGGTTAGCAAGGTTAGATCTCATGGAATACAGGGAGAACTAACCATTTGGATACAGAACTGGCTCAAAGGTAGAAGACAGAGGGTGGTGGTGGAGGGTTGTTTCTCAGTGGAGTGCCACAAGGATCGGTGCTGGTGCACTGCTTTTGATCGTTTATACTAAAAATTTGGATGTGAGCATAGTAAGTTTGCAGATGACACAAAAATTGGAGGTGCAGTGGACAGCGAGTTACCTCAGAGTACAACTGGTTCTTGATCAGATGGGCCAATGGGCTTTGGAGTAGCAAATGGAGTTTAATTTAGATAAATGTGAGGTGCTGCATTTTGGAAAAGTGAATCAGAGCAGGACTTATACACTTAATGGTAAAGTCTTGAGGAGTGTTGCTGAACAAAGAGATCGTGGAGTGCAGTTTTTAGTTCTTTGAAAGTAGATTCGCAAGTAGATAGGATAGTGAAGTAGGCGTTTGGTATGCATTCACTTATTGGTCAGAGTATTGAGTACAGGAGTTGGGAGGTCATGTTGCAGCTGTACAGGACATTGGTTTGGCCACTTTTGGAATATTGTGTGCAGTTCTGGACTCCTGTCTATCAGAAGGATATTGTGAAACTTGAAAGGGTTCAGAAAAGATTTACAAGGATGTTGCCAGGATTGGAAGATTTGAGCTATAGGGAGACGCTGAACAGGCTGGGGCTGTTTTCCCTGGAGTGTTGGAGGCTGAGGGATGACCTCATAGAAATTTTAAAAATCATGAGGGGCATGGATAGGGTAAATAGACAAGGTATTTTCCCTGGGGTGGGAGAGTCCAGAACTAGTAGGCATAGGTTTAGGGTGAGAGGGGAAAGATGTAAAAGAGACCTAAGCAGCAACTTTTTCATGCAGGGAATGGTGCATGTGTGAAATGAGCTGCCAGAGGATGTGGTGGAGGCTGGTACAATTACAACATTTAAAAGACATTTGGATGGATATATGAATAGGAAGGGTTTGGAGGGATATGGGCCAAGTGCTGGCAATGAGACTAGATTGGGTTGGGCTATCTGGTCGGCATGGCCATATTGGACCAAAGGATCTGTTTCCATGCTGTATATCTCTATGACTCTATGACTGTCTCTGAAATGCCCATCATTTCCAGGGTCATTCTTGTAAACCTCCTCTGGACCCACTCCAAGCCCAGCACCTCCTTCCTTGGGTACAGGGCCTAAAACTGCTCACAGTATTCTAAATACAGTCTGACCAGAGCCTGATACAGCCTCAGCAATACAGCCCAGCTCTTGTATTTGAGCCCTGCTGAAATGAATGCCAGCATTGTATTTGCCTTCCTAATTGTCAACTGAACTTTCATGTTAACCTGAAGAGAATCCTGAACTAAGACTCCCAAGTCCCTTTGGGTTTCAGATTTCCAAAGTCTATTCCCAGTTAGAAAAATAGCCTACTCTTCTATTCTTCCTACCAAAGTGCAAAACCTCACAGTATTCCATCTGTCACTTCTCTGTCCACTCTCCTCGCCTATCCAAGCCTTTCAACTGCCCCCTCAACACTACCTGTCCCTCCACCTCTCTTTGTGTCATCTGCAAACTTAGCAACATTGTCTAGATCATTAATGTAGAGCGAGAATAGTTATGGTCCCAACACTGACTCCTGCAGAACTCTATTAATCGCCAGTTGCCATCCTGAATAAGATCTCTTTACCCTCACTTTCTTCTTTCTGCCAGTCAGCCAACGATGCCACCATGGACTCTTATTCAACAACCTCGTGTGTGGCACCCTGTCAAAGGCCTTCTGGAAATCCAAAAAAACCATGTCTCCTTTGACTAACTTGCTCGTTATCTCCTCAAAGAATTCTAAAATGTAGACCTCCCTTTGCAGTAGACATCTGTGACTCTGTGACTATGACTGTGATAGCAATAATCTGTATTCATCCACAATGCGTAAGGTTTCTAGGTGGAGCTGTGAGCCTTTGACTATTTGATGATCGCATGTACACCAATGTTTTTATTTTCCCTGTGTTTTAGTCATTGAAGTGTCCCACTTTGTATTAGAAGAGATATTCGGTTTTTTTAGAAGATAAACCTAAAATAGGCCAAGTATGCTTATCTGTTGCTTATACACAGAGGAATTACAGAAGATGTGCAACTCAACTTGTCTAATTTATGCGCACTGATGTTTTACATTCTGATGTGGTTTCCAATTGCTAACACGATAAAGTTTCCCCCATACACAACGTCTCTGATTTTTCCAGGTAGCTGCCTACTTTGGGTTAAACAAAATCGCATAGTCTTACTAGATCATAGGGCGACTGTCTCATTACAGACACAGAGAGAGAGACATGATTGGTGGTGGTTTAACCTGAGGCTCACCACACCTCAGATGAGGGAAGAGGTTAAGAAGGAGAGTCCTTCATATTAACTTCAGCCAGTGAGAGAATTGATCTCATGCTGTTGGCATCACCCTGCATTGCTGCCAGCTGTCCAACCAACTGAGCAGATTGACCCTCATTGGAGACAAAAAAATCTGCAGATGCTGGAATCCAAGGAAGACAAGCAGGAGGCTGAAAGAACACAGCAAGCCAGGCAGCATCAGGAGGTGGAGAGGTCAGGACCTGAAGAAAAACCACACCCGAAACATTTACTTCTCCACCTCCTGATGCTGCCTGGCTTGTTGTGTTCTTCCAACCTCCTGCTTGACCCTCATTGGGCTAAAAATGTGCAGGTTAGGTGGATTGGCCATGCTAAATTAACAGTGGTGTCCTGGGATGTGAAGGGTGGGTGGGTTGGTCATGGGAAATGCGGGTTACAGGGATGGGGAGATGGGAGGTGGGTCTGAGTGGGATGCTGTTCAGAAGGTTGCTGCAGACCTGATGGGCCGAATGGCCTCTTTTGCACTGTAGCGTTCCTGCGATTCTAAACAGCGTTGACTGTTTGCCATCAGTCAATTGTAAACAGACCCCTCCTGGCTTCATGATCCAGACCCAATTCCAGGGAAGTTAGCAAACGTGCTCAGGTTCCGAGAACAGGTGGGGATGAGGTGTGGGGAAATAGGCACGGGTTGGAGCTTTACTGTCCAGTGGAGTGCTTCCGCACATTTTCCAAGTTGAAGACATGCCTTAATGGCAATTTTTAAAACAAAACATGGAACAATGCATCATGCAGGTGAAGCAGCCATTGAGGCAAAGACAAATCCCTTTGGAGAGATAAATGGAATTCCTCCAGCATTGGGAATTCCAGGAAGGGATATGTTTCAGTTTAACTCAGGAGGTCCCAGTTGTTATGCCAATATCCACTTTCAGATGCATATTGCAGCCGAGAGTTATAGATAGTGATGGGAGCGGTTCCAAATTTCTTTCCATCATGTGACTGACCACGAATCCTGAATTCACCAGTTTCCAAATCTCCCTCCCCACCGACCCCATCCCAGATCCGACCTTCCAATTCAGCACCGTCCTGTTGACCTGTCCTACCTGATCATCTTCCTTCCCACCTATCCATTCCACATTTCCCACTGACCTGTTGCCCTCTACTGACTTTCACCCACCGATCGTCGTCCACCCTACCTTACCCCAAGCCCCACCCCCTCCCCAGTCCTGATGAAGGGTTTATGCCTGAAACGTCAACTCTCTTGCCTCTCAGATGCTGGGTGACCTGCTGTGTCTTTTCCAGCGCCACACTCTATCAACTCTGCTGTTACGACCTTCCATTGGAGTATGTTGGATGGGTTTATAATTCACTGATTAACTTGTTCGACTACATTGTGACCACTCCTTCCATGAGACCTGAAACTGGAGTATCTGACCCTCTGGGAGTTGGGTGGGTCCATCCTGTGATGAGTTACAGTAAATATACTGCAGTAAGTGGTAATAAAATCCGAAAAACTACCAAATAGACTCCTGTTAGACAAGGGAACGCAAAGTGATTGAGGTTAGATGGGAATGTGGAATTTGGATTCCCAAACACATCTTATTGAATGGTGGGTCAGGAGTGATGGGCCGAATGGGCTATTTCTGCTCCCAGTTTGTGTGTTTAGCGCAGCATCTTGCCCAGCCTGTTGCCAGTTTCCGACATTCTCTGTTTTAGTCTCTGACCTCCGGCATTGACAAAACTATGTTTTTATTCTCTAACTCACTCAGTGTGCATCAGGATTCTGAGGTTTAAGTATGAAATGACTGTTACAGTTCACTGCTGTTAGGGGCTGAAAAATCTTCTTATTTTCCTGATGCTTATAACCACTTTGGTAAAATCCTGCCATGGCAGCTGGTGGGGTTTAAATTCAATTAATTAGTCAGGAATTGGAAGGTAGTTTTGTAATGTGACTAAGATGACTTATCCTTCATCGGGTGGTTGTCACCTGATGAAGAAGCAGCGCGTTGAAAGCTAGTGCTTCCAAATAAACCTATTGGACTATAACCTGGTGTTGTTGTGATTTTTAACTTTATACACCCCAGTCCAACACCGGCATCTCCAAATCAAGATCACTTATGAAATCCATCAGGTTCATCAGTGTCCTTCAACAAATAACAAATGGATGAGTATATTTCAATAGGAAGGGTTTGGAGGTATATGGGCCGGGTGCTGGCAGGTGGGACTAGATTGGGTTGGGATATCTGGTCGGCATGGATGGGTTGGACTGTACATCTCTATGATTCTAAATGAAATCAGCTATCCTTAACCAGTTTGGCATAACTGTGACTCCAGAAGGCAATTGACTCAGAATCTGTGGAGTTCTTCACTACAGATGGCTGGGTCATTATATTCAAGACTAAGATTGATTGATTTTTAATCAGTAAGGGAAGCAAGGGTTATGAGGAAAAGGCAGGAAATTGGAGCTCAGGATTATCAAATGAGCCATGATCTCACTGAATGGCAGAGTGGTTACAATGGGCTGAATGGCCGACATATAAGGAACTATTAATTACCTTCTGAAATGACGGAGCAATGTCGCTCAGTTCAAGGGATGACTGACAAGCTTGTCAGTTTAGTCCACAACTAATGAAAGAATAAATACATATTTGAAAGCTACTCTGCCTTTGTTTTTGTAACAATGAAGGTAGAGGGAGTTCCATTAGCCTTTGAAGTTCAGGTCACCTCAGACTGGATTTCAGTCACATTTTTAAACAGTAGATTATAGTGAATTACAGGCCTGAACGACAGACAGAATCTTAATGCAATAGCCTTGAGGCATTTCTGACAACAGCTCTCAATAGACATTACACAGGCGTGTGTAATCTCCACTGTGATAACACCCGTTAAAATATGTAACATCAGACACTTGAGGTCAGATCCAGTCTGGGCTGAGTCACATTGTTTCAGCTGCATGTGTCAAAGCCAAGTTGAAGATGTGTAATTCAGCTGTCTGCTTTGAGCAATGCTGACTCCGAACTGCAGTGTAACGTCACACAGATTCCCAGCTTGTGGTGCAAATGTGCACTGCTGAGGCCATTGTATTAGTATCAGCCCATTGGCATTCCCGAACAATTGCCATAAAACTGAGTGCCATCAGTTTAAAACATCCTCTTTCAAACCGTGCAATGGTGTGCAGGTGCGGGTGTTGGACTGGGGTGGACAAGGTCAGAAGTCACACGACACCAGGTTGTAGTCCAACAGGTTTATTTGGAATCACACGCTTTTGGGGCGCTGCTCCTTTGTCAGGTTCTGAAATGTGATTCCAAATAAATTTGTTGGACTACAACCTGGTGTTGTGTGACTTCAAACGATGTAATGGCCAATCATGACGTAGACAGCCAAACTTATTCCTAAAAGTGAAAACAGAAATTGCTGGAGAAACTCAGCAGGTCTGGCAGCATATTAAGTCATAGAGATGTACAGCACGGAAACAGATCCTTCCGACTTGTCCATGCTGACCAGATATCCTAATCTAATCTAGTCCCATTAGCCAGCACTTGCCCCAAATCCCTCCAAACCCTTCCAATTCATATACTCGTCCAGATGCCTTTTAAATGTTGTGTTGTACCAGCCTCCACCACTTCCTCTGGCAGCTCATTCCATACATGCACCACCCTCTGTGTGAAAAGGTTGTCCCTTAGGTACCTTTTATATCTTTCCCTGTCACCTTAAACCTATGCCCTCTAGTTCTAGACTCCCCCACCCCAGGGAAAAGCAAATATATGGAAGGAAAGCAGAGTCTGGTAACTCTTTGTCAGATGCTGCCAGAGCTGTGGAGTTTCTCCAGAAGTTCCCGTTTTTTTCAGAGCATCCGCAGTTCTTTGTTTTATTTTAATTTCTTAAAGCGTTGGCCTAACAAGCACATGATGCTGTGTCACTTGAGTATAGCGAGTGCCATTTGGGCTAGGCCTCTGCTCAACATGTAGCCCAGTGCACAGCTCCAGGTCCACTATCAAGCTTGAATCTGTTTACCTTCTTGCATGGGATCCTTACAAAGCGTGTTCCTTATCTCCACATCTCCTCTGGGTGTGGGTGTTTTCCCATGGGAAACTTTCTCATGCTTATGATTTTGTTTTAAATCACCTTTTGTTGCTGAAGGACATGCAGGTTGGATATACATCGACATGTTTTGCAAAGTCAACAATCTGAGCGAGCTAGCAGGTCCAGCAGATGTACTTTGCACCATATTGTGCAGGAAAGGGAGGGTAACAGTGTAGTGACTGTATCACTGGGTGAGCCAATGAGAAACTCTTAGGTTCATATTCATGGCAGTTGATGGAACGTCAATTCAGTTACTCGATCTGGAATTGAAATCTGGTCTCATTAATATGCTGAGCATGATAACTATCATTGATGTTTGTTGCAAAAACCAACTGTTTTAATTTTTGTTTCATTTATGGAATGAGGGCATTTATTGCCCATCCCAGAGGGTAGTTAAGAGTCAATCACATTGCTGTGGGTCTGGAGTCAAATGTAGGCCAGACCAGGTAAGGATGGCAGTTTCCTTCCCTAATGGGGCATTAGAGAACCAGATGGGTTTTTACAACAATAGATTCATGGTCATCATTGGACTCCTAATTCTGTTTTTATTTCAATTGAATTCCAAATTCAACATCTGCCATGGTGGGATTTGAACTTGGGTCCCCAGAACATTCCCTGGGGCTCTGGATTCACAGTTTAGCAATAATACCACATGGCCATTCCCTCCACCTAAAGTGGACTTTAGTGAAGGAAATTTGCCATCCTAACTTGGTTTACAGCAGGGAAACAGGCCCTTCGGCCCAACTAGCCCATGCCACCCAGTTTTCACAAATTAAACTGGGCCCATTTGCTTGTGTTTGGCCTATATCCCTCCATACCTATCACATCCAGGTGCCTGCCTAAATGTTTCTTAAATGACTAAGTTGTACTTGACTCTACGACTACCTCTGGCAGACATCCATCACCTTCTGTGTGAAAAAAACTGCCCTTCCAGACCCTTTTGTATCTCTCCCCTCTCACCTTAAACCCATGCCCTCCAGTTTTAGACTCCCCTAACATGGGAAAAACCTGTTTGCTATCGTGTGACAGCACTGTTGATGGTGCCTATCCATCATGTTACTGATGCTTGAGAGAAGAATGATGCGGTACTAATTATTTGAGTTGGATTTGTCCTGCTTTGTGGCATTTTCCACATCATTGCTGATGGCACAGGGTAGACACACAGTGAATTCTGGAGCAGATGGGTTCAGAATTGTTGCCTCTCTTTAATTTCCTTCATGGGAATCCATCACTGACCAGGTCAGCATTTATTGTCCATCCCTAGTCAGAGGGCAGTTAAGAGAGAACCACATGACCATGGTTCTGAGACCAGACGAGATAAGGTCGGCAGAGTTCCTTCCTTAAGGAGCTGTAGTGAACCAAATAAGATTCTTCCCCAATGCCCTGCTAATTGGTGATGGTCATTATTAAACTCTTCATTCCAGATTTTTTTCTTTAAAACAAAATCCAGAGTTGACTCTCTGCCGTGGTGAGATTTGAACTCAGGCCCACAGACCATTAACTGGGTCCATGGATTATTAGCCTGGTGATAATATCACCAGGTCATGGCTCCCACTTTTCTTAGGCTTCATGGCTCCCCACGTGTTTAGTTGTTGCTTGATATTAAATGGAGTGAATTGAATTGGCCGAAGACCCTTGTTGGGTTGTATTTGGAGTATTGTGTACAGATTTGGTCACCACCCTAGCGGGAGGACGTGGAAGCCTTGGAGAGAGTGCAGAGAAGGTTCACCAGGGTGTTGCCTGGTCTCGAGGGCATTGGCTGTGAAGAAAGGTTAAAAAGACGAGGATTGTGTTCACTGGAAGGACGGCAGCTGAGAGGAGACCTGATGGCGGTCTACACAATGACGAGAGGCATTGATAGGGTGGATAGTCAGAGGCTTTTTCCCAGGGTTGAGCTTTCAATTACAAGGGGACACATGGTCAAGGTGAGAGGGGGAAAGTTTAAGGGAGATGTGCGAGGGAAGTTTTTCACACAGAGAGTGGTAGGAGCCTGGAACGCATTGCCAGAAGATGTGGTGGAAGCAGGCACAATGGTGACATTCAAGAGGCATCTGGATAGTTACATGAATAGAGAGGGAATAAAGGGATACGGACTGAATAAGGGCAGAAGGTTGTTTTTTTAGTTTAGTTAGGGCATGGCGGTCAGCACAGGCTTGGACGGCCGAAGGGCCTGTTCCTGTGCTGTCTTTATTTTTGTTCTTTTGTTTTTTAAGACTGGAATCTCAATTTCTGACTAAAGGTACTTGCAAACGTAGAGCCTTTAAGATTCTTCAAATGGACCAGTGTAATTTTTTTCCCAACAAGAGAGGATAAAAGTGGCTAACATGAAATAAAAACAGAAAGTGAGGGAAAAGCTCAGCGGGTCTGGCTGCATCTGTAGAGACATAAGGAGTTCACGTAGAACATAGAACATTCCAGCGCAGTACAGGCCTTTCGGCCCTCGATGTTGTGCCTACCTGTGGAACCAACCTGAAGCCCATCTAACCTACACTATTCCATTCTCGGTCATATGCCTATCCAGTGACCTATAAATACCTATAAAGTTGGCGAGTCTACTACTGTTGCAGGCAATGCAATCCACACCCCTACCCTCTGAGTAAAGACATCCGCCCTAAATCTATCGCCCCTCGATTTGAAGCCATGCCCCCTCGTGCTCACCACACCATCCTCGGAAAAAGGCTGTCACTGACCACCCAATCCAACCCTCTGATTATTTTCTATGCCTCAATTAAGTCACCTCTCAACCTTCTTCTCTCTAACAAAAACTGCCTCAAGTCCATCAACCTTTCCTCGAAATTCCTTCCCTCCATACCAGGCAACATCCTAGTAAATCTTCTCTGAATCCTTTCCAAAGCTTTCACATCCTTCCTATAATGCGGTGACCAGAACTGCACGCAATACTCCAAGTGCGGCTGCACCAGAGTTTTGTAAGCTACAGCATGAGCTCATGGTTCCAGAACTCGATCCCTCTACCAATAAAAGCTAACATACTGTATGCCTTCTTAACAGCCCTATCAACCTGGGTGGCAACTTTGAGGGATCTGTGTACCTGGACACCGAGATCTCTCTGCTCATCTACACTACCAAGAATCTTACCATTAGCCCAGTACTCTGCATTCCTGTTACTCCTTCCAAAGGGTATCACGTCACACCTTTCCGCATTAAACTCCATTTGCCACCTCTCAGCCCAGCTCTGCAGCTTCTCTATGTCCCTCTGTAACCTACAACATCCTTCGGCAAAATCCACAACTGTACCGACCTTAGTGTCATCCGCAAATTTACTAACCCATCCTTCTACACCCTCATCCAGGTCATTTATAAAAATGATAAACAGCAGTGGACCTAAAACAGATCCTTGCGGTACACCACTGAACTCCAGGATGAACATTTCCCATCACCACCACCCCCTGTCTTCTTTCAGCTAGCCAATTTCTGATCCAAACTGCTAAATCACCCTCAATCCTATGCCTCCATATTTTGTGCAATAGCCTACCATGGGGAACCTTATCAAACACCTTACTGAAATCCATAGACACCACATCAACCGCTTTACCCACATCCACATCTTCATATCTGAGGAACGATCACACCAGACTAGAAACATTTACTTTGTTTCTCTCATCATAGATGCTGTCAAACCTGCTGAGTTTCTCCAGCATTCTCTGTTTGTTCAGGATTTCCAGCATCCGCAGTATTTTGCTGTTATTAGGGGCTAAATAGGGCCTCATCAAAATCACGGTACCTCTGGCAGTGCAGCACTCCCTTGGTACAGCAATGGCAGAATCCCCTCCAATTTTTATTTGTGTGCATTGTTCAAGTCTCTGGTCTGCAAACACAACCTCAAAAACTCAAGAGATGTGAGTTCCACCAGCCAGGTTCAGACTGACACCTGGCTTGCAGAGTGCTCAGGAATGTGATGGTCTAGCAGCAAGACCAACCTAGCATCTGTTTCGCAACAAGCTACACCAAAGGTGCCTGAGGTGAAGACTGACGAGGTTTTGCACTTGTGTGTTCTTACAGGTCAGTGGCCTGCCCACCCCAGACCTCATCTGGCAACTGAATGGGAAGCAGATCCGATCAGACAGCAGCCACAAGATGCTCGTCCGTGAGAATGGAGTTCACTCCCTGGTCATTGAGCCTGCTACTGCTAGGGATGCTGGGATGTATACATGCATTGCCACAAACCGAGCTGGACAGAACTCTTTCAGTCTCGAGCTAATTGTCGCAGGTATAACATTAGCTTCTCTCCTTTCCAACCCTCCCCAGTAGAATTCCTACAGTGTGGAAGCAGGCCATTCAGCCCATCGAGTCTTCACCAACCCTCCAAAGATCATCCCAACCAGACCTACCCCCTTACCCTGTAACCCTGTATTTCCCATGGCCAATCCACCCTGACCTGCACATCTTTGGACTGTGGGAGGAAACCCCACACAGGCACGGGGAGAATGTGAAAACTCCACACAGGCAGTCATCCGAGGCTAGAATTGAAATCAAGTCCCTGGTGCTGTGAGGCAGCAGTGCTGACCACTGAGCCACCATGCAATGAGAGAAATGAGAGTTCCTCTACTATTTCAGAGTGCAGACTAATGTTGTACCCAACATTGAAGTATGACAGTCTGTGACGTGACCAGGTTAGAGGCTGTGAGGCACAGTGCCAACTGGAACATAGCTTTCCACGGCAGGACTAGTTTCCAACAGGGCTGACAATCCAAGCGTATGGATTGGATGTTATGTGCTCATGCTAGGTGTGTTTTTGGTCTATGTGTAGGAGCGATGTTGGGGAGTAGAAGGGAAATACAGTCAATGTCCAGCTCACTCCATTCCCCCAGCTCATTCCCACGAGGATGGGGTGCTGCTGAAATCATCAAACTGTCGACCCCTATAAATCAATAATTATAGGATCATTCATGCCTGTGAGAAGCCCATCACCCATTTGGGTCTTGGCTGAGAGCTGTGTTGGCGTTGGTTAGCTCAGTTGGCCATACAGTTGGTTTGCAATGCCAACAGCACAGATTGATCCAACGTCGATATTTCACCTCTGGATGTTCACCATCTGAGTGCCTTCCTTTGAGAGAGGAAATACTCACTGTTTTTGTCTGGCAGTCCTAACCTAACTGTTGGGATCTCTACCTCCAGCTGGGAATGAGGCATTGATTCATGTTCTTTCTCAAGGTGATTGGAAAATGGGCAGTAACTTGGAATGTAGTTTGATACAGTAAAGTAGGAGTCCTTTGTCTCTGGTTTGCTCTTCCCCCACAGCTAAAGAGATGGTCAGAGCCCCAGCGTTCATCGAGAAGCTGCAGAACACTGGGGTGGCCGAGGGCTATCCGATACGGTTAGAATGTCGCGTCTCGGGTGTGCCATATCCGCAGATCTTCTGGAAGAAGGACAACGAGTCCCTCACCCAGAACACAGAGAGAGTAAGGTGAGTGAGTTTGTGATTCCTACAGAACGGCAAATTGACTGTTCTGATGTTTGTGTGCCTTTAAGGGGGTATATAGATTCAAGCATTATAGGAGAGGACCTTCAGCCCATTGAGTCAGCACCAACCTCACTTCCCAGCACATACTCGTCATCCGTGTACACGAGGGTTTCGTTTCTGAGAAACTCCACACACGTGATGAAATTTGTCAGTGCGGAGCTCATTACAAATATGTTAAACATCATGGATACGGGAGTTCAGCCCATAGATGTTGTTTTCTGTTGTTATTTATTTTTGGCAAGGATAGGTACAATCGTGATTTTGCGGATACGGAGGATTTACTGCACATTAAACTGCTGGAATCAAACCCCCACCCGAGGAAAAAGATCCTGATTATTCTCCTGATCCATGCCCCTTATGATTTTATAAACCTCCATAAGGTCACCCCCCAACCTCCTACCCTCCAGTGTAGTCCCAGCCTACCCAGCCTCTCCTTATAACTCAAACCTTTCATTCCTGGCAACGTCCTGGTAAATCTATTCTGAACCATCTCCACCTTAATAATATCCTTCCTACAACAGGGCGACCGGATCTAGACACAGTACTCCAGAAGAGACCTCACTAATGTCCTGAACAACCTCAAGATAACGTTCCAACTCCTCATGGTCTGAGCAATGAAGGCAAACGCGCTAAACGCTTTCTCAATCACCCTGTCACGGAGCCAGAGTACTCTAAACTAATACACACCCTTTTAGTTAACTTATAAAACTGAATCGAATTATAATCCGCAGGAGGTAATTTATTTTCTGGGTGATGAATCAATGCGCTTTTTTTGATCCTACCAGAGATGACAGTTCAAAGACTTGTGATGCTTTGTGGTGAATCTGCAGCTCCTCGTGTTAAGTAGCGATTAATCCATACACCAGAGAACAATGGTTCCTTCTTTTGCACTGACAAAAGACAGTTTTGTTTTAACTTTAAAAATTCCCTGCCTATTACCAGATAAATTGAATGGCTAGGTTCATGTCTTCTGTAAACAATCAAATTCCACCGATTCCAACTCCCTGCTCAACTGTAACCCTTGACTACAGTAGCCCTTCATCAGATGAGAAGAGAATAAGTTTATTTAAACCCTTCAATTTTGAAGCTGTAGCCATTGAAAGATAAAAATGATAGCCAAGGCTTCTCTTTTAGAAAAGGAACATTGGTGCGAATAACATTTCTGTTACTAAAACACACCCATTTTCTTACTTTGCATTGTACGTCCCGATGCACGTGTAGTCATTATCAACTGTAACTTTCAACATGGTATCTTCCTCACTATCCACTACACCCCCAATGTTCACATCCTCTCACTAACTATATCTCCTATGTTCACATCCAAATCATGTATATAAATGACACAAAAAAACAGTGGACCCTGCACAACGCTGGTCACAGGCTTCCATTCTGAAAGGCAACCGCCCACCATCACCCTCTGTCTCCTACCATCAAGCCAATTTTGTATCCAAATGGTTAGCTCTCCCCTGGATTCCATTTGATCTAACCTCGCTAACCAGTCTAACTTGTCGAATGCCTTCTTAAACTGCATTGCCAAGTTCTAGATTCCCACTCCCCACCACATTCCCTCCACCACCATAAGGAGAAACATGCTGCTGGTATTCATCCCATCCGGTCCTCCCAGGATCTTATTTACTTCAATGAGAATTGTAAACTATAGCATTCTAACAGGACTAGACAAGAAGGATGTTACCATTGAGTGGGGAGTCAAGAACCAGGGGTCACAGTCATAGAACATAGAACATTCCAGCGCAGTACAGGCCCTTTGGCCCTTGATGTTGCGCCGACCTGTCATACTAATCTGAAGCCCATCCCACCTACACTATTCCATGTACGTCCAAATGCTTGTCAAAGAATACAGGGTAGTACACTGAGGACTGAGATAAGGAGAAATGTCTTCACCCAGAGAGTGGGGAGTCTGTGGAATTCTCTGCCATGGAAAGTAGTTGAGGCCAAAACATTGAATATTTTCAGGAAGGAATTAGATACAGTACGAAAGGGGTCAATGGGTGTGGGGAGAAATTGGAAATTGGATGATCAGCCAAGATCATGTTGAATTGGCAGAACAGGCTTGAAATTCCCTGTAAAGCTACAGTACTGTTACCTTCCATGCCATTTGCAATAAACATCAATATTCTCCTTATTTATTATTCACTCCCTCAATGCTGACCCTATAATCAACTTATAATCCGCAGGAGGTAATTTATTTTCCGGGTGATGGATCAATGTGCTTTTTTGATCCTTCCAGAGATGACAGTTCAAAGACTCGAGATGCTTTGTGGTGAATCTGCAGCTCCTCGTGTTAAGTAGCGATGAATCCATCCACCAGAGAACAGTGTGTGGCAGATGGAGCTTCAGCTTAATGTCTGATCTGAAAGATGGCACCTTCAGACAGTGTAGCACTTCCTCAGTGTGACATTAAGATTTGTTGGTCTCTTCTAGGGATTTATAAGTTTGAATGGGGTTACCCCATTGGACTGAAACCTGCATTCTCCACTGAATTAGAATTTTGACAACAATTAAGAGCTCTCATGTCCTTATTAACCTTCTAATCATGAGCCAGATTTCTGTTCTCAGTGTTAAAAAGTGGAGATAGAGGCACTGTAAATGGCAAAAATAAGATTGTGATGTGGAGGTGTCCATGTGGGACTGCCAGTACAGCGGATACATAGGACAAAGAATTTATAAGTAAAAGATCAAAGTGTCATACAACTGATGCGGTGTATTAGACAAATCTTGATTGCTAGATTAGAGTGGTGCTGGAAAAGCACAGCAGGCCAGGCAGCATCCGAGGAGCAGGAAAATCGACGTTTCGGGTAAAAGAAATCTTGATGGCTGTTGAGTCTTTAATCACTTAGAATGGAACTGTGGGTTTTGATTGATTAATATGTAAATTCCAGAATTTCTTTCAAGTCACAGCCCTGAGAAGGTTTTATCAGTATATAAAAAAGGGTGACATCTCAGCTCAGACAATGCATTAAAGATGTGAAGTTAAAGTCTGTCTGTATCCCAATCTGGAGTCAGACTGGTTTTATTTCCAAAGTAGGAATTTATAAAATGTCACGTTGGAAGAAAATGCTGTCAGTGCCGGCTGAAGAAGGGCAATTGGAAGCTTTATAGGTGCATAACAACAAGTCTTAAGATCATCAATAAGCCATTCAGCCCATCAAGTCCACTTCACTTTCAATGAGATCATGACTGATCTGATAATCCTAAACACCACTTGCCTAGATTACCCCCATACACCTTAATGATTCCCTTAATGATTGGAAACCTGCCCGCAGGCATTGCCAAGTTGTCCAAATGGGCTGTTTCTGTGCTTTCAGTTTGATGTAAAGTTGAGTGATTCCTCGCTGAAGTTCCATTGTGTCTGAGTGACCTGAATCTGCCTTTCATTCCTCAGCATGCACCATGATAACAAAGGTTACATCTGCCTGCTCATTCAACCAACCACGAAGGAGGATGCTGCATGGTACACTGTATCAGCTAAAAACGAAGCCGGAATAATATCCTGTACAGCCAAGCTGGATATTTACTGTGAGTCAAACTCTTCCTGTTGAATTCTCATTCATTTTCTCCCTCACTCCTTTATGGGATACGGGCATCACTGGAAGGGTCAGCATTTGCTGCTCATCTCGGATTGCCTTTCACCTGAGGGGTTTGATCAGATACGTCAGAGGGTACTGAAGATTTAAGCATATCACAGTGTCTCTGGAAGGTCAGATCAGGACAGCAGATTTCCTTCCTTGAAGGGATTAATGAAACAAATATTTAACAACCACTGCTGGCAGCTTCCTCGTCACCATGACTGAAGCTAATGTTACATTTCACACTTAGTAACAGAGTTTAAACTCTAACCAGTTGCCATCTTGGACTTTGAACCCATGAGTATTAGCCTGGGTCTGTACAATTACCAGGCAAAAGTGAGGACTGCAAATGCCTGAGATTAGAGTCGAGAGTGTGATGCTGGAAAAGCACAGCAGGTCAGGCAGCATTTGAAGGGGCAGGAGAATCAAAGTTTTGAAATGTCAATTTTCCTGCTCCTCAATGCTGCCTGACTTGCTGTGCTTTTCCAGCACCACACTCTTGACTGTACAATTATCAGCCCACAGTTATTACAGCTACATCATCATATGCCCCCTGAAAGCATATTCTTTCCACTTATTTGAGGAGAAAACAAGAAAAAAGGAACTTGCATTTTTAGGAGAGACCGAGCCTCAGTTAACATCTCATTTGAAAGACTGCACCTCCAATACTGCAGCACAGCATCTGAACTGCTTTGGAGCAATGACATTGATTCTGTGCTCCACATTCTGAATGCATGAGCTTCTGGATTTGTATAGCACCTGTTAAATCCTCAGGCTGTCTCAAAGCACTGCTACACCCAATGAGGTACAAAGGTGTAGAAAGACGATTACTAGAGAGACCTGATTGGAAAGCCTAGAAGTGAGTTTAACATGAGAGCAACGAAACTGGCAGATTGTTCTGTTGCTTAGCATCTATCCCAATGTCCGAACATGCCTTACAGATGTTAAATCTGTTTGATGTGTGGTGACAGTTATGGATGCGATGTCTTGACTGTGGTGGTCCAGAAATGACTGTCAAGCCTTTGTCAAAAGCACAAAGTTTCCTCTCAGCTTAATAATGCATTGTAATTTAGAGGGAAGGCTGGTGTTGGTGTAGAGATAATGTTCCAGAGCTAGATACCCAGCAGCCCCCCTGGGCTAACGTCCTGAGGACATAACCTCAGATCCCACCAGCACCACCACAGCAGCTGCTGGGATTTAAGGTCAGTTAAATAATCAAGCATTGAAAGCTAAATAGTGACCATAAAACTATCTTCAATTGTTGTTTAAAAATACCCATCTAGTTCACCAGGAAGGAAATCTGCTGCCCTTGTGGGTAGCACGGTGGCTCAGTGGTTAGCATTGCAGCCTCACAGCACCAGGGTCCCAGGTTCAATTCCAGCCTTAGTCTGTGTGGAGTTTGCATATTCTCCCCGTGTCTGTGTGAGTTTCCTCCAGGTGCTCCGGTTTCCTCCCACAGTCACAAAGATGTGCAGGTCAGGTGAATTGGCTATGCTAAACTGCCCATAGTGGTAGGTGCATTAGTCAGAGGGAGATGGGTCTGGTTGGGTTACTCTTCAGAGGGTCGGTGTGGACATGTTGGGCCAAAGGGCCTGTTTCCACACTGTAGGGAATCTAATCTAATCTTACCTGGCCTCGCCTTCCTGTGACTGCAGAGCCACAGCAACGCAGTTGACTCTGAAATACCTCAAGGACTTCTCAGGTAATTCGTGTCCAATGAAAGATCAAAGGTTAAATACTATCCCAACCAATGATGTGAGCTCACTCTTGTACAATATGGACAGTCTGCTCAGGCTTTGGACCAGGTAGCTCTGTTGATTGTTTGGCTGGTTTGCAATGCAGAGAGGTGCAGGTACAGATGCTGTGCCAATAGAGGTCTCTATAATGAGAGATCAGCCTCTAGAAATACAGCAACTTGTGCGAAGCAAAGTTTTGCATTTATAGAGCTCCTCTCATGACCTCTGGGAGTCCCAGAGAGCTCTGCAGAAGGCGGGGAGACTTTTTTTTTTGGATATTTTCTGATGTCCTTCTTTTCCTGTTTTCTAACCTGCAGCCCCTCAGTGGCACCAAACCCCCAGCTCCAAACCAAAGAAGGTGCGGCCTTCCGCCAGTCGCTACGCTGCACTTACCGACCAAGGACTCGACATCAAGTCGGCATTCCTGCCTGAGGCGAACCCCATCCATCTTGGCCCCCAGTCTGACCTGGTGGAGAGCGACGACCTGTAGCTAAACCCTCGGTGGGAGAGAGAGCAATGCGGAGGTTTCAGGGTTTCAGGCAGATGGGGGAGAAAACTGCCTCACGTCAGGAGCAAGTACATCCAGACCATCAGGCCACCAAGTCCATACACACTGAAAGCTTATCCAAACATATATATATAATATATATATATATATATATATTATACACATACTTTTTTTAATGTGCAACAATACAAGAACCTTAAGCATGAGATAAGATGAAGAGATTTTGAAATACAAACGGGGAGAAGGCATTGGTAGTCAAGCGAGCATTGGATAGAATTGGATTTGACACATGCACATATTCTGATATCCATGTGCCACCTTGCATGGCCGGATTATAAAGTAGGTATTCTGCTACACAATGGCTACCATTTATTATAAACCATTATATACACATTGTTAAAGAATATATATTCTGGAAAATCAGCATCACCTAAGTGCCTGAGCTAAAACTGTATGATTCAGGTTGCCTTCAGACTTGAGCATGATGTATTCTGTTTGTGATAATGTTCTGTGGGAAGGGGGAGGAGGGGATTTGGGGCAGGGGGGGGGAGGGTGGGGAAAAGTGTTGGGTTTTTTTTCTTTGGAAATGGGTTGCAGTAAGGGACAAGATGTGTGGTCATGTGTGCCTCTGAAGGCTGCATTGCTTTCTGGGAGTCCTGATTGACATCAAACTGTCTCTCAAGACACAGGGGGGCTGTCCTGTCAACACATATGGTGAAAGAACGCATTGAGGCAGTTAGTGCGGCCTTTGGCAGACTATGGTGTGTGGCTCCACCAACCTCACTTGAGTCCTCGCTGTCTCCTTCTCACCTTCTCTTAATTCGAGCTGCTGAAGTCACAGATCGCAGTGACAGTTTTGACAAGGCTCTTTGAAAGCAGAAATGTTAACCCAGTTGGCCACCAGTGTAGTACTTTCACTGATTAGATTTGAGCCAAATGTGATGTTTACCGGCCTACAGAGGCCTAGCAGTATTTGAGGTGAACCATACCATAGCAGAACGGTTGTAGTGTTTGTCTCTGGAAGAGCTGGTAACAGGTCTCGCAGTATTGAGTCATGTTCCGATGAGGTATTGGGGTGGCTCTGTGTGAGTGAGGGTATGAGCTCTGAGCTCTCCCTCTGAGGCAGCTGATGTGTCAGCACTGCTAACTCTTCGTTCACCAGGCCTTGGCCAATGCTCTGACTCGGGATGAGGCTCTCCCTCAACCCACGGCCTTTCCTCGCAGCAGATTGATCTGTACGCAGAGGATGGTGTGTGTGTGTGGAATGAGCTGCCAGGGGAAGAGGTAGAGACTGGTACAGTTACAACATTTAAAAGGTGGGTACATGGATAGGAAAGGTTTAGAGGGAAATGGGCCAAACACAGGCAAATGGAAAGAAGGCTGTTTGACCTTTGAGTCCCACTCATGACCCAGTGCAGGCCTGGCCTCCCAGTTGAAGAAGCCAAGCAGAAACCATCACTGATAGACAGGAACTGGAGGTAGGGTCATTGCTGTCATTCTCCTCCATAGCTAGTTTGACTTCAACTGCTGTGTGTCTCTCCTTAAACACCATTTTTTTTAAACTTAAATCCCAGGAAGACTTTGGGAATTTTGTCGCCTACAGAGCTCCTTGGTGTGGTTTGGTTGTTTTACCGAGGAGGCAAACTTCAGGCTGAATGTATCAGTTGATTTTGGTGGGAGATGGGCTGTTGTTAGTGCCTTTTAATTGCCTTTTCCAATTTGGCATCTGGATGGTATGAGAAGGTGTCAGTGGTTTGAGTTTGTCAACTGGGATAGTTAATAAACAGGTGGACACATTGAAGGCGGTGAGATCTCACACTGTGGTTGCAGCATTCACTTCCCTGGGCACAGTTTGTTATTGTGAAGTGATTTGGGAGCCAAAGTTAATCACACATAAGCTGTGACAGGAAGTCTAGCCTAATGCATTGCATTAAAAGGATAACATTGTATTTAAAGTTAATTGGACAGGAGGCAACAGACACACAAACAAACACAAACACACCCCTCCCGGAATGCATTCCTGGCTTCAGGTTTCTTTAACCAAAAACAATACGTGCATAAGATGGGCATAAATTGCGTTTTAATCATCATTTGTTTGATTGCAGTGGTGATGTGGCAAGTAGGAGCATGGCCACCCAGACTGGTTTCAGACCCAGTAAACCACGGCCTTTCCAAGTAATATATAGATGGCACACCAGAGTAGGCTGAGACGTGCTGGAACCAGCTGCCTGGTGCTCAGCGCTCTGTCAATCCTCTCGTGCCCACATCCTGATTGCTTTCCATTCGCCGACCCCAGTAACGTAGCCTCACCAGTCAGGGGTTGGTGGGGGGGGTGGGGGTGGGGAGGGAGGAAGAATCCTGAAGGTCCTCTCAGAGAGACAGCTGGCTCAGGGGACAGCAGCGGTCAGGCAGGGCAGAGGGAACGAGTAGGAGGACATTGGAAGCTGGTTGTCATTTCGTCCTACGGTGAAATGGACTTACCGCCGAAGCAAACTGAAAATAGCCCACACCACATTGGCAACTTGAAATGTGCAAGCGTTAAGTGTCTAAACTTAGCTCAGACCTTCTGATTAATCCACCTTTGTTTTTGTTGCTTGAGGTATTATGTTGAAAGAATTGAATCTGTTGCTATCTGGTACTGTATAACCCAGCATTTTAACTCCACAATACTATATAGAGAGATTCTGTAAGCCTAGGCCACTGGTTTAGCTAATAGTTTTAAAGTTAACGTTAGGGTTGAGGCTGCAACTCAGTGGTTGGGAACCAGGAGGATGCAAGTGGCATCAGTACAGGTGGAAGTGCTGTACCTGATGGTGCCTTTTGCTACAGCGTCTGTGATTCTCTTCTTCGAATCTTGTATCTGCATCCAACTTTTTGAATGTAGCTGTGTATTCTTGCGAGCTTCACTTTAACCTGGGCTGACACTGCTCACCTCCTCAATACTGGGGCATATTTTTAACGCAAAAGCTTATTTTTTTCCCTGTAAAGTTATTCCCGAACGCGAACCATTTTTTCTTGGATTGTTCTACTGAGATTTTCCTCTTGGGGTTTATAAATGTAATAAAAATGTTGGAACAATTTGAGTCTGGGTGTCTTGTTTTCCAACATAGAGCTGAGCACCTAGCTTTGGCTGTCGTTCAACCCCTCACGAAACAGATCGCCAAATAACGTCCCAGGTTTTATCCACAGACATATCGCGCCCGTGCTCATTGGAATTTAGAAGAATGAGAGATGATCTTATTGAAAAATTCTTCGAGCACTTGACAGGGTAGATGCAGAAACGTTGTTTCCCCTTGTGGGAGAGTCTAGGACCAGATGGCATCATCTCAGAGTAAGGGGTCATGTATTTCAGACAGAAATGAGAAAATTCTTCTCTCAGCGGGAAATGAATCCGTGGAAGCCTTGTGTCCATCTGTCTCTGTTGAGGTTTACCAGCAGTGAGGTAAGAACTGAACCCCTTAAGTGACCGGTAATGGTGTCTGTGGTCTCTTTCCACTGACATTGGGGTGAAAGGCAGCATGGTGGTTCAGAGGTTAGCACTGCTGCCTCACATTGCCAGGCACCCAGGTTCGATTCCCGCCTTGGGCGAATGTCTGTGTGGAATTTGCACATTCTTCCTGCGTCTGCATGGGTTTCCTCCCATAGTCCAAAGATCTGCAGGTTAGGTGGATTGGCCATGCTAAATTATCCTGCAGTGGTCCAGGGATGTGCAGGCTGGGTGGATTGGCCCTGGGAAATGCAGGATTACAGAGCTAGCAGAGCAGGTGGGAAGCTCTTCGGAAGGTTGATATGATTTTGATGGGCTGAATGGCCTATTCTAAGAGAGGACCCCAGATGGGGAGGGGTGCGGTAGTGGACAATTTCTTTTTATATTTATTCACAGATGGATGGTGGGCGTCACTGACTGCAACAACATTTATTGCCCAAGCCTACCTCCCCTTGAGAGGTGGTGGTGAGCTACCTTCTTGAACCTCTGTAGTTCCTGGGATGTTGATTCACTCACAGTGAGGTCGTTCCAGGACTTTGACGGAATGGCGATATTATTTCCGAGCCGGGATGGTGTCTTGGAGGGGAATTTCTACTTTGCTCTTCGAGGGTGGTACGGTTGGTGAGTGCTGTCAGAGGAGCGCCCCCCCCTACTGAACAGAGACATCCGCGATGAATACCTCTCCCCCACTGCCACCACCACCTCCCTCCCACAGCTTCACAATCACCACCCTGCCCTTTCACTGGGGCCTGACTTGCCCCTTCTAGCCCTCCAACTCACATCAACCCAATGTAGAAGCAAGGCCATTCAGGGCCCCAAACTTGCCCACCACTCGATAAGGTCCATAAGGCCATAAGACATAGGAGTGGAAGGAAGGCCATTGGGCCCATCGAGTCCACTCTGCCATTCAATCATGGCTGATGGGCATTTCAACTCCACTTACTCGCATTCTCCCCGTAGCCCTTAATTCCTTGTGACATCAAGAATTTATCAATTTCTGCCTTGAAGACATTTAGCGTCCCAGCCTCCACTGCACTCTGTGGCAATGAATTCCACAGGCCCACCACTCTCTGGCTGAAGAAATGTCTCCGCATTTCTGTTCTGAATTTACCCCCTCTAATTCTAAGGCTGTGTCCACGGGTCCTAGTCTCCTCGCCTAATGGAAACAATTTCCTAGCGTCCACCCTCATAACTGATGTTGTTATAGCCTCAGCTTCACCTTCCTGCCTGTCCTCATCTACCCCAGACACCCAAAACCCTTGAGTTCTTTTAATTTCTTTCAAAGAGAATGCAGTATAAAAATAAGGAAGTTTAGTTGAAACTACACAAGGCACTAGTCAGATCAGAAACGGAATAATGTGTACAGTTTGAGTCCCTCATCTAAGGAGAGACGTACCAGCATTGGAGACAGTCCAGAGAAGGTTCACTAGGGCTGATACTGTCTTATGAGGAGAATTTGAGTAGATTGAGTACGTACTCATTGGAATTTAGAAGAATGAGAGATGACTTTATTGAAAGATTCTTCGAGCACTTGGCTGGGTAGATGCAGAAACGTTGTTTCCCTTTGTGGGAGAGTCTAGGACCAGAGCATCGTTACCTCAGAGTAAGGGGTCACCCATTGAAGACAGAAACGAGGAGAAAATTCTTCCTTCAGAGGGGAGTGAATCTGTGGGATTCTTTACCGCGGAAGGCGGTCGAGGCTGGGGCATTAAGGATATTGAAGGTCAGGATAGATTTTTAATCAGGAAGGGAATCAAAGGTTGTGAAGAAAAGGCAAGAAAGTGGAAGTGAGGATTATCAGAACAGCTGCAATCTCAGTGAATGGAAGAGCAGACTTGATGGGCTGAATGGCCTACTTCTGTTCCTATTAAATTCAAGTCCCTTCTCAAGTAATGGTGTGAAACCCGTTAACTAAATGCAAGCAAGGAAGGCTAGAAACTGCTTTGGGTAATGGGACCCTCTGGTTCTCTTTCTGCAAGTGATTGAATCAAATTCATATCCCTGTATTGATCCCACCTCAGTCTCTCTTTCTCCCTGGATGGAGGTGTTGGGAAGGTGGGGATGGATGGGTGAGGAGAGATTGGAGGCCAAGAATACAGGAGTGTCAGGACAAGTAAAGGATATCTCAGGGATGTCTTTAATCCTCCCTCTCCTAATCCTCTTGGATTGACTTCAATATAGAGTCATTCATTCAGATGTACAGCATGGAAACAGACCCTTCTACCCAACTCGTCCATGCCAACCAGGTATCCTAAATTAATCTAGTCCCATTGACCAGCACTTGGTCCATATCCCTCCAAACCCATCCTGTTCATATACCCATCCAGATGCCTTTTAAATGTTGCAACTACCTCCACCACATCCTCTGGCAGCTCATTCCATACACGTACCACCCTCTGTGCGAAAAAGTTGCTGATCTTCTGCAATATGTATCAATCTCACTTTAGTGCACTGGTCTGAGAAGTCTTTAATCCAGTGGAAATATAAAGCAGACTGAGAGAGAGAGAGAGAGAGATACACACACACACAAACCAAAGTTCCTACATCTGCTAACACAAGAAACTGACACTGATGAGTGAGGTTCACTCCTCTGAGCAACAAGGAGGGAGCAGAGCTGCCTGTTGCCCAGTTGTAGTCTGTATTCTCACTATCCCCTTTGAAATGTCCTTAAATCATGGAGATTTCCTGGAGTAGTATGTTTCACACCAACCTGGGGCCAGGCAGTTGGCAGGCTCCTCATACAACATCCCAAAAACAATCCCTCCAAATTCTATACCTCCATTTCCAGTTTTTTCAATAGTGTGCCTGTAGGTCACACAACCTCCAACTGTACACAGAGTCATAGAGATTTACAGCACAGAAACAGATTCTTTGGTCCAATTGTCCATGCTCACCAAATATCCTAAATAAATCTAATCCCATTTGCCAGCACTTGGCCCATATCTCTCTGAACCCTGATTCTGGATCAGTGGTGCTGGAAGAGCACAGCAATTCAGGCAGCATCCGAGGACAGGCAAAATCGACGTTTCGGGCAAAAGCCCTTCATCAGGAATAAAGGCAGAGAGCCTGAAGCGTGGAGAGATAAGCTAGAGGAGGGTGGGGGTGGGGAGAAAGTAGCATAGAGTACAATAGGTCAGTGGGGGAGGAGATGAAGGTGATAGGTCAGGGAGGAGAGGGTGGAGTGGATAGGTGGAAAAGGAGCTGGGCAGGTCGGACAAGTCCGGACAAGTCAGGGGATCGTGTTGCTGGAGGTCAGAAACTAGGATGAGGTGGGGGAAGGGGAAATGAGGAAGCTGTTGAAGTCCACATTGATGCCCTGGGGTTGAAGTGTTCCGAGGCGGAAGATGAGGCGTTCTTCTTCCATGCGGCGGTGGAGGAGGCCCAGCACCTCCATATCCTCGGCAGAGTGGGAGGGGGAGTTGAAATGTTAAGCCACGGGGCGATTTGGTTGATTGGTGCGGGTGTCTCGGAGATGTTCCCTAAAGCGCTCTGCTAGGAGGCGCCCAGTCTCCCCAATGTAGAGGAGACCGCATCGGGAGCAACGGATACAATAAATGATATTAGTGGATGTGCAGGTAAAACTTTGATGGATGTGGAAGGCTCCTTTAGGGCCTTGGATGGAGGTCTCTCTGAACCCTTCCTATTCATATACCCATCCTGATGCCTTTTAAGAGTTGTATTTGTACCAGCCTCACCACTTCCTCTGGCACCTCTTTCACTCAGAAGCTGGTACGTGTATGGAATAAGTTGCCTCTAAGATCCCTTTTAAATCCTTCCCCCTCACCTTAAACCTATGCCCTCTAATTTTGGACACCCCTACCCTGGGAAAAAGACCTTGTCAATTTACCCTATCTATCCCCCTTATGATTTTATAAACCTCTATAAAGTTACCCCCTCCCCCCCAATATCCAAGTGCTTTTCAAATACTGAGTCTTATTTATTTATTTATTTACAGACTGTGATTGTCTCTGAATATGGCAACACCTATTTACCAAAATATAGTTGAGGATCAACCAGGATGGCACGATGGTTAGCACTGCTGCCTCACAACGCCAAGGGACCCAGGTTTAATTCCACCCTCTGTGTAGAGTTTGCACATTCTCCCTGTGTGGGTTTCTTACAGGTGCTCTGGTTTCCTCCTACTGTCCAAAGATATACAGACTGGGATGCATTGGCCATGCTAAATAGTGTCCAGGCATGGTCATAGGGTAGGGGGAGGGGGGAGGTGGGTGGGTCTGGATGGGATGCTCTTTGGAGGGTTGGCATGGGCTGAATGGCCTGCTTCCACACTGCAGGGATTCTATGTCACTGGGGTTGCAAGTAGGACAGACCAGGTCAGGACAGCAGATTCCTTCCCTCAAGAGCATTGGTGGATCAAGTGGATTCCCTTCCCCAACAATTAACTCAAATTCTAGATAGATTTTTTTATTGAATTGGATTCAAATTCCATTCACATTGAATCCTTCCATCTTGACTTTAAATCCATGACTTGGATATTTTTACATTAATATTATCTGCTCTATTCACTTGTCACCATCCTCTTGTAAATGCATCCACAATCTTGTTACGACACAGGGTAAACCCCTCTGCTCATTTAAACCCAACACACAGAGAAGCTCACCCTCCACTGTAATCTGTTAAATTTCAAGGGGCACAGAGCCATCCCAGAGGATAAAATAAAATAAATAAAAATTAACGATTTTATTTGTGAGTTTTGAGAAGATTTGTAGCTCAGGTTGAGGTTCTGGGTGTAAGTTTGCTCGCTGAGCTGGAAGGTTCATTTCCAGATGTTTTGTCATCCTACTAGGTAACATCTTCAGTGTAAGGATACTAGTGAGACAGGGTCATGTCATTTTGTGGCTAGAATGGTGGTACCCTTACATACAGATAAGGAAGGACACCGCTTTGACTGAGACAACACATCCATCCTAGGACAAGCCAAACAAAGACACAGACGAGAATTCCTAGAAGATGGAATTCCAATTGGAACTCTATGGACGAACACATCGAGTTCGACCCCATCTACCAACCCCTGAGAAAAAAGAACAGGAAATTACATCACCACAGGAAATGACATCATCAGTCCAAAGCCATCCAAACATATAAATAGAAAGCAGGAATCAGCAGCAGTGCTTCATCTGGAGGCTCACTGAAGATGTTACCTAGTAGGGTGACGAAACGTCTGGAAATGAATCTTGCAGCTCAGCGAACAAACCTACATCCTTAACAATTTTTTTCTTTAAGTCCAAAAGAGAACATTAAAACAACAACTCATTTCACTACAACCTTTTACCTCCCACTCTGCAATACTGGTCCAATTAAATAAAAACCCCACAACATCGGATCATTTCATTGGTTTCATGTCATCAAAACATTAAATTTGATTGGATTTTGATATCTGGGGCATAGTAGGCCATTCGGACCTTCGAGCCTGCTCCGTTTTTTTAATATGATCATGGCTGATCATCCAACTTAGTCCCACGTTCCTCTCTCTCCCCATACCCTTTAACTTTAAGAATTATATCTCACTCTTTTCCGAAATGGCCAGAGAAGGCAGACGGTAGGTTGTGTTGAGGAGGTCAGTTATTGAACTTGAACATTGTTGAAAAGAGATACATATTGTAGAAGCTTTTTGTCTTGTACTCATCAGGACACTTTGCAAGAAATACCAACGTATTATTGGCTCAGCTGGCATTTTTTTGCCCAGAGGGCATTTAAGAGTCACCCACATTGAACTGGAGTAACCTGTAGGCCAGATTTGCTTCCCTAAAGGACATTAATGAACCAGATGAGTGTTTCCAACAACTAACGATGGTTAACATTAAGCCAGTTCTTTATTCTAGAGTTTACTGAATTCAAAGATCACCATCCGCCAAACTGGGATACAAGCCCACATCCCCCACAGGATTAGCCTGTTCCCTTAGATTACAGCCCAGTGAGATGACCACTACGTCACTCTACATGCAGGACACAGATTTTAACTGCTTTTACTGCATTATCAATCAAGGAACATGACCAATCCGGGGCAGAAAGTGTTCACAGAAGGTCCCATGCTGCGAGGAACGAAAGTGGGGGAAGGGTTCGGAAAAATCTCAGGAAAATAAATGAAAGTAACTTCTGGCTCAGCCACTATCACGATGATTGGCAGGCTCGAGGGGCCGAATGGTCTTCTAGTTTCGCTGTCTCCCAGGATTTTGTTTTGTGAGGTTGGGGTCAGAGATAGTCTCAGGACAGGATCATGGCCCAGTAAGGGGAAGACAATTCGACAGATGCGACTCCTGCTTGGCTACTCCAGGGAGTACTCTGTATGGAGTCCCTGCTCCTTCATCTCATTATATAAGGAAGAACACCTTACAGTTACCTAGCGCCTGTCACAACTTTAGGAGACCTTTTCCTCCCAAAATAATATTTCATCCATTAAAAACAAAACTCGTAAAATTACATCCATAACATTCCAGAAGGTGAGACATTGGTAAGTCAAGCAGGGATGTTCCTGGAATAATGATCTAGTCAATGTTTTCGGTGTTCATGTTCAGGGGTTCAAACCCCACTACGGCAGGTGGTGAAATTTAAATTCAAATATCGTCTGGAATTAAAAGCTAATCTCAATAATGGTGTCCTTCTAGATGGAAGACGTCATGGATTTGAAAGGTACGGTCTACGGATCTTTGGTGAATTTCTGCAGTGCATCTTGTAGATAGTGCACACTGCTGCTGCTTGAACGTCAGTGGTGGAGGGAGTGAACATTTGTGGATGTGGTGCCAATCAAGCCGGAAGCTTTGTTCTGGATGGGGTCAAGCTTCTTGAGTGTTGTTTGGAGCTGCACCCACCCAGGCAACTGAGGAGTGTTCCATCTTGACTTGTGCCTTGTAGATGCTCGACAGGCTTTGGGGAGTCAGAGGCTGAGTTACTCCCCACAGTATTCCTGCATTACCATCCAGAAGGATAGGGGCAGCAGATACATGGGAATCCCCCTGAGTTCCCCTCCAAGCCACTCACCATCCTGACTTGGAATATATCACTCTTCCTCCAGTGTCGCTGGGTCAAAATCCTGGAACTTCCTCCCTAAGGGCATTGTGGGTCAACCCACATCACGTGGGCTGCAGCAGTTCAAGAAGGCAGCTCACCCCTGCCTTCTCAAGGGGCAACTAGGAATGGATAATAAATGCTGGCCCAGCCAGTGATGCCAACATCCTATAAATGAATAAACTCTTCAAACATTTTTAGGTAATTGCAACTTTTTTTTAAATAACCAGATGAGTTTTCTCCATGATTGCTCTGGGGCATGTCCTGGAGATTCCAGAACATTCTTCGAGAGTTGGGCCTGCAAAATCACATCTTCAGTGCTGAGGACACCCATCATTGCTCAAGTCGGTTTTCCAGTTAGACGTGGACATTGCTATGGGTGACCTCGTTGATAAGTATCGATGTTAACAGAACACAGACAACAACCGACAGAATCAGCCATTGTGTTCATCTCTCCCAAACTATTGGGCTCCAGCAATATGTGAAGCAGGTTGTCAAAGGCTGCCACCTACTGTTAGTCCTGGTGTGGAGGAGCCGGTGTTGGACTGGGGTGTACAAAGTTAAAAATCACACAACACCAGGTTATAGTCCAACAGGTTTATCTGGAAGCACGAGCTTTCAGAGCGCTGCTCCTTGACAACCACCTGATGAAGGAGCGTCGCTCCGAAAGCTAGTGTTTCCAAATAAACCTGTTGGACTATAACCTGGTGTTGCGTGATTTTTAACCTACTGATAGGCTGATGTAACTCCAGGTAAGATCAAACAAAACTGACAATCATTCATGGTCATTGAAGAAGCACTACCTTTCTTTCTGCCAGAAAGCCGATTGTAAAGATTAGTCCTAGAGCCAGTCTGTACTGGGCTGTTACCAGAAAGGGATATTTGCACCACACAAGTATCAGGCAATGACCATCTCCATCATGAGGAGAATTGAACCACCACCCCTTGACATTCACTAGTGTTTCCATCAGTGAATCGCCCACTATCAACATCCAGGGTGTTACCATTGACCGGAAACTCAACTGCACGGTGGCTCAGTGGTTAGCACTGCTGCCTCATGGTGTCAGGGACCCACGTTCGATTGGCTGTATGGAGTTTACACATCCTCCCCACGTCTGCGTGGGTTTCCTCTGGGTGTTCTGGTTTCCTCCCACAATCCAAAGATGTGCAGGCCAGGTGAATTGGCCATGCTAAATTGCCCATAGTGTTAAGTGCATTAGTCTGGGGTAATATAGGGTCGGGGAATGGGTCTGGGTGGGTTACTCTTTGGAGGGTTGGTGTGAACGTGTTGGGCCAAATGACCCGTTTCCATACTGTCAGGAATCCAGTCTAAAAAATAACTCACTATATAAACACAGTGGCTACATCTCATGCTCAAGTCTCACCCACTCCAGAGATGTGTCTTAACATACCTATCAATGCAATGGCTACAAGAGCAGACGAGGTACTGTCAGTTCCGCAATGAGTAACCCACTCCCCAAAGCCTCTCCAGTATCTACAAAGCACAAGTTAAGAGTGTGATGGAATATTCCCCACTTGGCTGGATGAGTGCAGCTCCAACAACATTCAAGAAGCTTGACATCATCCAGGAGAAAGTAAACTATTTGATGGGTGCCACACTCACCACCTTTAATATTCGTTGTCCACACCAATGATATTCAGTAGCCAAAGTGCCTGCCAGCCACAAGATACGCTGCAGCATCCACACTGCCTCAATGGCATGTTCCAAATCCCAGCCCTCCTACATCCAGACATCAAAGGGCAGCAGATACAGGGGAACACCACCCCCTGCAAGTTCCCCTCCAAGCCACATACCATCCTGACTTAGAAATATATCGCTGTTCCTTCAGTTCCTTCCTGCTTCAGTGTTCCTGGGTCAAAATCCTGGGACATTGAGGGTCAATCTACAGCAGGTAGACTGCAGTGGTTCAAGAAAGCAGCTCACCACCATCGTCGCAAGGGTAACTAGGGACGGTCGCTAAGTGCTGGCCCAGCACCTCCCATCCCCTAAATGAATAAGAATGCAGCCTAATAATTATTTTGAGTGAAATCTTGCAAGCATCTTCCTCCCCTTCCCAGGCAGCCCTTCAGGGGTTGAAAAAGATCGGTTTCCACTTGGGTCCAGTGGGTTCAGAGATTGCTGATAAGTCAGTGAACAAACTGCAACCCGTGCTCCATACAGGCTGGGGGTGACACTCAGGGGGTCAGGTAGGGTGGTTGTTTGGAGAGATGCCCACTCCCTCCGACATTTCAATTTCACCTCTACAGGATCCTGACAAAGTCTCTCGATGATTTGAGCAGATCACGCCCCCCCCCCCCCTCACAGGTCATAACTGGTAACTGCACCCTGATATCAGTGCGTCTCTCTTTACATCCGCTCAAGTGAAAGCCTTGATGTGAAATTGGGAAGGCCTCCCAAGGACTCTTATTGCTGTTAATTCAGATGGTTGGAAAGTGTGATCAAAGAAGTAGGTTTCAACAAGTCCCTTAAAAGAGGAGAGAGAGCATGTAGGACTCCAGGACAGTATTCCAGAAGTTGGCAGTGAATGAGTGAGGAAAAAGGAGGAAATATCCTGGATGGGAGTGAAGAACATCCAGCATTTTGATTGGAGACCCAGCAAGGAAAGACTGCCACCTACTGTTAATAAACAAGCATTGCAACCAGAGATAGAAATTCTGATTGTTTCAGACCGATAATGCCCTTGAGTCATATTGTGTTGTGATATTACAGCACTTCACTTGTGCAGCTTATAGCAAAATGGGCAGTTTTGTTAAATCACACAAGGGAAAGAATTTTGGCCATTAAATTGGAGAGGGTGCAGAAATTATTTACAGGATGTTGCCGGTGAAGAGGGAGATGGCACAGGGCAGGGTGACACTAAGCACACAGACACACAAGATGGCCGCTGAGCCATCAGTTGGCCAACTTGACACACAAGATGGCCGCTGGATCACAATATGGAGAGAAACAGCAGAGCAGATGCAGACACTGCCTGGGGCCACCAGAATGCCAGCACAATGCCCTCACAACCAAGTTGATTAGTTTAAGACAGGTGGGGAGAGAATATACATGAGTAACGAACACTGACCACCAAAGTATCTGGGTTCAGCCAACACCTCTTATAGAAATGCTAACAGCTTGATACAGGCTCAATACAAAATGCTAATAGCCAGGTCTGCAGTAATGCAACAATTTGATTTCAGATAGTCAACATGGTTTCATCAAGGGCAGGTCGTGTCTCACAAACCTCATTGAGTTTTTTGAGAAGGTGACCAAGCATGTACATGAGGGTAGGGCAGTTGACATGGTATACATGGACTCCAGTAAAGCCTTTGATAAGGTTCCACATGGTAGGCTGTTGGAGAAAATGCAGAGGCATGGGATTGAGGGTGGTTTAGCAGTTTGGATTAGAAACTAACTTTCTGAAAGAAGGCAGCGAGTGGTGGTTGATGGAAAATATTCAGCCTGGGGTCTGGTTACTAGTGGTGTGCCACAAGGATCTGTTTTGGGTCTACTGCTGTTTGTCATTTTTATAAATGACTTAGATGCAGGCATAGGTGGATGGATCAGTAAATTTGCAGATGACACTAAAGTCGGTGGAGTAGTGGACATTTGGAAGAATGTTACAGGTTGCAGGGGGATTTGGATAAACTGCAGAATTGGGCTGAGAGGTGGCAAATGGAGTTCAATGCAGCTAAATGTGAGGTGATGCGCTTTGGGAAGAATAACAGGATGGCAGAGTACTGGGTCAGTGGAAAGATTCTTGGTAGTGTGGATGTGCAGAGGGATCTTGGAGTCCATGTGCATAGATCCCTGAAAGTTACCACCCAGGTGGATAGTGCTGTTAAGAAGGCATACGGTGTGTTAGGTTTCAGTGGCAGAGGGATTCAGTACTGGAACTGCAATATCATGCTGCAACTATACAAAACACTAGTGCGGCCACACTTGGAATATTGTGTACAGTTCTGATCGCCCCATTATAAAAAAGATGTGGAAATATTGGAAAAGGTGCAGAGGAGATTTACCAGGATGTTGCCTGGTCTGGAAGGAAACTCTTATGAGGAAAGGCTGAGAGACTTGGGTCTGTTCTCATTGGAAAGAAGAAGGCTAAGGGGGGAATTAATAGAGACATACAAGATGATCAGAGGATTACACATGGTAGACAGAGAAAGACTTTTTCCTAGGATGATGACGTCAGCGTGTACGAGGGGGCATAACTACAAATTGAGGGGTGATAGATTTAAGACCGATGTCAGAGGCAGGTTCTTTACGCAGAGAGTGGTAAGGGCGTGGACTGCCCTACCTGCTAATGTAGTCAACTCAGCCACATTAGGGAGATTTAAACAATCCTTGGATAAGCACATGGATGATTTTGGGATAGTGTAGGGGGACGAGCTGAGAAAAGTCCACAGGTCGGTGCAACCTCGAGGGCCGAAGGGCTGCTCTGTGCTGGATTGTTCTATGTTCTATGTTCTAATTGCCCTTCTCAGGAAGAGCGATTAGCGCCCATTACTACAGCAATGGATTTCCATGCAGGCATTGAAACTGACAATGTCTACACTGAAACTGACAATGTCTACACTGAAACTGGCAATGTCTACACTGAAACTGACAATGTCTACACGGAAACTGACAATGACCACACGGAAATTAACAAAGGCTGAGGTGGAACTGACAAAGACTGTATCGAAACTATCAACGATTCTACAACGATTGCCATAAACGAAGCATGTTACAAAGACAGCAATCTCATCACTGACCTATTGTATCACAAGATGTATAAAAGTTTCTTGGCCTATGCTGTTGGTGTCTTTCTCTCCCTGGAGCTCCGGTATTTCCCTGTGCAATAAACTCTAACATTGAACCCCGACTCTGACTCTGAGACTGGTGCTTTCCCCGCCCCCAACACCAGGAACACAGGGTTTGAGTTATGAACATAAGAAGGAGGAGCGGGAGTAGGCTGTTCGGCCCATCAAGCATGCTCCACCATTCAGTAAGATCATGGTTTGTCTTTTCATGGACTCAGCTCCACTTACCCGCGTTTTCACCATATCGCTTAACTCCTTTATTTTTCAAAAAAGTATCTAGCTTAACTTTAAAAGCATTCACTGAAGTAGCGTCGACTCTATTCCTGATGAAGGGGCTTTTGCCCGAAACGTCAATTGTCCAGCCCCTCGGATGCTGCCTGACCTGCTGTGCTTTTCCAGCACCACTCTAATCTAAACTCTGGCTTCCAGCATTTGCAGTCCTTGTTTTTACCCAATGTCAACTACTTCCCTGGGCAAGGAATTCCACAGATTCACAACCCTCTGGGTGAAGAAGTTCCCTCTCAGTTCAGTTCTAAACCTGCTCCCTCTAATCTTGAGGCAATGCCCTCTTGTTATAGTCTTAGCTGCCAGTGGAAACAGCCTCTCTATTTCTATTTTAATGATTCCCTTCATAATTTTATACGTTTCTATAAGATCTCAATCATTCTTCTCAGTTCCAATGAATATAATCCCAGTCTGCTCAGTCTCTCCTGATAAGCCAACCCCCTCAGCTCTGGAACCAATCTAGTGAACCTCCTCTGCGCCCCCTCTAGTGCCAATACATCCTTTCTCAAGTAAGGAGACCAAACCTGCACGCCGTTTTGGACTCCTTACTTGGGATAAACATTCTGATCAGCTGAAGTTAACTTCTCCTTTTAGCTCTGAATCTCTGCTTTCTTCCAGATATTCTCCACTGAATTCGAAATACATCACTCCTGCAAGTGACACTGTTTTTCCATGTAAACCGCCCATTCTTCATCAGTGATCAGCGAGAGAGGGAGCAGGCAGACAGAGGGAGGGAAAGAGAGGGAGAAGGCAGACTGAGGAAGGGAGAGAGGCAGCAGGCAGACTGAGGGAGAGAGAGATGGAGCAGGCAGACTGAGGGAGAGAGAGAGGGAGCAGGCAGACTGAGGGAGAGAGAGAGGGTGCAGGCAGACTGAGGGAGAGAGAGAGTGCGCAGGCAGACTGAGAGAGAGAAAGATGGAGCAGGCAGACTGAGAGAGGAATAGAGTGAGCAGGCAGACTGAGGGAGGGAGAGAGAGAGCAGGCAGACTGACGGAAAGAGAGAGGGAGCAGGCAGACTGGGGGAGAGATAGAGGGAGGAGGCAGACTGTGGAAGGGATAGAGTGAGCAGGCAGACTGAGGGAGAGAGAGGGAGTAGGCAGACTGAGGGAGGGAGAGAGGAAGCAGGCAGACTGAGGGATGGAGAGAGGGCACAGGCAGACTGAGGGAGAGAGGGAGAGAGGGAGCAGGCAGACTGAGAGAGGAATAGAGTGAGCAGGTAGACTGAGGGAGGGAGAGAGGGAGCAGGCAGACTGAGGGAGAGAGAGAGGGTGCAGGCAGACTGAGGGAGGGAGAGAGAGGAAGCAGGTAGACTGAGGGAGTGAGAGAGAGGGAGCAGGCAAACTGAGGGAGAGAGAGTGGGATCAAGCAGACTGAGGGAGGGATAGAGTGAGCAGGCAGACTGAGGGTTAGAGAGAGGGTGCAGGCAGAATGAGGGAGGGAGAGAGAGGAAGCAGGTAGACTGAGGGAGTGAGAGAGAGGGAGCAGGCAGACTGAGGGAGGGATAGAGTGAGCAGGCAGAATGAGGGAGGGAGAGATGGAGCAGGCAGACTGAGAGAGGAATAGAGTGAGCAGGCAGACTGAGAGAGGAAGAGAGTGAGCAGGCAGACTGAGGGAGGGAGAGAGGGAGCAGGCAGACTGAGGGAGGGAGAGAGGGAACAGGCAGATTGAGGGAGAGATAGAGGTAGGAGGCAGACTGAGGGAGGGGAGAGGGAGCCGGCAGAGTGAGGGAGGGAGGGAGAGAGGGAGCAGGCAGACTGAGGGAGAGAGTGGGAGCAGGCAGACTGAGGGAGAGAGAGAGGGAGCAGGCAGACTGAGGGAGAGAGAGAGGGAGCAGGCAGACAGAGGGAGGGAGAAAGGGAGCAGGCAGACCGAGGGAGGGAGAGAGGGAGCAGGCAGAGTGAGGGAGGGAGAGAGGGAGCAGGCAGACTGAGGGACGGAGAGAGGGAGCAGGCAGACTGAGGGACGGAGAGAGGGAGCAGGCAGACTGAGGGAGGAATAGAGTGAGCAGGCAGACTGAGGGAGGGAGGGAGCAGGCAGACTGAGGGAGGGAGGGCTAGATGGAGCAGGCAGACTGTGGGAGGGAGAGCGGGAGCAGGCAGACTGACGGAGGGAGGGAGAGAGGGAGCAGACAGACTGAGGGAGGGTGGGAGCAGGCAGAGTGAGGGAGGGAGAGAGGGAGCAGGTAGACTGAGAGAGGAATAGAGTGAGCAGGTAGACTGAGGGCGGGAGAGAGGGAGCAGGCAGACTGAGGGAGAGAGAGGGTGCAGGCAGAGTGAAGGAGGGATAGAGGGAGCAGGCAGACTGAGGGAGGGAGCAGGCAGACTGAGGGAGGGAGGGAAGGAGCAGGCAAACTGAGGGAGGGAGAAAGGGAGCAGGCAGGCTGAGAGGGAGAGCGGAGCAGGCAAACTGAGGGTGAGAGAGAGTGAGCAGGCAGACTGAGGGAGAAAGGGAGCAGGCAGACTGAGAGAGGGACCAAGGGAGCAGGCAGGCTGAGAGGGAGAGAGGGAGCAGGCAGACTGACAGGGAGGGATAGAGGGAGCAGACAGACAGAGAGAGAGAGAGAGAGGGAGAAGGCAGACTGAGGAAGGGAGAGAGGGAGCAGGCAGACTGAGGGAGAGAGAGATGGAGCAGGCAGACTGAGGGAGAGAGAGAGGGAGCAGGCAGACTGAGGGAGAGAGAGAGGGTGCAAGCAGACTGAGGGAGAGAGAGAGTGCGCAGGCAGACTGAGAGAGAGAAAGATGGAGCAGGCAGACTGAGAGAGGAATAGAGTGAGCAGGCAGACTGAGGGAGGGAGAGAGAGAGCAGGCAGACTGACGGAAAGAGAGAGGGAGCAGGCAGACTGGGGGAGAGATAGAGGGAGGAGGCAGACTGTGGGAGGGATAGAGTGAGCAGGCAGACTGAGGGAGAGAGAGGGAGAGAGGAAGCAGGCAGACTGAGGGATGGAGAGAGGGCACAGGCAGACTGAGGGAGAGAGGGAGAGAGGGAGCAGGCAGACTGAGAGAGGAATAGAGTGAGCAGGTAGACTGAGGGAGGGAGAGAGGGAGCAGGCAGACTGAGGGAGAGAGAGAGGGTGCAGGCAGACTGAGGGAGGGAGAGAGAGGAAGCAGGTAGACTGAGGGAGTGAGAGAGAGGGAGCAGGCAAACTGAGGGAGAGAGAGTGGGATCAAGCAGACTGAGGGAGGGATAGAGTGAGCAGGCAGACTGAGGGTTAGAGAGAGGGTGCAGGCAGAATGAGGGAGGGAGAGAGAGGAAGCAGGTAGACTGAGGGAGTGAGAGAGAGGGAGCAGGCAGACTGAGGGAGGGATAGAGTGAGCAGGCAGAATGAGGGAGGGAGAGATGGAGCAGGCAGACTGAGAGAGGAATAGAGTGAGCAGGCAGACTGAGAGAGGAAGAGAGTGAGCAGGCAGACTGAGGGAGGGAGAGAGGGAGCAGGCAGACTGAGGGAGGGAGAGAGGGAACAGGCAGATTGAGGGAGAGATAGAGGTAGGAGGCAGACTGAGGGAGGGGAGAGGGAGCCGGCAGAGTGAGGGAGGGAGGGAGAGAGGGAGCAGGCAGACTGAGGGAGAGAGTGGGAGCAGGCAGACTGAGGGAGAGAGACAATGAGCAGGCAGACTGAGGGAGAGAGAGAGTGAGCAGGCAGACTGAGGGAGAGAGAGAGGGAGCAGGCAGACAGAGGGAGGGAGAAAGGGAGCAGGCAGACCGAGGGAGGGAGAGAGGGAGCAGGCAGAGTGAGGGAGGGAGAGAGGGAGCAGGCAGACTGAGGGACGGAGAGAGGGAGCAGGCAGACTGAGGGACGGAGAGAGGGAGCAGGCAGACTGAGGGAGGAATAGAGTGAGCAGGCAGACTGAGGGAGGGAGGGAGCAGGCAGACTGAGGGAGGGAGGGCTAGATGGAGCAGGCAGACTGTGGGAGGGAGAGCGGGAGCAGGCAGACTGACGGAGGGAGGGAGAGAGGGAGCAGACAGACTGAGGGAGGGTGGGAGCAGGCAGAGTGAGGGAGGGAGAGAGGGAGCAGGTAGACTGAGAGAGGAATAGAGTGAGCAGGTAGACTGAGGGCGGGAGAGAGGGAGCAGGCAGACTGAGGGAGAGAGAGGGTGCAGGCAGAGTGAAGGAGGGATAGAGGGAGCAGGCAGACTGAGGGAGGGAGCAGGCAGACTGAGGGAGGGAGGGAAGGAGCAGGCAAACTGAGGGAGGGAGAAAGGGAGCAGGCAGGCTGAGCGGGAGAGCGGAGCAGGCAAACTGAGGGTGAGAGAGAGTGAGCAGGCAGACTGAGGGAGAAAGGGAGCAGGCAGACTGAGAGAGGGACCAAGGGAGCAGGCAGGCTGAGAGGGAGAGAGGGAGCAGGCAGACTGACAGGGAGGGATAGAGGGAGCAGACAGACTGAGGGAAGGAGGGAGCAGGCAGACTGAGGGAGGGAGAGAGGGAGCAGGCAGACTGAGGGGGGGAGAGAGGGAGCAGTCAGACTGAGGGAGAGAGAGAGGGAGCAGAAAGACTGAGGGAGAGAGAGTGGGATCTGGCAGACTGAGGGTGTGATAAAGGGAGCATGCAGACTGAGGGAGAAGAGAGAGGGAGCAGGAAACTGAGGGAGGGATAGAGTGAGCAGGCAGACTGAGGGAGGGAGAGAGAGGGAGCAGGCAGACTGAGGGAGGGGGGGAGAGAGGGAGCAGGCAAACTGAGGGAGGGAGAAAGGGAGCAGGTAGGCTGAGAGAGGGAGAGAGAAAGGGAGCAGGCAGGCTGAGAGGGAGGGATAGAGGGAGCAGACAGACTGAGGGAAGGAGGGAGCAGGCAGACTGAGGGAGGGAGAGAGGGAGCAGGCAGACTGAGGGGGGGAGAGAGGGAGCAGTCAGACTGAGGGAGAGAGAGAGGGAGCAGGAAGACTGAGGGAGAGAGAGTGGGATCTGGCAGACTGAGGGTGTGATAAAGGGAGCATGCAGACTGAGGGAGAAGAGAGAGGGAGCAGGAAGACTGAGGGAGGGATAGAGTGAGCAGGCAGACTGAGGGAGGGAGAGAGGGAGCAGGCAGACTGAGGGAGAGAGTGGGAGCAGGCAGACTGAGGGAGAGAGACAATGAGCAGGCAGACTGAGGGAGAGAGAGAGTGAGCAGGCAGACTGAGGGAGAGAGAGAGTGAGCAGGCAGACTGAGGGAGAGAGAGAGGGAGCAGGCAGACCGAGGGAGGGAGAGAGGGAGCAGGCAGAGTGAGGGAGGGAGAGAGGGAGCAGGCAGACTGAGGGACGGAGAGAGGGAGCAGGCAGACTGAGGGACGGAGAGAGGGAGCAGGCAGACTGAGGGAGGAATAGAGTGAGCAGGCAGACTGAGGGAGGGAGGGAGCAGGCAGACTGAGGGAGGGAGGGCTAGATGGAGCAGGCAGACTGTGGGAGGGAGAGCGGGAGCAGGCAGACTGACGGAGGGAGGGAGAGAGGGAGCAGACAGACTGAGGGAGGGTGGGAGCAGGCAGAGTGAGGGAGGGAGAGAGGGAGCAGGTAGACTGAGAGAGGAATAGAGTGAGCAGGTAGACTGAGGGCGGGAGAGAGGGAGCAGGCAGACTGAGGGAGAGAGAGGGTGCAGGCAGAGTGAAGGAGGGATAGAGGGAGCAGGCAGACTGAGGGAGGGAGCAGGCAGACTGAGGGAGGGAGGGAAGGAGCAGGCAAACTGAGGGAGGGAGAAAGGGAGCAGGCAGGCTGAGAGGGAGAGCGGAGCAGGCAAACTGAGGGTGAGAGAGAGTGAGCAGGCAGACTGAGGGAGAAAGGGAGCAGGCAGACTGAGAGAGGGACCAAGGGAGCAGGCAGGCTGAGAGGGAGAGAGGGAGCAGGCAGACTGACAGGGAGGGATAGAGGGAGCAGACAGACAGAGAGAGAGAGAGAGAGGGAGAAGGCAGACTGAGGAAGGGAGAGAGGGAGCAGGCAGACTGAGGGAGAGAGAGATGGAGCAGGCAGACTGAGGGAGAGAGAGAGGGAGCAGGCAGACTGAGGGAGAGAGAGAGGGTGCAGGCAGACTGAGGGAGAGAGAGAGTGCGCAGGCAGACTGAGAGAGAGAAAGATGGAGCAGGCAGACTGAGAGAGGAATAGAGTGAGCAGGCAGACTGAGGGAGGGAGAGAGAGAGCAGGCAGACTGACGGAAAGAGAGAGGGAGCAGGCAGACTGGGGGAGAGATAGAGGGAGGAGGCAGACTGTGGGAGGGATAGAGTGAGCAGGCAGACTGAGGGAGAGAGAGGGAGAGAGGAAGCAGGCAGACTGAGGGATGGAGAGAGGGCACAGGCAGACTGAGGGAGAGAGGGAGAGAGGGAGCAGGCAGACTGAGAGAGGAATAGAGTGAGCAGGTAGACTGAGGGAGGGAGAGAGGGAGCAGGCAGACTGAGGGAGAGAGAGAGGGTGCAGGCAGACTGAGGGAGGGAGAGAGAGGAAGCAGGTAGACTGAGGGAGTGAGAGAGAGGGAGCAGGCAAACTGAGGGAGAGAGAGTGGGATCAAGCAGACTGAGGGAGGGATAGAGTGAGCAGGCAGACTGAGGGTTAGAGAGAGGGTGCAGGCAGAATGAGGGAGGGAGAGAGAGGAAGCAGGTAGACTGAGGGAGTGAGAGAGAGGGAGCAGGCAGACTGAGGGAGGGATAGAGTGAGCAGGCAGAATGAGGGAGGGAGAGATGGAGCAGGCAGACTGAGAGAGGAATAGAGTGAGCAGGCAGACTGAGAGAGGAAGAGAGTGAGCAGGCAGACTGAGGGAGGGAGAGAGGGAGCAGGCAGACTGAGGGAGGGAGAGAGGGAACAGGCAGATTGAGGGAGAGATAGAGGTAGGAGGCAGACTGAGGGAGGGGAGAGGGAGCCGGCAGAGTGAGGGAGGGAGGGAGAGAGGGAGCAGGCAGACTGAGGGAGAGAGTGGGAGCAGGCAGACTGAGGGAGAGAGACAATGAGCAGGCAGACTGAGGGAGAGAGAGAGTGAGCAGGCAGACTGAGGGAGAGAGAGAGGGAGCAGGCAGACAGAGGGAGGGAGAAAGGGAGCAGGCAGACCGAGGGAGGGAGAGAGGGAGCAGGCAGAGTGAGGGAGGGAGAGAGTGAGCAGGCAGACTGAGGGAGGGAGGGAGCAGGCAGACTGAGGGAGGGAGGGCTAGATGGAGCAGGCAGACTGTGGGAGGGAGAGCGGGAGCAGGCAGACTGACGGAGGGAGGGAGAGAGGGAGCAGACAGACTGAGGGAGGGTGGGAGCAGGCAGAGTGAGGGAGGGAGAGAGGGAGCAGGTAGACTGAGAGAGGAATAGAGTGAGCAGGTAGACTGAGGGCGGGAGAGAGGGAGCAGGCAGACTGAGGGAGAGAGAGGGTGCAGGCAGAGTGAAGGAGGGATAGAGGGAGCAGGCAGACTGAGGGAGGGAGCAGGCAGACTGAGGGAGGGAGGGAAGGAGCAGGCAAACTGAGGGAGGGAGAAAGGGAGCAGGCAGGCTGAGAGGGAGAGCGGAGCAGGCAAACTGAGGGTGAGAGAGAGTGAGCAGGCAGACTGAGGGAGAAAGGGAGCAGGCAGACTGAGAGAGGGACCAAGGGAGCAGGCAGGCTGAGAGGGAGAGAGGGAGCAGGCAGACTGACAGGGAGGGATAGAGGGAGCAGACAGACTGAGGGAAGGAGGGAGCAGGCAGACTGAGGGAGGGAGAGAGGGAGCAGGCAGACTGAGGGGGGGAGAGAGGGAGCAGTCAGACTGAGGGAGAGAGAGAGGGAGCAGAAAGACTGAGGGAGAGAGAGTGGGATCTGGCAGACTGAGGGTGTGATAAAGGGAGCATGCAGACTGAGGGAGAAGAGAGAGGGAGCAGGAAACTGAGGGAGGGATAGAGTGAGCAGGCAGACTGAGGGAGGGAGGGAGAGAGGGAGCAGGCAGACTGAGGGAGGGGGGGAGAGAGGGAGCAGGCAAACTGAGGGAGGGAGAAAGGGAGCAGGTAGGCTGAGAGAGGGAGAGAGAAAGGGAGCAGGCAGGCTGAGAGGGAGGGATAGAGGGAGCAGACAGACTGAGGGAAGGAGGGAGCAGGCAGACTGAGGGAGGGAGAGAGGGAGCAGGCAGACTGAGGGGGGGAGAGAGGGAGCAGTCAGACTGAGGGAGAGAGAGAGGGAGCAGGAAGACTGAGGGAGAGAGAGTGGGATCTGGCAGACTGAGGGTGTGATAAAGGGAGCATGCAGACTGAGGGAGAAGAGAGAGGGAGCAGGAAGACTGAGGGAGGGATAGAGTGAGCAGGCAGACTGAGGGAGGGAGAGAGGGAGCAGGCAGACTGAGGGAGGGAGAGAGGGAGCAGTCAGACTGAGGGAGGGAGAGAGGGAGCAGGCAGACTGAGGGAGAGAGTGGGAGCAGGCAGAATGAGGGAGGGAGTGAGCAGGCAGACTGAGGGAGGGAGAGAGGGAGCAGGGAGACTGAGAGAGGAACAGAGTGAGCAGGTAGACTGAGGGAGGAAGAGAGGGAGCAGGCAGACTGAGGTAGAAAGAGAGGGAGCAGGCAGACTGAGGGAGGGATAGAGGGAGCAGGCAGAGTGAAGGAGGGATAGAGGGAGCAGCAGACTGAGGGAGGGAGGGTGAGAGGGAGTAGGCAGACTGAGGGAGGGAGAGAGGAAGCAGGCAGACTGAGGGATGGAGAGAGGGCACAGGCAGACTGACGGAGAGAGGGAGAGAGGGAGCAGGCAGACTGAGAGAGGAATAGAGTGAGCAGGTAGACTGAGGGAGGGAGAGAGGGAGCAGGCAGACTGAGGGAGAGAGAGAGGGTGCAGGCAGACTGAGGGAGGGAGAGAGAGGAAGCAGGTAGACTGAGGGAGTGAGAGAGAGGGAGCAGGCAAACTGAGGGAGAGAGAGTGGGATCAAGCAGACTGAGGGAGGGATAGAGTGAGCAGGCAGACTGAGGGTTAGAGAGAGGGTGCAGGCAGAATGAGGGAGGGAGAGAGAGGAAGCAGGTAGACTGAGGGAGTGAGAGAGAGGGAGCAGGCAGACTGAGGGAGGGATAGAGTGAGCAGGCAGAATGAGGGAGGGAGAGATGGAGCAGGCAGTCTGAGAGAGGAATAGAGTGAGCAGGCAGACTGAGAGAGGAAGAGAGTGAGCAGGCAGACTGAGGGAGGGAGAGAGGGAGCAGGCAGACTGAGGGAGGGAGAGAGGGAACAGGCAGATTGAGGGAGAGATAGAGGTAGGAGGCAGACTGAGGGAGGGGAGAGGGAGCCGGCAGAGTGAGGGAGGGAGGGAGAGAGGGAGCAGGCAGACTGAGGGAGAGAGTGGGAGCAGGCAGACTGAGGGAGAGAGACAATGAGCAGGCAGACTGAGGGAGAGAGAGAGTGAGCAGGCAGACTGAGGGAGAGAGAGAGTGAGCAGGCAGACTGAGGGAGAGAGAGAGGGAGCAGGCAGACAGAGGGAGGGAGAAAGGGAGCAGGCAGACCGAGGGAGGGAGAGAGGGAGCAGGCAGAGTGAGGGAGGGAGAGAGGGAGCAGGCAGACTGAGGGACGGAGAGAGGGAGCAGGCAGACTGAGGGAGGAATAGAGTGAGCAGGCAGACTGAGGGAGGGAGGGAGCAGGCAGACTGAGGGAGGGAGGGCTAGATGGAGCAGGCAGACTGTGGGAGGGAGAGCGGGAGCAGGCAGACTGACGGAGGGAGGGAGAGAGGGAGCAGACAGACTGAGGGAGGGTGGGAGCAGGCAGAGTGAAGGAGGGAGAGAGGGAGCAGGTAGACTGAGAGAGGAATAGAGTGAGCAGGTAGACTGAGGGCGGGAGAGAGGGAGCAGGCAGACTGAGGGAGAGAGAGGGTGCAGGCAGAGTGAAGGAGGGATAGAGGGAGCAGGCAGACTGAGGGAGGGAGCAGGCAGACTGAGGGAGGGAGGGAAGGAGCAGGCAAACTGAGGGAGGGAGAAAGGGAGCAGGCAGGCTGAGAGGGAGAGCGGAGCAGGCAAACTGAGGGTGAGAGAGAGTGAGCAGGCAGACTGAGGGAGAAAGGGAGCAGGCAGACTGAGAGAGGGACCAAGGGAGCAGGCAGGCTGAGAGGGAGAGAGGGAGCAGGCAGACTGACAGGGAGGGATAGAGGGAGCAGACAGACTGAGGGAAGGAGGGAGCAGGCAGACTGAGGGAGGGAGAGAGGGAGCAGGCAGACTGAGGGGGGGAGAGAGGGAGCAGTCAGACTGAGGGAGAGAGAGAGGGAGCAGAAAGACTGAGGGAGAGAGAGTGGGATCTGGCAGACTGAGGGTGTGATAAAGGGAGCATGCAGACTGAGGGAGAAGAGAGAGGGAGCAGGAAACTGAGGGAGGGATAGAGTGAGCAGGCAGACTGAGGGAGGGAGGGAGAGAGGGAGCAGGCAGACTGAGGGAGGGGGGGAGAGAGGGAGCAGGCAAACTGAGGGAGGGAGAAAGGGAGCAGGTAGGCTGAGAGAGGGAGAGAGAAAGGGAGCAGGCAGGCTGAGAGGGAGGGATAGAGGGAGCAGACAGACTGAGGGAAGGAGGGAGCAGGCAGACTGAGGGAGGGAGAGAGGGAGCAGGCAGACTGAGGGGGGGAGAGAGGGAGCAGTCAGACTGAGGGAGAGAGAGAGGGAGCAGGAAGACTGAGGGAGAGAGAGTGGGATCTGGCAGACTGAGGGTGTGATAAAGGGAGCATGCAGACTGAGGGAGAAGAGAGAGGGAGCAGGAAGACTGAGGGAGGGATAGAGTGAGCAGGCAGACTGAGGGAGGGAGAGAGGGAGCAGGCAGACTGAGGGAGGGAGAGAGGGAGCAGTCAGACTGAGGGAGGGAGAGAGGGAGCAGGCAGACTGAGGGAGAGAGTGGGAGCAGGCAGAATGAGGGAGGGAGTGAGCAGGCAGACTGAGGGAGGGAGAGAGGGAGCAGGGAGACTGAGAGAGGAACAGAGTGAGCAGGTAGACTGAGGGAGGAAGAGAGGGAGCAGGAAGACTGAGGTAGAAAGAGAGGGAGCAGGCAGACTGAGGGAGGGATAGAGGGAGCAGGCAGAGTGAAGGAGGGATAGAGGGAGCAGCAGACTGAGGGAGGGAGGGTGAGAGGGAGTAGGCAGACTGAGGGAGGGAGAGAGGAAGCAGGCAGACTGAGGGATGGAGAGAGGGCACAGGCAGACTGAGGGAGAGAGGGAGAGAGGGAGCAGGCAGACTGAGAGAGGAATAGAGTGAGCAGGTAGACTGAGGGAGGGAGAGAGGGAGCAGGCAGACTGAGGGAGAGAGAGAGGGTGCAGGCAGACTGAGGGAGGGAGAGAGAGGAAGCAGGTAGACTGAGGGAGTGAGAGAGAGGGAGCAGGCAAACTGAGGGAGAGAGAGTGGGATCAAGCAGACTGAGGGAGGGATAGAGTGAGCAGGCAGACTGAGGGTTAGAGAGAGGGTGCAGGCAGAATGAGGGAGGGAGAGAGAGGAAGCAGGTAGACTGAGGGAGTGAGAGAGTGGGAGCAGGCAGACTGAGGAAGAGAGACAATGAGCAGGCAGACTGAGGGAGAGAGAGAGTGAGCAGGCAGACTGAGGGAGAGAGAGAGTGAGCAGGCAGACTGAGGGAGAGAGAGAGGGAGCAGGCAGACAGAGGGAGGGAGAAAGGGAGCAGGCAGACAGAGGGAGGGAGAAAGGGAGCAGGCAGACCGAGGGAGGGAGAGAGGGAGCAGGCAGAGTGAGGGAGGGAGAGAGGGAGCAGGCAGACTGAGGGACGGAGAGAGGGAGCAGGCAGACTGAGGGAGGAATAGAGTGAGCAGGCAGACTGAGGGAGGGAGGGAGCAGGCAGACTGAGGGAGGGAGGGCTAGATGGAGCAGGCAGACTGTGGGAGGGAGAGCGGGAGCAGGCAGACTGACGGAGGGAGGGAGAGAGGGAGCAGACAGACTGAGGGAGGGTGGGAGCAGGCAGAGTGAGGGAGGGAGAGAGGGAGCAGGTAGACTGAGAGAGGAATAGAGTGAGCAGGTAGACTGAGGGCGGGAGAGAGGGAGCAGGCAGACTGAGGGAGAGAGAGGGTGCAGGCAGAGTGAAGGAGGGATAGAGGGAGCAGGCAGACTGAGGGAGGGAGCAGGCAGACTGAGGGAGGGAGGGAAGGAGCAGGCAAACTGAGGGAGGGAGAAAGGGAGCAGGCAGGCTGAGAGGGAGAGCGGAGCAGGCAAACTGAGGGTGAGAGAGAGTGAGCAGGCAGACTGAGGGAGAAAGGGAGCAGGCAGACTGAGAGAGGGACCAAGGGAGCAGGCAGGCTGAGAGGGAGAGAGGGAGCAGGCAGACTGACAGGGAGGGATAGAGGGAGCAGACAGACTGAGGGAAGGAGGGAGCAGGCAGACTGAGGGAGGGAGAGAGGGAGCAGGCAGACTGAGGGGGGGAGAGAGGGAGCAGTCAGACTGAGGGAGAGAGAGAGGGAGCAGAAAGACTGAGGGAGAGAGAGTGGGATCTGGCAGACTGAGGGTGTGATAAAGGGAGCATGCAGACTGAGGGAGAAGAGAGAGGGAGCAGGAAACTGAGGGAGGGATAGAGTGAGCAGGCAGACTGAGGGAGGGAGGGAGAGAGGGAGCAGGCAGACTGAGGGAGGGGGGGAGAGAGGGAGCAGGCAAACTGAGGGAGGGAGAAAGGGAGCAGGTAGGCTGAGAGAGGGAGAGAGAAAGGGAGCAGGCAGGCTGAGAGGGAGGGATAGAGGGAGCAGACAGACTGAGGGAAGGAGGGAGCAGGCAGACTGAGGGAGGGAGAGAGGGAGCAGGCAGACTGAGGGGGGGAGAGAGGGAGCAGTCAGACTGAGGGAGAGAGAGAGGGAGCAGGAAGACTGAGGGAGAGAGAGTGGGATCTGGCAGACTGAGGGTGTGATAAAGGGAGCATGCAGACTGAGGGAGAAGAGAGAGGGAGCAGGAAGACTGAGGGAGGGATAGAGTGAGCAGGCAGACTGAGGGAGGGAGAGAGGGAGCAGGCAGACTGAGGGAGGGAGAGAGGGAGCAGGCAGACTGAGGGAGGGAGAGAGGGAGCAGTCAGACTGAGGGAGGGAGAGAGGGAGCAGGCAGACTGAGGGAGAGAGTGGGAGCAGGCAGAATGAGGGAGGGAGTGAGCAGGCAGACTGAGGGAGGGAGAGAGGGAGCAGGGAGACTGAGAGAGGAACAGAGTGAGCAGGTAGACTGAGGGAGGAAGAGAGGGAGCAGGCAGACTGAGGTAGAAAGAGAGGGAGCAGGCAGACTGAGGGAGGGATAGAGGGAGCAGGCAGAGTGAAGGAGGGATAGAGGGAGCAGCAGACTGAGGGAGGGAGGGTGAGAGGGAGTAGGCAGACTGAGGGAGGGAGAGAGGAAGCAGGCAGACTGAGGGATGGAGAGAGGGCACAGGCAGACTGAGGGAGAGAGGGAGAGAGGGAGCAGGCAGACAGAGAGGAATAGAGTGAGCAGGTAGACTGAGGGAGGGAGAGAGGGAGCAGGCAGACTGAGGGAGAGAGAGAGGGTGCAGGCAGACTGAGGGAGGGAGAGAGAGGAAGCAGGTAGACTGAGGGAGTGAGAGAGAGGGAGCAGGCAAACTGAGGGAGAGAGAGTGGGATCAAGCAGACTGAGGGAGGGATAGAGTGAGCAGGCAGACTGAGGGTTAGAGAGAGGGTGCAGGCAGAATGAGGGAGGGAGAGAGAGGAAGCAGGTAGACTGAGGGAGTGAGAGAGAGGGAGCAGGCAGACTGAGGGAGGGATAGAGTGAGCAGGCAGAATGAGGGAGGGAGAGATGGAGCAGGCAGTCTGAGAGAGGAATAGAGTGAGCAGGCAGACTGAGAGAGGAAGAGAGTGAGCAGGCAGACTGAGGGAGGGAGAGAGGGAGCAGGCAGACTGAGGGAGGGAGAGAGGGAACAGGCAGATTGAGGGAGAGATAGAGGTAGGAGGCAGACTGAGGGAGGGGAGAGGGAGCCGGCAGAGTGAGGGAGAGATAGAGGTAGGAGGCAGACTGAGGGAGGGGAGAGGGAGCCGGCAGAGTGAGGGAGGGAGGGAGAGAGGGAGCAGGCAGACTGAGGGAGAGAGTGGGAGCAGGCAGACTGAGGGAGAGAGACAATGAGCAGGCAGACTGAGGGAGAGAGAGAGTGAGCAGGCAGACTGAGGGAGAGAGAGAGTGAGCAGGCAGACTGAGGGAGAGAGAGAGGGAGCAGGCAGACAGAGGGAGGGAGAAAGGGAGCAGGCAGACCGAGGGAGGGAGAGAGGGAGCAGGCAGAGTGAGGGAGGGAGAGAGGGAGCAGGCAGACTGAGGGACGGAGAGAGGGAGCAGGCAGACTGAGGGAGGAATAGAGTGAGCAGGCAGACTGAGGGAGGGAGGGAGCAGGCAGACTGAGGGAGGGAGGGCTAGATGGAGCAGGCAGACTGTGGGAGGGAGAGCGGGAGCAGGCAGACTGACGGAGGGAGGGAGAGAGGGAGCAGACAGACTGAGGGAGGGTGGGAGCAGGCAGAGTGAGGGAGGGAGAGAGGGAGCAGGTAGACTGAGAGAGGAATAGAGTGAGCAGGTAGACTGAGGGCGGGAGAGAGGGAGCAGGCAGACTGAGGGAGAGAGAGGGTGCAGGCAGAGTGAAGGAGGGATAGAGGGAGCAGGCAGACTGAGGGAGGGAGCAGGCAGACTGAGGGAGGGAGAAAGGGAGCAGGCAGGCTGAGAGGGAGAGCGGAGCAGGCAAACTGAGGGTGAGAGAGAGTGAGCAGGCAGACTGAGGGAGAAAGGGAGCAGGCAGACTGAGAGAGGGACCAAGGGAGCAGGCAGGCTGAGAGGGAGAGAGGGAGCAGGCAGACTGACAGGGAGGGATAGAGGGAGCAGACAGACTGAGGGAAGGAGGGAGCAGGCAGACTGAGGGAGGGAGAGAGGGAGCAGGCAGACTGAGGGGGGGAGAGAGGGAGCAGTCAGACTGAGGGAGAGAGAGAGGGAGCAGAAAGACTGAGGGAGAGAGAGTGGGGTCTGGCAGACTGAGGGTGTGATAAAGGGAGCATGCAGACTGAGGGAGAAGAGAGAGGGAGCAGGAAACTGAGGGAGGGATAGAGTGAGCAGGCAGACTGAGGGAGGGAGGGAGAGAGGGAGCAGGCAGACTGAGGGAGGGGGGGAGAGAGGGAGCAGGCAAACTGAGGGAGGGAGAAAGGGAGCAGGTAGGCTGAGAGAGGGAGAGAGAAAGGGAGCAGGCAGGCTGAGAGGGAGGGATAGAGGGAGCAGACGGACTGAGGGAAGGAGGGAGCAGGCAGACTGAGGGAGGGAGAGAGGGAGCAGGCAGACTGAGGGGGGGAGAGAGGGAGCAGTCAGACTGAGGGAGAGAGAGAGGGAGCAGGAAGACTGAGGGAGAGAGAGTGGGATCTGGCAGACTGAGGGTGTGATAAAGGGAGCATGCAGACTGAGGGAGAAGAGAGAGGGAGCAGGAAGACTGAGGGAGGGATAGAGTGAGCAGGCAGACTGAGGGAGGGAGAGAGGGAGCAGGCAGACTGAGGGAGGGAGAGAGGGAGCAGTCAGACTGAGGGAGGGAGAGAGGGAGCAGGCAGACTGAGGGAGAGAGTGGGAGCAGGCAGAATGAGGGAGGGAGTGAGCAGGCAGACTGAGGGAGGGAGAGAGGGAGCAGGGAGACTGAGAGAGGAACAGAGTGAGCAGGTAGACTGAGGGAGGAAGAGAGGGAGCAGGCAGACTGAGGTAGAAAGAGAGGGAGCAGGCAGACTGAGGGAGGGATAGAGGGAGCAGGCAGAGTGAAGGAGGGATAGAGGGAGCAGCAGACTGAGGGAGGGAGGGAGAGAGGGAGCAGGCAAACTGAGGGAGGGAGCGAGGGAGCAGGCAGACTGAGGGAGGGAGGTAGGGAGGGAGCAGGCAGACTGAGGGAGGGAGAGAGGGAGCAGGCAGACTGAGGGAGGGAGAGCGGGAGCAGGCAGATTGAGGGAGAGATAGAGTGAGCAAGCAGACTGAGGGTGAGAGACAGTGATCAGGCAGTCTGAGGGAGGGAGAGTGGGAGCAGGCAGACTGACGGATGGAAAGAGGGTGCAGGCAGACTGAGGGAGGGAGAGAGGGAGCAGGGAGACTGATGGAGGGAGTGCGAGAGGGCACAGGCAGACTGAGGGTGAGAGAGAATGAGCTGGCAGACTGAGGGAGAGAGAGAGAGAGAGCAGGCAGACTGAGGAGGGGATAGACTGAGCAGGCAGACTGTGGGATGGAGAGAGGGCGCAGGCAGACTGAAAGAGGGATAGAGTGAGCAGGCAGATTGAGGGAGGGAGAGAGGGAGCAGGCAGACTGACGGTGAGAGAGAGTGAGCTGGCAGACTGAGGGAGAGAGAGAGAGCAGGCAGACTGAGGGAGGGATAGAATGAGCAGGCTGACGGTGGGAGGGAGAGTGACAGGGCGCAGGCAGACTGAGGGAGGGAGAGAGAGAGCAGGCAGACTGAGGGACGGAGAGAGGGAGCAGGCAGACTGAGGGAGGGAGGGAGAGAGCAGGCAGACTGAAGGAGGGAGAGGGGAGCAGGCAGACTGAGGGAGGGAAGGAGAGAGGGAGCAGGCAGACTGACAGAGGGAGGGAGACAGGGAGCAGGCAGACTAAGGGAGAGAGGGAGCAAGCAGAGTGAGGGAGAGAGAAAGGGAGCAGGCAGACTGAGGGAGGGAGATTTGAGTGGGAGCAGCGGCCGAGTTGAGGTGAACCCGGGAGACTACAGCTAAGGTAAGAGTTTTTTTCAAAATTACTTACCTGTAGCGGGCATCGGTGTTTTGTTTTCTCTCTCCTTCACAGAAAGAGCGGGAGCAGCAGAGGAAGTGACGGCAAGCAGAGGGACAGCCGAGACCCGGAAGCAGTTGGTGTAAGCTTAGCTGGGTTAGTTTTTTCCCCCTTTAAAAGCGTGAAGGAGAGGTGAGGGATGCCATTGACGTCCCTGCCGATTACACTTGCAGGAAGTGCACCCATCTCCAGCTCCTCCAAGACCGTGTTAGGGAACTGGAGCTGGAGTTGGATGAACTTCGGATCATTCGGGAGGCAGAGGGGGTCATAGATCAGAGTTATAGGGAAGTAGTAACTCCAAAGATGGCAGATAGATGGGTTACAGTGAGGGGGACTGGGAGGAAGCAGCCAGTGCAGGGACCTCCTGCGGCCATTCCCCTCAAGAACAAGTATACCGTTTTGGATACTTGTGGGGGGGATGACTTACCAGGGGTAAGTAACGGGGCTCAGGTCTCTGGCACGGAGCCTGTCCCCGTTACTCAGAAGGGAAGGGTGAAGAAGAGCAGAGCAGTAGTAATTGGGGACTCGATAGTTCGTGGCACAGATAGGCGGTTTTGTGGGAACGAGAGAGACTCACGTTTGGTATGTTGCCTCCCAGGTGCAAGGGTACGTGATGTCTCTGATCGTGTTTTCCGGGTCCTGGAGGGGGAGGGGGAGCAACCCGAAGTCGTGGTCCACATTGGCACCAACGACATAGGTAGGAGTGCTGAGGATGTTAGACAGGCTTTCAGGGAGCTAGGTTGGAAGCTTGGAGTTAGAACAAACAGAGTTGTTGTCTCTGGTTTGTTACCCGTGCCACGTGATAGAGATTCGAGGAATAGGGAGAGAGAACAATTAAATGCGTGGCTTCAGGGATGGTGCAGGAGGGAGGGGTTCCAGTTTTTGGATAACTGGGGTTCTTTCTGGGGACGGTGGGACCTCTATAAACAGGATGGTCTACACCTGAACCTGAGGGGAACCAGTATCCTTGGGGGGAGGTTTGCTAGTGCTCTTGGGGGGGGTTTAAACTAACTCGGCAGGGGCATGGGAACCCAGATTGTAGCTTCAGGGTGCAGGGCCTGGAGTGTAGGGAGGTGAGGAACATGGCATCAATTTCCAAGGAGGGTGCCTGTAAACAGGGAAGTGGCTTGAAGTGTGTATACTTCAATGCAAGAAGTATACGAAATAAGGTAGGTGAACTTGCAGCGTTGGTTGGTACCTGGGACTTCGATGTTGTGGCTATTACGGAGACATGGCTAGAACAGGGACAGGATTGGCTGTTGCAGGTTCCGGGATTTAAATGTTTTAGTAGGTTTAGAGGTGGGGGTAAAAGAGGGGGAGGTGTGGCATTGCTTGTCAAAGATAGTATTACAGCGGTGGAAAGGACGATGGATGAGGACTTGCCATCTGAGGTAGTTTGGGCTGAGGTTAGGAATAGGAAAGGTGAGGTCACCCTGTTAGGAGTCTTTTACAGGCCTCCTAATAGTCCTAGAATCATTGAAGAAAGGATAGGGAAGGTGATTCAGGAGATGAGTGACAGTAATAGGGTGGTTGTTATGGGGGACTTTAACTTTCCTGATATTGATTGGGAAAGCTATAGCTCAAGTTCTTTAGATGGGTCAGTGTTTGTTCAATGTGTGCAGGAGAGTTTCCTGACACAATATGTAGACAGGCCAACAAGAGGTGAGGCCATACTGGATTTGGTTCTGGGTAACGAACCAGGCCAGGTGTTAGAATTAGAGGTAGGTGAGCACTTTGGGGATAGTGACCATAATTCGGTGATTTTTACACTCGTGATGGAGAGGGATAAGTGTGTACTACAGGGCAAGAATCATAGCTGGGGTAAGGGAAATTATGATGCGGTGAGGCATGACTTAGGATGTGTGGCTTGGAAAAGTAGACTCCAAGGCAAGAGTGTAAATGATATGTGGAACTTGTTCAAGGGGCAACTATTGAGTGTCCTTGATAATTATGTACCTGTCAGGCAGGAAGGAAAGGGTCGTGCGAGGGAGCCGTGGTTTAATAAGGAATTGGAATCCCTTGTTAAATGGAAGAGGGCGGCCTATCTCAAGATGAGACGTGAAGGTTCAATTGGGGCGATTGAGAGTTATAGGGTAGCCAGGAAGGACCTGAAGAGAGAGCTAAAAGCAGCAAGGAGGGGACATGAAAGGTCCTTAGTAGATAGGATTAGGGAAAACCCTAAGGCTTTCTATAGGTATGTTAGGAATAAAAGAATGACTAGGGTAGGAATAGGTCCAGTCAAGGATAGTAGGGGGAAGTTGCGTGTGGAGGCGGAAGAGATTGGGGAGACAATGAATGAATACTTTTCTTCAGTATTCACTCAGGAACAGGGCATTGTTGTCGATGAGAATACTGAGGCACAAATAAGTAGAATGGATGGCTTTGAGGTATGTAGAGAAGAGGTGTTGGAAATCCTGGAAAAGGTGAAAATAGATAAGTCCCCTGGGCCTGATGGCATTTATCCTAGGATTCTCTGGGAAGCAAGGGAGGAGATTGCAGAGCCATTGGCCTTGATTTTTATGTCCTCTTTGTCTACAGGAGTAGTCCCAGAAGACTGGAGGATAGCAAATGTGGTTCCCTTGTTCAAAAAGGGGAGTAGGGATAGCCCTAGTAACTATAGGCCGGTGAGTCTCACTTCTGTTGTGGGCAAAGTCTTAGAGAGAATTGTAAGGGATAGGATTTATGCACATCTAGATAGGAATAATGTGATCAAGGATAGTCAGCATGGTTTTGTGAAGGGCAAGTCGTGCCTCACAAACCTTATTGAATTCTTTGAAAAGGTGACGAAGGAGGTTGATGAGGGGAAAGCGGTAGATGTGGTATATATGGATTTTAGTAAGGCGTTTGATAAGGTTCCCCATGGTAGGCTACTGCAGAAAATACGGAGATATGGCATTGAGGGTGAGTTGGAGGTTTGGATTAGGAATTGGCTGGATGGAAGAAGACAGAGGGTAGTAGTTGATGGCAAAGTTTCTTCATGGAGTGCCGTCACTAGCGGTGTTCCGCAAGGATCTGTTTTGGGACCATTGCTGTTTGTCATTTTTATAAATGACCTGGAAGAGGGGTTAGAAGGTTGGGTGAGCAAGTTTGCGGATGACACGAAAGTCGGAGGAGTTGTTGACAGTGAGGAAGCATGTGGCAGGTTACAGCAGGATATAGAGAAGCTGCAGAGCTGGGCAGAAAGGTGGCAGATGGAATTCAATGTAGCTAAGTGCGAGGTGATTCACTTTGGGAAGAATAACAAAAAGATGGGGTACTGGGCTAATGGTCGGATACTTGGTAGTGTGGATGAGCAGAGGGATCTTGGTGTCCATGTACACAGATCTCTGAAAGTTGCCACCCAGGTAAATAGTGCGGTGAGGAAGGCATATGGCGTACTGGCTTTTATTGGTAGAGGAATTGAGTTCCGGAGTCCTGAGGTCATGATGCAGTTGTATAAGACTCTGGTACGGCCGCATCTGGAATATTGTGTGCAGTTTTGGTCGCCATACTATAGGAAGGATGTGGAGGCATTGGAACGGGTGCAGAGGAGGTTTACCAGGATGTTGCCTGGTATGGAAGGAAAATCGTATGAGGAAAGACTGAGGCACTTGGGGCTGTTTTCACTAGAGAAAAGAAGGTTTAGGGGTGACTTGATTGAGGTGTACAAGATGATTAGGGGGTTAGATAGGGTCGACAGTATGAACCTTTTCCCGCGTATTGAGTCGGGTATTACAAGGGGGCATAGCTTTAAATTAAGGGGGGGTAGATATAGGACTGATGTTAGGGGTAGGTTCTTCACTCAGCGAGTTGTTAGTTCATGGAATGCCCTGCCAGTAACAGTGGTGGACTCTCCCTCTTTATGGGCATTTAAGAGGGCATTGGATAGGTATATGGAGGATAGTGGGTTAGTGTAGTTTAGGTGGGCTTGGATCGGCGCAACATCGAGGGCCCAAGGGCCTGTACTGCGCTGTATTCTTCTATGTTCTATGTTCTATGAGATGGAGAGGGAGCAGGCTGACTGAGGGAGAAAGTGAGCGGGCAGACTGAGAGAGGGAGAGAGAAAGGGAGCAGGCAGACTGAGGAAAGGAGCAAGGGAGCAGGCAGGCTGAGAGGGAGAGAGGGAGCAGGCAGACTGACAGGGAGGGATAGAGGGAGCTGACAGTGAGGGAAGGAGGGAGCAAGCAGACTGAGGGAAGGAGCGAGGGAGCAGGCAGACTGACGGATGGAGAGAGGGAGCAGGCAGACTGAGGGAGGGAGAGAGAGAGCAGGCAGACTGAGGGAGGGAGGGAGAGAGCAGGCAGACTGAAGGAGGGAGAGAGGGAGCAGGCAGACTGACGGAGGGAGGGAGAGAGGGAGTAGGCAGACTGAGGGAGGGAGGGAGCAGGCAGAGTGACGGAGAGAGGGAGCAGGCAGACTGAGGGAGGGAGGGAGCAGGCAGAGTGAGGGAGGGAGAGAGGGAGCAGGCAGACTGACGGAGGGTGGTAGAGAAGGAGCAGGCAGACTGACGGAGGGAGGGAGAGAGGGAGCAGGCAGACTGAGGGAGGGAAGGAGCAGGCAGAGTGAGGGTGGGAGAGAGGGAGCAGGCAGACTGAGGGAGGGAGGGAGCAGGCAAGGTGAGGGAGGGAGGGAGAGAGGGAGCAGGCAGACTGAGGGAGGGAGAGAGGGAGCAGGCAGACTGAGGGAGTGAGGGAGGGAGCAGGCAGACTGAGGGAGGGAGAGAGGGAGCAGGCAGACTGAGGGAGGGACGGAGAGAGGAAGCAGACAGACTGAGGGAGGGAGAGAGAGAGCAGGCAGACTGAGGGGGGGAGAGAGGGAGCAGGCAGACTGAGGGGGGGAGAGAGGGAGCAGGCAGACTGAAGGAGGGAGGGAGAGAGGGAGCAGGCAGACTGAGGGAGTGAGGGAGGGAGCACGCAGACTGAGGGAGGGAGAGAGGGAGCAGACAGACTGAGGGAGGGAGGGAGAGAGGGAGCAGGCAGACTGAGGGAGTGAGATGGCAGACTGAGGGAGGGGGAGAGGGAGCAGGCAGACTGAGGGAGTGAGGGAGAGAGGGAACAGGCAGACTGAGGGAGTGAGGGAGGGAGCAGGCAGACTGAGGGAGTGAGAGAGGGAGCAGGCAGTCTGACGGAGGGAGAGAGGGAGCAGGCAGAATGAGGGAGGGACGGAGAGAGGTAGCAGGCAGACTGAGGGAGGGAGGGAGAGAGGGAGCAGGGAGACTGAGGGAGGGAGCAGGCAGACTGAGGGGGAGAGAGGGAGCAGGCAGACTGAGGGAGTGAGAGAGGGAGTAGGCAGACTGAGGGAGGGAGGGAGCAGGCAGAGTGAGGGAGGGAGGGAGAGAGGGAGCAGGCAGACTGAGGGAGAGAGTGAGAGCAGGCAGAATGAGGGAGGGAGAGAGGGAGCAGGCAGACTGAGGGAGAAAGAGAGGAAGCAGGCAGTCTGACGGAGGGAGAGAGGGAGCAGGCAGAATGAGGGAGGGACGGAGAGAGGTAGCAGGCAGACTGAGGGAGGGAGGGAGAGAGGGAGCAGGGAGACTGAGGGAGGGAGCAGGCAGACTGAGGGGGAGAGAGGGAGCAGGCAGACTGAGGGAGGGATAGAGGGAGCAGGCAGAGTGAAGGAGGGATAGAGGGAGCAGGCAGACTGAGGGAGGGAGGGAGCAGGCAGAATGAGGGAGGGAGGGAGAGAGGTAGCAGGCAGACTGAGGGAGGGAGGGAGAGAGGGAGCAGGGAGACTGAGGGAGGGAGCAGGCAGACTGAGGGAGGGATAGAGGGAGCAGGCAGACTGAGGGAGGGATAGAGGGAGCAGGCAGAGTGAAGGAGGGATAGAGGGAGCAGGCAGACTGAGGGAGGGAGGGAGCAGGCAGAATGAGGGAGGGAGGGAGAGATGGAGCTGGCAGACTGAGGGAGGGAGGGAGAGAGGGAGCAGGCAAACTGAGGGAGGCAGAAAGGGGGCAGGTAGGCTGACGGACGGTGGGAGAGAGGGATCAGGCAGACTGAGGAAGGGAGTGAGGGAGCAGGCAGACTGAGGGAGGGAGGTAGGGAGGGAGCAGGCAGAGTGAGGGAGGGAGAGAGGGAGCAGGCAGACTGAGGGAGGGAGAGCGGGAGCAGGCAGATTGAGGGAGGGATAGAATGAGCAGGCAGACTGAGGGTGAGAGAGTGGGAGCAGACAGACTGAGGGAGAGAGAGAGGGAGCAGGCAGACTGACGGATGGAAAGAGGGTGCAGGCAGACTGAGGGAGGGAGTGCGAGAGGGCGCAGGCAGACTGAGCGAGAGAGAGAGAGCAGGCAGACTGAGGGGGGGGATAGACTGAGCAGTCTGACTGTGGGATGGAGAGAGGGCGCAGGCAGACTGAAAGAGGGATAGAGTGAGCAGGCAGATTGAGGGAGGGAGAGAGGGAGCAGGCAGACTGACGGTGAGAGAGAGTGAGCTGGCAGACTGAGGGAGAGAGAGAGAGCAGGCAGACTGAGGGAGGGATAGAGTGAGCAGGCAGACTGAGGGAGGGAGAGCGACAGGGCGCAGGCAGACTGAGGGAGGGAGGGAGCAGGCAGACTGAGGGAGGGAGCGAGGGAGCAGGCAGACTGACAGGGAGGGATAGAGGGAGCAGACAGACTGAGGGAAGGAGGGAGCAGGCAGACAAGGGAGGGAGAGAGGGAGCAGGCAGGCTGAGAGGGAGAGAGGGAGCAGGCAGACTGACAGGGAGGGATAGAGGGAGCTGACAGTGAGGGAAGGAGGGAGCAGGCAGACTGAGGGAGGGAGCGAGGGAACAGGCAGACTGAGGGAGTGAGAGAGGGAGCAGGCAGACTGAGGGACGGAGAGGGAGTAGGCAGACTGAAGGAGGGAGAGAGGGAGCAGGCAGACTGAGGGAGTGAGAGAGGGAGTACGCAGACTGAGGGAGGGAGGGAGCAGGCAGAGTGAGGGAGGGAGAGAGGGAGCAGGCAGACTGACGGAGGGAGGTAGAGAAGGAGCAGGCAGACTGAGGGAGGGAGCAGGCAGACTGAGGGTGGGAGAGAGGGAGTAGGCAGACTGAGGGAGTGAGGGAGGGAGCACGCAGACTGAGGGAAGGAGAGAGGGAGCAGACAGACTGAGGGAGGGAGGGAGAGAGGGAGCAGGCAGACTGAGGGAGGGACGGAGAGAGGAAGCAGACAGACTGAGGGAGGGAGAGAGAGAGCAGGCAGACTGAGGGGGGGAGAGAGGGAGCAGGCAGACTGAGGGGGGGAGAGAGGGAGCAGGCAGACTGAAGGAGGGAGGGAGAGAGGGAGCAGGCAGACTGAGGGAGTGAGGGAGGGAGCACGCAGACTGAGGGAGGGAGAGAGGGAGCAGACAGACTGAGGGAGGGAGGGAGAGAGGGAGCAGGCAGACTGAGGGAGTGAGATGGCAGACTGAGGGAGGGGGAGAGGGAGCAGGCAGACTGAGGGAGTGAGGGAGAGAGGGAACAGGCAGACTGAGGGAGTGAGGGAGGGAGCAGGCAGACTGAGGGAGTGAGAGAGGGAGCAGGCAGTCTGACGGAGGGAGAGAGGGAGCAGGCAGAATGAGGGAGGGACGGAGAGAGGTAGCAGGCAGACTGAGGGAGGGAGGGAGAGAGGGAGCAGGGAGACTGAGGGAGGGAGCAGGCAGACTGAGGGGGAGAGAGGGAGCAGGCAGACTGAGGGAGTGAGAGAGGGAGTAGGCAGACTGAGGGAGGGAGGGAGCAGGCAGAGTGAGGGAGGGAGGGAGAGAGGGAGCAGGCAGACTGAGGGAGAGAGTGGGAGCAGGCAGAATGAGGGAGGGAGAGAGGGAGCAGGCAGACTGAGGGAGAAAGAGAGGAAGCAGGCAGACTGAGGGAGGGATAGAGGGAGCAGGCAGAGTGAAGGAGGGATAGAGGGAGCAGGCAGACTGAGGGAGGGAGGGAGCAGGCAGAATGAGGGAGGGAGGGAGAGATGGAGCTGGCAGACTGAGGGAGGGAGGGAGAGAGGGAGCAGGCAAACTGAGGGAGGCAGAAAGGGGGCAGGTAGGCTGACGGACGGTGGGAGAGAGGGATCAGGCAGACTGAGGAAGGGAGTGAGGGAGCAGGCAGACTGAGGGAGGGAGGTAGGGAGGGAGCAGGCAGAGTGAGGGAGGGAGAGAGGGAGCAGGCAGACTGAGGGAGGGAGAGCGGGAGCAGGCAGATTGAGGGAGGGATAGAATGAGCAGGCAGACTGAGGGTGAGAGAGTGGGAGCAGACAGACTGAGGGAGAGAGAGAGGGAGCAGGCAGACTGACGGATGGAAAGAGGGTGCAGGCAGACTGAGGGAGGGAGTGCGAGAGGGCGCAGGCAGACTGAGCGAGAGAGAGAGAGCAGGCAGACTGAGGGGGGGGATAGACTGAGCAGTCTGACTGTGGGATGGAGAGAGGGCGCAGGCAGACTGAAAGAGGGATAGAGTGAGCAGGCAGATTGAGGGAGGGAGAGAGGGAGCAGGCAGACTGACGGTGAGAGAGAGTGAGCTGGCAGACTGAGGGAGAGAGAGAGAGCAGGCAGACTGAGGGAGGGATAGAGTGAGCAGGCAGACTGAGGGAGGGAGAGCGACAGGGCGCAGGCAGACTGAGGGAGGGAGGGAGCAGGCAGACTGAGGGAGGGAGCGAGGGAGCAGGCAGACTGACAGGGAGGGATAGAGGGAGCAGGCAGACAAGGGAGGGAGAGAGGGAGCAGGCAGGCTGAGAGGGAGAGAGGGAGCAGGCAGACTGACAGGGAGGGATAGAGGGAGCTGACAGTGAGGGAAGGAGGGAGCAGGCAGACTGAGGGAGGGAGCGAGGGAACAGGCAGACTGAGGGAGTGAGAGAGGGAGCAGGCAGACTGAGGGACGGAGAGGGAGTAGGCAGACTGAAGGAGGGAGAGAGGGAGCAGGCAGACTGAGGGAGTGAGAGAGGGAGTACGCAGACTGAGGGAGGGAGGGAGCAGGCAGAGTGAGGGAGGGAGAGAGGGAGCAGGCAGACTGACGGAGGGAGGTAGAGAAGGAGCAGGCAGACTGAGGGAGGGAGCAGGCAGACTGAGGGTGGGAGAGAGGGAGTAGGCAGACTGAGGGAGTGAGGGAGGGAGCACGCAGACTGAGGGAAGGAGAGAGGGAGCAGACAGACTGAGGGAGGGAGGGAGAGAGGGAGCAGGCAGACTGAGGGAGTGAGGGAGGGAGCAGGCAGACTGAGGGAGGGAGAGAGGGAGTACGCAGACTGAGGGAGGGAGGGAGCAGGCAGAGTGAGGGAGGGAGAGAGGGAGCAGGCAGACTGACGGAGGGAGGTAGAGAAGGAGCAGGCAGACTGAGGGAGGGAGGGAGCGGACAGACTGAGGGTGGGAGAGAGGGAGTAGGCAGACTGAGGGAGGGAGGGAGCAGGCAGGGTGAGGGAGGGTGGGAGAGAGGGAGCAGGCAGACTGAGGGAGTGAAGGAGAGAGGGAGCAGGCAGACTGAGGCAGGGAGAGAGGGAGCAGGCAGACTGAGGGAGTGAGAGAGGGAGTAGGCAGACTGAGGGAGGGAGGGAGCAGGCAGACTGAGGGAGGGAGGGAGAGAGTGGGAGCAGGCAGAATGAGGGAGAGAGTGGGAGCAGGCAGAATGAGGGAGGGAAAGAGTGTGCAGGCAGACTGAGGGAGGGAGAGAGGGAGCAGGCAGACTGAGGGAGAAAGAGAGGAAGCAGGCAGACTGAGGGAGGGATAGAGGGAGCAGGCAGAGTGAAGGAGGGATAGAGGGAGCAGGCAGACTGAGGGAGGGAGGGAGCAGGCAGAATGAGGGAGGGAGGGAGAGATGGAGCTGGCAGACTGAGGGAGGGAGGGAGAGAGGGAGCAGGCAAACTGAGGGAGGCAGAAAGGGAGCAGGTAGGCTGACGGACGGTGGGAGAGAGGGATCAGGCAGACTGAGGAAGGGAGTGAGGGAGCAGGCAGACTGAGGGAGGGAGGTAGGGAGGGAGCAGGCAGAGTGAGGGAGGGAGAGAGGGAGCAGGCAGACTGAGGGAGGGAGAGCGGGAGCAGGCAGATTGAGGGAGGGATAGAGTGAGCAGGCAGACTGAGGGTGAGAGACAATGATCAGGCAGTCTGAGGGAGAGAGAGTGGGAGCAGACAGACCGAGGGAGGGAGAGAGGGAGCAGGCAGACTGACGGATGGAAAGAGGGTGCAGGCAGACTGAGGGAGGGAGAGAGAGCAGGCAGACTGAGGGGGGGGATAGACTGAGCAGTCTGACTGTGGGATGGAGAGAGGGCGCAGGCAGACTGAAAGAGGGATAGAGTGAGCAGGCAGATTGAGGGAGGGAGAGAGGGAGCAGGCAGACTGACGGTGAGAGAGAGTGAGCTGGCAGACTGAGGGAGAGAGAGAGCAGGCAGACTGACGATGAGAGAGAGTGAGCTGGCAGACTGAGGGAGAGAGAGAGCAGGCAGACTGAGGGAGGGATAGAGTGAGCAGGCAGACTGAGGGAGGGAGAGCGACAGGGCGCAGGCAGACTGAGGGAGGGAGGGAGCAGGCAGACTGAGGGAGGGAGCGAGGGAGCAGGCAGACTGACAGGGAGGGATAGAGGGAGCAGACAGACTGAGGGAAGGAGGGAGCAGGCAGACGAGGGAGGGAGAGAGGGAGCAGGCAGGCTGAGAGGGAGAGAGGGAGCAGGCAGACTGACAGGGAGGGATAGAGGGAGCTGACAGTGAGGGAAGGAGGGAGCAGGCAGACTGAGGGAGGGAGCGAGGGAACAGGCAGACTGAGGGAGTGAGAGAGGGAGCAGGCAGACTGAGGGACGGAGAGAGGGAGGAGGCAGACTGAAGGAGGGAGAGAGGGAGCAGGCAGACTGAGGGAGTGAGAGAGGGAGTACGCAGACTGAGGGAGGGAGGGAGCAGGCAGAGTGAGGGAGGGAGAGAGGGAGCAGGCAGACTGACGGAGGGAGGTAGAGAAGGAGCAGGCAGACTGAGGGAGGGAGGGAGCAGGCAGACTGAGGGTGGGAGACAGGGAGTAGGCAGACTGAGGGAGGGAGGGAGCAGGCAGGGTGAGGGAGGGTGGGAGAGAGGGAGCAGGCAGACTGAGGGAGTGAGGGAGAGAGGGAGCAGGCAGACTGAGGGAGGGAGAGAGGGAGCAGGCAGACTGAGGGAGTGAGGGAGGGAGCACGCAGTCTGAGGGAGGGAGAGAGGGAGCAGGCAGACTGAGGGAGGGAGGGAGAGAGGGAGCAGGCAGACTGAGGGAGGGAGGGAGGGAGGGAGAGAGGGAGCAGGCAGACTGAGGGAGGGAGCAGGCAGACTGAGGGAGGGGGAGAGGGAGCAGGCAGACTGAGGGAGTGAGGGAGAGAGGGAACAGGCAGACTGAGGGAGGGAGAGAGGGAGCAGGCAGACTGAGGGAGTGAGGGAGGGAGAGGGGGAGCAGGCAGACTGACGGAGGGAGGGAGACAGGGAGCAAGCAGACTGAGGGAGAGAGGGAGCAGGCAGAGTGAGGGAGAGAGAAAGGGAGCAGGCAGACTGAGGGAGGGAGATGGAGAGGGAGCAGGCTGACTGAGGGAGAAAGTGAGCGGGCAGACTGAGAGAGGGAGAGAGAAAGGGAGCAGGCAGACTGAGGGAAGGAGCAAGGGAGCAGGCAGGCTGAGAGGGAGAGAAGGAGCAGGCAGACTGACAGGGAGGGATAGAGGGAGCTGACAGTGAGGGAAGGAGGGAGCAAGCAGACTGAGGGAAGGAGCGAGGGAGCAGGCAGACTGAGGGAGGGAGCGAGGGAGCAGGCAGATTGACAGGGAGGGATAGAGGGAGCAGACAGACTGAGGGAAGGAGGGAGCAGGCAGACGAGGGAGGGAGAGAGGGAGCAGGCAGTCTGAGGCAGAGGGAGAGAGGGAGCAGGAAGACTGAGGGAGAGAGAGTGGGATCAGGCAGACTGAGGGAGGGATAGAGTGAGCAGGCAGAATGAGGGAGGGATAGATTGAGCAGGCAGACGGAGGGAGAGAGAGAGTGCACAGGCAGACGGACGGATGGAGAGAGGGAGCAGGCAGACTGAGGGAAAGAGAGAGGGAGGAGGCAGACTGAGGGAGGGAGAGAAGGAGCAGGCAGACTGAGGGAGGGAGGGAGCAGGCAGACTGAGGGATGGAGAGAGGGAGCAGGCAGACTGAGGGAGGGAGAGAGAGCAGGCAGACTGAGGGAGGGAGAGAGGGTGCAGGCAGACTGAAAGAGGGATAGAGTGAGCAGGCAGACTGAGGGAGGGATAGAGTGAGCAGGCAGTCTGAGGGAGGGAGAAATAGAGCAGGCAGAGTGAGGGATGGAGAGAGGGCGCAGGCAGACCGAAAGAGGGATAGAGTGAGCTGGCAGACTGAGGGAGAGAGAGAGAGAGGGAGCAGGCAGACAGAGAGAGGGATAGAGAGCAGGCAGACTGAGGGAGGCAGGGAGAGAGCAGGCAGACTGAGGGAGGGAGAGTGGGAGCAGGCAGACTGAGGGAGGGTGGGAGCAGGCAGACTGAGGGAGGGAGGGCTAGATGGAGCAGGCAGACTGTGGGAGGGAGAGCGGGAGCAGGCAGACTGATAGGGAGGGATAGAGGGAGCAGACAGACTGAGGGAGGGAGGGCTAGATGGAGCAGGCAGACTGTGGGAGGGAGAGCGGGAGCAGGCAGACTGAGGGAGGGAGAGAGGGAGCAGGCAGACTGAGGGAATGAGAGGGAGCAGGCAGACCGAGGGAGGGATAGAGGGAGCAGGCAGACTGAGAGAGGTAGAGAGGGAGCAGGCAGAGTGAGGGAGGAAGAGAGGGAGCAGGCAGACTGAGGGAGGGAGGGAGCAGGCAGACTGAGGGAGGGAGGGCTAGATAGAGCAGGCAGACTGTGGGAGGGAGAGCGGGAGCAGGCAGACCGATGGAGGGAGGGAGAGAGGGCGCAGGCAGACTGAAAGAGGGATAGAGTGAGCTGGCAGACTGAGGGAGAGAGAGAGAGGAAGCAGGCAGACAGAGAGAGGGAGAGATAAAGGGAGCAGGCAGACTGATAGGGAGGGATAGAGGGAAGGAGGGAGCAGGCAGACTGAGGGAGGGAGAGAGGGAGAAGGCAGACTGAGGGAGGGAGAGAGGGAGCAGGCAGACTGAGGGAATGAGAGGGAGCAGGCAGACTGAGGGAGGGATAGAGGGAGCTGACAGGCTGAGAGAGGGAGAGAGGGAGCAGGCAGAGTGAGGGAGGGAGAGAGGGAGCAGGCAGACTGTGGGACGGAGAGAGGGAGCGGACAGACTGAGGGAGGGAGAGAGAGCAGGCAGACTGAGGGAGGGAGAGAGAAAGCAGGCAGACTGAGGGATGGAGAGAGGGTGCAGGCAGACTGAGGGACGGATAGAGTGAGCAGGCAGACTGAGGGAGGGATAGAGTGAGCAGGCAGACTGCGGGAGAGAGAGAGAGAGCAGGCAGATTGTGGGAGGGAGAGGGGGAGCAGGCAGACTGAGTGAGGGAGAGGGGGAGCAGGCAGACTGAGAGAGGGAGGGAGCAGGCAGACTGAGGGAGGGAGAGGGGGAGCAGGCAGACTGAGAGAGGGAGGGAGCAGGCAGACTGAGGGAGGGAGAGGGGGAGCAGGCAGACTGAGAGAGGGAGGGAGCAGGCAGACTGAGGGAGGGAGGGCTAGATGGAGCAGGCAGACTGTGGGAGGGAGAGCGGGAGCAGGCAGACTGACGGATGGCGAGGGAGCAGGCAGACTGAGGGAGGGAGAGAGTGAGCAGGCAGACTGAGGGAGGGAAAGAAGGAGCAGGCAGACTGAGAGAGGGAGAGAGGGAGCAGGCAGACTGAGAGAGGGAGAGAGGGAGCAGGCAGACTGAGGGACGGAGAAAGGGAGCAGGCAGACTGAGGGACGGAGAAAGGGAGCAGGCAGACTGAAGGAGGGAGAGAGGGAGCAGGCAGACTGAGGGAGTGAGAGAGGGAGTACGCAGAGTGAGGGAGGGTGGGAGCAGGCAGAATGAGGGAGGGATAGAGGGAGCAGGCAGACTGACGGGGATGGCGAGGGAGCAGGCAGACTGAGGGAGGGAGCAAGGGAGCAGGCAGAATGAGGGAGGGAAAGAAGGAGCAGGCAGACTGAGAGAGGGAGAGAGGGAGCAGGCAGAGTGAGGGAGGGAGCGAGGGAGCAGGCAGAATGAGGGAGGGATAGAGGGAGCAGGCAGACTGCCGGATGACGAGGGAGCAGGCAGACTGAGGGAAGGAGAGAGGGAGCAGGCAGACCGAGGGAGGGAAAGAAGGAGCAGGCAGACTGAGAGAGGGAGAGAGGGAGCAGGCAGAGTGAGGGAGGGAGAGAGGGAGCAGGCAGACTGAGGGAGGGAGAGAGAGAGCAGGCAGACTGAGGGAGTGAGAGAGGGAGCAGGCAGACTGAGGGAGGGAGAGAGAGAGCAGGCAGACTGAGGGAGGGAGGGAGAGAAAGAGCAGGCAGACTGAGGGAGGGAGGGAGCAGGCAGAGTGAGGGAGAGAGAAAGGGAGCAGGCAGACTGAGGGAGGGAGATGGAGAGGGAGCAGGCTGACTGAGGGAGAAAGGGAGCAGGCAGACTGAGAGAGGGAGAGAGAAAGGAAGCAGGCAGACTGAGGGAGGGAGCAAGGGAGCAGGCAGAATGAGGGAGGGATAGAGGGAGCAGGCAGACTGACGGATGGCGAGGGAGCAGGCAGACTGAGGCAGGGAGAGAGGGAGCAGGCAGACTGATGGAGGGAAAGAAGGAGCAGGCAGACTGAGAGAGGGAGAGAGAAAGGAAGCAGGCAGACTGAGGGAGGGAGCAAGGGAGCAGGCAGAATGAGGGAGGGATAGAGGGAGCAGGCAGACTGACGGATGGCGAGAGAGCAGGCAGACTGAGGGAGGGAGAGAGGGAGCAGGCAGACCGAGGGAGGGAAAGAAGGAGCAGGCAGACTGAGAGAGGGAGAGAGGGAGCAGGCAGAGTGAGGGAGAGAGAGAGGAAGCAGGCAGACTGAGGGAGGGAGAGAGAGAGCAGGCAGACTGGGAGGGAGGGAGAGAGCAGGCAGACTGAGGGAGGGAGAGAGGGAGCAGGCAGACTGACGGAGGGAGGGAGAGAGGTAGCAGGCAGACTGAGGGAGGGAGGGAGCAGGCAGAGTGAGGGAGGGAGAGAGAGAGCAGGCAGACTGAGGGAGGGAGGGAGAGAGCAGGCAGACTGAGGGAGGGAGAGAGGGAGCAGGCAGACTGACGGAGGGAGGGAGAGAGGGAGCAGGCAGACTGAGGGAGGGAGGGATCAGGCAGACTGACGGAGGGAGGGAGAGAGGGAGCAGGCAGACTGACGGAGGGAGGGAGAGAGGTAGCAGGCAGACTGAGGGAGGGAGGGAGCAGGCAGAGTGAGGGAGGGAGAGAGGGAGCAGGCAGACTGAGGGAGGGAGGAGGCAGGCAGACTGAAGGAGGGAGAGAGGGAGCAGGCAGACTGAGGGAGTGAGAGAGGGAGTACGCAGACTGAGGGAGGGAGGGAGGGAGCAGGCAGAGTGAGGGTGGGAGAGAGGGAGCAGGCAGACTGAGGGAGGGAGGGAGGGAGGGAGCAGGCAGACTGAGGGAGGGAGGGAGGGAGTAGGCAGACTGAGGGAGTGAGAGAGGGAGTAGGCAGACTGAGGGAGGGAGGGAGCAGGCAGGGTGAGGGAGGGAGAGAGGGAGCAGGCAGACTGAGGGAGTGAGGGAGGGAGCACGCAGACTGAGGGAGGGACGGAGAGAGGGAGCAGGCAGACTGAGGGAGGGAGAGAGGGAGCAGGCAGACTGAGGGAGTGAGGGAGGGAGCAGGCAGAGTGAGGGAGGGAGAGGGGGAGCAGGCAGTCTGAGGGAGTGAGGGAGGGAGCAGGCAGACTGAGGGAGGGAGCGAGCAGGCAGAGTGAGCGTGGGAGAGAGGGAGCAGGCAGACTGAGGGTGGGAGAGAGGGAGTAGGCAGACTGAGGGAGTGAGAGAGGGAGTAGGCAGACTGAGGAAGGGAGGGAGCAGGCAGGGTGAGGGAGGGAGAGAGGGAGCAGGCAGACTGAAGGAGTGAGGGAGGGAGCAGGCAGACTGAGGGAGGGAGAGAGGGAGCAGGCAGACTGAGGGAGGGACGGAGAGTGTGAGCAGACAGATTGAGAGAAGGTAAGAGGGAGCAGGCAGACTGAGGGAGGGAGGGAGGGAGGGAGGGAGTAGGCAGACTGAGGGAGGGAGGGTGCAGGCAGGGTGAGGGATGGAGGGAGAGAGGGAGCAGGCAGACTGAGGGAGTGAAGGAGGGAGCACACAGACTGTGGGAGGGAGGGAGCAGGCAGACTGAGGGAGGGAGGGAAAGAGGGAGCAGGCAGACTGATTGAGGTGGAGAGGTAGCAGGCAGACTGAGGGAGTGAGGGAGGGAGCAGGCAGAGTGAGGGAGGGAGAGGGGGAGCAGGCAGTCTGAGGGAGTGAGGGAGGGAGCAGGCAGACTGAGGGAGGGAGCGAGGGAGCAGGCAGTCTGAGGGAGGGAGGGAAAGAGGGAGCAGGCAGACTGAGGGAGGGACGGAGTGAGGAAGCAGGCAGACTCAGGGAGGGAGCGAGAGATGGAGGGAGGGAGGGAGAGAGGGAGCAGGGAGACTGCAGGAGGGAGAGAGGGAGTAGGCAGACTGAGGGAGGGAGGGAGCAGGCAGGGTGAGGGAGGGATGGAGAGAGGGAGCAGGCAGACTGAGCGAGTGAGGGAGGATGCAGGCAGACTGAGGGAGGGAGAGAGGGAGCAGGCAGACTGAGGGAGTGAGAGAGGGAGTAGGCAGACTGAGGGAGGGAGGGAGCAGGCAGACTGAGGGAGGGATAGAGGGAGCAGGCAGACCGACGGATGGCGAGGGAGCAGGCAGACTGAGGGAGGGAGAGAGGGAGCAGGCAGACCGAGGGAGGGAAAGAAGGAGCAGGCAGACTGAGAGAGGGAGAGAGGGAGCAGGCAGAGTGAGGGAGAGAGAGAGGAAGCAGGCAGACTGAGGGACGGAGAGAGGGAGCAGGCAGTCTGACGGAGTGAGGGAGGGAGCAGGCAGACTGAGGGAGGGAGCGAGGGAGCAGGCAGTCTGAGGGAGGGAGGGAGAGAGGGAGCAGGCAGACTGAGGGAGGGACGGAGTGAGGTATCAGGCAGACTCAGGGAGGGAGCGAGAGAGGGAGGGAGCGAGAGAGGGAGGGAGGGAGACTGCAGGAGGGAGAGAGGGAGTAGGCTGACTGAGGGAAGGGAGCAGGCAGACTGAGGGAGGGAGAGATGGAGTAGGCAGACTGAGGGAGGGAGGGAGCAGGCAGGGTGAGGGAGGGATGGAGAGAGGGAGCAGGCAGACTGAGAGAGTGAGCACGCAGACTGAGGGAGGGAGAGAGGGTGCAGGCAGACCGATGGAGGGAAAGAAGGAGCAGGCAGACTGAGAGAGGGAGGGAGAAAGGAAGCAGGCAGACTGAGGGAGGGAGCAAGGGAGCAGGCAGAATGAGGGAGGGATAGAGGGAGCAGGCAGACTGACGGATGGGAGGGAAAGAAGGAGCAGGCATAATGAGGGAGGGATAGAGGGAGAGAGAGAGCAGGCAGACTGAGGGAGGGAGAGAGGGAGCAGGCAGACTGACGGAGGGAGGGAGAGAGGGAGCAGGCAGACTGAGGGAGGGAGGGAGCAGGCAGACTGACGGAGGGAGGGAGAGAGGGAGCAGGCAGACTGACGGAGGGAGGGAGAGAGGTAGCAGGCAGACTGAGGGAGGGAGGGAGCAGGCAGAGTGAGGGAGGGAGAGAGGGAGCAGGCAGACTGAGGGAGAGAGGGAGCAGGCAGAGTGAGCGTGGGAGAGAGGGAGCAGGCAGACTGAGGGAGGGAGCACGCAGAGCGAGGGTGGGAGAGAGGGAGCAGGCAGACTGAGGGTGGGAGGGATGGATGGAGCAGGCAGACTGAGGGAGGGAGGGAGTAGGCAGACTGAGGGAGTGAGAGAGGGAGTAGGCAGACTGAGGAAGGGAGGGAGCAGGCAGGGTGAGGGAGGGAGAGAGGGAGCAGGCAGACTGAGGGAGTGAGGGAGGGAGCATGCAGACTGAGGGAGGGAGAGAGGGAGCAGGCAGACTGAGGGAGGGACGGAGAGAGGGAGCAGGCAGACTGAGGGAGGGAGAGAGGGAGCAGGCAGACTGAGGGAGGGAGAGAGGGTGCAGGCAGTCTGAGGGAGGGACGGAGAGAGGGAGCAGGCAGACTGAGGGAGGGAGAGAGGGAGCAGGCAGACTGAGGGAGGGAGAGAGGGAGCAGGCAGACTGAGGGAGGGACGGAGAGAGGGAGCAGGCAGACTGAGGGAGGGAGGGAAAGAGGTAGCAGGCAGACTGAGGGAGGGAGGGAGCAGGCAGAGTGAGGGAGGGAGAGAGGGAGCAGGCAGACTGAAGGAGTGAGAGAGGGAGTATGCAGACTGAGGGAGGGAGAGAGGGGCAGGCAGACTGACGGAGGGAGGGAAAGAGGTAGCAGGCAGACTGAGGGAGGGAGGGAGAGAGGGAGCAGGCTGACTGAGGGAGTGAGAGAGGGAGTATGCAGACTGAGGGAGGGAGGGAGCAGGCAGAGTGAGGGTGGGAGAGAGGGAGCAGGCAGACTGAGGGGGGAGGGAGGGAGTAGGCAGACTGAGGGAGTGAGAGAGGGAGTAGCCAGACTGAGGAAGGGAGGGAGCAGGCAGGGTGAGGGAGGGAGAGAGGGAGCAGGCAGACTGAGGGAGGGATGGAGTGAGGTAGCAGGCAGACTGAGGGAGGGAGCGAGAGAGGGAGGGAGGGAGAGAGGGAGCAGGGAGACTGCAGGAGGGAGAGAGGGAGTAGGCTGACTGAGGGAGGGAGCAGGCAGACTGAGGGAGGGAGAGATGGAGTAGGCAGACTGAGGGAGGGAGGGAGCAGGCAGGGTGAGGGAGGGATGGAGAGAGGGAGCAGGCAGAGTGAGGGAGTATGCAGGCAGACTGAGGGAGGGAGAGAGGGTGCAGGCAGACTAAGGGAAGGAGGGAGAGAGGGAGCAGGCAGACTGAGGGAGGGTGGGAGAGAGGGAGGGAGGGAGAGAGGGTGCAGGGAGCCCTGGGTCAGTGATGGGGTGGGGGGGGGCGGGGTGGAGGTTGAGCTTTTGTGAGGAGTGAGAGCCCAGCTTGGCCAGGCGTTTCCAGACTGTGATGTTGAACCGTTAACTGTGTTTCTTTATTTTTCCATGTTTTAGTAAGAAGGACTTTAATGCTTAATTTCCTAACTTGCTTGTTTTTCTTTTTTCTGCTTTGTTCCAACGTTGTGTGCCTAGGTACCTTGTACCTAAGATGGCACTGTAAGTGACATTTGTAAACATTTCACTGTACTCATGCGAGTGAGCCCGTCACAATAAAAGCTAACTCAATGCGCTCTGGGAGTAATGCCGGGATTACAGCATTCGAGGTCCTACTTACTAATGTTCTCCCTCGCTCACCTAATTCTGAATTGAGGACCTTCTTACACAAATCATTGGCACCAACATGGACCATGACCTTTGCTTGTTTACCCTCTCCCAGAATGCCCTGTAGCCACTCTGTGACATCTTTTGACCTTGGCACTAAGGAGGCAACATACCATTGAGAGTGAGAAACGCCTGTCTGTTCCCCTGAATAATGAATCTCCTCTCTCTGTCGCTGTGGTTCTCTTCCTCTTTCCCTCGGGCACAGTCAGGCCACTTGGCTTTGTATGCACTCCCTCACCAGTATCCTTATCAGTTTGCAAATTGGAAAACGGATTTGTAAGCTAGACCCCAGGGGACTCCTGTGTACTATCCCTGATTCTCTTTGACTGCGTACTGGTCACCCATTCCCTTCTATCCATCATCCAATGAGCTTGGGGGGGTGACCACCTCTAAACCACAACTATCATCATGTTCCACATTAACAATCTGGGCATAGGAGCTGAGGGCATTGATGCTAAGTTTGCAGGTGACACCAAGATCGGTGGTGGGACAGGTAGTGGTAAGGAACTGAGGAGGCTGCAGAACATCTTGGACAGGCTAAGAGAGTGGGCAAAGTAGTGGCAGATGGAATACAATGTGGGAACGTCAGAGCTTGTGAACTTTGGTATGAAGAATAGAGGCTTAAACTATTTTTTAAATGGGGAAGGGGCTTTGGAAATCTGAAGCCGAAAGGGACGTGAGAGTCCTTATTCGGAATTCCCTTAAGGTTAACATGTAGGTTCAATTGGTCGTTCGAAAGACAATTACCATGTGAGCATTCATTTCAAGAGGGTTGCAACACGAGAGCAGAAATGTATTGCTGAAGTTGTATAATCTTAGACCACAATTCGAATATTGTGAGCAGTTTTGGGTCCTGTATCTAAGGAAGGATGTGCTGGTGTTGAAGGGGATCCAGAGGAGATTTACAAGAATGACCCTGGGGATGAAGGGCATATGCCCGAAATATCAACTCTCCTGCTCCTCGGATGCTGCCTGACCGGCTGTGCTTTTCTAGCAACACACTCTCGACTCTGATCTCCAGCATCTGCAGACCTCACTCTCGCCATGAAGAGCTTGTCATTGAGGAGCAGTTGAGGACTCTGGGTGTGTGCTCGATAGAATTTAGAAGGATGAGGGGTGGGATCTGATTGAAACTTACAGAATACTGGTGGGTCTGGATGGTGTGGACATGGAGAAGATTTTTTTCATGAGGAGGAGAGAGTAGAACCTAAACGCACAGCCTCAGAGTGAAGGGATGACCCTTAAGAACTGAGATGAGGAGGAATTTCTTCTGCCAGTGGGTGCTGACTCTGTGGAACTCGTTGCTACAGAGAATTGTGGCGGCGAAGTCATTGAGTGTATTTAAGACAGAGATAGATAGGTTTTTTGATTAGTAATGGGATCACGGGTTACGGGGAGAAGGCAGGAGAATGGAGTTGAGAAACTTATCAGCCATGATTGAATGATGGAGCAGACTTGATGGGCCGAATGGCCCAATTCTGCTCCTATTTCTTGGTTGTTATGGTCTAAACATGCTACTTTTTGCCCGAAGCATCGATTTCGCTGCTCCTCGGATGCTGCCTGAACTGCTGTGCTCTTCCAGCACCACTAATCCAGAATCTGGTTTCCAGTATCTGCAGTCATTGTTTTTACCCACATAACCCTCAACCTTCTGGATGTGCCACACTGTCTGTGATTCTGTTATATGTAGATGGCTTGGTTTGGTTTATTTTGTAGGCGAAAGTGGGTACTGCAAATGCTGGAGATTAGAGTGGCCATTCCTGATGAATGGGGGCTTTTGCCTGAAACGTTGATTTTCCTGCTCCTCGGATGCTGCCTGACCTGCTGTGCTTTTCCAGCACCACTCTAATCTAGACTCTGGTTTCCAGCATCTGCAGTCCTCGTTTTTACCCATCTGTAAATGGCGTCAGCTTTCAGTCAGCCAGCAGAGGGTGCTTGATGTCCACATCAAGTGCAGCATCCAGTGTAAATTTTGCAAGTTTTTTTTGAATCACAGGTAAATGTACACTTTAATTCACGAGGCATTGGAACCTACAATTTCTTCTGCGATTAAGGAAATAATGAAATGATCCCGTGCATTCTGCTCTTCAAAGAACATGTTATGAAGGTGGATTGGTTCTGTTTTGAATTGTATTGTTTTGTACTTGTCGTAATATTAAAAAAATCTATTTTTTCCAATAAAAATATATTTAAAAAAAAGGTGCTGTACAATTCTGCATCTTCATAACGAAGTTGATTTCTAATTTGCAAACAGGCTTTTCAACTCTGACTCTCCAGCATCTGCAGTCCTCACTTTCGCCTGCCTGATTTTTAACTATGTATACCCCAGTCCAACACCGGCGTCTCCAAATCATAACGTTTGGCTTGTTGGAGTTGCCATGTCTGCTCAACTCTATCTCATTTAGCACGATGGTAGTGCCACACAATACGACGGAGGTCCTTAATGAGGAGATAGGACTTTGTCTCCACAAGGACCATGTGGCAGTTACTCCTCAGGCACTGACATGGACGGTGACAGCTGGTGGACACTGAGAACATTGTCATGTTGGTTTTTCCGCCTTGTTCACTCTCCTCACCAGCTACTGCAGTCCAGCTGTGTCCTTCAGACCAGTATTGCTGCTGCTGCCTGAACACTCTTACCCCACCCAGAGTAGATGTTATGCGCTTGCTACCCTGAGTGCCTCTTCCAAGTGTTGTTCAACATGGTGGAGTACTGATTCATCAGCCATGGGAGGGCGGTATGTGGTAATCAGCAGGAGGCTACCTTGACCTCAGGTAACTGTACACCACTGTGTCATGACATCTGGATCACTGCTTCTAATGAGTCTGCCCTGTTAGGGACGGAAATTTCTGGCACACTGTATAATCCTCAGAAGGATGTGCTGGTCCTGGCGGGGGTCAAGAGGAGGTTTACAAGAATGTTCCTAGGCATGAAGGGCATGTCGTATGAGGAGCAGATGAGCATACTTGATGCAGTTTAGAAGGATGAAAGGTGACCTGATTGAATCCTATGGAACATGGAGAGCCCTGGATAGAGCGGACATGAAGAAGATGTTTCTGCCAGTCGGACAGACTAGGATCTGAAGGCACAGCCTCAGAGTGAAGATGAGGAGGAATTTCTTCAGCCAGAGGGTGGGGAATCTGTGGAACATTGCCGCAGAGGATTGTGGAGACCAAGTCATTGAGTGTTTCTTAAGACAGAGATTGATAAGTTCTTAACCAATATAGGGATCAAGGGTTATGGGGAGAAGGCAGGGGAACGGGGTTGAGAAACTTATCAGCCATGATTGAATGGCGGAACAGACTAGATGGGCTGAATGCCCTAATTCTGCTCCTTTTTCTTATCGTCTTATAATTATGCAAGACTGTTGTTTGACTGGTCTCTGGGGTAGTGCTTCCAAATTTAGCACAGGCCTGCAGCTATTAGCAAGCTGTTCAAGAAAATGTCCGTGCTGAGTGGTGACATCTTCTTTCATCGTTTTCAAATTTCACAGAATCCTAGTATGGAAACAGGCCATTTGGCCCAAGAAGTCCATACCAACCCTCCGAAGAGTAACCCAGTCAGACCCATTCCCCTAACCTAAATTTCCCCTCACTAATGCACCTACACATCCCTAGACACCGAGCAATTTAGCACAGCCAATTCACCTGACCTATATGTTCCTGAACACCAAGGGCCAATTCACCTAACCTATACATTCCTGAACACTATGGGCCAATTCACCTAACCTATACATCTTTGGATTGTGGAACTGGAGCACCCGGAGGAAACCCACGCAGACATGGGGTGACTGTGCAAACTCCACACAGACAGTCGCCCGAAGGTGGAATCAAACCCGGGTCCCTGCCACCTTGACGCTCCTGGATTGATACAAACGAGTGGTTTGAAGGCTATCCCCACCCTGGTGGGATTTGTATTTAAGTCCCTAGATGCTCAGTTTGGCTCATGGATGACTCAGACACTGATATTGCCATTGTATCATGCTCTAGTGGAAGCAGAAAGGAGGTTTCATGTGAGTGTGTGTTCCTACGTCACCAGTGTTGTCCAACCCCACAGCCCCGTGGCTGAACACTTCACCTCCCTCTCCCACTCCTTCCGGACATGCAGGTCCTGGGCCTCCTCCATTTCCAAACCCTTACCACCCGCCTCATGGAGGAAGAACGCTTCATATTCTGCCTTGGGACCCTGCAACCACACAGGATCAATGTGGATTTCAACAGTTTCCTCACTTCCTCTCTCCCCCCCTCCCCCACCCCACATTATCCCAGTCCCAAGCCTCCAACTCTGTACCGCCCTCCTGACCTGTCCATCACCTTTCCCATCTATCCACCCCACCCGCCTCTCCGACCTATCACCTTCTCCGCGCCCCCCACCTTCATCTACCTATTGCATTCTCAGTTACCTTCCCCCTAGCCCCACCCCCCTCCCATCTGTCTCTCAGCTCACCCCCGGGCCCACAACCCTCATTCCTGATGAAGGGCTTATGCCCGAAACATCGATTCTCCTGCTCCTTGGATGCTGCCTGACCTGCTGCGCTTTTCCAGCACTACACTCTCGACTCTGATCTCCAGCATCTGCAGTCCTCACTTTCTCCCAGTAGGACACAGCCATCAACACTGGGAAACAGCGTCTTGTTAAGAAGATTCCTGAAACGGACTCAGATTACAGTTACGGAAATCTCCGTGTGCCAAGATGTTACAAAAGGTGGTGCTCCAAAATTGTCTTGGAGACATTGAGGATCTGCATTAATTCTCTCTGTCTCTGCTGAACAGGGTTTGTCATCACAGAGATGTACAGCATGGAAACAGACCCTTCGGTCCAACCCGTCCATGCCGACCAGATATCCCAACCCAATCTAGTCCCACCTGCCAGCACCCGGCCCATATCCCTCCAAACCCTTCCTATTCCTATACCCATCCAAATGCCTTTTAAATGTTGCAAATATACCAGCCTCCACCACTTCCTCTGGCAGCTCATTCCATACACATACCACCCTCTGAGTGAAAAAGTTGCTCCTTAGGTCTCTTTTATATCTTTCCCCTCTCACCCTAAACCTATGCCCTCTAGTTCTGGACTCCCAGGAAAAGACTTTGTCTATTTATCCTAGCTATGCCTCTCATAATTTTGTAAACCTCAATAAGGTCACCGCTCAGCCTCTCCCTATAGCTCCAGGGAAAACAGCCCCAGCCTATTCAGCCTCTCCCTATAGCTCAAACCCTCCAACTCTGGCAACATCCTGATAAATCAATCATAGAGTTTATCCTTTAGCAGAAAACTGTGAAATAATGGACTCCAATCACATTGGCCCAAGTTTAGTGAATATCCAAGCCTGCAGTCTGCTGTCTGAGATTATATGTGGGGTCTAGGTTAGAGTGGTGCTGGAAAAGCACAGGAGGTCAGGCAGCATCGGAGGAGCAGGTAAATCAACATTTCGGGCAAAAGCCCTTCATAAGATTATATGACAGTCTCAGAATCGCTTTATTTTGGCAATTGCTATTCACGGTGGATGTTCTGCGTTGTAATGGTGCAGCTGTAAGTGTTAATCTGGCTGTTTACAGAATTATACCAACACGAATAGCCCCAGCAGTCGTGACTCATCTTGCAGTTCATACAATAAATAATTCCTACCAAGGAAAAGCAGGTTATAAAACAAGTTAATTAAAATAAACTGCAGGTTAGCTCCTTGACAGATTGACAGCTGAACACAGCGGAGGTCACGAATGGATCACAACATCTGCAACCTGACTTTGTAGATACGGCATTTCTCAGTTAATTGCCACCCTTGACATTGCAGCACTCCCTCAGAACGGTCTTAGTCTGTCATTGGTCCCGGTCTGAATAGGCAATTAAGTCCAGGAGAGATGACACTGGTAGCCTTCCCAATTGCGAGACAAAAGAATTCTGCTGCTCAAGAAAGCAGAATCACACTGCCTGATTGAGGGAATGACATACAATGGGGGGAAAAAAAAGGAACTGCTGCAGATATTCCAAATCAGAAACAAAAAGCAGAAAACACTGCAACATACTCAGGAGGTCAGGCAGTACTAGTGGAGAGAGAAATAACACTAATGTCTCATCTAAAGGCCTTTCATCAGCGCTGTAACTCTGCATTTCCCATGGCTGATCCACCTAGCCTGCACATCTCTGGACACTACAGGCAATTTAGAATGGCCAACCCACCCAACTTGTGCATCTTTGGGCACACAGAGTCCTAGAGCATGGAAACAGGCCCTTCGGTCCAACCGGGTTTCCCAAATTAAACTAGTCCATTTGCCTGCACTTGGCCCATATCCCTCTAAACCTTTCCTCTTCATGTACCTGTCCAAATATCTTTTAAAACGCCAGCCATGATCTGGAGGTGCCGGTGTTGGTAGGGGGGTGGACAAAGTTAAAAATCATACACCAGGTTATAGTCCAACAGGTTTATTTGGAAGGACTAGCTCTACCTGACAAAGGTGCAGCGCTCTGAAAGCTCATACTTCCAAATAGACCTGTTGGACTATAACCTGGCGTTGTATAATTTTTAACTTTATGCACCCCAGACCAACACCAGCACCTCCAAATCAGGACAATAACCTGGTGTCTGAGATTTTGTTTTAAAATGTTGTAATTGTACCTGCATCTACAACGCGCATGTCTCATAAATGAATAAAACATACCCTCACTTGCATTCCTGCCCAAGCCTTCTGTCTCTAGCTTGCTTGGAGTCACCCAGAACATTAACTGTTTCTCTCACAGATGTTGCCAGACCTGCTGAATTTCTCCAGCATTGTGTGTGTGTGTGCGTGTGTGTGCGCGTATTCGTGTGTGTATGTATATATCACAAATGAGAGACCGGTCATAGGGTGGACAGTGGGAGCAATTAAAGTGGCAGGAGGGATGATAGCGACAAAGGACAAGACAAAAGGAACCATGAATGTATGGTTCGGCAACTGGTTTTGATTTTAATATTATTTGATTTTGATTTTAAGATTATTCCAAATTATGTCATTAAAATAATGCTTTTATGACTGCACCTCAACACCTCTAAATGGACAAAATTATCATCATTACCCTGCCTCTTAAGTCATAGAGATGTACAGCACACAAACAGATCCTTTGTTCCAACTAATCCATGTTGACCAGATATCCTAAGCTAATCTAGTCCCACTTGCCAGCATTTGGCCATATCCCTCCAAACCTTTCCTATTCATTAACCCATCCAGATGCCTTTTAAATGCTCCAATTGTACCAGCCTCTACCATTTCCTCTGGCAGCTCATTCCATACATGCACAACCCTCTACATGTAAAAGTTGTCCCTTAGGTCTCTTTTATATCTTTCACCTCTCACCCTAAACCTATGCCCTCTAGTTCTGGACTCACCCAGCCCAGGGAAAAGACCTGGTCTCTTTACCCTATCCATACCCCTCATGAATTTGTAAACCTCTATAAGGTCATCCCTCAGCCTCCAACGCTCCAAGGAAAACAGCCCTAGCCATAATCAACCTCTCCCTGTAACTCAAACCCTCCAACCCTAGCAACATCCACGTAAATCGCTTCTGAACCCTTTTAAGTTTCACAACATCTTTCCAATAGGAAGGAGACCAGAATTGCATGCAATATTCCAAAAGTGACCTCACCAATGTCCTGTACAGCCACAACACGACCTCCCAACTCCAATACTCAATGTTCTGACCAATAAAGGAAAGCACTTCGGCGGGTCGGTGTGGACTTGTTGGGCCGAAGGGCCTGTTTTCACACTGTAAGTAATCTAATCTAACCTAATCTAATCTAATCATAACCAAATCTTCACTATCCTTGACTTTAACAAGCATGTGGATTGAAAATGAACACACAATGCTGGAGAAACTCAACAGATCTGGCAGCATCAGTGGAGGCCGAAAGGGAGTTAATGGTTCAAATCACTGTTCTCCAGAACTTTTATCTTCTTTTGAAGAATCAGTGGGCGGCACGGTGGCACAGTGGTTAGCACTGCTGCCTCATAGCGCCAGAGACCCGGGTTCAATTCCCGCCTCAGGCGACTGACTGTGTGGAGTTTGCACGTTCTCCCCGTGTCTGCGTGGGTTTCCTCCGGGTGCTCCGGTTTCCTCCCACAGTCCAAAGATGTGCAGGATCAGGTGAATTGGCCATACTAAATTGCCCGTAGTGTTAGGTAAGGGGTAAATGTAAGGGTATGGGTGGGTTTCGCTTCGGCGGGTCGGTTTGGACTTGTTGGGCCAAAGGGCCTGTTTCCACACTGTAATGTAATCTAAACCGTTTGGAATTGGCCACGTGAAGTGAGGCTCCACCTTCTTAGAACACCTGATTCTAACTGCCCCTTAATACAAATTTATCCAAAGTCTTGACCAAATAACCAGAGTTCTGTAGACAGCGAAGTCACTACCAGGTCACAATAACAAGGAGGAAAACACTTACTGAAAGAGACTGCCGAGGCTGGAGAGTCAGAATCGAAAAGTGTGGTGCTGGAAAAGCACAGCAGGTCAGGCAGCATCCGAGGAGCAGGAGAGTTGACGTTTCAGGCAGAAGTCTGGAAAACACTTACCACCACCTGCATAACCTGGCCCAGTGGACCCAGCCCCAGGCTGATCTGGAGAAAGGTGACTGGAATCTAAACCTTCCGTGTTATCTCTTTGCAAATGCTGAGACTTTTCGCGTTTTATTTCAGTCAGGGACCACGGCTGGCTTGGTAGAGCACAAACATCAGGATCACTTCCCCTTTCAGTCTGGCGCAAAGGCTAATTTAAGAGTAGCGTGACCCGATTCAATAGCTGTAACAAAGCACTTTTAATGGGGTTACATCCATCAACTACAAATGACGGATTTATTACAACTAGCATTGTGTGTTTGAGATTTTTCAGGAATAAGTCACCTCTGTCTCACTGGCATTAACAATTGGAGTCAGAATTGCAGTTAACAATCAACCATAAGCTTCATTCTTCAAACAGAGGTACATTCCCTCCCAGTCTTGTTGCCATTTCTCAAGCAAAATTAGAACTCCTGTGCTTGGAATAAGACCATGGTCAGTCTTTCCAAGACATGTTGAGCATGGAGCCACTGCCTGTTCCTCGGATGGACAAAAACTATCCCGAAGTCCTATTCAAGGAAGACTCTGCCCCCCACCACTCGGTATTCTCACACATAAGCAACATCATTAAAAGTGATCATTACAGTTATTTCATTGTTGCCACGTCTTCCAAACTGGCTGTCATACTCCTCCTGATACACATCAATGGCTATTAAGCACTTTGGAAAGGTGCATTACAAATGCAAGATTTTATTTTCATTAACTGGACCAGACACTATTAATCCTCCAACATTGACAAAGGTACATAGATTTGCACTTGTGATGTCAAGATATACGAGTCTATGGGAAAGGTGTTGAAAAACGAGATTATAATAGTTCGGCACTTTTGCTTGCTCTGGATGAGACAGGCCGAAGGGCCTGTTTCTGTGCCGTAGATGTCTAGACACAACCAGCACATTTCCTTAGGGTGGATACAGAAACAGATAATCTCTTCACCCAGTTTCACAAGTACACCCTGCTGCTATCCTTTTTCCATCTGGTAAACGAGCTATCTTTGTGAGCCCTCGTATTCAGTGCTAAGTGACAGGTGACTAGGTTTGTGCACTGGGTCCATGGCAACAAAGAATTAGGTGGAGGCTGTTGCCGGCTGCAACTCCTCTTGCTAGGTCTGCTGGCACGATACACCACGCTCGCCTGTCTGCTGCCATGTTCATTTCTGCATTTTTATTGCAATCTCAGGATTGAGAAGATAGTGTTGAAATAAGGGGAGGCGACAGCCTAGGGGTATTATTGCTCTACTGTTAATTCAGGGACCCTATAATGGTCCAGGGAACTGGGTTCAAATCCAGCTACGGCAGGTAGTGGAATTTGAATTCAATAAATATTTGGAGTTAAGAGTTTAACGATGACTGTAAATCCATTGTCAATGGTTGTAAAACCTACCTGAGTCATTGATGTCCTTCAGGGAAGGAAACTGCCATCCTTTCCTGGTCTGGACTACATGTGACTCCAGACCCACTGTGGTTGACCCTTAATTGCTCTCTGGGCAATTAGGGATGGGCAATAAATGCTGGCCTGGCCAGTGATGCCCTCATCCTGTAAATGAATATAAGTAATTTGCTAAACGCTGTAATTTGCGCTCTGTGGCTCCCCACAAACAACTCTAATTCTTAATGGCTTTTAACAACATTGGCATTTTAGTCAGAACACTGGAAGCAACCCTGCTTTTCTGTGAACTGCCTTGTTAATGGTGACCTGGAGGTCACTTAGAGGTGACCATGCAATCCACTAAGCCATCAATAAAAATCCTGAGACCAGAGAAAGTGGTGGCTGAAGTAACTCTGCTAATGAGATTGTGGCTGGTCTGAAAATCCTTAACTCCACTTTTCTCATAACCCTTGAAAGAGATTTTTAAATCAGTGAGGGAATTAACGTCGAGTACAGTTCCTGCTCATCCTCAACAGTCCTCTGTGGTAAAGAATTCCATCGTGTAACTATCTTCTGAGAGAAGAAATTCCTCCTCATCTGCGTTTTAAATGTACAACTCCTCACACCCTCTGGTCCTGGACTCTCCCACAAGCAGAACAATCTCTCCACCGTCCCGCTGTCAAGACCCTTAAGAAGCAAGATCTCCACTCATTGAAACATAACAAGTACTTTGTGGACAAATGAAACATTGGCGACAACAGGAAGTGATGTGTTACTTTCACTGATTCAGCCAATCATCTCCCCACTTTATAATCAGATGACCTCAATTGTGAGCATACCTTCAATGTGCCTTTGCTGACAGGGGTTCATATCCTCTTTCAAAAACTTCACTGACCCAAACATGCAGTGCTAAGAATTGGACATAAAATTCCCAGGTAAAATCTTTTATGAAGTTCATGAACTCCTTGCCTTTGTTAATATTGTGCATTTATTCACAAAGAACAGGATCCTACATGTCTTTTTTAACCAGTTGTAACAAGGTAAACAATGTGGATAAAACCTTCTGACAACTGTTGGAGTAAAAGGAGTTTCGTCCACAGAGGGCTACGCAAAGTAGCAGCGGAATGCGAAACCAGCATAAAGGAAGTGGGAATAAAATGCTTTTGAAAAGAGCTGAAGTGCTCTTGGTCACGTACAACAAGATTTGCCTGTGTAAGGATCGATCACAACAATGCAGGTCACCTTCCACAATCCAAAGGTCTTTCGTCATGTGGACTACAGAACAGGGAGTTTGTGAGCTCTTGTACACCTGCACGTAACAAACTGTCATCACACCCTTTGGAGCTCTGCCCTCTCTCTATCTCTCTGGTTTGCTTGTTGACACAGCTTGGTTAGCTTTAACTGATACAGGTTTAGTATCCCATTAACTGCTGCTTTATTGCAATATTGCCCCAAATGATATGGTCATTGACAGGAATTGATTTTGAGCCAAAGTAAAATTGCTTTCACATTGTCTATGTTGGCCTGCCTGGAGCAAAAGCTGTTGGGAGGTAATCTCTCCTTTTAGATAGAGTACTTGAAAACATAGCTGAAAATGTGTAGCTGGAAAAGCGCAGCAGGTCAGGCAGCATCCAAGGAGCAGGAGAATCGACGTTTCGGGCATGAACCCTTCTTCAGGAATCCTTCCTGAAGAAGGGTTCATGCCCGAAACGTCGATTCTCCTGCTCCTTGGATGCTGCCTGACCTGCTGCGCTTTTCCAGCAACACATTTTCAGCTCTGATCTCCAGCATCTGCAGTCCTCACTTTCTCCTACTTGAAAACATAGCCTAGGGGAAACTTGGTCATAGAAATGTACAGCATAGAAACAGATCCTTAAGTCCAAATGGCCCATGCTGACCAGATATGCGAAATTAATCTAGTCCCATTTGGCCCAAATCCCTCTAAACCCTTCCTGTTCATATACCCATCCAGATGCTTTTTAAATGCTGTGATTTTACCAGCCTCCACCACTTCCTCTGGGAACTCATTCCATACACGTACAACTCTTTACTTGAAAATGTTGCCCCCCCCCTTAGGTCCCTTTTCAATCTTTCTCCTCTCACCCTAAACATATGCCCTCTAGTTCTGTACTCCCTCATGCCAGGGAAAAGACCTTGGCCATTCAAGCTTTCCATGTCGATACTGGTTAGATACAAATGCAGCACTCCACTATATTTGGTGTTTTGTTCCGTTATGGTGAAAAGTGGAGGGAACTCCAAGTGCTCATTTCACTCACATCACTACTACTGGAAAACATAGTACAAAAAAGGACTTCAGTCCATCAAACCTAGTCTGCCATTGTCATTTACATTGGGTATCACATGTGGTAAAACACACTCAAAATAGTTGTGTATGTGTTGCTGGAAAAGCACAGGTCAGGCAGCATCCGAGGAGCAGGAGAATCGACGTTTCCGGCTGGAGCCCTTCATCAGGTCAGATGCTGCCTGAACTGCTGCGCTTTTCCAGCAACACACTCTCAACTCTGATCTCCAGCATCTGCAGACCTCACTGTCTCCATACGCAAAAGGAAAACAGGCAAGGCCAGGATACATCAACTATTTCATCTGCTTGGGGATTCTAGAACTAGGGGCATAGTCTGAGAATTAGGTGCCGAACCATTCAGGAGTTGTGTTAGGAAGCACTTCTATACACACACACACACACACACACACAGAGTGTTAGATGTTTGGCACTCTCTCCCGCAAATGGCAGTGGATAGAGAATCCATTGTTATTTTTATATCTCAGAGAAGTTTTGTATTAAGTGAAGATATTAAGGAATAAGAGGGCAGGTATATGCAGTTAGGCCACAGATCAAACACTATCTTACTGAAACAGACTCAAGGGGCTAAAAGGAATCTCTCTCACAGGAACAGGAATGGGCCAAAGTGTTTTTAGCTCCATAACAAACCAGATGATAACTAAGACTGCTGAATGAAAGGCTAGGTATGTCTGCACTCTCCGACATGTGCTAATATTTGGAAAGTGCACCCCGCACTTTAAAAAATCAAACGATGATATCTTGATGAGATTGGATAAATAAATCTGAAGCTCTGAACATGGAATTACAATGAACTGGCAGATTTAAAATGAACAGGAGAAAAGCATCAGACAAGCATTCCCAGACATACATCTGACATACAGACAGCACCGAGTAACCAGAACCATTCGACTGGACAATGACAGCGTTTCCCTCTCAGTTTCACCGATGGAATGGTAGCACAAGGGACTACCTTCCATCCCACAAAAAGTCATAAAAATCTGTTCACCGTGTGTAACAAAATTTGACAGTTCAAGAGATATAACTCTGGCATGATTGTGCATGTTAGAAACACTCACTGCATTTGTGCAACATGCAACATCCTCTCAATGTGTGGGAGGAAATGTTAAGTGCATCCACATTGTGCAGTCATTAAGGGTAGTGCTTTATTTATGAGACAGACATTCAAGACAGACCCATGAGCCCACATTTGAGATTTGCAAATTCTTACAGTTCAGGTTTCAGATTTGATTTATTGTTCCCGTATAATATGTTACGGTTATTCTGTGAAATACCAGAATCTATCAAGATACATCTTCAATCTGCAGAGGCCAAATATCAATGCAGTCTCTCCAACTACAGCAATTTTCAGACATAAGGAGAAAAATCCAGGTTAAGGTATGCGACAATTACTCATTTAATTTCATTCAAGTACACAAAGAGATTTTGTGGGTAAGTCTCTAAAAGAATCATCAAAGAAAGGTTGGTCACATCATTATTTTTCAAGGACATTGTGTCTATTATAGCAAGTTGTTGTCCATGCAGTGCTGTAGGTTTAAAGACCTGGAACCAATTGACTTGAGCCAGTGGCACACCTCAGATCTAACACATTCAAAGGCATAGCACTGAGGGGTGAGGGTGCTGATGGAGTGGGGTGGATTGGGCCCAGGACCAACAAAACTGAAAACTGCAATGACGAGAGAATTTTGGAGGGGAAGTAGTTCTGCACCATTATACACGGCCAAATGGCATCGGTATAAAATTCTGATCTCTAGGCCGGAGGTTAACACTTGGATAGCTAGCTCAGAGCAGTGACTTGGAAGATATGACTTGGAGGTGCCAGTGTTGGATTGGGATGGACAAAATTAAAAATCACACAACACCAGGTTATAGTCCAAAAGGTTTATTTGGAAGCACTTGCTTTCGGAGCGCCGCTCTCCTTCATCAGGTGGTTGTGGAGGTTAAGATCATGCTCACAGAATTTGTAACCAAAGGAGTCCTGTGTCATGGAGATGTGATACAGTAAACAATCTGAGATTAAACCTTTCATCTTTTATAATGGGATATGCTGGTTTCTGTTCTTTGATATGTAAATCCCAGAACTTCTTTTCAATTACATTCTCAAGATAGCTCAGGTTGTGTGGCGAGTACTCACGTGACTCGGCCAACGTTGTCTATCTCATACGCTGCAGGCAAAGATGCCCTGAGGCATGGTACATTGGTGAGACCGAGCAGAGGCTACAATAATGGATGAATGGACACTGCACAACAATCAACAGGCAGGAGGGTTCCCTCCCAGTTGGGGAACACTTCAGCGATCCAGGACATTCAGCCTCGGACCTTCGGGTGACCATCCTCCAAGGCAGACTTTGGGACAAGCAATAATACAGAGTGGCTGAGCAGAAGCTGATGGCAAAGGTTGGTGCCCACGGGAATGGCCTCAACCGGGACCTTAGTTTCATGTCACACTACAGGTAACCTCACTGCACGATACACTCACTCGCACTCCTACATACTCACACACCCACACAGAACCGCCCCCATTCACAGTCTTGAGTGCAGGGGTGTATGCACACTCATACACTACCTGCACTCACCCCCTCACACATACCACATCTCTCACACACACACACACTCATTCGGTCACTCCTACATGCGCACACTTAAACTTATGGGGTGAATTTGTTTTTGCAGAATTACATTTTATTTTGCTGCATGAATCCATGTAAAGCTCTGTAGAACTATAGAGGATTTGTTAGCCTGACATAGCATTGGGACACAGACAGACGTCACACCATTAAGTCCCACCACTATCGGATGAAGGAGCGGTGCTCCAAAAGCTAGTGCTTCCAAATTAAACCTGTTGGACTATAACCTGGTGTTGTATGATTTTTAAAATTTGTACACCCCAGTCCAACACCGGCACCTCCAAATCAAGACTTCACACCATTGTTCAAAAAGCTGAACGCCCTTGAGAATGTAATTGAAAAGTAGTTCTGGGATTTACATATCAAAGAACAGAAACCGCATATCTCATTATAAAAAGATAAAAGTTTTAATCTCAGATTGTTTACTATATCACATCTTCATGACACTGGACTCCTTTGGCTATAAATTCTGTGAGCATGACCTTAACCTCCACCACCACCGGATGAAGGAGCAGCCCTCCGAAAGTTAGTGTTTCCAAATAAACCTAGTGTTGTGTGATTTTTAACTTGGAAGATAGGCTTGCATGCACAGTTTGAACCACTGTATGAACAAGGGAGAGCAGACTCTTGGTCTTCTACACTCAAGTCAAAAATCAATTTTTAAATTGTCACATGGATTAACCAGGTTGTCACAAGGACCCCCTGCCAGTGCTTTGCGAATCATACTTGGCTATCTCATTCACTTCCTCTGTGCAAGCTACAAGTTCAGGCCTTGATCACAATAAAATGAATGGTAAGAAGAATTGAGAACAGATGATTACAGAGTGGAGACTTCCTCTCATTCACAAACGGCTTTCCAGTTTTAAATTACCACTTCACAGCTTCTTTCTCGAGGTTGCCTTAATGCCATGTCTTCCACGGGGGCCCCTCCACACAAAACTACGAACTGAGCTCCCAAACCACTGCAATAGACAGTACAGGTCAACACCATAACATACCTACACTGGCTGCAACACGCAGAACCATCGTACAAAATTACAACTCCGTGCTCAAGTCCTCGATAACAATTTTCTATAAGTTCACTAAACCAGCAATCAGTAATGGAGTTAAAAGGGCTGTGTACGAAGAGGTACCATGTCGAACTGAATTATGAGGAGACAATCCAGCTTCCCCTCTCATATAATAACACTTATAAATTATACAATTTTCAACATTTGACATTATAGAACTTTTACTTTACATGAAGAATCAAGGACTTAAAAAAAACTAATCCAATAAGTTACAAAGTTTTCTCTTAATTATAGCCTCTTTGTAAACAGTTGATCTCATTTAGGTGCCAGAGAGTAGCTCAGGTGTTTGTGATTCAGTGAGGAGGATGAAGATTAGCTGATGACAGACCAAATGACAGTGAAAGGCACAGAGTGAATCATAAATAATCACACAAACTGTACACACGAGGAGTCGTGTCACCGGTGAACATCACTGAGCTGCTGCTGTACCTCTGGAAACTCAACAAACAAGAAGAAACATAAATCCAAACAGCTGTTGCCTTTTGCTATCTTAAACCTCCATTTCAGCTGTTGTTAGGGCTACTCTGCACAATAGCCGGTGCTTGAGATTGTTGTGTGTGCTTTATAAACCTCTCTGTTGAGAATCGTGTGCGCGTGCTTTATGAAAGGGTCCTCAGATGCTCTCGACGAAACTGCCAGGGAACAGGCCAGTTTTGCCATTGCGCTGCAGGGTACCCTTGAACCAGCCGTCCTCTCGTTTCTTGTGCACAAATACAATGTCACCATCTTTTAGTTCCAGCTCAGCCTCGCTCTGCGGAGGATAGGATACGACAACTCTGTACCTGTTTGTAAAAGAAATGTGCATTACCATCGAGATCTCAGTTGAAGCACTGTGCCTAGTTTTGTATACCTTTCGTTAGGATGGCCACATCTTAAACAGCGTACATAATGGAACTGTTCCACAGACAATAGCCTTAGACGATGTAGATAGGCTGTGATGATATGAGGTAGAAAACCCTGTTTTCACAAATGTGAAACAAACTTGGCAAGATCACACCTGGAGTAGTATGTGCAGTTTTGGTCTCCACATTTAAGAAAGGCAGCACATTGAAGTTTCACTAAATTTGTCCCTGGAATGAAGGGTTATTCAATGAGAATAAATTAGGCTTAAATTCTCTGCTGCTTTAGATTAATGAGAGGCAATCAAATTGAAACATTCAGAATTCTGAAGGGACTCAGTAGTGTGGATGTTGAGAGACCGTTTCCATTGGTGATAGAATCTGAATTTACAATGGTACAGAATTTAGGGCTGATCATTTGGCCTGAGGTAAGGAGACATTAATTGACTCAAACGGGTGGGAATCTTAGGAATTCTCTACCCCAGAGAGTTGAGGATTTTTTTTTCCCTCTTTATTCATTCACGGGATGAGGGTGTCGCTGGCAAGACGAGATTGCTCACCCCTAATCAGCCACATTGCTCTGTCATTGAATATGTTTAAGGCTGGGACTGACAGATTTTTGGCCCTTGAGAATCAAGGGATACAGGGAGGCGCGGGGAAGGAAGTGGAATTGAAGCCAACAGATCAGCCGTGATCATCTTGATCAGAGCAGCAGGCTCGATGGACAAAGTAGTCTATAATCCTGCTCTTATTTCTGGTGAACTGCATAAATACTTGCAATTAATACATTTTCAATGCTAGGGGGCAAATGGAATTAAACTGGTCTCTCAGAGGACACAGGAAATGTCTCTCCTGGCTCACAAATTGCACACAGTTTGATGACTTAAGCCAAAGGAAGGATCCAGAAAAGCGCACAGGTTTTTACAACTACATTAGCCTGGATACGCACAACAGGATGAAAAGAGTAATATGCATATTTATGACTGAGAGAAAAGGTAGATTTGTTTGAGGTGGGCGGTTTGAATCTGGAAAGTCTGCAGCACACACCAGGTCCCTTGCCTGAAATATTCTGGGTACATGTAGAAAAACACCAATTAAGCAGACAGCAAGCAATTAGCAGTGCGGGAACACGAGGTTTCTTTCACCTGTTCCTGTTGCAGCTGGGATGTGTTAAAGCCAACCTCAATCCAATCAGTCCTGGAGCAAAACCACACAGAGTACTTCCAATTAAACAGCACTTTCCAAGCTCGTTTAAAGAATTGAATTGAATTTATGAAAGACCATGCAGATAAGGTTATACACTGCAAGGTGTGGTATGCCACTTATTTTAACTGTGGCTCATTTGTCTCCTGCTTGTCTGCCTGCATTTTACAGCTTTTCAAGTAAAGCTGAACTTCACTAACTTTCTCCAAATTGTCCCAGGATTTTGGGCTGAAATTTCATTGTTCTCGGTAGATTTTCTCATAATGGTGAATCCTTTTTTAAAATTGTAAACACAGAATCCACCTCCCACAGCAAATTCCCTCCCACCTTCCCTTAGCTCAGGTCTTCCATATCAATTGAAACGGACTTGAGATGATTCTCAATTACAATTTCACAACTTTACCCAAGCAGCTCTAAAGTAAATACCCACTTTCTGTTAATTACCCAACAGATACATTCCAATACCATTACAAAGACACAAAGTACTAAACTGCTGTCCTGGAGGGACTAATAAAGGTCAACATGCTTTATGGTTTACTGATACAAAACAGAGCTTTTCTGGCCTTTTTTCAGATCAGATGACAAAGTGATGTGTTGCCTCATGTGTCGATACTGGTTAGACCATCATGTGGTGCCAATTGTGAGGAACAGCGTCCTCACTCAATATTTATCCTTCAACCATCAATAAAAAATGATCCAGCTGCTATCATTCAAGCTGGAAAGGAACACAGTAATGACTAACAATTGGTAGCGAGCTCCTCCGAAGTAGAGTCAGTCAGGCTGAAGATACAAAAGCTTGCACATACCAACAGCTTCTTCCCTTGTTGCTATTAGACTGCTGAATGGACCTCTCGAAATGTGAAATCTAAATGTTGATCTCGCTTTGTGCCCCTCCTGTGCAGCCGTACCCCTGTAAGTCTCGCTCTGTCTAAGCACACTGTGGCCTGTACATCCTTGTTTGCTACGATCTGCCTGTACTGCTTGCAAAAGAAAACTTCTCACTGTATTGAGGCACATGTGACAATAAATCAAACCACTTGCACATCAAGCTGCAACATGCATCTAGTCTAAACACCTGAATGAGGCAGGGCGCCAGAAGGGGATTAAAAAAAAGGAAGCAAATTCCTGCAACTGGAGGCCACTACCTTGGGTGCACCCTTTCCTTTGCGCTCAAAGATCTACAGGTAAGGAATCTATCTGTTTAGTCCCATGATTACACGTGGCAAAAACTGGAGAGCGCCAATTGTTCTCTGTGATCTTGCTGTGTGGAAATTTGTTGTTGCATTTTCCATTTTCCAGTAGTGAGTACATTTCAGAAGTATTTTGGAATGGCCTAGGGTCATGAAGGATGCTGTATCAATGCAAATCTTTCTTTCTCTTTCTCAGGTCGGTGTGTTTTGGCTCTGCTGCTCACTATGATGTGCCTCACCAAACAAGAACAATGTTTGGCTCAGTCACAAGCAAGACTAGAGCTGATCTCTCAGCCAGTCTGTTCCCATGGAAACCCTTAGCTGAATCAAAATAAACCAAAGTTATTTGGTTTTGCAGTTGCTGCTTTACTGAAAGGCCACATGTTTAATGTGGAAGTCAAAAAAAGGAAAAGCGTAAACAAATAGTATTTGCAATATTCTGAATGGTCTCCACAACTAATATTAAGAATAGCCCATAGAAGGCACCTTTGTCGAGAAAGACTGGTATTTATTTGTGACGATCACATCCTTCCTAAAGACTGGGGCCCAGAACTGGATGCAATACTCCAGGCAGAACTGGTGTCTTATATCAGTTAAACATAATATCCGTGCTCTTGTACTCTATGACCCTGTTAATAAAGCCTTGGATACTGTGTGTTTTATTAATCACACTCCCCAACCTATCCTGCCATCTTTAATTATTATGCACATACACACCCAATTCCCTCTGCTCCTGCACCCACTTGAAAGTTAATTAATTCTTTCATGTGCTGTGGGTATCACTGGCCATTCCTAACTGCCACTGAACAGAGCTGTTTGTTAAGACTCAACCACTGAAGAAGACACATGTAGCCTGGACTAGATAAGGATGGAAAGGTTTCCTCTCCTAAAAGCAATTTGTGAACCAGTTGCACCACGATTACTAAGGCCTTATGTGGGTCTACCTATAGCAGCTCACCAACACCTTCTCAAGGGCAACTTGGGATGGGCAATAAATGTTGGCTCAGCCATTAATGGACAAGTTCCCTGAATGAATAAAAAACCCTTATGCTACTGTTATGCTATCACCATTATGCTACTGTTTCACAGAGTTAGAGTCGTACAACACGGAAACAGACATTTCAGTCCAACTAGTCTATGACAATCAGATATCCTAAACTGAACTAGTCTCATTTGCTTGCATTTGGCCCATATCGCTCCAAACCTCTCTGACTCACTTACCTGTCCAAATATCTTTTAAATGTTGTCAGTGTATCCACCTCTACCACTTCCTCTGGCAGCTCATTCTACACACCCATCACCATGTGTGTGAAAAAATGCCCCTCAGGTCCCTTTTAAATCTTTGCTCCCTCACCTTAAACCTTTGCCCATAAACCTTATATCGTAATCTCTCCATGTTCTTCCTAGTAAAATGATTCATCTCACATTTCTCCACATTGAACTTCTCCTGTTGACCCATCCTACGATTATGTCTAAGTCCTTATCAAACCATTCACCCCACTATTCACAGTAGTTTAAATTTTGTATCATCCAAAAATTTTGAAATTGTACACTAAGGTCTAGGTCATTTGTGATTTCATGGTTACTATTGTTGAGATTAGCTTTCAGTTTTAGTTTTATGGTCTAAATTTAAATTGTACCAGATGTTGACGTGGCATTTGAACCCATGCTATCAGCTCCCTTGAAATCTGGCCAATATTTCATTGGTCTTTCTGGTTGCTTTCTGTACCGTTAAGGATTTGGAAAGCCAACTCATTTCATGCCTCTCCAGTAGCTTTGCATTTAAAATCTTTTTTTTTCTTGAATCCACAGTGGTTGACTTCACACATCACAAAGTACAACTCCAACTTTTACTGTTAAGTGCACTAATTTCCATCTGTCAATATCTTCACCAGAAGTTTAGGAAGCATTCTGCTGGAGTGCTCAAAATTTTAAAAGTTCTCGCTGATTGAGGCAACCAGAGTCATAGAGATGTACAGCATGGAAACAGACCCTTCGGTCCAACTCGTCCATGCCGACCAGATATCTCAACTCAATCTAGTCCCACCTGCCAGCACTTGGTCCATATCCCTCCAAACCCTTCCTATTCATATACCCATTTCTTAAATGCTGCAACTGTACCAGCCACCACCACTTCCTCTGGCAGCTCATTCCATACACAGACATATATTTAAACACGTCACAAAGACAATGAAGAAATCATAGAATTCTTACAGTGTGGAAGCAGGCCATTGGGCCCAACAAGTCCACAAAGACCCTCTGAAGTGTAACTCACCCAGACCCATTCCCCTCCCCTATTACTGTAGATTTACCCCCAATTAATGCACCTAACCTACACATCCCTGAATACTATGGACAATTTAGCATGGCCAATTCACCTAACCTGCACATCTTTGGACTGTAGGAGGAAACTGGAGCAAACACGGGGAGAACGTACAACTCCATACGGACGGTTGCCCGAGTTGGGAATCGAACCCGGGTCCCTGGTGCTGAGAGGCAGCAGTGTAAGCCTCTGAGCCACTGGGCCATCCTCAGAAAGGGACAAGATTTGTTTTCCTCTTTGCTTAAAGCACAGGTGTCCCAGCTGAAAAAAATGGCGCAAGCAGTTTCAATAAAGGTTTTCAAGAGAGGAAGAGAACATTTTGAAAAACTCAGTAGGTATGTAGGAATAGTGCAGGAGAAGGCAATTAAGTAACATCTTTCTGAGATGAGGGATGTGTATGAAGGGGCAAGTGACCACCTTCTTCTTCTGGAATGAACTACAATTCTGCATCTTTGGTTTCACATTCACGCTGAGAGAGTGATATTTCCACCTCTCTGTTACATGCTGCAGCTGAAGTTACTGATGGCCTGCGCACACGGTTGTGATGAGATTAGTAAAGATGATGGAGCGGTGAGAGACTGGAAGAGAGACATTAAGCAGTCTTCACTTTCCAAAGCCTCAGTGCAAAACTCCCAATCACTATCGGTTTTCCCAAATACATTTTCTGACTTTCTTTTTCATTGATATCGTTTCCATTTTGTAAAAAAGCACTTCTGGTAAATGAATAACTACACCACACTGTTAATGATTAGCTGTTGCTAATGGGTTTCTTTCACAATGTCTAAACATCAGGATATAAATACAATCAGATGATTCAGCAGCCACTTTTGAGCATAGTGTTGCCAACAATGACTTTGTTAATGATTCATCAGTTCTCCACTGCTCTCCCAAAACAGGCGAGCCACAGGGAAAGGGAGAGTCAAAGAAGTGCAAGAGAAGAAAGAAAAATGAAGAGAACCAGAGTGACAGATAGAGGTCAGCAACTTGCGAGAGGAGGGGATTAAAGTGAGGACGGAGGCAATGGTAGACAGAGAATTACTCTTATTTTCATGCCACTTAGGGGTTTAATTCACAATGAAAGTTTCAGGGTCATGAACAAGCAAAGCTGAACCCTTTTTTAAAATGGACCAACACTTCGGTGAAGATGAGATTACGGAGCAAACAGCATGCAGTCTACATTTATTCTCCCTCTTTGTAAAGACTGTACCAAAGCAAAGTGAAATGAATACCTTTCACATGGTACGGATTTGGATTCCAGTTGAACTGAAGCCATGGATGAACACGGTTGCCTGGGAGGAGGAGCGATTGGAACGCCAGAATCTAAAGAAGCTGTTTTTCGATGGAGTGTTTCCAGTGCTGTTCCTTGGGCCTCTGTGTCCACGGGGCAGGATCCGGCTCTGCCGTGGCTGATACTTGAAGGGACTTCTGGACCCACAGCCCCCTGGAGCAATGTCTCTGAAGCCGCCTGTTCGGATTCTAAAGTGGGCGAAGATGGGGGTGATGGCCGAGACTTGCGCTTGGTAGACGCACCTGACAGGAGTTTCAGGAAACCTTTCTTCTCCTTCTGTAACAATTAATGAGTTTGAAACTATAACTTTCAACTATAACCAACATTTACACTGAACTGACACGCGAGATTCAGCAGGGAAAATATCTGTTGGTCAATACACAGCAAAACTAGATGTTCTCCTGCGTGTAAAGTTCTATTAAAGAACTTTCCATTAAATCAGTCTTTATCTGCTTCCACTTTCAATCAATTTTCTTCTTGTACCTCTCAAAGGTATTACCATCATCACTACAAGAAGTGCCGCAGAGTTCCCTGGATGCTGTTAACACTCAAATGGCCATTTGTCATGTAAAAGCCCCATCATTAGGGCTGGCAGCCTTTCTTTATAAGAGGTGTCACTATGGAGACTCACCTTGTCCTCTAACAAACTACAATATAAACACCGGAGTTGGCCATGGATGGAAACTGGGAGCAGGAAACCCAGTGAACCATCTCCTGCCCAACACTGAGGTATAGTTAATTGTAGCTTCCTGGCTGCATCAATAACCATCCGTGTCGACCAAAACACCAAAGATTTGCTTTCTCTAGATGACAAAAAGAAAATACCTAATACATCAGCTAAATAAATAAGCTAATTTATGGGTACCCTAATGCCTGTCTTTCAGTTTAAATAGAATTAGTTGCAAAATATCTCTCAACAACTTGTGATCGATTGGAATCCGGGTCAGCTGTGATTCTAATTAAACCCTTGAGTGCAGGAGCTGTGTGACTACTGCGGTGTGGGCAACCACTTTTACTGCCCTTTCCAAGCTGTCCCGAGGCATTAGTGACCCACCACCTTAGTCTTTGTTTTATCTGATAATACTCAGCTTGCAAGTGCTCAGGGACAATGCTCCAACATGAATTAAACATCGGTTAAATCAGTGAGGTTCCTTCCCAAATAAAGACAGAAATGATGTCATACCAAATCGTCCACTTCATGACCATGGTATCAGATTTATATTTCTCCACCTTAAAAAAACGGATTAAAATTTTCAAGCTACCACAATGTGATCTGAAACAATTTTCTGTGCGTTACTGCACTTGTCCTGTGTCTCACCAGTGCAACAACATTGCACTGTGGGAATTAAACTCAACACCCTACTTACACAACCTTTCAGTTGTAATGCAAGTTTGTAGGACAGGAATGTTTGAGAAAGAAAGTTTGGAAAGGAGGCAATGGTTAAGTTAGTTAAGTTTAGTCAGCAAACAAGAGACCATCAAATGTCACCTCTGATAGGAACAGAGTCACTGGGACAAATCTCAATTGTCAATTAGCATGTTTTGTTTCAGTTTGAAAATCATTGAAAGAATAATATCTCAATTATCATATTCATTTAACTTTACAGTCAATTGTTAGGTTGTCCTTGCAATTATATGTCACTTTCCCCACTCCATTCAAACAAAGCACCTTACAGAAAACAACTTCCAGCTCATATTGACCAGTGTCACTCGGGGGTAAGATAATAGGAAACCAAGATGCATCATCAGGAGATTGGTCTGCTCTCAACAACAACCCATTTTTCTGCCCAATGCTCCCAGATTTCAGCAGCCTTCCCTTGTCACATGCCCCATGTTGCCATCTCCCTTTGCTGCTACATTTTTGTCATTTATACCTGCTTTGGACCCAGAAGAACATAGGAGCCAGAGCAGACTATTCCAGCCTTCAGTCCTGCTTCACCATTCAACATGACCCTTCAAAACCTGTCCAACATCCACAAGGCACAAGCGAACTAATAGAAGACAGAGTTGGGAAAAAAGGAACATTTTCAGGATGGCAACCTATAACCAGTGGTGTGCCACAGGGATCAGTGCTGGGCCATAATTATTCACAACATATATTTATGATTTGGATGAGGAAAGTGACTGCATTAAGCCATGTTTTTAGATGACTCAAATATTTGGCAGGAAGGCAAGTGGTAAGGATGACACAGAGTCTACCACAAGATATGGACAGGATAAGTGACTGGGCACAGCATTTGGCAGATAGAATATAACTTGGGAAAATGCAGGTTCTAAACTTCAGCAGGAAGAATAGAGAAGCTGTTATTTAAGTGGATAAAGCAGAGCAGAGTGACCAGACTTGAAGTTAATTCTGCTTTCTTTCTTCAGATGCTGCCAGCCATGCTGAATTTTGCCAGCAATTTCTGTTTTTGTTTCCGATCTCCAGCTTCAACAGTTCTTTGTTTTATTTCAGCTAAAAATGGCAAATTTCCTTCCCTAAAGGATATTAAAGAACAATATGGGTTTTTTCCAACGATTGGCAATGGTTTCATGGTTATCATTATTCTCAATTCCAGATTTTTATTAAATTCAATATCAATCATCTGCCCCAGAACATCACTTGGGGCTTTGGATTAATAGTGATAATACCATAAGGCAATCATTGCCCTGGAGTGTGATGGAATATTCCCTACTTGCCTGGATGGGGGCAGCTCCAACAACACTCAAGAAGTCCGACACCATCCAGGACAAAAGCTGCCTGCATCACTGGTGCCATATCCACAAACATCCACTCCCTACATCGAGGCTCAGCAGCAGGAGTGTGTACTGTCTACAAGAGATGGTGCAGACATTCACTAAAGCTCTGTAGACAGCACCTTCCAAACCAGGAACACTGCCAATGAGAAGAAAATGGAGGCAAGTAGATGGGAATACAACCAAGGCCCCCTCCAAGCAACTCAGCATCTTGACTTGGAAATATATCACTGTTCATTCAGTGTCACTGGGTCAAAATCCTGGAATTCCCTCCCTAAGAGCATTGTGGGTCTACCAACAGCACAGGGACTGTACTGGTTCAACAAGACATTCACAACCACTTTCTCAACAGCACCTAGGGATGGGGCAATAAATGTTGGCCCAGCAATACCCACTTCCCGTGAAAGAATAAACATAAGCTTGACATCATCCAGGACAAAGCAGAATACTCAATGGCACTCCAGCCACAGTCATCAATATTCACTCCCTCTGTCACCGACATACAGTTGTGAGAAACTGCTACAATAAGCAGAACAATAATTCACCAAGGTTTGTTCCACAACACCATTCAAAACTGGGATGTTCACTGCCTAGAGTGGATAAAGACAACAGATGCATGGGAACATTCTCCCCTCCATGTGCCCTTCAAGTCACACAACATCCAGAGTGGGAATTATGTCACGATTCCTTGACTGTCATTGGGTCCAATCTGTGATGTCCCTTCCTAACAGTGCCAAGGGTGCCTCTCATCTCAGAATGCAACCGGATTTTGATCAGATGGGCCAAAGAGCTGAGGAGTGGCAGTTGGAGTTTAGTTTAGATAAATGCGAGGTGCTGCACTTTGGAAAGGCAAATCAGGGCAGGCCTTATAAACTTAATGGTAAAATCCTGGGAAGTGTTACTGAACAAACAGACCTTGGAGTACAAGTTCACAGTTCCTTGAAAGTGGAGTCGCAGGTAGATAGGACAGTGAAGGTGTTTGGCATGCTTTCCTTTATTGGTCAAAGACACGGAGTATAAGAGTTGGGAGGTCATGTTGAGGCTGTACAAGACATTGGTTTGGCCACTTTTGGAACCTTGTGTACAAATCTGGTCTCCTTTCTATAGAAAGCATGTTGTGAAACTTGAAAAAATTTACAAGTATTGGACTGTTTGAGCTATTTGATGGTTACCAGGGTTGGACGGTTTGAGCTACAGTGACAGGCTGAATAGGCGGAGGCTGTTTTCCGGAGCGTCTGAGGTTGAGGGATGAACTTAAGACATTTATAAAATCATGAGGAGCATGGATAGGGTGACCAGACAAGGTCTTTTCATTAGGGTGGGCGAGTCCAGAACTACAGGGCATAGGTTTAAGGTGAGATGGGAAAGATTTAAAAGGGACCTAAGGGACAACTTTTTCATGCAGAAGGTGGTGCACGTATGCTGGAACTGCCAGAGGAAGTTTGGAGGCTGGTACAATTACAACATGTGAAAGGCATCTGGATGGGTCTAGGAATAGGAAGGGTTTAATAGAGATATGGACCAAATACTGAAAAGTGGGACTAGATTTATTTAGGATATCTGGTCGGCACGGATGAGTTGGGCTGAAGTGTCTGTGTACAGTTCTATGACTTTATGCTGACAGCGCTGTGGATGCCTCTACGGACTGCAGTGGTTCAAGTCGACAGTCCAGAAGCATTTTCTCAAAAGATAACAACAAATGCTAACCTAGCCTGTGATACCCACATCCTTGAACAAAGCTAAAAATTATATAGTAGTTCTGATTGTCATCTCAATTTCACTTTGCGGTCTGCCCCACAATCATGGACTTGCTCCCCCCCTCATTAAAATTTATCTGTCCTAGCCTTGAACAAATTGAATAAGCACCCTCCACTGTTTTGAGGAAAAGAATTTGAAATAATAACGACTCATAGAAAAGAAAGTTCTCCTCACCTCCATCTTAATGAGGACTCATCTTATTTTTCAAGTATGTCTCCTAGTTCGAACTTCTCCAAGTCCATTGCAGTATATCCCCCCAGGACCTTACATGTTTCAGTAAGATCACCTCCCATTCTCCTCCATGCTATGATAAAGGGTCCACCTGCTCACCTTCTCCTCATAAAATACCCATTCACTCCAGGAATTAGGCGACTGAACCTTGCCTGAACCACTCTTACAGCGATTATATTGTTTTTCAATTAAGGAGACCAAAACTGTGCACAGTATTCCAGCCTGGTCTCACCAACAGCTTGTATAGCTGCAATAAGCCTTCCTATTTTTACATTCCATTTCCCTCACCACAAATGCGACAACTCCACTGACCTTCCTAATTATTTATTTTACTGTAGTGGTAAAAGTAACTGGAAGATTATTCCAGAACCTCAAGCAAATGCCTGTTGAAAAATGTTCCAAATCCCTCCACAGCAGACGATGAAATCAATGAAAATCTGGAAAAGCTAATCCGAAGGTGACCAAGTAAGCCTTGTCCATTGTTGTCAAATTCCATCTTGCTCTCAATGTCCTTACTTTTATTTGCCTTCATGAGATTCCTGACCCAAAGCAATGTGATTGACTACAGTTGGGGATTGGCAATGAATGTTGGGTTAGCTGGTGATGCTCATATCCCACGAATGAATTTTTAAAAAATTGCATCAAAAGTTTCGCAGAAAATAACTAATTTCTTGTGCTCAACTAATTTAAGCAAGACAAAGTCAAGCTGCATGAGGAATCTGGGTACGACGAGAAGCTGGCCACCTCCAATCAGACCCCACCACCAAGGATATATTTCCCTCCCCTATCAGCGTTCCGGAAAGACCACTCCCTCCGCGACTCCCTAGTCAGGTCCACACCCACCACCAACCCAACCTCCACTCCCGGCACCTTCCCCTGCAACCGCAAGAAATGCAAAACTTGCGCCCACACCTCCCCCCTCACTTCCTTCCAAGGCCCCAAAGGATCTTTCCATATCTCTCACAAATTCACCTGCACCTCGGCACACATCATTCACTGCATCCACTGCACCCAATGTGGCCTCCTCTACATTGGGGAGACAGGCCGCCCACTTGCGGAACGTTTCAGAGAACACCTCTGGGACACCCGCACCAACCAACCCAACCGCCCTGTGGCTGAACATTTTAACTCCCCCTCCCACTCCGCCAAGGACATACAGGTCCTTGGACTCCTCCATCGCCAGACCATGGCAACACGACGCCTGGAGGAAGAGCACCTCATCTTCCACCTAGGAACCCTCTAACCAAAGGGATGAATGCAGATTTCTCCAGCTTCCTCATCTCAGTCCCAACCCTCAGCACCGCCTTCTTGACCTGCAATCTTCTTCCCGACCTCTCTGCCCCCACACCCTCTCCGGCCTATCACCTTCACCTTAACCTCCTTCGACCTATCGCATTCCCAACGCCCCTCCCCCAAGTCCCTCCTCCCTACCTTTTATCTTAGCCTGCTTGGCACACCCTCCTCATTCCTGAAGAAGGGCTCATGCCCGAAACGTTGATTCTCCTGCTCCTTGGATGCTGCCTGACCTGCTGCGCTTTTCCAGCAACACATTTTTCAGCTCTGATCTCCAGCATCTGCAGTCCTCACTTTCTCCTGGTTTTATCGAAGCCCTATTATACCGAGCAGTGGGATACTCAGCAGTCGGATGAAACTGACTCACAAAGCTAATACATTAGGATCTTCATAAATTGAGTGAAAGAGGTTTGGCAGAAGAACTCGTTTTGGCAAAAAACATTGTTGGAGGTGCTCAAATGGTGTATTGATTATTGGACGCTAAAACACCTGTGGGGGAGGAAGGAGATTTAAAACTTTACTCCAACAAAGTAGAGTTGTGAAAGATTTTGGAAACGGTACTTAGTGCCATATTACTTGAGAATCAGCCAGCAAATCGGAGGCTTAACTTTACCATATTAGCTACTTATAGTTAACTTATAGGTTCTACTGCATACAATTTTGCCGGTAGTTCTGGCATGCTCTATGCTGATTTAGGTTCGGTGGTCACAGTAAAAATTTTAAAGCAAGAATTTTTATACCATTTGTTTCTTCGTTGAGTTAGAGTCACACAGTCCTACAGCACTTTGGTGCAAACTGATCAATGCAGACCAAAAACGTCCATCCACACTAACCCCATTTCCCTGCGCTTGGCTCATAACCTTCTCACCCTTTCCTAAATAGGTATGGGTCCAAATCCCTTTTAAATGTTGTTAATGTACCCACCTCAATAACTTCCACTGGCAGCTCATTCCATACTTGTAACAATTTTTTCCCCAAGAATCCCTCCAGTGTGGAAACAGGCCCTTCGGCCCAACGAGTCCACTCCGCCCCTCTGAAGTATAACCCACCCAGACCAATTCCCCTACCCTATATTTACCCCTGATTAATGCACTTAACATCTCTGAACACTATGGCCAATTTAGCGTGACCAAATTTACCTATCTGCACATCTTTGGACTGTGGGAGGAAACCGGAACACCCGGAAGATACCCCCGCAGACACGGGGAGAACATGCAAACGCCACACCACACAGTTGCCCAAGGCACAAATCAGACTGGGTCCCTGGCGCTGTGAGGCAGCAGTGCTCACCACTGAGACACCGTGCCGCCTCCTCTGTGTAAAAAAAAGGTTGCCCCTCAGGTTCCCTTTTATTCTTTCCCCTCTAACCTTAAACTGATGCCCTCTCATCCTCGATTACCCAACCCCGGGAAAAAGAGTGAGTGCATTCACCCTATCCATGCCTCTCATGATCTAATACACTTCTCTAAGATGCCACCCCCTCAGTCTACTACCCTCTAAAGAGAAAAGTCCTAGCTTGTCCAGTCTCTCCCTATAACTCAGGCTATTTAGTCTTGGCAACATCCTTGTAAATTTCTTTGGCACTCTTTCCAGTTTAATCTTATTTTCCAGCATCTGGTACGTAACTTTAAATGTTATGATATTTCAACTGCTCGTCCACATATTATTTTTTATAAAGGCACTGAGGATTCCTCCCTCTACTGCCCTCCCAGGCAGTATATTGCTGATACCCTCTGGGTGAAAAAGATTTTCCTCAAATCTCGTAAAATCATACATTCCCTACAGTGTGGAAGCGGCTCCTTCGGCCCAACAAGTCCACACTAACCATCCGAAGGGTAACCCACCCAGACCCATTCCCCCTACCCTTTGTCTAACCTGATTAGTGCACCTAACCTACACATCCCTGAACACTACTGGCAATTTAGCATGGCCAATTCACTTAACCCACATGTCTTTGGACTGTGGGAGGAAACCAGCACACACAGAGGAAACTCATGCAGACACGTGGAGAATGTTTCTGGAGTTTGCGCAGTCATGGAGTCCCTACAGAATGAAAACAGGCCATTTGGCCCAACAAGTCCATACCAACCCTCTCAAGAGTAACCCACCCAAACCCATTCCCCAACCCTACTACTGTACATTTACCCCTGACTAATGCACCCAACCTGGATGACCCTGAACACTATGGGCAATTTAGCATGGCCAATCCACCTGACCTGCACATCTTTGGACTGTGGGAGGAAACCCACGCAGACACAGGGAGAATGTCTGTGTGGAGTTTGCACAGTCACCCGAGGCAGGAATTGAACCCGGGTCTCTGATGCTGTGAGGAAGCAGTGCTAACCACTGAGCCACCGTGCCACCCCTCTAAACCTCATGCTTTTCACCTTAAAATTATGACTCTCATTATTGACCTTTTGACTGAAGGGAACAGCTGCTTCCTATCCACCCTGTTCTACGCCCTCAATTCCATACACCCTCGATCAGGTCTCCACTCGAAAGAAAACAATGCACACTCATCCAGCCTTTCTTCATGGGTGGAGTGATCCATCCCCAGGCAACATCCTGGTGAATATCCACTGCAAAAGATCCCCAAACTCCAGTGGCATCATATCCTTTCGGTAGGAAGGTGACCAGAACTGCACATAGTAGTCCAGCTCCACCCTGACCAAAGTTTTGGCACATATGTATTTACGTAGCACCTTCCACAACCCCAGGGATCTTAAAGTACTTTAGAACCAGTAGAGCACTGACACCTTTTGAGGTGTAGTCACTGGTGATGCAGTTGAAATATCATAACGTTCAAAGTTACATGCCAGGATTAGTGTAGATAGGTTAGCATGGATTCAATGGGTTGTATGACTATATGATTCTATGACTCTAAATGGATAGGATATGGTTGTCGATTGAAAACCTGAAGCACAGATCTTTGCTAAAGGACCCAGACTTCAGCATATTCTCTCACACAACCTTGCACGGTGCGCTCTGGTATAACAACAGTGGTGTTCCTCTGCAACCTCAAGCTATAGACAATCACGCTGTAGAAGAAATTGCTATACCAGTTCAGTAGAAAGTTCATGTTATCCAAACTGTGCTCACAATTCGTTCATTGCACTATAGTCAATTGACACTGACAAAACATGTGTTACACCAGAATGGCACTGTAATAATAACCAGGTTTTTGTATTTCAGGACATTTAAGTATTGGTCAGAACCAGCTTTTCTTTAAACGAGTGCACCTGGGATCACAGAACTCCCCCCAGTGAGAGGAAAGACGGGGCCAAGGTTGAACATCTCACCCAGAAGTTGAAAGCTCCGACAGTACAGCACTCCTTCAGTGCTGCATTGAAGTACCAATCTGGAGTTTTGTAGTACTCAAGTCTCCAAAGTGGGGATTTAACTCTAAACCTTCGAACAAAGATTTATGTGCCACTTTCAATAACAATTTTAAGAAAAAAAAAACTCTCTCACCTTCTCTCTGCTCTCCTTGTCAAATTTATTAGCAGCTGAGGCTGTTGCAGATGAGATGGCTATGCCCAACGACTCCCCCTCCAGAGCGGTGGCACTGATGTTTGGAGGGGTTATAGCAGCAGTTGCCGAGGTCAGAGCGACAGTGGGCCTCGTTGCTGTGGGAGCAGCGACAACGGTGAAAGGAGTGACGACCTGCTGTGGAGCCGCTGTCGTGGCAGGGCTGGGGGAAGCTGGGCTGTGAGCCTGGATTGGAGTCACTGCTGCAGTCGGTCTCTCCTGGCCCTGGACAGCAGCTGTTGGTGAAATGAGATGTCACTGTAGTGATGTGACTGAACTACAAAGCAATAGGTGGGAAATGGTGGGGGAGAAATGTAATAAATGTGTTCAAAATGATGGAGAATTTTGATAGAGCAACTAAGCGCAAACTGTTTCATTTGTAGGAGGGTAAGAAGACACTGATCAAAGGCAATTGTCAAAAGGCTAGTGAAAGGTAAAGAGCATTTATTTTATGCAGTGTGTTATAATCTGGAATGCGTTGTCTGAAAGGACGGTCAAAGAATGCCCAACAGAGGACTGGATAGGTTTTGAAAAGAGAAAGTTGCAGGGCAGTGGAGAAAGAACAGAGGGACAGTATTGAAATTGTTACCCTACCAGACCTCCTTCCCAAGTTCAAATCGATGATAAAATTCCCAAGCAAAAACACAACAGGAAAAGTTCTTCTGGTCAGTATCCAGATCCACAGCATCATGCCAGTGAAGACAAAAGCAAATGATGACATCAAGAGAAACTACTGCTTTTAGTGTGTTTCAGGGGGGCAGAATAAATGGGTACAGCATTCAGGGATGATGTTTACATGCAGAAACTTGTAAAATTCCAAACCATCTCCCACACAAAGCCAATAAGGCCGTCTGTTAATAACTGAGACTGTCCTTAAGGTTTTAAAGGATGAGGAAATGAAAGTAGGGAGAAAGGAGAGGAAATGGAATTCAAATGGAGATCAGGCTTGATTCAACTGAGTGACAGAACAGGCTGAGGGGCCGAATGGTCACCGTCTGGTCCTAAGTTTTTAAACTCAACCTGCTATGGAAAAATATAACCAATTACAGAAATTTAGATTTAAAACAAAGGCAGGACGGCGCTAACGTTGCAACTGGGAAAGGTGAAGAGACAAGACGAAGTTGGTATCACAGAAAAAAAGATTGGATATTGCTCCTGGTTGAAACTATAAGTCAGTGGTGAAGGAAATGCAACAGTGAGAAAGTCAGAGAAGGTAACTCTTGCCTTGTGACCCACCAGAATAGTTTGAGTCACATGGATGAATAGCTGCAATAATACTGAGCTGGACTCACCCGTCCGAACAGCATTACGAGCTTGGTTAACTGTCATCTGACCCGTCATGTGCATCAGAACCTTGGCCTGTGGGTTGGTAGCCTGTACGTGTGCCCCTGATATGACTGCGGTGGGGACTGGCGGCGTCGGGCTGACTGGTCTGCTCAAATCCAGGCCGTTACTGGGAGCTTTGGGCTGGGGTGTCACCGCTGGCACGGGCACCACTGTGGTCACTCCTCGGCCAACTTGTGCCGTCACCACTACAGGCAACTTAGACTGCCCTGCTGCAGCTGGAGCCCTGCAAACAATTTAAAATAGCAAGATTGAAATAGCAATATGAATATGGGCAACAGAAAGAGAGGACACTACAGAAGGCGGGGGGGAGCGCGCGGTTGAGAGCGAGAATGAGAGAGAGAGAGAGAGAGAGAAAGAGAGAGAGAGAAAAAAAGAGAGAGAGAAAAAAAGAGAGAGAGAAAAAAAGAGAGAAAAAAAGAGAGAGAGAGAAAAAAAGATTTGAAGATGCCGGTGTTGGACTGGGGTGTACAAAGTTAAAAATCACACAACCCCAGGTTATAGTCCAACTGGTTTAATTGGAAGCACACTAGCTTTAGAAACGATGCTCCTTCATCAGATGATAGTGGAGGGCTCAATCCTAACACAGAATTTATAGCAGAATTTACAGTGTGATGTAAATTAAATTATACATTGAAAAATTGATGGTCTGAGAGAGAGAGGAAAAAAAAGAGAGAAAAAAAGAGAGCGAGAGGGGAGAGAGAAAGGGAGAGAGAGAGAGAGAGAGAGAGAGAGCATTTGTGCTGGGGAGCAGGAGAAGGAGGGAAGAGATAGAGACAGAGAGAAGCAGTGTGAATGTTACAGGCACATGGCCTTCCATCAGGCTGATTAGGAAGCCTCTCTTTTCGCAAAAAAAAATTCTACAGACCCTTCTGCTGAACAGTTCTTTCTCAAGTCTAGTGTTAGTTGAGGCTGAGCTAATTTAAAAAGAGTTGTATTATTTAATTAGCAATGCAGTTGTGAGCTAATCTACCAATTAAGAAAATAAATTATCAAGCAACATGCCAGTGCTGCTACCCTGCCAGGATCACAAATTTACAAGGGGATGAGCAAGCTGTCCACCACACAGCTTTACGTCTGTCGCACCACCTGATCTTCAGTGAGACAGAGCTCAAGTGGCCAGATGCATGTTACAGCGACCAAGATAAATGCAAGCCCCCTTTTTTTTAAAAAAAAATCAGCTCCCCTCGTTTTCTGGATATATCAAAGTACAGCAGAAGGTCCATCTGCACGTTACACAAAGGTTCCCCACTGGGGTTAACGGGAATGCGTGAGGACAGGCAATGAGAGTGATGCCAAGATGACAAACAAAGAGACAAAGGGAGAGATGGCACAACTGCACAGAAAAAGGCTTTCAAGTGGCTTCTCAGAGAGGGAAGAATTTTCAGAAGGTAATGTAGTTTAAGAGGAATATTGTAAAAGGCAAGAAGTAGGAGAACAAGTCTCCAAAGTAGGAATAGGCTGGCAACACAGATTTATATGTCCATAAATTTGCAAGAAACTAAGTCAGGGATTTACTGAGAAATGTTGAAAAAATGACTCAATTTGTTAAAATTTTTCTCCTTGCATTTATCAATTTGCCAGAAATACATAAATACATACTTTCAAGTCAGAAATAACTTCTATTTTTCAAATCTAACGCAAAAACCCAGAAATTGAGGGAAATTTGAATACTTCATAATAATACATCAGCTATAGCCCTAGCCACATCTAAGCTCTGAGGATGAATTCCATCTTATGAATTCTTCATGGCAACATCTTCACCAAAGTCGATAAGTCAATCAATCAGTACATTTTCCTTACACAGCATAAAATGCTGTTTTCCTTTTACATTAGTATTTCTTGCAAATTGCTCTGATAAGTTCAAGTTCTTCAGCAATACCTGAAATCTGTATCAGCAAATGATTTGCTGAGATGGCCCAAAAAGAGCTTCAGACCAACATACAAAGACTCTCTTCTCGCCCCACTGACTCCAACCCTTAAATGCGATACCACAACCTAGGCAGGTTTTTATTATAATCCAGAACAATTTGCTTACTAATCCAACTCAAACTGGAGCAGATTTATTTGTGGGATGTTTTCTTCAACAAATTCATGTAACATCAAATTTAATTCACACTGTATCTTTACATAGTTACACATCCCATTGTGTATAATCTGACAAACAAAATCGATATAAAGTATAAGAGGATGAAACTAGGACAGATGGCCAACAGCTCAGACACGGAAGTTGGCTTTTAACTAATGTTTTCAGCGCTCATTCCACACACTCTGCATGAAAACATTGTCCCTCAGGTCCTGGGAATTCACCTCCCATTCCAGTTGCTTTCCTAATCATTTTAGCAAGACACCCAGTTGCTTGAGGAACACCGAGTTCTGCAAATTCCCTCCCATTTAAATATAATACCGCTCTTCTATGCTTCACCCAAAAGTTCACATTTTTCTACATCGCGTGCCATCTGCCAATTTTTGCACACACAATGAACTGGTCTACATTGTTTTGTAAACTCTCTGCCTCCTTTTGAGAACTTACTTTTCTACCTGTCTTGGCTTTATTGACAAATTTGGCTAACACACATTCCAGTTATATTGATTGTTCTCAGAGTTGAGGACCCAGTGACTAATCCCTTAGCCCCTTTTGCCGAACAGAAAATGACCCATTTATCTCCACTATCTGTTCCTTGTTGGTTTACATTCCTATATCCATGCCAATATGTTACATCCTACACCATGTATCCTTATTTTGAGAAGCAACTTTTGATGTGACACTTATCAAATATCATTTGATATTTCAAGAGCAGCACACCTACAAATTCCCCTCTCCCCAGAGTACTACAAAACTCCACTGCATCTGTGAAACATAATGGCCCTTTCCCAGAGCCATGTTGGCTCTGTCTGATCACATCATGGTTTTCTAAGTAACCTATATGACTTGTTTAAAAATGGATTGACACTTTCCCCATCACAGACACTCCCTTTCTGCTTTCTGCCTCCCTCCTTTCTTAAGTAATGGTGGTATACTTAATATTTTCCAAACTGCTGGTACCTTTCCAGAACGGAAAGAATTTTCTAAGATTATGACCATCATATCTACTATCACTTTTTTCAAGATTCTAGGATGCAAGTCTGTGGAATATCAGTTCTTTAACATAACGACTACATTACAGAGGAGTACAGTGGTGCAATATAATACAGTATTCTGAAGTAGATTAGGGTCTGAATTACTGACCTTGTTACAGGAGCCATATAGTTCCCAGGAAAAACACCAATTTTGCCAGTATGCATAGATGTTCCCTTGAACCATCCATCTTGGCAGCGTTCAAGCACAAGAAATATCTCTCCCTTTCGCAATTCAAGCTCATCCTCTTTTCGGGGAGTGTACGGATATAAAGCAACATACCTACAGAAATAGGGAGATTATTAGCAAATTTGATCAGTAATATAAACATGCAAACTGACAAAACAATGGCTTAATCCAACCATGCATCATTTAACATTGAAATATGCAGAATATTGTTCACATTTAATCATCTCAAACTCATTTGGAGACATCTAGCTTCCTCAGGAATTCACGTACCCATGCATTATGTTTTGTATTAATGATGTGGTGGTCTTATGTGGGACTGGGGTGAACAAGGTCAGAAGTCACATGACACCAGGTTATAGTCCAACTGGTTTCTTTGAAATCACAAGCTTTCAAAGCACTGCTCTTTCATCAGGTGACAAGCTGACTTCACCTGACGAGCGAGCAGCGTTCCAAAAGCTTGTGATTGCAAATAAATCTGTTGGACTATAAAACTTGGTGTCTTGTGACTTCTGACCTTTTCTTAAGTAGACAACTCGAGCACAAGGAATGCAGTGCAAAGGCATCCTGACCAACAAACCTGCAGGTAAGCAATGGGGTGAAGAATTTGCTGAAATTAGCACATCATTAGAAAAATAAACCTGGAAGTGATCTGAAAGTATTCAGACAAAATAAACAACACCAAAAAGGATAGATATGGAAATCTTGCTCCCACTGATGGGAGAGTCCAAAGCTAAGGCCATATTCATGAGATAGTCAAAATTAAATTCAATTGGGAATTCACAGGAATCTTATTTACTTTGACTGGTTGGAAAGTGCTTGAGGCAAATAGCATAGATGTATTTCACAGGACTTAATTAAATGCACGAGGGAGAAATATACAGAAGTATTTGGTGAAATAAGAGTGAAATAAAATAGTTGGAATGACAAGACTCATATGGAACATAAAGATGAAGACAGTTCAGTGGGATAGATGGTCCACTGTTGAGTTGTAAATTCCATATTTCACTGGGGACTCCTGCCAATTCCACAACAAGAAATTGTTAGAGTTTAAAACAAGTGAAGAGTTCATTCAATGGAGTGTGTGCAATACCACAACACTGTTCGCTCAACATTATTTCATTGAAGCAACTCTTCCTGAGGTTTCTCTCTGCCTGTCTGGTGCTCTGTAATGACAAAGTAAACTACAAATCTTGTTATTAAGAGTGTCCATCTCACTTAGGAACCTTCAAAGCAACTTGCTCTGAAATTCCTGCTCACATTTTGACAGCTGTGAGAAATTACAGCAGAGCAGCGGAGACATCGGCAACATTCTGAATCAAAAGGAGAAAGTTTCCTGAAGAAGGGCTTATGCCCGAAACGTCGATTCTCCTGCTCCTCGGATGCTGCCTGACCTGCTGTGCTTTTCCAGCACCACACTCTCAACAACATTCTGGTTCAGCCAAACTACAACATTTGAAAGAAAAGTTCACTTGCCCCACTTTCCAATATTAATAGAACTTTTTAAAAAAAAGGATGCAAATCTGGGTCTTGGCCAAAAATTCATTGTAGGCTACACTCTGTCTGCACACATTAAAGTTCACTGAAATACATCCATTAGTTTTCAAGATTAAATATTTACAAATAAATTAACGAATGGGAGAAAACATCACCACCACCTTCTGTGGTGAAACTAAAAAGGGCTGCTATTTGGAAGTGCAAAGGCTAATTTCTCAACAGGAGCCAACCAGGAGGTTCAGGACATTGCTTTTAATATTCATTCATCTTACATATTTGGCCGCGCTTGAGGCCTTGAATGTGCCACCTGGTCTGCTGGTGCCAATGTTGGCCGTGGAGCACTAGATGCCGAGGTGGTTACGACAGCATTCGAAGGTGGTGGAGGCAGCGGTGGGTAATTCTCCTGCAGAAACACAAGGCGTCTGTTAGGCTTGGATATTGACACAGCAATCCAGGTCAGAAACAGATTACTGCAATATGCCAAGTTTTAAGCTCAACAAAAATCTTCTGTTCCTTATTTCAATACTGGAATATACTTCCTTCCACTCTCCCTCACATATGTAACTAGCCGTTCCTTGAATGCAATCACACTCTCCTTTTGAAAAAAAAACTTTTTGTGGTCGCACAATCAATGCGGAAACATGATTGGATTGGTTAGTTCTTATTTTGTACTTGCATCCAGTTTTGAAAACCTCATATTTGATGACCCTCACACCGCTTCCTGGTCCTTCTTTACACTTTCATCACTGAAGTGGGTGAAGAATATTTCTGTGGTTTTGTATGCATGTGTGTTTTGAAGAAGAAATGGAGACAATTTGGTCAGTTTTTACAGCCTGACAGGATAGAGCAGATTGAAAGTAGACCAGTTTGGCCTTTCTGCCAAACAAAGAAATTCCACAGCACAGGGTAATTATCTCATTTTATTTGTGCTATCTTGTTCTGCTTTTCCAAAACTGACCTAATTTTCTTTCTCTGGTCCCCCTTGGAAACTGTACGATCATGGGCAGTGAGGAAAGGAGAGCAGGGAATAGTGGGCAGAGGTTGCGGTGATTGTGTGTGCAATGCCAAGACAATGTAACACACGATAGGTTTCTACGTGCCTAGTCTCACACTGCATGTTCCAGCAACTCATTGAAAGGCAGTCAGCAGGAAAAAATAAGCTTGGTTTTCAAACAGTAATACTTCTCAGTGCAAGATACTCATGAACATTTAGAAAGCAGGTTAAACACTAACTAACATCTCAAGGACAACAAAATATTGTGGGCAACTGCAGGGATACCAGTTTGCTGCACTGCCTTCCAGAGCTTGGAGGTAGATTAGCTGCTTTTCACCCAGAACTGGAGCCTCGTATACAAACATTAAAGCAGAAGATTAAAAATAAAAATCCTTTGACTCATTTTCCTCCAAAAGAGACTCACATCCAATTTTAATGAGCCTGAGAACCATTGCTACACTGATCATTTAGGTCACATCCTACTGCTTAAAATCCTTAATGTTGCCAAGCTCTTAGCAAATGCAACAGCAGTTGTCAAGAATTGCACATTCGTATGCTAAACTTTCCAATGTATTAAATTTTTAAAGAGGGCTGAATTTTACATCAACGAAAAATGAATTACCAGCAAAGTATATTAGAGAGAATTAATGACATATTTTTCATTTATTCTTCCTGCCTCCCAAGGAAATCATGAGTGGAACCAACTCTCCATGTCCGCCACCCGTTCTCAGAGAGGTACAGCATGGAGACAGGCCCATCGAACCAACTTGTCCATGCCGACCAGATATCCTCAATTAATCTAGTCCCATTTGCTAGCATTTGGCCCATATCCCTTTAAACCCTTCCTGTTCAAATACCCACCTGATGTCTTTTAAATATTGTAATTGTAGCAGCCTCCACCACTTCCTCTGGCAGCTCATTCCATATATGCACCACCTTCTGTTTGAAAAAGTTGCCCCTTAAGTCCCTTTTAAATTTTTCCCCTCTCACCAAACCTTTCCCCCTCACCTTAAACCTATGCCCTCTAGTTCTGGACTCCCCTACCCCAGGGAAAAGACCTCTATTTACCCTATCCATGCTCTTTACAATTTTATAAACCTCTATTAGGTCACTCCTTAGCCTCCAACGCTCCAGGGAAAACAGCCCCAGCTTATTCAGCCTCTCCCTATAGCTCAAACCCGCAAATATCACTGTTAATCTTTTCTTGTTTGTTCTAGATTTCCTAGCTAAGGGAGTATACCACCACGGTACCTGAACAATCTGCTCATTTGAAGGTAGCCCATTGTTCAGTTTCTGTTTCTCATACCAATTTCTAAATCCAGTCAATCCTGCCTAGCTCTTATCTTGCCCCAGCCTATTCAGCCTCTCTTGGTAGCTCAAGCCCTCCAACCCTGGTAACATCCTTGTCAATCTTTTCTGAACCCTTTCAAGTTTCACAACATCCTTTTGATAGGAAGGAGACCAGAATTGAGCGCAATATTCCAACAGTGGCATAACCAATGTCCTCTACAGCTGCAACACAATCTCCCAACTCCCATACTCAACGCAATGACCAATGAATGCAAGCATATCAAATGCCTTCTTCACCATCCTATCTATCTGTGACTCTACTTTCAAGGAACTATGATCCTGAACAAGGTCTCTTTGTTCAGTAACATTCCCCAGGATCTTACCATTAAATGTATAAGACTGGCCCTGATTTGCTTTTCCAAAATGCAACAACTCACATTGATCTGAATTAAACTCCATCTGCCACTCCTCAGCCCACTGGCCCATCTGATCAAGATCCTGTTTTAATCAGAGGTAACCTTCTTGGCTGTCCACTACACCTCCAATTTTGATGTCATGTGAAAATTTACTAACCATGCCTCCTACATTTACATCCAAATCATTTACATAAATAATGAAAAGGCAGTGGATCCAACACAGATCCTTATGGCACAATATTGGTCACAGGCCTCCAGTCTGAAAAGCAACCCTCCACCACCTTCTACCTTTGAGCCAGTTCTGTACCAAATAGCTAGTTCGCCCTCTATTCCATGTGATCTAAACTTGCTAACCAGTCTCATGAATAACACAGCTGAATGCCTTACTGATAGGTCACATCCACTGCTCTGCTCTCATCAATTCCCTTTCTTACTTCTTCAAAAAAAAACTCAATCAAGTTCATGAGACATGATTTCCCATGCACAAAACCATGTTGACTAACCCTAATCTGTCACGGTCTCTCCAAATACATGTAAATCCTGCCCCTCAGGATTCCCTCCAACAACTTGCCCACCACTCATGCCAGGCTCACTGTGCCAAAGTTCCCTGGCTTTTCCTTACAACCTTTCTTAAACAGTGGCACAACATTAGCCAACCTCTAGTCTTCTGGCTGTGGCTTTCAATGACACAAGAATTTCAGCAACGGGTCCAATAATCTCTTTCCTAGCTTCCCACAGAATTCTAAGGTGCACCCTGGTCAGGTCCCAGGGATTTATGCACCTTTATGTGTTTTAAGACATCCAGCACCACCTTCTCTGTAATACGGACAGTTTTCAAGTTGTTGCTATTTATTTCGCCACAATCTCCAACTTCCATGTCCTTCTGCACAGTAAATACTGATGCAGAATACTTGCTTAGTATCTCCCCCATCTCCTGCAGTTCCACACAAGGTGGCCTTGCTGATTTTTAAGAGGCCCTAATCTCTCCCTAGTTACCCTTTTGTCCTTAATGTATTTGTAGAAGCCAGTTAGATTCTCCTTGACCCTATTATGAGCAGGGAGGTTACGTCAGAACTACCTGAAAATGGGACAAGTTTGACCATAGCTACAGCCCTACATACAGTTATGGTCGCCACATGATAGGAAGGATGAAATCACTCTACAGAGGGTAATGAGAAAGCCCATAAGGATGTTGCCAGGAATAGAGAACTTTAGATAATCAGGAGGACTGGGTCGGCTGGGATTGCTTCCTTTGAAAGCGGAGGGAATACTAAATAGGTCTATCAAATTTTGGCACGTAATTATGAGTGGGTGAAAAGGACCTATTTGCCTGAGTAGAGAGCAATCAATAAAATAATTCATGTTAACTAATTTCAAGTAATGGATTGTTTTACAAAATGGATGGTGGGAACATTGGAGGGGAAAGAAGTGAAAAGGAAAGCTTAGAGATCATAGGTGGTTGGGTTTTGCAACGCACTAATTGAAAGGATGATGGGAACTGAAACTGTAAAAGATTGCAGACCAAAACATGAAAATTCCATAAAATCAGATGGTTCCCTTGCACCAGCACAGACAGAATGAGCCAAACAGACTCCATCTAGAGAGGAAAACAAGTTGTCAGAAGTAGATAGGTTGAGTTAGCAGGCAAACATCTGTCAGATGGAGTATACTGCGCAAAGTTGTGCACATGTTGTCTTGTCAGGAAGAACAGAAAAGCATGCTGTTTAAACAAAAAAAGAGATTGGTACAGAGGATCTGGATCCCCTGTAACATGGGTCACAGAAAGTTAGGGTGCAGGTACAGGAAGTGGCTAGTAAAACAAATGAAAGGTTGTCGATTATTTTAAGGGGAATGGAATATAAAAGTTGTGATGCGTTGCTACTGTTGTACAGAGCATTGATGAGACCACTTAAGAATAGATATAACTGCATTAAAAGTAAATCACAAAAGGTTAATTCACCTCAACCCTGCGATAAAGGACTTATTTCTTCTAAGTCTTCTCTGCACTAAGGCCTTGAAATACTTCTAAAGATCTGTTGCCCAGAGTTGAACAACATACTCCAGCTGAGATCTAGCAGTGATTTCAAAGGTTTTGCAGAACTTTATTCACACAGGAATACAGTACAAAAGTAGGAAAGTCAAGGATCCCATAGGTTTTTCTTGTTAAACAGTCTTCTCAATTTGGCCTGGCACCTTCAAAGATTTGTGTACATATTCACCAACGTCTTTCCTTTCATCCACCTTTGACCAGTACCAGTTCGTTCATAATGCTTCTTACCAAAATGGATCACATCACACTATTGTGTTAAATTTGCATGTCGATATCACCAGTCTACATTGTTCTGTAGTCTATTGCTACCCACTAATTGCAAGGATTGCACCATCTGTAAACTTTGAAACTATGCCCCGTATATCCAAGGGAACATTCCTCATCATTGTACTGGATATTCCAGTGTGACCCCTGGGCATGCCCACTGTAAACTGCCCTTGGTCACACGTACACTCTGCTTTGTCCGAGCAATTTTTTCATCCATTGTCCCAACCTTTTAAGTTTTGTGGTTCTTATCTTGGCTGATAAATATATTAATTAGTACATAACTACATGTCTTTTTGAAGTCAACAGTACAGATCACCCACACACTTTCATTAACTTGGTCTTTTACTCCAAAGAATTTAGATTAGATTAGATTATTTACAGTGTGGAAACAGGCCCTTCGGCCCAACAAGTCCACACTGACCCGCCGAAGCGCAACCCACCCATACATTTACCCCTTCACCTAACACTATGGGCAATTTAGCATAGCCAATTCACCTGACCTGCACATCTTTGGACTATGGGAGGAAACCGGAGCACCCGGAGGAAACCCACGCAGACACGGGGAGAATGTGCGAACTCCACACAGAGAGTCGCCTGAGGCAGGAATTGAACCCGGGTCTCTGGCGCTGTGAGGCAACCTAAGTTGGAAAAACTGAATTTTGCTTTAACAAATCCGTGCTACTAAATTAAGATTGTTCCAGGCTGTTGCCGCTTGTCCATCACCAAGATTAAAGTCAAAAAGTGTGGTGCTGGAAAAACACAGCCAGTTACGCATCATCCGTGGAACAGGAGAGTTGACATTTCGAGCGTAAGCTCTTCATCAGCTCATGCTTGAAGCGTTGACTCTCCTGCTCCTCAGATGCTGCCTGCCCTGCTTTGGTTTTCCAGCACCATACGCCTTGACTCGGATCTCCAGAATGTGCAGACCTCACTTTCGCCCACCATCAAGATTAAGCTGAGTGGCCACAGTGGTCAGGCTTATCCTTCTCTTTTTAAGTAACATTTATAAACAGGAGTGGAATTGGACTCTCACTTTGGTTAAATTGGAGAGGAGAGACAAGCTCCCTTCCTTGAAGGACACCAGCAAGCCAGTTGGATTTTTAAACAATAATTACTTTAACTAATACCTGAAGAAGGGCTTATGCCTGAAACGTCGATTCTCCTGCTACTTGGATGCTGCCTGACCTGCTGCGCTTTTCCAGCAACACATTTTTCACCTCCTTTAACTAATACCTACCAACTTTTTATTTAATAAAGTCAATTCACATTCTCAAACTATTTAACCTCTTTCTATTTACCTAATCTTCAAGAACTGCAGATATTAGAAATCTGAAACAAGAAATGAAAGAGGATCGGTGGAGCAGAAACATTCATTCGGTTTTCTCTGCACAGATACCAGCAATTTCTCACTTGGTTTTTGGAACACAATTCCACTAAGTTTTAATGTGGACAAAATGTGTTGAAAGTGTAACCTATTAGAGTGTCAGTTCAGTCAATGAATTGTGAAAGTAAAAATGAGAAACATATGACCTTTAAGCTAATATACTACTGTGTGGAAATGTGCAATTGTCCTACAGTCAAGTTCATCATTACAGAGATTCCAGATTTACTTAGTCATCCCAGTTGCTAATCTAAGTATTATTAACATGAGTAAAAATGTAACCCAATGCAACAAAACATTTGGCCTTCAAGTGTAACCTAATGCACACCCTAATTCAAATGTTCCACACCCAAGAGACAAGGATGAAACCTATCCATTCACCACCTGGCAGCAGGCTTTGATACGCAGCACAATGAAAGCCATGACACGCTGATCACAATGACTGGCCTATCATTGTCCTTTTCAATGCCTTCATTAACATGCAGGAGGCTTTGAAGTTATACCATCATGAGGGTCAGCAATCAGACCTGAATAATAGTGACTCATGAATAGCTGTAATCCTTTGTTATGCCACTTTGTCTACATGAATGAAGCTCTTTTAATAAGAATAGTTCAGTTATAGTTGCTGATTAATGTAACCACTTGCTGATTAAGAACAGATTTCCCTCACCACTCCAGCTCTGTACACTGACACTCCTGGGAAATCTGACACACTAATATAAATGTGTGCGCATACACCACCAAATTACCTTGCAGGAAGCATGAAGCCAGGCATGAATGTGTCAACTGTAACCTTTTAAACATTGCAAAGAATTCAAATTACAAAGATATGAAATTAACAGGTACGAAAAGACCAACTGGGTCCATTAGCCTGCCCCAGATTGCTATAGTTGGAGCATCACAGCTAAATACTACTTTCTCTTCCACCCACACAGCTCCCCACTGCCACTCAATCTCCTGGGAGTTGAGAAAGGCAGGGAAATATCTCTCCAACTTCCCCAGGCAATCAAACCATCCAGGAGAAAACACAAGTTTTCTCTATTTTTGTGCCAGCAAAGTAAAAAGCTACGTGATGGACATAATATTTTATATAGAGTCTCTGCTTTCTGCATTACTTACAGCAATAGAAATCAAAGCAAACATATCAATTGATATATACATTTGATGAAGCAGGTATTCTGCACTCACTGACATTTACCTAAAAAAAACTTTAAAGGGACATTTTAGTTTTGCTTTGAGACTGGTATTAGAAATCTTCCTCAAACTCGCATTAGATTAGATTAGATTACTTTACAGTGTGGAAACAGGCCCTTCGGCCCAACAAGTCCAAACCGACCCGCCGAAGCGCAAACCACCCATACCCCTACATTTACCCCTTACCTAACACTACGGACAATTTAACATGGACAATTCACCTAACCTGCACATCTTTGGACTGTGGGAGGAAACCGGAGCACCCGGAGGAAACCCACGCAGACACGGGGAGAATGTGCAAACTCCACACAGTCAGTCGCCTGAGGCGGGAATTGAACCCGGGTCTCTGGCGCTGCGAGGCAGCAGTGCTAACCACTGTGCCACCGTGCCGCCCACGGTGTTCTCAGTCTGGATACCCACACTATCCTTGTACTGAAAAAGGCCACAGAAGCCCCTAACTCCAATTACCCAGCATTTCTGCACTGTCAACGTGTCTTGTAAAATGTTTGCTTGAGAAAGCAATGTTAAAGACAGAAGTATGTGATGCTGGGACAATCTCCAAAATGGCAAGTTCCTTCAGGAGAGAAATCCGTGTAAATCAATAAGTTGTCACTTTGTTAAAGAATCAGTTGGAATGTGCTTAGCATTCACTGGTGACAATCATTCAGCAATAATGTTTTTTAACTGCTGGCTGCCAACATTACCCAATGCCAGTGTTGATTCTTCACACCATGAGATGTCTGACAACAAAGAACCTGCTGCTCCAGACTGTGCAATCTCTGAATTCTAGTCACTTAAACTTTCTGTGCAAGTCTGCTGGGTCAGGGAATACAGCACAGTCTTAATGTACATGTATATTGGACATGGATGAATTACCAGCTCATGATGACTGTAGTTTGCCATCCTTGACATAACCCCGATGATTCTGTAACACCTAGTCTTTAATTATTGGTCAATGTGAAGCTTCGTATAAATTCAAAACCATTTAACTCTTGCAGTTGATGTTGCATTTGTGAAATCTAAAATTTATTTGTTGCGCATCTCAAACTGTCCTTGAAGATCAGGTACAAATGACAGATTTCCTCACCTATTGGACAACAGTGCACCAGATGTGTTCTTATGACAATGTCACCATTAGGCTAGTTCTTTTTTAAGTTCCAGATTTTTATTTCACTTTCACCACCTGTGGTGAAACGGTTAAAAATTATGTCCCAATACATGTGTGAATCTAACCGGAATGGAGGTGTTGCTTAGTCCCGTGTGAATCTTATTACACACCTCCCCGTGTGAATCTTCTTATCTGTATGTAACCAGAATGGAATGTGTTTTTTAGCCTTGCTCTGCTGTTCACATGAATGTTTATATCTGGAAAAGAGTATATCAGCTGGAAAAGTCTCCAGTTCGGTGAGTCTGCTCCGGGGTTACATTTAACCGCCGAGCGTGGGTTGTTGGCAACCGCTCTACGAGAACTGACGGCTCCCAGTTCCGGTAACATGTAGAGTGAGTATAAGCCAGACCCGTTGTGGCGACGCTGCGGGGAATAAAATGCCCATATTCTAGCAGACTCGCCTCTTGGTCGTTTGTTCTGTGTCAGACTACTCTCCTACGAACCTGACCTTGAGAATTTTTTAAAACATTTGGCGTAGTCGGCAGGATCAATCGCAATTGAGGAGAGATTTTGATACAGAACAATGTTTTGGAAAAAGACTAAGAAACCAGAAGAACAAACTGTGGAGGTCCCGACCGTCCCGGGATGGCATGGATGTGGGCATGTACGTGGCAGTTTGTTTGAGAGAGGATCCCAGTCCTGCCGAAGAACCCCTTGCCTGGGGTACAGCGGAGGATGTGGGCATGTCCAAAAAGCTGAAGCGGAGTTAACAGAATTGAATGGGATTGAACCGAACTGAACTGAGTGGAACTGAAGTGAATCAAATTGAACGGAACAAAATGGAACTGAGCTAAATTGAATTGAAATGGACGGAACTGAATTGAACACAATTGAATTGAACTGAACAGACCTGAACTGAGCTGAATTGAACTACACTGAATTGACTGAACTGAAATTAACTGAAACGAATTGAACTGAATTAAGCATAATGTAACACATGTATTGGGCCAAGCAGTGGAATGTGGTGAAACGGTTAAAAATTATGTCCCAATACATGTGTGAATCTAACCGGAATGGAGGTGTTGCTTAGTCCCGTGTGAATCTTATTACACACCTCCCCGTGTGAATCTTCTTATCTGTATGTAACCAGAATGGAATGTGTTTTTTAGCCTTGCTCTGCTGTTCACATGAATGTTTATATCTGGAAAAGAGTATATCAGCTGGAAAAGTCTCCAGTTCGGTGAGTCTGCTCCGGGGTTACGTTTAACCGCCGAGCGTGGGTTGTTGGCAACCGCTCTACGAGAACTGACGGCTCCCAGTTCCGGTAACATGTAGAGTGAGTATAAGCCAGACCCGTTGTGGCGACGCTGCGGGGAATAAAATGCCCATATTCTAGCAGACTCGCCTCTTGGTCGTTTGTTCTGTGTCAGACTACTCTCCTACGAACCTAACCTTGAGAATTTTTTAAAACACCACCTATCATGGCTGAATTCAAGTCCACCAACACCTAGGGCTCTGGCTTACTTGTTCACCGGTGTTAGCCCTATAACAATGTCTGCCCTATCACTTTTTAATAAAATCACAGAATGATACAGCACGGGAGGCAGCCATTTGACATATTCTGCCTCTTTGGTGGAGCTTCCCTGCACTTTCTGCATTGTCTTGTCATTTATTTTCCTCAAATAATTCATCCAACTCCCTTTTTAAAGTTAATTACAATATGTCAGACAGCCCAAGCACTGCAGCAAGACGAGACGACAGCTCATCATCATCATCCTCCCCAGGGCAATTTAGGGGAGGTAATGCATTGTGATAATGTCACTGGACTAGTAATCCAGAAACCCAGTACAATCCTTTGGGGACATGGCTTCAAATCCTACCATGACAGAGAATGAAATTTAAACTGAAGGTTAATCTGGAATAAGAAATGCTGGTCTAATCACCATTAACTGTCACAAATAAACATCTGGTTCACTGAGGTCCTTTAGAGAAGGAAATGTGCCATGCTCACCTGGTCTGGCCTATACGTGACCTCTGCAAGGTTGTTGACTCTTAACTACCCCATGGGTACTTAGAGACAATCAATAAATGCTTCATTTTGCTGGTGACATCCATATCCCATTAACAAAAAAAAATTCATAGAATAAAATTCCTACAGTGAGGAAGGATGCCATTTAGCCCATCAAGCTCACACAGATCATCCTAACCTCATTCCACCCAGACTCCACCCCCCCCACCCAAAACCAAAATCTCTGTAACCCTGCATTTTCCACATCCAATCCATCTAACCTGCACATCTTTGGACTATGGGAGGAAACGTTGGGGGGGGGGGGGCAATGTGCAAACTCCACACAGTCGCCTCAGGGTGGAATTGAACCCCGGCCCCTGGCACTGTGAGACAGCAGTGCTAACCACTGTGCCACCGTGCCATGTCCAGATCACAACACGATGCTGTGTAAAGAAATGTTTTCTCATGCCGTCTCTACTCTGTTTGCCAAATCATCTGCACATTTAGGGAATCCAATGGAAGTTGAAAAGGAGGAGGGAGAGGAGCAACATTACCACCAAGGACCCCGTCACAATTCCTCACCGTACTTTGGCATGAATTACCATGCAAAAACAGAGGAGGTCAGATGGAAGCAAAAAAGGACTGAGGTCTTTCAAATGATAAGTCAAGCTAATACTTCTGCCTTTTGTCTTTATTGCTGTGAACATGAAGAATTTCTGATTCTTTATGTGATTCAAATATAGTGTACAAAAGTAAACCCTGGAAATTCCTACATTACAATTGACACAAAGTTCAGGAACATAGTCACTGAGACAAACTATTATTTTGGCACTTCAAACACATTTGCAAAAGCAATTTAAATTAAATCTTGCCTTCTCAACAATTCCCAGGAGCAGTGACAAGTCTGTCACTTCAAACACTGTCATATTTCTCCCACTTCAGTTGTTGCAATGCTTCAGTCCTATTTACCCACAGACACTATGACAATCAACTAGTCAGAAGGCTTCAATTTAATACCTTTTCACAATGATATATGTTTAAACCTGACAGAGCTCGGAATACTTGCTGTCTAATTAGGTTACCCTTTAATCAGGCATTGCTTGTTAAAAACACCTGGGTGTCTTGCTGATCAGCTGACTGCAGCTTATCATTAGAAAGCTGGAGCATTAACTGTGAACACAGGATGTAATCTAGTTAAATATTTATCCTACCTCTTCAGTGAGTGCTGGCAGCTGGTGGCTGGTTCACATGACTCTCCACTCTGCCCACTCCAAAGGCAGTTCATGCTTAGCTGAATCTTTCAGTCAACCGTAACTTAAATTCATGCCAAAACTCAAAAATTTTACTTTAGAAAGAAGTATGAAATAAACTAATTAGGACCTCATTTGAGGTGAGATTCATCAGCATATCTTAAGGCAGAGGAAATAGAAGGCTGTAGAAACAGTAAAAGGCAGAGGTGAGAGGAAAAAAAATCAAGGGCAAAGGATATAATGAGTACAATGATAAGAAGTGTATAAAACTAAAGCAAGGAATCAGATTAAGAAAGTGACTAGCAGAAATGATCCGAAATGGGTTTCTTACAGGTGAAGTGCTGAGAAGTATAATGCATGCACTTCTTGGAATCAGTGCACTTGCAATTGGTGTCAGCCCATCCCTAAAGGCAATGAAAAGTTGAAGCAGGAAAGAGAAAAATCAGATGGATCAGGTAAGGTCAGGAATGGGAAATTTGAAACCTAGCGAATAAAGTCATTGATGCACTACTAATTGCAGAAAAGGTGCATTCCAACAGACCTGAAATAAAGTCTACTTGGCATAACATAGATGTAACAAGGATCCACGTGAAGTCACACAGTTCTAAACAGTGGATGCCAGTGAGCAGAGCTGAAGGAGAATCGATCCATTGTTCATCTCATGTTATATGACCAAGTGTATCGTGCCAAACCCTCCCTTATTTCCAAAAGGACTTGCCTGCTCTGACACCTACTCTCTTTTCATTAGTACAAGATATATCACAATTGGCCATTCAGAAAGTGTCCAAGGTGTTCCCTGAGAACCCAAGATACCCAACCAGCCTCACCATAAATATACTCAAGGCTGGAGCACCTGCAACTCTGTGGAGTAGAAAATCCCAAAGATTCACAACTCCACAGTGGAAGACAAATCACAGATTAGGTGGTCTCTTTATTGAAGAAGATAAGGAATAGGAGGAATGCGCCATTTGGCACCTCCAACCTGTGTCACCATTCAGTAAGATTTTGGCTGATCGGATTGTGGCCTTCGCTCCACTTTTCTTTCTAACTCCCAAACACACTCACTGTCATCAATTGTAACTGAAATCTTCTTCAGCTGTTATTTTAGATTTGATTTCTACTCCCAATGCAACTTCTTTCCTTGGCCTTTCTAACTGTTGGAACAGCATCCAAACTGATCATTGGACATTTGGAATCTTGTGGCCTGAATACTGACTCCAATAATTTCCAATCTTAACTTTAGCTCTGATTTTTTTTTTGATGGGATTTTGGTGACTGTACATTGGTCTCCAGAGTCAGTTTGTTCAGCTCCTATGTATGACCAACTCTGCTATTCACATATTTTCTGCCTCATTTATTTAGTTTCTCTCAATATCCTTTATCCCATCATTTCAGGTGATATTATGTTAGTCATTTTAGCATTACCTTGACTCATGAAGCAATTTTGTTTTTTTGAACATATTCATGAAATTCCTTCCATCTCCCATTTGTCTTAATTGTTACTTATAGGTTATATTTTCTAGTTGAGGGGACGAAATTGCAGGAATTTGGAGACACTTTGCATCATAAACCAGGGTTAACGTTTTGAGTCCATCGTCCTTCACTTTTTACCTCAGATGCTGCCTGATCTGCTGCGCATCACCAGAATCTCTGTTTGTTTCATATTTCCAGGATCCGCAGTTCTTAAAAATAAAGACAAAGAACTGCAGATCCTGGAATCTTAAAAATAAAGATTCTGAAGTGATTTGATAGGGTCACTGCTAAGAGTTTGTTTCTGTTGATCAGATAATCTAAATTGCTGGGACACATTCTCAGGATAAGGGAGTAATCATTTCCAACTGAGACAAAGAGGAATTATTTCACAAGTTGTGAATCTTGGAAATTCTCTACTCCACAAAGTTGCAGATGCTTCAACCTTGGATATATTCATGGCTGGGATGGATGGGTATTTTGGGTTCTCAGGGAACAGGGATATGGGGAGCTGGCAGGAAAGTGGAGTTGAAGCTCAACATCAGCTGCAAAGGTGGAGGAGGATCAATTTCCTACTCCTGCTATATATTGTGTTATAGCTACATTGTTAACTCATCTGCCTGACCTGCTGAGTGTTTCCAACATTTTAGTTTTGTTTCTTCAGGATTAGGATTAAAATTATAAGAGATTCCGTTTAAAAAGACTGAACTTGTATGCGACATGGTCGCTCAATGGTTAGTACTGCTGCTTCACAGCGCCAGAGACCCGGAGTTCACTTCTCACCTTGGGTGACAGTCTATATGAATTTTGCACGTTCTCCCCAAGTCTATATGATGCTCCAGTTTCCTTCCATAGTCCAAAGATGTGCAGGTTAGGTCAACTGGCAATGCAAAATTGCCCATGATGTCCAGGCATGTGCAGGCTATTGGATAGGCCACGGTAAATGCAGGGTTATGGGGATAAGGCAGGGAGCTGGGTCTGGATGGGAAGCTCTTCAGAGGGTTAGTGCAAACATTATGGGCCAAATGGCCTTTTCCCAACACTGTAGAGATTATATGACAGTGCTGAATATAGTCATGCAAATGAATCATGAGAAATACCATCTACAGACAGAAACAAGGACAGAGGTAAGGAGAACGGTGAGACAGCATAAAATAAGCTTTTGCCAGTAATGCGAGCAGAAATAGAAGCGGTTTGTATAAATCAATCATGAAAATCAATTAGCTAAGCCGAGACCACAAAAAGTAACATCAGACTATTATGGTAGAGAAGGAAATAGCAGTTGCTTAATGAATACATTGCTTCAATGTCTGCACAGATTGAATGAAATCTTCAAAAGGCATAAGGACTAGAAGTGAAACAGGAACTGATAAATGCACACATTAATAAGGAAATGACTATTAATGGGTACGAAGCATTAACTTTTGATGTCCTGTACCATAGAGTACAGAAGTAAAAACAGCCGAGAGACAAGGAAGAACACTTAGGTTTATTACATGATAGCTATTGGTTTCTCACAGCCAGAATGTGGGAAATGCAACAGCACTTAACACAGCAAGGTCCATTAACAGCCACAATCATGACTAGATAACTTATCTATATCTCAAGATAAGGTGAATGGCAGGTGTCTTTTCCGTCAGGTTGGGGATTTCAAGACTAGACGACATATTTTTAATGCGAGTGGTGAAAGATTTAATAGGACACCGTCGCAAGTTTTTTTTTTATGGAGAGTGGGTCGTGTGTGGAGTGAGCTTCCAGATGAAGTGGTGGTTGTGGGTACAATTACAATAATTAAAAGACATTTCGATAAGTACATGAATAGGAAAGATTTGGAGGGATATGAGCCAAGTACAGGCAGGTGAGACAAGTTTAGTTTGGGATTATGGTTAGCATGGACTGGGTGGACTGAAAGGTCTATTTCTATGCCTTATGCTTTACGACTCTATAGCATCTCTGATCATGTAGCAACACTTATAAAATCATGAGAGGCAGAGATAAGGTGAATAGCCAAGGTCTTTTCCTCAGAGTAGAGAATATGGATTTAAAGTGAGAGGAGAAACACTTAAAAATGACCTGGGGTCAACTTTTTCACGCTGAGAGTGATATGTATATGGGACGAGCTGCCAGACGAAGTGGTAGGGATTTAAAAGACATTTGATAGGAAAAGACTAGAGGGATATGGGCCAAATGCAGGCAAATGGGGCTAGTTCAGTTTCGGAAAGCTGATTGGCCTGGACGAGTTGGGTCGAAGGGCCTGTTTCCATGCTCTTGGCCTCTATGACTCAATAACAGGTTGGATGGAAGGCTTTTTTTTCCTCCTCTTGTCCTCCCCTCACACAAGAAATAGACAATGCTTCACCAAGAGGTTACTGAAACAGAGACTGTCACATCATCCAAACGAAAACCACCCAAGTATTTAAGAAAATAGATTATGGTTTTTGTCAGGTTTTCCAATATCCTTCTATCAGTCTGCCAAACCCACATTTTCATGTATTCCTTCCCAAGGCTGGATAGCATGTGCTACGTAGGAGAAAAGTCTGAACAGTTTCCACATTTGTTGTTTCAGATGAATCATCAGTATCACTTTACAGGAAAAGGTCACCAACTCAGATTCTGGAGTGAGCTAATACTACCAATACACACCCAAATCAACAATGTCTGCAATATTTATCAGCTGGATGATGGCTGCATACCAAAAGACCTTCTACAGTACAACCTCGATTATCCAAACATCAATTATCTGAATTTCGGATTATCCAAACAAGGTCTTGGTGTGTAAAAATGGCATTAGGCAACTCAGCATTCAGTTATCAGTTAAACAGCATTATGGTGCGCATCGCCGGATAACAGAGGCACTCAAATTACCGCTTGTTTACGATCAGATCAGTTCGGAGTTAAACAGCATTATGGCGTGTATTGGCGGGTAACCGAGACATGTTTGGATAACCGACACTCATGAATTACTGCTTATTTACCATCAGATCAGTTATCAGAGCGATCAGTTATAGAATCATAGAGATGTACAGCATGGACAGGTTGGACCGAAGGATCTGTTTCCATGCTGACCAGATATCCCAACCCAGTCTAGTCCCACCTGCCAGCACCCGGCCATATCCCACCAAATCCTTCCTATTCATATACCCATCCAAATGCCTTTTAAATGTTGTAATTGTACCAGCCTCCACCACTTCCTCCGGCAGCTCATTCCATAGACGTACCACCCTCTGTGTGAAAAAGTTGGCCCTTAGGTTTTTTTTATATCTTTCCCCTCTCACCCTAAACCTATGCCCTCTAGTTCTGGACTCCACCACCCCAGGAAAAAGACTTTGTCTATTTATCCTATCCATGCCCCTCATAATTTTGTAAACCTCTATAAAGTCACCCCTCAGCGTCCAATGCTCCAGGGATGACAGCCCCAGGCTGTTCAGCCTCTCCCTGTAGCTCAGATCCTCCAACCCTGGCAAAACTCTTGTAAATCTTTTATGAACCATTTCAAGTTCCACAACATAGGAAGGAGACCAGAATTGCACGCAATATTCCAACAGTGGCCGAACCAATGTCCTGTACAGCTGCAACATGATCTCCCAACTCCTGTACTCAATACTCTGACCAATAAAGGAAAGCATATCAAACGCCTTCTTCACTATCCTATCTACCTGCAACTCCACTTTCAAGGAGCTATTAACCTGCACTCCAAGGTCTCTTTTTGTTCAGAAACACTCTCTAGGACCTTACCATTAAGTGTGTAACTCCTTCTAAGATTTGCTTTCCTAAAATGCAGCATCTCGCATTCATTTGAATTAAACTATATCTGCTAATTCTCAGCCCATTGGCCCATCTGATCAAGATCCTGTTGTAATCTGAGGTAACCTTTTTCGCTCTCCACTACACCTCCAATTTTGGTGTCATCTGCAAACTTACTAACTGTACCGAACAAAATACTCCCCACCCGTCTCATTCGGATAATCAAGGTTGTACTGTATATGGAGAAAGTGAGGACTGCAGATGCTGGAGATCAGAGCTGAAAATGTGTTGCTGGAAAAGCGCAGCAGGTCAGGCAGCATCCAAGGAACAGGAGAATCGACGTTTCGGGCATAAGCCCTGAAGAAGGGCTTATGCCCGAAATGTCGATTCTCCTGTTCCTTGGATGTTGTACTGTACTGTATATGGTCAATCAGAGAAGAGGTCATGGCCTCTTAGACATCCATTTCTCTTCTAGAACACCTGTAAATGAGCTACGAAGATGATGGGCAGTGACAATTTGGAGATAGTCACTGCAAGTCATGACTTCAGGAGTCCGAGGGGTCGAAGGACCATGAAACAGGCCGGCAGAAACAAAAAGCTAGCTAGCCGAGGGGTTCAAATAAAACAGGCCAATGAATTGTGCACCTTGTCAGCTCAACATCAAATTCAACATTGTCCTCGACAGTCAGAGTAAAGCTCCTGAACCACAGCTTAACACAGTTGTAAAAAGGAAAGCGGCCATAGTCATACTGGACCATATAGTCTCTCTCTCTCTCTCTCTCTCTCCTTAGAGATGGGATGGTATAGCGAGGGTCAGGGGAGAGGTTGTGAAGTAGAGTCCTTCATAGTAACCTCAGCTGGTGTAGGATTTGAATCAACTCATTTATCTTTTAACACCGTTGCCCACCACAGCACAAAGCATTATGCTATCAACCTGAGTACAGCAATCATTTATGGGGTCCTGCACTCTTCTTAAGAGACCATCTTAAATAGATTATTCACAATGAAAGACTTGTATCACAAAATCCAACATACCTCATCAAGACTTGATTCCATTAGATTGATCATTCTAATTTAGTACTTTATTACTTATTGATTCATTGCACATAACACTTACCCCAGGAGCAGAGTAGGTACCCTCCAGAGGGAAGGCACAGGGAGCTACTGTATTCACAGGACTGCTGGGAGGTGGTGTCACTATTAAACCGGTAGTACTAATGTGGACCTGTTAGTAGAGAGAGAGGGTGTTTTATATCAGACGAAGTATCACATTGCAACATCTGCAAATCACATCTCAAGATATCAATGATTTCAGTAACGTGCAAAGAGCAGATCTATTGGAAACAAAAACATTAGGATCATATTAATCCTTCCGCAACATTAAAACACCACCTAAAATTTACTTGGAGATACTGGCATGCTTAACAAATTCAACGAATTCTGAAAGAAATGGCTGAGAAGAAGCTCTGCTTAAGTAATAATTTCACGAGGAGGGCAGATAATCTCAAAACTAACCCTGAACAAAGCTCAAACTGTTCATCTTGCGTGGAAATTGCAATCCAAGAGCTGAGTGGACCATAGGTACACAAGTGATTCTATCATTGGAAACTAGAGCAACCTAAAATTCAAACATTTCTCTTTTTATTTAAACGTACATTTTTCTACCATCAGAAAAGCTGGAATTGATAAATAGACCATTGGGAGTCTCATTTGGAAAGTAGAGGTAATTTTTTCAGCCTCATATGATACAGTTTTAAAAGGAACCTACTCCTATCCTTCCACTTCAAAGCTATTCCAATTTGGAGGGGATCAAGTCTTGCAAACTCCAATTGAATCCAGTTTGTGACAAAAGACAAAAAGCTACAATTCAGACTTTTTGTAGTCTTTAGAGCCAAGCTCAATATTTGAGAGCAGGAGGAATAAGACAGAAACATTCCCATATTCAAGAACTCAAAAACCATAGTTTCTAACTTGGAAGAATCTGTTGGTGATACAGTCAAACTGACAAATTCAGAAATGGATAATTAAAACATGGCAATTCACTTTTAAGAACTCAAAATTAGGGATTTTGCTTCATGAAACCTGGTGCATAAATGTGTTGAAATAACAAATTTTAGAGAACTATACCTTAAGTTTTACCTTGCATATGCCATGATGATTATCATTATCTTAATAAACAATGATTTGGCAGTACAGAAAGCAAAGACACAGGTTGTTGAAGTTTTTTGTCTTGCACCCATCAGCACCCTTTGCAGAAGTACCATTTTAAGGGAGAAACATAACATTTATACTGCAGACAGTGATACTTGTTTGGCAAATCGACTCTAATTGATAGAGGCATTACCACGAAGGATGTGCCAGTTAATGATGACTGACAGTTAACTGTCGGGCTTTGTTTACATTTTAAACCAAGTTGATTCCGATTTCTCAAGACAGTGCCCTGAGATATTATCCAGGAGGAGGGGAGTAAAAATTAGAGAAGTCCAATTAAGATCATAAACAATGAGTTGCTTTATTTTGGGCACTTTTGATTCCTTGCAACCTTTTACTGACGTTGTAAGGTTGTGGATATGCCAATTTTTACACTTTTATTCACTGTTTGATGATTTGCCGTATTATTATCTCTGAATTAAGTATTGCCTTTCTTTCAACAGGAAACTGAACATCCATTCGTACACCGTACAGACAAACTGGAACCATTCTCCTACAAGTGCTCGAGCCAGCAGCTGTGTGAAGTCTTTTCCCTTTTCAGTCCATAATCAGAAATACACAAAATCTTAATAGCAAATCCCTAATAGCAAAATCTCTACAGGTCTCGCGGGTGAGCAGATCAGAGAGAAAGGTGAAAGAGAGTAACCAGCTATTAGCAAAACAAAACCAAAAGAACAGTGGATGCTGGAAATTGGAGAAAAAAAACAGAAATTGTTTGCAGTAATTTAGATTAGATTAGATTACTTTAGATTAGATTATTTTAGATTAGATTACTTACAGTGTGGAAACAGGCCCTTCGGCCCAACAAGTCCACACCGACCCGCCGAAGCGCAACCCACCCATACCCCTACATTTACCCCTTTACCTAACACTATGGGCAATTTAGCATGGCCAATTCACCTGACCTGCACATCTTTGGACTGTGGGAGGAAACCGGAGCACCCGGAGGAAACCCACGCAGACATGGGGAGAACGTGCAAACTGCACATAGTCGGTCGCCTGAGTCGGGAATTGAACCCGGGTCTCTGGTGCTGTGAGGCAGCAGTGCTAATCACTGTGCCACCGTGCCACCCTACTAACTACAGAGTAATACTAACTCTGTGGAGAAAAATCAGATGCTGCTAGACCTGTAGAGATTTTGCTATTAGGGATTTGCTATTACTGCTCACTGCTGCCACTGTGCATTGGTAATGGAGGACAGAATATTAAGATTGGTGGAGGAACTGCTGAGCATGCAGGGTGCTTTGCTTTAGATGATATTGAGCCTCTTGAGTGCACATGGGCTGCACTCAATCAGGCAACAGCGTATTCCATTATACTCTTGTTTTTTGCCTTGCATACACTGGACAAGCTTTGGGGGAATCAGAGAGGCTTTTTCACTATCAATTTCCTAGTCTGAGATTGGCTCCAGAAAACATATTTGTACGGTGGGTCGAATTCTGTTTCTAATCGATGTTAACCCCTGGAATATTGATATGAGAGGATTCAGTGACGGTAATGACATTGGATGTCCAAGGACTGATGGTCAGATTTCCTTTTTGTTCAAGATGGTCATTGTTGGACACAATGATAAGTTGCCACTTATCAGCTCAAGCTTGAATCTTGTGCACATCTTGCTGCATGTGGAAACCTGCATACTCTACTAAACACGATGCAAACCCTCTCATTTTGGCCTTATAATGAAGTGAGGGGAATTTATGAAGCAGCTGAAGATGACTTCTGAAAAAGTCAGATTGGATCCAAATTATCACCCGACGGGAAAAAATAATTTTGCAAATACAGATAGACGTGAGTTGCAGTGCCAATCGCTGGGCAATTCCATTGTTGTGGATTTATCCTTCATCATAATTTCAGATATTCCTAACTCAAGACACAAAGTGCTCAGTTCTGTCATGTCCTTAAAGAGAGAATTAGCATATCTTTCTGTTTTATTTCAGCTGAAGGACACTGCCCAGAGGAATTCTTAGTGATGTCCTGGGAGGTGAGAGAATTGGTCTCCATCTTCCTGTGTGTTAAGTATGACCCCAACCAATGAAGTACTTTGTTCCCAATTCTTATTGACTTCAGTTTTGTTAGCTCTTCTTGATACCATATTCAGTCAAATACAGTGGCTTCCACCAAATCAATTCAGCTCTTTTGGCTATTTGGATCAAGGCTGCAACAAGGTTATAAACCTAGCAGCCCTGGCAGAAGCCACACGGAGTCATTGTGAATTAGCGCTCACAAAATGCTATTTCAATAACACCTTCTTTCATGTTGCTAATGAGAGAAGAAGAATTGGATAGTAAGACTGGGACTGCCATAGTGTTAAAGGTTTAGATGGAGAGGAATTTGTTAAGTGTGTACAAGACAATTTTCTGATTCAGTATGTGGATGTACCTACTAGAGAAGGTGCAAAACTTGACCTACTCTTGGGAAATAAGGCAAGGCAGGTGACTGAGGTGTCAGTGGGGGAGCACTTTGGGGCCAGCGACCATAATTCTATTTGTTTTACAATTGTGATGGAAAAGTATAGACCAGATCTAAAAGTTGAAGTTCCAAATTGGAGAAAGGCCAATTTTGACAGTATTAGGCAAGAACTTTCAAAAGCTGATTGGAGGCAGATGTTCGCAGGTAAAGGGATGGCTGGAAAATGGAAAGCCTTCAGAAATGAGATAACAAGAATCCAGAGAAAGTATATTCCTGTCAGGGTGAAAGGGAAGGCTGGTAGGGACAGGGAATGCTGGATGACTAAAGATATTGAGGGTTTGGATAAGAAAAAGAAGCATATGTCAGGTATAGACAAGATAGATCGAGTGAATCCTTAGAAGAGTATAAAGAAAGTAGGAGTATACTTAAAAGGGAAATCAGGAGGGCAAAACGGGGACATGAGATAGCTTTGGCAAATAGAATTAAGGAGAATCCAAAGGGTTTTTACAAATATATTAAGGATGAAAGGGTAACGAGGAAGAGAATTGGGCCCCTCAAAGATCAGCAAGGTGGCCTTTGTGTGGAGCCACAGAAAATGGGGGAGATACTAAATGAATATTTTGAATCAGTATTTACTGTGGAAAAGGATATGGAAGATATAGACTGTAGGGAAATAGATGGTGACATATTGCAAAATGTCCAGATTACAGAGGAGGAAGTGCTGGATGTCTTGAAATGGTTAAAAGTGGATAAATCCCCAGGGTCTGATCAGGTGTACCCGAGAACTCTGTGGGAAGCTACAGAAGTGATTGCTGGGCCTCTTGCTGAGATATTTGTATCATCGATAGTCACAGGTAAGGTGCTGGAAGACTGGAGGTTGGCAAACGTGGTGCCACTGTTTAAGAAGGGCGGTAAAGACAAGTCAGGGAACTATAGACTGGTGAGCCTGACCTCGGTGGTGGGCAAGTTGTTGGAGGGAATCTTGAGGGACAGGATGCACATGTATTTGGAAAGGCAAGGACTGATTAGGGATAGTCAACATGGCTTTGTGCGTGGGAAATCATGTCTCACAAACTTGATTGAGTTTTTTGAAGAAGTAACAAAGAAGATTGATAAGGGCAGAGCAGTAGATGTGATCTATATGGACTTCAGTAAGGCGTTCGACAAGGGAGACTGATTAGCAAGGTTAGATCTCATGGAATACAGGGAGAACTAGCTATTTGGATACAGAACTGGCTAAAAGGCAGAAGACAGAGGTTGGTGGTGGAGGGTTGTTTTTCAGACTGGAGGCCTGTGACCACTGGAGTGCCACAAGGATTGGTGCTGAGTCCTCTACTTTTTGTCATTTACATAAATGATTTGGATGCGAGCATAAGAGGTACAGTTAGTAAGTTTGCAGATGACACCAAAATTGGAGGTATAGTGGAAAGCGAAGAGAGTTATCTCAGATTACAACAGGATCTGGATCAGATGGGCCAATGGGCTGAGAAGTGGCAAATGGAGTTTAATTCAGATAAATGCGAAGTGCTAAATTTTGGTAAAGCAAATCTTAGCAGGACTTATACACTTAATGGTAAGGTCTTCGGGATTGTTGCTGAACAAAGAGACTTTGGAGTGCAGGTTCATAGCTCCTTGAAAGTGGAGTCGCAGGTAGATAGGATAGTGAAGGCGGCGTTTGGTCTGCTTTCCTTTATTGGTCAGAGTATTGAGTACAGGAGTTGGGAGGTCATGTTGCGGCTGTACAGGACATTGGTCAGGCCACTGTTGGAATATTGCATGCAATTCTGGTCTCCTTCCTATCGGAAAGATGTTGTGAAACTTGAAAGGGTTCAGAAAAGATTTACAAGGATGTTGCCAGGGTTGGAGGATCTGAGCTACAGGGAGAGGCTGTACAGCCTGGGGCTGTTTTCCCTGGAGCGTCGGAGACTGAGGGGTGACCTTATAGAGGTTTACAAAATTATGAGGGGCATGGATAGGATAAATAGGCAAAGTCTTTTCCCTGGGGTCGGGGGGTCCAGAACTACAGGGCATAGGTTTAGGGTGAGAGGGGAAAGATATAAAAGAGACCTAAGGGGCAACGTTTTCACGCAGAGGGTGGTATGTGTATTGAATGAGCTGCCAGAGGAAGTGGTGGAAGCTGGTACAATTGCAACTTTTAAGAGGCATTTGGATGGGTATATGAAATAGGAAGGGTTTGGAGGGATATTGGCCGGGTGCTGGTAGGTGGGACTAGATTGGGTTGGGATGTCTGGTCGGCATGGACGGGTTACCGAAGGGTCTGTTTCCATGCCGTACATCTCTATGACTAAGTGGCCAGATTAAATAGTCCTGCTCCTTGTCAACAAGATATATGCAAACAATTATCCCCATTGTCAAACAACTGTTCCATAGACAGTTCCATATACAGAAGGGAAAGGTGGAGAAGAGCAGAGCAATAGTTATTGGGGACTCGATAGTTCGGGGCACAGATAGGCGGTTTTGTGGGGGCGATAGAGACTCACGTTTGGTATGTTGCCTCTCAGGTGCAAGGGTACGTGATGTCTCTGATCGTGTTTTCCGGGTCCTTAAGAGGGAGGGGGAGCAGCCCAAAGTCGTGGTCCACATTGGCACCAATGACATAGGTAGGAGGAGGGCTGAGGATGTTAGGCAGGCTTTCAGGGAGCAAGGTTGGAAGCTCAGAGTTAGAACAAACAGAGATGTTGTCTCTGGTTTGTTACCCGTGCCACGTGATAGAGAGTCGAGGAATAGGGAGAGAGAACAGTTAAATGCGTGGCTACAGGGATGGTGCAGGAGGGAGGGATTCCGGTATCTGGATAACTGGGGTTCTTTCTGGGGAAGGTGGGAACTCTATAAACAGGATGGTCTACACCTGAACCTGAGGGGCACCAGTATCCTTGGGGGGAGGTTTGCTAGTGCTCTTGGGGGGGGTTTAAACTAACTCTGCAGGGGAATGGGAACCGAGACTGTAGCTTTAGGGTGCAGGACCTGGAGTGTAGGGAGGTTAGGAACATGGCATCAGTCTCAAAGGAGGGTGCCTGTAAACAGGAAAGTGGCTTGAAGTGTGTATACTTCAATGCAAGAAGTATACGAAATAAGGTAGGTGAACTTGCAGCGTGGGTTGGTACCTGGGATTTCGATGTTGTGGCTATTACGGAGACATGGGTAGAACAGGGACAGGATTGGCTGTTGCAGGTTCCAGGGTTTAAGTGTTTTAGTAGGGTCAGAGGTGGGGGTAAAAGAGGGGGAGGTGTGGCATTGCTTGTCAAAGATAGTATTACAGCGGTGGAAAGGACGATGGATGAAGACTCGCCATCTGAGGTAGTTTGGGCTGAGGTTAGGAATAAGAAAGGTGAGGTCACCCTGTTAGGAGTTTTCTACAGGCCTCCTAATAGTCCTAGAGATGTAGAAGAAAGAATTGCGAGGATGATTCAGGAGAAGAGTGAAAGTAATAGAGTGGTTGTTATGGGGGACTTTAACTTTCCAGATATTGACTGGGAAAGCTATAGCTCAAGTTCGTTAGATGGGTCGGTGTTTGTCCAATGTGTGCAGGAGGGTTTCCTGACACAATATGTAGACAGGCCAACAAGAGGTGAGGCCATACTGGATTTGGTTCTGGGTAACGAACCAGGCCAGGTGTTAGAATTAGAGGTAGGTGAGCACTTTGGGGATAGTGACCACAATTCGGTGACTTTTACTCTAGTGATGGAGAGGGATAAGTGTGCACTACAGGGCAAGAGTTATAGCTGGGGGCAGGGAAATTATGATGCGGTGAGGCACGACTTAGGATGCGTGGCTTGGAAAAGTAGGCTTCAAGGGAAGGGCGCAATTGATATGTGGAGCTTGTTCAAGGAGCAACTGTTGAGTGTCCTTGATAAGTATGTACCTGTCAGGCAGGGAGGAAAGGGTCGTGTGAGGGAGCCGTGGTTTAAGAAGGAATTGGAATCCCTTGTTAAAGGCAAGAGGGCGGCCTATGTAAAGATGAGGCGTAAAGGTTCAATTGGGGCGATTGAGAGTTATAAGGTAGCCAGGAAGGATCTGAAGAGAGAGCTAAGAGCAGCAAGGAGGGGACACGAAAGGTCCTTAGGGTTTTCCCTAATCCTACCAATTAAGGCTTTCTATAGGTATGTCAGAAATAAAAGAATGGCTAGGGTAGGAATAGGTCCAGTCAAGGATAGTAGTGGGAAGTTGCGTGTGGAGGCTGAAGAGACACTGAATGAATACTTCTCGTCAGTATTCACTCAGGAACAGGACATTGTTGACGATGTGAATACTGAGTCACAATTAATTAGAATGGACGGCTTTGAGGTATGTAGGGAAGAGGTGTTGGAAATTCTGTAAAAGGTTGAAAATAGGTAAGTTCCCTGGGCCTGATGGCATTTATCCTAGGATTCTCTGGGAAGCAAGGGAGGAGATTGCAGAGCCATTGGCCTTGATTTTTATGTCCTTGTTGTCTACAGGAATAGTGCCAGAAGACTGGAGGATAGCAAATGTGGTTCCCTTGTTCAAGAAGGGGAGTAGGGATAACTCTAGTAACTATATGCATGTGAGTCTCACTTCTGTTGTGGGCAAAGTCTTAGAGAGAATTGTAAGGGATAGGATTTATGAACATCTGCATAGGAATAATGTGATCAAGGATAGTCAGCATGGTTTTGTGAAGGGCAGGTCATGCCTCACAAACCTTATTGAATTCTTTGAGAAGGTGACTAAGGAGGTAGACGAGGGTAAAGCGGTAGATGTGGTGTGTATGGATTTTAGCCATAAGGTTTGATAAGGTTCCCCATGGTAGGCTACTGCAAAAAATACAGAGGTATGGCATTGAGGGTGAGTTGGAGGTTTGGATTAGGAATTGGCTGGCTGGAAGAAGACAGAGGGTAGTAGTTGATGGCAAAGGTTCATCTTGGAGTGCCGTCACTAGCGGTGTTCCGCAAGGATCTGTTTTGGGACCATTGCTGTTTGTCATTTTTATAAATGACCTGGAGGAGGGGTTAGAAGGTTGGGTGAGCAAGTTTGTGGATGATACGAAAGTCGGTGGAGTTGTTGACAGTGAGGAAGGATGTGTCAGGTTACAGCGGGATATAGATAAGCTGCAGAACTGGGCAGAAAGGTGGCAAGTGGAGTTCAATGTAGGTAAGTGTGAGGTGATTCACTTTGGTAAGAGTAACAAAAAGATGGGGTACTGGGCTAATGGTCGGATACTTGGTAGTGTGGATGAGCAGAGGGATCTTGGTGTCCATGTACGCAGATCTCTGAAAGTTGTCACCCAGGTAAATAGTGCGGTGAAGAAGACATATGGCGTACTGGCTTTTATTGGTAGAGAGGAATTGAGTTCCGGAGTCCTGAGGTCATGTTGCAGTTGTATAAGACTCTGGTGTGGCCGCATCTGGAGTATTGTGTGCAGTTTTGGTCGCCATACTATAGGAAGGATGTGGAGGCGTTGGAACGGGTGCAGAGGAGGTTTACCAGGATGTTGCCTGGTATGGTAGGAAGATCGTATGAGGAAAGGCTGAGGCACTTGGGGCTGTTTTCATTGGAGAAAAGAAGGTTTAGCGGTGACTTGATAGAGGTGTACAAGATGATTCGGGGTTTAGATAGGGTTGACCATGAGAACCTTTTTCCACGTATGGAGTCAGCTATTATGAGGGGGCATAGCTTTAAATTAAGGGGGGTAGGTATAGGACAGATGTTAGGGGTAGATTCTTTCCTCAGCGAGTCGTGAGTTCATGGAATGCCCTGCCAGTAGCAGTGGTGGACTGTCCCTCTTTATGGGCATTTAAACGGGCATTGGATAGGCATATGGAGGATAGTGGGCTAGTGTCGGTTAGGTGGGCTTGGATCGGCGCAACATCGAGGGCCAAAGGGCCTGTACTGCGCTGTATTTTTCTCTGTTCTATATACCTATTGGAACAGCTTTGTAAGAACCGGTTTTATTTTACTTTGTTGACACAATATACCTTTTATTTGATTGCATCTCTACTCCTGTAGCAACCTTTAGTCACAAGCTCTTCACACATGCAGCTTCCTTTACTGAAAATCCTTTATAATCTACTTATTAATATTCTAAGAGTTATGGTAGGATTCACAACATTATTTTAATACATTTTGAAAGATCAAAGGATAGACCTGGGAGAGGAAGACCATTTTTAGATGTTCCAGCCAGATAGCCTACAGTTCTCTCTCATCACAATATCCAGCTAATTCTTGCAAATGTTCCGATCCACCTGCCTACCCAGAGAATAGGTCCATAAATTGGCACATGTCCAAATTCTGGCTATTAGCAACTGACATCTGTGCCCTTAGAGGTAAAAACAATGACTGCAGATGCTGGAAACCAGATTCTGGATCAGTGGTGCTGGAAGAGCACAGCAGTTCAGACAGCATCTAGTCCTACTAGATTCAAACACCACCCTGTTGAAGATTTATCTTTTCCGCAAGATGTACTACTTTAAATACACCTCAATAAACAACATTTTGAACAATCTATTTCCAGTTCTGAAAAGCCGGAGTTCGTTTGAGATTAGTTGTATGACATTTGACTCCATTTCATGGGAATTCTCCACACTGCTTCGAGGCTTGAACATCTCCTTTGTGGTTTAGTGAGCAAAGGTAGACAGTACTCGGGTGGTCTCACTAAATATTGTACAGTTGAAGCTTGGTTTTTCTTCGAGTATACATTTTGACTCTATGCTCCTCTACGAGTGTGGCTCATCAGTCCAATTGTTGTTTCACAGTGAACACTGAGAGAGCTTTGTCATAGAAACAATTAGAAACAGTTCAAATATAGAAATAGCCCATTCAGTACAACTAGTTGTGGTCCATCCCTCTTCGCTGCAACAAAATGGAATTAAGCCCATCTGTTTGCATTCATGTCCCATTCCACCCCAAGCTGAGTTTCTGATCTCATGGTACCATCAGTAAACCTACCTATTTCAGCCTCCATTACACTGCCTGATTTTGTCCCTGTCTCAGCCCATCTGCTGCTGAAGTTCTCATCCATGTCTTTGTTCTCTTACGATACTCCAACCCAACACATTTCTGGGTGGTTTTCCACATCTTCCTTTCCATAATCTTGAGGCCTGTGAGATAACTTGCAGCAAGTTCCACCATTTCATCTCCTCTGCACACAGTGAGTTGAGCATTGTTTGACTAGGAGCTAATGTATGGCTTTTAAACTGGTTTCAAATCCTTCTGTGGCCTTTGAAGTCACTCCCTATCTCTGTAAACCTCCTCCTTGCCTCTGAGAAGTATGCATTCCTCCAGTTCTGACCTCTTGTTCCATCACTCATTTTAATTGCTCCACCATGACTCTGAAGCTCATGACTGGCTGTTTAAAAGGCAGCATATGAAGCCAACCACTAAGGAAAGGGTGTATTGGGACTGTTATAGAGTCAAAGAGCTGTACAGCATGGAAACAGACCCTTCGGTCCAACTCATCCATGCCTACCCGATATCTAAATTAATCTAGTCCCATTTGCCAGCATTTGGCTGCACCTTCATGTACTTCAGCCCCACAATCTGGAATTCCCTCCCTGCACCACCTCAGTGTACTGTCTTTACGCACACATTAAAATTTACAACTTGACCAAGTTTTTGGTCATTTGTCCTAACAATTCCGTATGTGGCTCAATGTGATACTCTGTTTAATGATATCCTCAGTGTGGTGCCTTGCATCATTTTATTATGTGAAAAGCACTAGATAGTTTCTTTTATTGTAATGCTGTTGCTAAGCAAAACCTTTGGATTTGCAGTTGCACAAGGATAAACTTTTCAGAGTAACTTACAGGACTGGATGATGACTGCACTTGTTCTAGTCTCACAGCCCACCAAGATTTTTTTAAAAATAGATTACATATGAATTAAAGCAATTGACATTTAAAGTTGAACTATTCATTCAATTACCAATTGTATCCTTGTAGTTCCCATCAGTTTTGCTTTTCTCATAATGGGTGGACAGGCAAGACTTGATCCCAAGCTGGGAGCTGCACCATTGCCATTAGAAGCCAGAAGGGTCAGAATGAGAACATCAGTAATTCAAAAAAATAAATACAAACATTTGAATTAAGAGCAGAAGTAGGCCATTTGGCCCTATAGATCCTGCTCCACTATTAAACAAGTTTGTAGCTAATATAACTACTCCATATTCTCATCTACAGTGATGACCTTTTACCCTTTTGAACATCAAGAATCGACCTGCCTTAAAAACAAAGACCTCTCTACCACCACCTTTTGAGGAATGTAATTTCAAAGACTCACCACCTTTCAAAGAGAAAAAATACTTTGTGTTTCTGCTTTATATGGGTAACTGCTTTTTGTAGGTTCTCCCACAAGAGACAACCTGGTTTCCATATCCATCATGTCAAGAAACCTCAGAGTCTTAACTGCTTCAATGTCAAGACAACATGAGGCACTGCAAAGACTCTGAAAATCATAAGTGGCTGTTTAAAAGGCAGTATATGAATCAAACCATTCTGGAAAAGGTGTAATTTGGACAGTTAAATAAGGAAACAAAATGTAGAATCATTAAGCACAGATGGTGGTCATTCAGTCCATTGCATATCTGAAAGATCTTACATGGAACCATCCAATTAGTCCCACTTCGTTGTTCTTTTCCCTTAGAAATGGCAATGTTTATTTTCCAAAGAATATTTAATTCTTTTTGAAAGCAACCATTGAATTGGTCTTCCACCTCCCCTCAGACAGTGCATTTCAGATCACAACAATAAAACAATATCAAGCTTATGATCACAACAGAGTTCTGTGGAACTACCAGGCTTGTTACCTGAGAAGGAGCGCTGCAGGAGAGTCCACCCAATTCAGTGATGCGAGCAGCAGCTGTCGGGTTACTGGAGCTTATCAGGACAGGAGGGCTGATCTCCATGGAGTGGCGGTTTTGAGATGACTGAGACGCTTTGTTAGACATGGTTAGTGAGGTGAATGAGTGCCGTTTTTTGGTGTTCTTCTTTGTGATGTCCAAGGGTTTCTGGGCAGAATTGTTGTGTACAGCCCCTGAGTTACTGCTGCTACCTTCTCCTGAATCGCCACTTCCAGAATTGGAAGTTGAAGGCTTGTCCAGCTGTATCAGATGTTTGGCTGTTGAGTTGAACTGAAAATATACAAAAACATTCCCAAATCATAGAAATAACCTTTATATAAAGTACTGTTATATAATGCTACTGTTGGGTATACAGGATTGTATTTAAAAGAACTCCACTATTGATACTTGTGTCTGTGCAAAACCAATGTTAAGCCAAATGTTTGAAATTCAGTGTCCTGCTGCATAAACAGGCTCAAATTTTAATTTTGAATGCAATCCAAATTAAAGTTTTAAGCATCATTGCCATTAATCTATATTTAGTTACTCAAAACACCTCAAAAGGTTTGCAGTTTGGTGTCATGAAGTTGTCTGCACACAATGAGAGGGAAGCAAAATACTGCTGTTGCTGGGAATCTGAAATAAAGGAGGAAAATGCTGGAGAAACTCATCAGGTCTGGCAGTCCCTGTGGAGGGAAGAGCAGGGTTAATGTTTCATGTGTGGTATGACCTTTTCAGATGTGGAATAGAACAGTTCTGAACAGGACATATTGTACTTGAAACATTAACCCTGCTTTTCTCTCTCCACAAATGTTGCTAGATTTCTCCAGCAAAGAACGAAAGAACACAGAAAATTTACAGCCCAGGAACCCGCCCTTCAACCCTCCAACCCTGAGCCGCTCCATTTTCTCTTTTAATGATTATGGAATTTGCTTTCCAATTTTCAGCATTGTAACATTTAATTAAGAGTAAGAATTGAGAACCATTTTGCCAAATGAGTTTACAGGCTGGAGTATAAGTTAGCAGTGGGAATCATATGTATAGAAATGCAAAACTAGTCACTTGGTCATAAAGAATGCTGGAAAAAAGTGATGTCAAAGTCTTTCACCTTATGCTCATCAGGACAAATGCAAAAATGCCAAATTTTAAAGAAACCACAATTTCTGCTGGAAGACAAAAGGATGCCGACTGTTTGGCAAGTTGACAATAATTCTTCAAGATGTTGCTATGGAGAATGCACCATTATGCAATGCTTAATACCCATACATACAGGCACAAACATGATAGGTACAGGTACAATGAGAAATAATGAGGGGGTCAGAGGAACATAGAGGATTAATCGCTATGGAGAAAAAGACAGTTTCAGTTGAAGGACATTTCATCAGATTTGCACATATACATCCCATTTACCAAAAGTGATTACTCACCTCAACATAGGAAATTGGGAATATTCCTATCTTGTCTCCCAACACTCCTTCAGCCCAATTTTCATCTACTCGGCGTATCACTGTCAAGATATCATCCTGAAGCAAAAGATTAATTAGTCACTTAGTAAAGCAGGATTACTGGTTTCCTAAGTAAACAATCTCAAGCTCAAAAGATAGGGTTAGGATTTAGAAGTTGTACTTTCAGTGATTAACTATGTCTCATTGAGTGAAAAATTATTTAGTTGACTTTAATGATTCCTTGTGTGATAGAGACTGAGTCACCACTGTCTGTGGTTTTAAAGCAAACCATAAGAGAATTGGCACTGACCTGACATAACAAAACCATTTTCTGATCTGTATGATATAGCACTGACACATCCACAGCACTGAAACACGCCTCAGTATTCACATAAAGCTATACAGTTTACGAAGAACGCAAAGTTTCTCAGAAAATACACAGGACATGAAATTGGTATTTTGAGGAACAAAGGAAAACTACTTCTCAAAAATGTTGTAATTTATATCTGGACAGGTACTTGAATAGCTTGGGCAAGAAATGATACATGAAAAACCCTTGCAAAACGACGTAGAAGTGTGCCAGCACCTTTTTAGGGCAATTAGAGATGAGCAATAACATCTGCCTCATCGACTCTGACATCCCATGAACAAACTAAAAAAGGAAGACCTCACCTTTGAGAACGGCAAGCAGTCTTTATCTGCTTCCTTGTCTTTTACTTCAAAGTCATAAAGTGCTTTGCACTGTGGAGGAGGCTGAGGTAAAGGTTTAATAATCTGAACAAAGTTGGTGGGGAAAAAGCCATGGACACCATTGACTTCCCCATGGTACCAGTTTTCATCTACTTGTCTTCGCAGGATAATGACGTCACCCTTATTGAACTTGAGATCACCGGGCTCTTTTCCTTCATAGTTGTACAATGCTTTAGCACATGGCAGTTGAGGTATACCCTGAAAAACAATAAAAGTACAATTTTAACAAATGCAATTCGCATCACCAGTGATTAGATAACAGACCACAGACAGTTTTCAAGATCATACAGAAAAGGTGGTTCTATTTTTGAAGGACATGATGTGACGGAGCCAGTGTTGGACTGGGGTGGACAAAGTTGAAAATCACACAACAGGTGTGTTTGGATATACTGGCTTTCGGAGCGCTGCTCCTTCATCAGGTAGCTGTGGAATGGGATCATAAGACACAGAATTTAGAGCAAAAGATTACAATGTCATGCAATTGAAATGATATGTTGAACAAACCTAGATTGCAATATCATTTCAGTTGCATGACATTGTAATCTTTTGCTCTAAATTCTGTGTCTTATGATCCCATTCCACAGCTACCTGATGAAGGAGCAGCGCTCCGAAAGCCAGTATGCCCAAACAAACCTGTTGGACTATAACTCAGATTTGTGTGACTTTTAACTTTGTCCACCCAAGTCCCAACACCGGTTTCTCTATATCTTGTCCGAGGTTGTGCAAGGCACACAAGGAAATCTGTTTTAGCATTGATTATGCCTGCTGGAGCTTCCTCTAATTCGTCCCAACAATCTTTCACATGGAGCAGTTCTGAATTTGTTTGTTATTCTAAATTAGTGATCTGTACAGTCTGAGCAACAGACTGTTCTGTGACGTTGGTCAGTACTTGTGTTAATAATGCTTCCCAAACTTAACTCAAATCAAAATTCTCAACATGACAATCATCTCAATAAATTGGGCTGGATTACAATACAGCTCACAAGAAGGAAAAATACATTGATCTAATAACTAGTGTCTAGCTCATTGTATCACTCAGTCCATCATCAACAACAAATTACTTTCCAAAATATGAATCCTCAAAGCACACTGATGTGTTTGAACAAGATCCAAAATTTACCAGACATCATAAACTATGTTAATGCTTCAGGTCCAGTGACTCTTCCTCAGAACTGAGCAAGGATCACTGGACCCAAAACATTAACTCTTGATTTCTCTCCACAGATGCTGCCAGACCTGCTGAGTTTTTTCCAGCAATTTCAGATTTTGTTTCTGATTTCCAGCATCCACAATTCTTTCCATTTTTAACATAAACTATGTACTCGCAAACTAAATAAGTAACATCTAAAATTTACTGTCAAGACAATTTCAGCTGTACAGAACATTAGTTAGGCCACATTTGGAATATTATGTGCAGCTCTGGTTGCCACACGACCAGAAGGATGTGGAGGCTTTGGAGAGGGAACAGAAAATGTTTACCAAGATGTTGCTTGATTTGCAGGGTATTAGCTATGGAAGAGATTGGACAAACTTGAACTTCAGAGGCTGAGGGGCAACCTGATAGATGTTTACAAAATTATGAGGGGCGTGGATAGAATGTTGGAATCTTTTTCCCAGGGTAGAAATGTCAGTTACTATGGGACATGGGTTAAAAGGGGGGAAAGTTTAAAGGAGATGTGAAGAAGTGAGTATTTTTACAGAGGGTGGTAAGTGCTTGAAATGTACTGCCAGAGGATCTGGTGGAAGGAAATACAATAGCAACATGTAAGAGGCATCTTGATAGATGCATGAATAGGCAGGGAATAGAGGGATGTGGACCACATGGGGAGAAAAGGTTTTTAGTTTAGGAAAGGTGTCATGTGTCAACACAGATTTGATGGGTCGACAGGTCTTATACTACTCTTTGTTTCTTGACTGAATAGGATCTTGTAATTGTATGTCTACACCTCATCACCACAGTCTTCAGACAGCTCCAAATGTCACTAGAATCAAGGTGACTTTCGCACATAAGGATCTCACAGTAAGAGATAAAATGATCCAATGCCTCGCAGCAAAGTGTTGAGATATCAGGCGCATCATAGATTTGAAGTGAATCGTATGTAAACCTTTGGCTGCTCAAGATTACGATGGCGACGGCACACAAGGAACTCAGCAAGTTTGGGACTGGCCATAAAACGCAGGAGTAGGAAGTTGGCCACTTAGCTCCTGTGAGACTATGGCTAACCTTTAACTAAATTCTACACGCCCACTTTTGCTCCACATATTGATAGCTAAAAGCATTATCAACTTCAGAATTAAAAGAAACAACTGATCTAGCAGCAACTGTTTGGGGTAAACTTATGTTTTCCTAAATTTTCTCATTTAGATTATGCCCCTGATTATGGCAAATATCTCCAATCACCCTCAAATCATATGCTAGTGTAAATTCCAGACCATACAGCCCTAATTAATCTCTTCATAATTTAACCCTCATTCTTCAACTTTTGAAATCTCTGAGAATTTTCAAAGAAGTTTGAGATTTGATGCATGAGGATTGGAGGCAACAAATATAAGAGTAAGCTGATATATGCGCAACTTGGAGAAGATACTGGTTCAGCCTTGATAAAGCATGGCGCTGGAAAAGACACAACAGGTCAGGCAGCAACCAAGGAGCAAGAGAGTTGACATTTCGGGCAGGACCCTTCCTCAGGACTGGGCAGGGGGAAAAGGGGTTGAGAGATAAATGGGGGGGAAGGGGGTTGCGGCTAGGAGAAAGGTAGACTATAGGTGGTCAAGGGTCGGTGGTGATAATAGGTCGGTGGGAAGGCCGGAGCTAATAGGTGGGAAGGAAGATGGAGGACAGGTAGGTCAGGTTAGAAGGCTGGATGTGAGTCAGAAGTTGGATCTGGGATGGGATGGGGGGAGGGGAGATTTGGAAACCAGTGAATTTAAATGTTCTTGGCGTGTGATTGCAGTCTCCCGAGGTGGAAATTACACTAATATATGAGTTGAGGATGCTTGGAAGGAAACTATTTCCATAGTAAGGGCAAATTCTAAATGAGAATGCTGAAAGATGAGGAAAATACTTGTACACATAAGGGATGGTAGAAGTTTACCCCAAACAGTTGCTGCTAGATCACTTGCTTCTTTTAATTCTGAGGTTAATAATGCTTTTTAACGAACAATATGTGGAGCAAATGTGGGTGCATGGAATTCAGTCAAAAATTAGCCATGGTCTCTCGGGGAGCTAATATTGCCAACTTCCTACTCCTGTGTTTTTAAAAATGCAATGCCAGCACCTGCAGTCCCAACTGCCTACCGGTTCAGCCTTAACTGGAATACTGCATCCAGTTCCAGATTTGGCGAGTGATGGTCTAGTGATATTGGACAAGTAATCCAGAACTCCAGACTAATGGCAACATGCATCTGAACCCCGTGAGATGGTGAAATCTAAGTCGCTGCCTAAAAGTCAAATAATGATAACTATTGGGAGACAGTGAGGTCTGCAGGTGCTGGAGATCAGAGTTGAGAGTGTGTTGCTGGAAAAGCACAACAGGTCAGGCAGTATCCAAGGAGCAGAAAAAAATCAATGTTTCGGGCCAGAGCCCTTCATCAGAAATGGCTACTTTTAATGACAGCTACTGTCAATATTGCAAGATCCCAGCGGCTTCACTAATGTCCTCAAGGGAAGGAAATCTGTCATCCAGACCTGGTCTAGCCGACATCAATGTGGTCAACTTCTGACAGAGCTCTGAGCAATAACCACTGGTCAAGCCACCAATACTCACATCCCATCGATGAATTTTTAAATAGTTGGGCACTGCACTTTAGGGAGGATGTGAAGACATTTAGAGTGTGCAAGAAAGTTCACGAGAATGGTTTCACAGACAAGAAGCTCCAGATATAAAGATACATTGGAGACGTTAGGACTGTATTCTTTGGAGTAAAGTAGACTGAGTGGGGATTTGACAGATATATTAACAAACATGCAGGGTCCAGACAAAATAAATAAGGATAAACCTTTCCCACTCAAGAAAGGAATTAAGAGAGCATTAATACAGAGTTAAAAAGGTAAAACAAGCAAAAGTAATCCAAGGAAACATTTCTTTTTGTGCAACAAGTGCTTCAGGTCTGGAATGCAGTGTGCTTGCTGGAGACAGGTTCAACTGAATTCAAAAGGCAATTTAGATTGTTATCTGAAAAGGAAGAATGTGCAGAGTTATAGCGAGAGGGCAGGAGAATGGCACTAAGCAAAATTCTCATTTGTACATCAGATGCAGACACAATAGGCCGAATGTGTCTCCATCTGCTCGGTAACAATTCCGAGAAAATGAAAATATGCAAACAAGGACAATGACAGACATTTAGGCGTGATAACAGTTTATCTCCTGTTTCATTCTGCACACCTTTTTTATTGCAAACAAATGACACCTTCTGTTTGGAAGCCAATTCTTTCACATTGCCATATTTCATTTTACAGTCCTCTATCTAAATGAGACATGTGCATGTCAGCATGAATTATAGGTGGGAAACAGTGAGTTGGCAATGCAAAAAAAGCTGGCGGCAAATCCAAGCATTCAGCCCAATTATGATTTGCATAAATCAGAACATCTTAAGTCTGCGCTGGTGACAAGTATTTCAATAGACGGTGCTGCCAAATAATTCCAGACATATAAGAAAACGTGCTGTAACACTGTATTGTAAAGTTCTGAACATTATTACTTTTTAAGTATCCAGAAATGGGACAATTCATCTCTGCAGTAGTCACTGAAATAGACCAAAACAAAAAGTCACAAAATACTCCACTTTATAAGCATAAAAGCAAATTTATTCAAAAAGGCCTTGTTTTATGAAGAAAGAATGATCAGATTCAGGCCCTGTGCTGGAGGAGAGGAGAGTGAGGCAAGCTCTTCGTGAAGCAGAAAAGATTGAGGGGATATGATAGGGTGAATATCAGTCAGGTATTCCCTCTTGTGGGGTACACTAGAACTGAAACTTAGAATTTAAGAATAAACTACTTAAAAATTGCCCTTCTGAGCCGAGGAGACTCTTGTTTATTTCACAGGTTTGTTCGTCTGTGCAATTTCTCTCTCCCAGAAAGTAAAGCAGGCTGGGGTTTTGAATTTATTCAAGAAAGTTAAGGATTATGGCTGCAGAAAGGAAAGCAGAGTTGAGACCACAGCCATGATCTTATGAAAGGCAGTGCAGGCCTACCCTTGTCCTTACGCAACCTCTTTTGTGAGCAGGTAAGTGGACCAAGCAAGCCATTGACTTTCGACTGAAATTGGTTTTATGCAAATAAGAAGTCACAGTGCACAAAGCTTATTAAAAATAATTACTTGCAACCAAATCATTTTGGCAAGCCACAATGTGATGAGGTTGGGAAACAAAAGAAGGGCACGATTAATCATGTGATAGTGAGGCTGACAGTCTTTCGCTTATCCACTGCTTTAAATTTATCCACAGTGACCCAGATTGTTCAGCCTCAGGAAACTGGACAGCAAACAAAGCTAAACATTGCTGGATCCAGCACATTTATTTTTGCCTTGCCCTTGCAAACAGGCAGGGCGGCACAGTGGCACAGTGTTCAGCAGTACTACCTCACAGCGTTAGGCACCAGAGTTCGATTCCAGCCTTGGGTGACTGTGTGTGGAGTCTGCATGTTCTCCCAGTGTCTGCGTGGATTTTCTTCGTAGAGTCCAGGGATGTGCAGATTCGCTGGCTTAGCCATGGTAAAAACCCCATGTGTGAGATGGTCACAGGGTGGGTGTGGATGGGATATTCTTTGGAGGGTTGGTGCAGACTCTATGGGCCAAATGGCCTCTTTCTGCATTGCAGGGATTCCAGCATTACCCATTCCTTACCTTTGACCTATATAATCTCCCCTCCCAGTATATACACTAGTTCCTGATCCCTCAAACCATCAAAATTCCAGCACTCCTCAAATCAAAAATCTCTACTGGTGAAGTTGTCGTAACCAAGGTTCACTGGAAGATTTCTTCATCACTCAACTGAGGTTTCTGTGTGTATATGCTCGGCACTCATTGGTGCATTACTGGATAAATGTTACCCGAAGACACAGGAACGTTCGACTACTATGCTATCTATGGACACCAACTTTCATTGCTTTTAGGCCTCCCACAACCCTTAAGCAGCTGCATCCACTTCATCTCCTTAAACTGTGAACGAGTTCAGTGGCACCATTATTCAGTGCTTCCCGAGATCCCTCCTCCAGAACAATTCTTTTTAAAGTTTTATTTTCCCTAACAACATTGATTTGCAGCGATGGATCCAAAGATGCTTGGAATCCTGCACTTCTGTGGTGTAGCCATTATTCATGAGAGACCCGGACCAGGGAAACGTACAAGATGGTTTTGATAACGAAGGAAGACATTGCGCTATCTAGTCCTGAATATCCTTAACTTAGCAGGTAACTCAATTTTAAACCTATGTACATAAACGGAAATCAGTGCTCACTAAGTTCTGTGCTGCAGACCTAATGTCATGAGAGCTGTAATTCTGCTAAGCTGCAACTCTCACCCTATGACAAGTATGTGGAGATTGCTTGCAAACTGTTCATTGTGCAATATTGTGTCATACTGTGTTCTAACATTTTTTTCACTATGGTTCAAAAGATAAACAAAACGCAATAAAACCCTGAAACATTTTAAAACAATATAAAAAGCACACTGTAAGCTGTGATAAAATTTGGTGAAATTTGCAGTCAATATAATCCACCTGACAACGGACCAAGATTTCTTTACAGAATTGTAACTGCAGTTGAGTCAATGCCATCAAACTGTGGGATGTCACCTGAACAAGGCCATCACAGTATGACTGAATGTAATTGTGCGGTAAATTACACCTTTTGATATTAAGCTGCAATGCTGATGTCACCAAATAGAAGTGTTGAGTGTGTAATGAATACACGGGTGGTGACAAATGAGGTTTAAGTTACTAATTAAAAAATATGTAAAGTAATCAGCATCAGGTGAGAGTTACCTTTTAATAAGCTACAATGTACTTAAGTGTGTCAAAGCAATCTCCTGACACGAAGCAAACTATAATTCAATGTCGACTAAATATTAATGAGTTGAGCACACTGGTGCCTTGGTGATGCAGCAAGGTTATACAATTATCTTTTAACTTTTGATGCTTTGTTTTAAATCAATTAAATTTCCTGCTTGTTTGAACAGTTCCAAAGAAAGAAACAGTTTAGGGTCAGTTTTAACATTGCTCCTGATGAGTGCAAGTCCACAATTAAAGATTTTGCAAATAATTCATGCTAAATGGGCCATCTCACTTGGGAGCAGCTGGTGTGAGCAAACAAAGTCTTGCGCTGCAGGAAACACTGATCTCACATGGGAGACTGTGCACATGTGCTTCAAGAAAACGAGAATTCTGCTCAATATCCAGGACGATGCTGTACCTTCCCTGAAAAGTAGTGCACTCTCAGTATTGATAATACAGAAGAGGAAGAAAATCAAAAACTTTCTTTGTGAACGTATGAAATTAAATATGGTGAGGAGCACAAGATAGTACCACATCCAATCTCAAACGCACAAATCCATCCCAAACATGCTATCTCTTCAAATAAATCAAAGCAGGCAAACACTTTGGGCAAATAGTTTCTCCCACTTCTATGCTCCAGGAGATGACTTGTATGATTCCTTACAAGAACAATTGGTCTTCTCTGAAAATTGCCTTTCAAAAAGGCTGCTCATATTGGCCACATCTCTGTGGGACTTTCTTACTTCACCTTCACATTAATGCACACTGTAATTGAAAAGGGTTTCATATGGAAAATGAAAAACGGAGACATGAATTCCTGTCTGGAATGGCTAACTACTTATCTGAAGTTATTAGGGCCATTAACAATACCCAGGAGTTTCTGAAATACTGTCAAGCAATTTGTACTCCACCTCACAATCGCTGCAGCAGGAACACTGCTTAGAATGACATTTTGTTAAATGTTATATTGCTGTTGCACTTTTCTCAATAGTGCATCTCACATAGTTCATTAAGGGACAGTTTAAACAGAGAGGGAACATGGCCTCGTGATCAAATTGTTGGTGTAGTCAAACACAGTCCAAGTACTCCTGTGTGACAGTTGGTATAATTCACTCTATTGCTCACTTACTTCCTCAATTTATTGTTAATTTCTACCATTCTTCTATTTCAACATAACGATTGAATCCAAAGGCTCTGCAATCTCCTCCCTATCTCTCAGAGAATCCGAGAATAAATCCATCCGGCCCAGGGGTCTTATCTACTTTCAGATCTTCCAAAATTGCTAAAACCTCCTCTTTGTCACCCTCAATCCCATCTAATCCAGGAGCCTGTATCTCCGTATTCTCACTAACATTGCCCTTTTCCAATGTGAATACTGACGAAAAGTATTCATTAAGCACTTTCCCTATGTCCTCAGATTCCACACACAACTTCCCATTACCATCTTTGATTGGCCCTTATCTTACTCTAGTCATTCCTTTATTCCTGATATACCTATAGAAGGCCTTAGGGTTTTCCTTGATCCTATCCGCCAATAACCACTTATGTCCCTTCCTGGCTCTTCTTAGCCCTCTCTTTACATCTTTTCTAGCTAACTTATAACTCTCACGCCCCCTAACTGAGCCTTCATGCCTCATCCTCACATAAGCCTTCTTCTTCCCCTTGACAAGAGCTTCAACTTCTTTAGTAACCATGGCTCCCTCTGTCAACAACTACCTTCCTGCCTGACAGGTACATACGTACCAAGGATCCGCAGTAGCTGTTCCTTGAATGAGCTCATATTTCAAGTGTGTCCATCCCCTGAAGTTTTCTTCCCCATCCAATACATCCTAAATCATGCCTAATCGCATAATTGCCTTTCCCCCAGTTATACATCTTCCCCTGCGGTATATACCTAACCCTGCCCACTGCTATTGTAAACATAACCGAATTATGATCACTATCTCCAAAGTGCTCATCTACCTTCACATCTAACACCTGGTCAGGTTCATTACCCAGTACCAAATCCAATATGGCATCTTGCCTTGTAGGCCTGTCTACATACTGTGTCAGAAAACCCTCCTGCATACACTGAAAAAAAACTGACCCCTCTAAACTACTTAAACTATAGCATTCCCAATCAATGTTGGGGAAGTTAAAGTCTCCTATAAAAACTACCCTGTTATTCTTGCTCCTATTGAGAATCATCTTTGCTATCCCTTCCTCTACATCCCTGGAACAATTCGGAGGCCTATGGAAAACTCCCAACAGGGTGACCTCTCCTTTCCGGTTTCTAACCTCGGCCCAAACTACCTCAGTGGGCGAGTCATCAAGCGTTCTCTCAGCTGCTGTAATACTACCTTTGATTAATAATGCCACACACTGCTTCCCCCCACCTCCCATCATGCTGAAAGTTCACCCATCTTATTCCAGATGATCCTGGCATTGAAGTACACCCATTTCAAACCAACATCCTTTTTGCCAGTGCCCTCTCAGGACCTTGTGAACCTATCCCTGACCTCACTACCCTCAACCTCCTGTACACTGCAACTACAAATCAGGTTCCCATCCCCCTGCTGCATTAGTTTGAACCCCCCGGAAGACATTAGCACATTTCCCCCGCAGGATATTGGTTCTCTTATGGTTCAGATGATGACCATCCTGTTTGTAGAGGTTCCACCTTTCCCAGAAAAAGCTCCAATTATCCAAGAATCCAAAACCCTCCCTCCTGCATCATCTCTGCAGCCACGTGTTCAGCTCCACGCTCTCCCTATTCCTCACTTCACCAGCACATGGCACAGGCAACAAACAAGAGCTAACAACTCTGTTTGTTCTCACTCTATGTTTCTACCCTAGCTGCCTGAATTTCTGCCTTAGATCCTCACCTTTCTTCCTACCAATGTCATTGGTGGCCTTTGTGGACCACGACTTGGGGCTGCTCCCCCTCCCCCTCCCCCTCAAGGATCCCGAAAACATGATCAGAGACATCACAAGCCCTGGCACCTGGAAGGCAACAAACCAATCATGAGTCTCTCTCGTTCCCACAAAAACACCTATCCATCCCCCGACTATGGAGTCCACGACGACTAAAGCTCTGCTCCTCTTCCCCCTTCCCCTCTGAGCAGCATAGACAGACTCTGTGCTGGAGACCTGTGCCCCATTGCTTACCCCTGGTAAGTCATTTCCCCCCCACCCAACAGTATCAAAAACAGTATACTTGCTGTTGAGGGGAATCACCATAGGAGATCCCTGCACTGCCTGCCAGTTCCCCTTCTTACCCCTAACAGTAACTCATTTACCTTCTTCACGTGGCTATAGAGTAACTACCTCCCTGTAACTCGAAGACTGGAGGATAGCAAATGTTGTTCCCTTGTTTAAGAAGGGGAGTCGGGACAATCCTGGTAATTATAGGCCAGTGAGCCTTACTTCAGTTGTGGATAAGGTGTTGGAAAAGAGATCTGATTTATAATCATCTGGAAAGGAATAATTTGATTAGTGATAGTCAACACGGTTGTGAAGGGTAGGTCATGCCTCACTAACCTTATTGAGTTCTTCAAGAAGGTGACAAAACAGATGCATGAAGGCAAAGTGGTTGATGTGGTGTATATGGACCTCAGTAAGACATTTGATAAGGTTCCACATGGTAGGCTATTGCACAAAATACAGAGTTACGGGATTGAAGGCGATTTAGCAGTTTGGATCAGAAATTACCTCGCTGAAAGACAACAGAGGATGATGGTTGATGAGAAATGTTCATCCTGGAGCTCAGTTATCAGTGGTGTGCTACAAGGAACTGTTTTGGGGCCAATGCTGTTTGTCATTTTTATAAATGATCTGGATATAGGGGTGGAAGGATAGGTTAGTAAATTTGCTGAGGACACTAAGGTAGGCAGAGTTGTGGATAGTGAGAATCGACATTTCGGGCATAAGATTCTCCTTCTCCTTTGATGCTGCCTGACCTGCTGCGCTTTTCCAGCAACACATTTTTAAGCTCTGATTCCCCAGCATCTGCAGTCCTCACTTTCTCAGAGTTGTGGATAGTGCCAAAGGATGTTGTGGGTTACAGAGGGGCATAGATAAGATGTAGAGCTGGGCTGAGAAGTGGCAAATGGAGTTTAATGCGGAAAAGTGTGAGGCAGTTCACTTCAGAAGAAGTAAGAGGAATGCAGAGTACTGGGCTAATGGTAAAATGTTTGGCAGCGTAGATGAAGAGAATTCTAGGTGTCCTGGTACATAAATCCCTGAAAGTTGCCACCCAGGTTGAAAGGGTTGTTAAAAAGGCATATTGTGTAGGCCTTTATTGGTAGGAAGATTGAGTTTCGGAGCCACAAGGTCAAGCTTCAGCTGTTCAAAACACTGGTAAGGCCGCACCTGGAGTATTAGATGCAGTTCTGGTCACCGCATTATAGGAAGGATGTGGAAGCTTCGGAAAGGGTTCAGAGATTTACTAGGATGGTGCCTAGTATGAAAGGGACCAAGGAAAGGCTGAGGGAACTGAGGTTGTTTTTGTTGGAGAGGTGACTCAATCGAGACACGTAAGATAATCAGAGGGTTAGATAGGGTGGACAGTGAGAGCCTTTTTCCTCAGATGGCAAAGGCTAACACAAGGGGACATAGCTTTAAATTGAGGGGTGATAGATTTAGGACAGATATTAGAGGTAGTTTCTTCCCTCAGAGAGTAGTGGGGGCATGGAATGGCCTGCCTGCAACAGTAGTAGACTCGCCGATATTAAGGGCATTTAAATGGGCGTTGGATATACATATGCATAATAATGGAATGGCGTAGGTTAGATGGGCATCAGATTAATTTCACAGTTCGGCGCAACATCAAGGGCCGAAGGGCCTGTACTGCGCTGTAACGTTCTATGTAGCATTAACAGGCTCTTCACAGATACAATATAAAATCAAATAAGATTCTACACTACATGAGGACAGATTAGGTCAGATGACCAAAACTTACAGGGAGGCAGACTTTAAAGCATGCCTTAAGGGAGAAAATAGGCATACAGGACAGAGAGGTTTTGGGATTTCCGGATCTGAATGTATGAAATTAAATATGGTAAAAACAACGAGATAATATGACATCAGTCATCCAATCTCAAACGCACAAATCCATCCCAAATAAGCTATCTCTTCAAAGCAGCAAATAAATAAAAGCAAGCAAACACTTTTGGCAAATAGTGTCTCCCACTTCTACCGGGGGTCAGAGACCCCAAAGTGGAGGTCTGGGGCCAACGATTCCAAAGGGGAGATAAAGGTGAGGTTGCAAGCTGAAACTCTATGTAGCTGCGAGGCAGCAATGGCTGCTGTGGAGGTTCACTTGAGTTGCAACAGCTCTCCTCCTGCACTAACAGGTTCCCGCTCTCGTTTTCCCGAACCCCATTCTTGCAGTTCTCACTAAGGCGCTGTGACAATATTCACGTCTCAAATAGGGTTACTACAAGAAAAAAATTTGGGAAGCCTTATCTTTGGGCCTAGACAGCTGAAAGCGCAGCCACACAAGGCAAAATATGTGAAATCAGGTTGGTCAAAAGGCCAGATTTAGAAGGTCGCGGGGATCTCAGAGGGAGCAGGACATTACCGAGACAGGGTCTGAAAGCAAAGTTGAGCATTTAAAAATCAAGATGTTGTTTAACCAAGAACCAGTCAAGATCTGCAAACATGGGAACAGGTGAATGGTACTTGCTGCAAGGATAATACATGGCAGCTGACGCAATGATGACCTCCAAGTATACAAAGAACTATTAAGATGGTCAAAACTGGAGGCAACACAGACAACTGACCTGAGGTATGGCCAGAGTAAATTGATGTTTCTAAGGTGGAATTTCACAGTTTTGGTGATGGCGTGAGCAAGTGGTTGAAAATGGTTAGAAACACAATCTGGTTCAACTTCTAGGGAGAGAGCTGGAATCAGTTATGAGGGGGTAGAGTTTCTGGGGCAAGACTGAAGACAATGGTTTTTCTTGTCCCAATGTTTAATTTCAAAACTGCATAAGCAGCAAGTACACAGCAAAGTGGACAATGTCAAAAACACAGGGAAGTAATCTCCTGGAAAATTATCATTCTAAGAACTGCTGGAATATGGTTAGAGCAATGTAAGGTGTGTAATTTGTATATACTTCACAATCATTTTCTTGTGTGTTGGAATATTTTGAATTTTGAACGAGAAGAAAATGGAGGTTGTGCCTCTCTGAAGGAGTTTAATGATTAATTTGCAAGTATATCTGTACTCTTGGTGACTTGTGTAAAACTTGCTGGAAAGAGATCACCTCCACGAACAAAGTCCACAATATAGTACATTCGGCTCCATGATGGAAGATTCTAGGCTGTGTTTTCAAATCAAGGAGGATGGGTAACAGGTATAGGTTGCAGAGAAATCAGTTTTAGTTTCAGTTTGGGGCAGTTCTGCAGGATTCTTGACTGAAGCTGGATATGTAAAGTAGTTGCAACTGAGAAAGGTTAAAAGAAAGATGGTTAAATTTGTTTGAGAAGTAAATTATCTCAGACTAAGGAGCTTGCTTATTGTTACTTCCCAGAAGCGTTCGGATAAAACATTGAAAGGATTCTTTTTTGAAGTTGAAAATCTTTAAACTCAAGGACATGAAGGTTCCAGGAAGAATCTAAGATTGTCTCCACTGAAAATTGAAATTACAGTTAAATTAAGCGTATGCGGGTAAGAGAGAAGCAGATTCTCTCTGATGGGAGTACTGTAAAGGTGCTTTTCGGGTGTGTGAAGGAATGTTCTGGAATTTGATTTTTGCAGTAATAACATGGTCTAGGACAGTAACAGTCTGCAGAAGTGACCAACCAAGTTTGAAAATAGCAGATATAGAAATCAAATACAGGTAGTTCTCCTATAACACTATAGTTGCACTTCGCGAAACCCTAATAGAACAACACAGAGACGTCAGCGTGGACACTAGTACATGCACAGAATGGCATGGATATCTCCACATGCGCAGGATGGAGCGCCCAACTGAACCCCGTTGAAACCGTGCTACTGCAAACAGAAGTAAGCGTTCTCAAAAATACCAATCCCTAATTCTTCAGTGACGTTGTAGCCAAATCGCTCTACCAAAACGTGCGTCATCCCAGAACTACTTGCAATTTGGAGTGAATAAGACGTCATTCAGAATTGGAAATGTATTTGTTCACTGTTTCTGTCAAAATCTAAGAACTCTGCTTAACAGCATTGTAAGCATCTTCTCAAGGATTGCAGTAGCTCACAGCCATCTTTTCAAGCACAACTCGGAATTCATCGAGTTGATATTAACCTCCAGTCCAAATGGATGAACGTGTGCAAAACATGGAACACAGTAAACACATCACTACTGACCAACCAGCAAACGTATTGGGCCCCAATCTCACTTGAAGACAACTGACTCTTAACCTATTCCACATAGGTGGTAGCATTGTAAATGCCCTTTGTAAATGGAAAAGGAAGGAGGATCCAAAATGTGATTTGGTCTTCAGCCTCAGAGCTCACATTAAGCCATTCTACTGATATCGGATGCAGGAGGCAAGTCAGTAAGCCAACAAATCTTTAGCCAAAATAAGCAGCACATCATGAGCTTCTTCCAATGTATGAAAGTAGTATATTGAGTCATTTTTGGAAAAGCCCTGAGCTTGCTCATGGCTATTTCAAGTTAGAAAACTTTACTTCAGAAACATGCTAAGCAGCACACAAGTTAGGGAATCGATTCAAAGATGGGCGAATACAACAAAAATCTATTTTGTAACGTCCCAACACTTTATAACCAACTACAGGTCAGTTTAGCAAGCCTCTTCAGTAACATAACACCCTGACACATATGTACAGTGCTCACACAAGCCAAGGGCTCAATCCAGTTTCTGTTGGAAGCTTTTGCTGAAAGTGACGAGAATGAAATGACTGAGTTGTTAAGGAATGTGGTTTCATTTTCCCCTTTTTGGGCAGGGAAACGTTCAGGTAAATATGACACCTGCAGCATACTGACACACCTCACACACACAGTCAACTAGCTCGCCATGTCGACAAGGTTCACGAGCTATTTGTGTTAAGGTGCAACTTATTTGCTGAGCTTCCCTGCAACAACCACTCTCATTGATCCCCTTGACCTGGGAAAATATCCCAAGCACCTCAGAAGAGCATCATACAGAACAGTCAAGTCTGGTATCCAAACATTTGACCACACAGGTAGAGTGTGAGCCGACATTTTTTTGAAGCTGCATTTAGGTACAGTTACGACGTTGAAAAGACATTTGGCTAAGTACATGAATAGGTAAGATTTGAAGGGATGTGGGCCAAACGCAGGCAGGTGGGACAAGTTTAGTTTGGGAACATGGTCGGCGTGGACTAGTTGGACCGATGCTACCCCTTTAACAAAGTTATGTTGCCCTTGGCTTTTTCCAAACAGGGGTTGTAAAAGCAGAGGTGCCGATTTGTCTGGAAATGGTTACTTTGAACAATGGCAGGGGAGTGGCCAGTTCTCCCAGTTCAGGTTTTTTTCCTAGTTTTTTTTAAAGCAAGCAGTCAAAAACTGCTGGGTACCTAGAGAAGCAGCTACAATGAAAAGAGGCTCCATGTTTCAACAGACGTCTTGCCTGAACTTTCTGCCTGTAAGAACCAGTGTTTGAATTTATCGGTGTTTATGGGGTGTTGTAGGGACTGGAACAGCTTCGTTAAGTTGCAATATCATGTTGGTTGGGTTATGAAATAAGTTAATTGATCCTAAATTCTGTTTTCTTTTGTTTGTGTTTCTTCCACAATATTTAAATAAGCTTTGTTTTGTTGACAGCTGAGTGGTTTGGCCAGCTGCATCATTCCTGGGATATCCACTTTATATCTGTTTAAACAAATAAAAAAGTTAGGGTCTGGGCTACCTTAAGATGTTTTGAGAGTGTCTGGCCTAATCCATAACACATGCTGTATGATTCTATGTTTGAGTATATCTGCTCATGGGATGTGCGCATTTCTGACAAGGCTAACTTTGATAAACCATCCCTTGTTCCTCTTGGTGCAGTTAAAACTCAACCCTGATATTATGGAATTGGTGTCACAAACAGGGCTGAAAAGGGAAGGATGGCAGGTTACCTTTCCAAAGGGCACTGGTGAACCTGCTGATATTTAAGACAACCTGACTATTTTAAACTGATACCAGCTCACTTTTGAAACTGATTAAGTTCCCAGATTGTTAGGATGGGATTTGTTCAGAAGTCGTTTAATGTTAACCTCTGAATCATTTGTCTGACCTCTGCATCACCACCGGTGCCACAAGTTTCCCAGATTGAAACCAAACATGTTCCAAATTTAAATTAATGCTCATGCCCGAGAACACCTCTTCATACCTGACCAGAAACTGGTGTGAACTAGATGAAGGCAAAGGAGAATTCTTAAGTCAAGAGACGTCTGGGTATACACCAGTTTTACGGAGAATCTGCGATTGCCAGGTGAAGTCACCACCCACGTCCACTTTCAAAAACAGCATAATCCTTCCCTAATATCCAGAGTTTCATAGCGCAAAGCCTTCACTGAGAAGCAGTCTCATTAAAAAATACATTTTTGTTTTTTGCATTTTATTTCCTTGGTGAATGGTACATGTTGTTCCTTTTGTTACCTACATTGCAATGTATTAATCCTCTTGAAAGTACTGTGGAACCAAATGTGTTTAAGAATATAAGTTTAAAACCCTTTATTCACTGTACTAGTGGATCCTTTGCTCTACACCCCTCCATCACACTGCCGAGCGTAGCTTCCATTTTATTTTCAATACGTCAAGATTAAGAAAAGCACTTAGCATGAGATGTTATGTTAGTAAAAATGTATGGCATATTTGTTACAGATTAACTATCAGAATGACAGAAATCAACCATACTTTGAATGAAATGGATGGTTAATGGATTGAACAAAATGGACTGATATTCATTGAAGTTTAGCAGAATTGAAGCAAACTTAGAAACACAGGAGCAGGAGTGGGTCATTCAGACCCTCAAGTATGCTCTGCCATTCGAGATCATACCAGATCATCCGTTGTACCTCAGTGACTATCCTCCATCCCTCAAAGTCATGAGCAGCTACAAAGACATCGACCTCAGGCTTGAACATAATAAATAATTAAGCTTCCACAGCTCTCTATAGCAGAGAAGTTCAAAGAGTCACTTTCCAATTAGTGAGGAAATCACCCCTTACCCTGAATGGCTTCTCCTTTATGATAAGGTTGTGTCCCTGACCGAGTGAATGACTGAAGTGAACAACAAGATGGGCGCTGCTCTACCCCAGCCAGAGATCTCCTGGTTAGCAGGTCCCTGGCTTAATCCCTTGGTACAGATCAGCAGGCTGAGCTGAGGCTGCGAGTCCATGGCAAGGCCCAGACACCTGACAGCAGAGACAGTGATGGCAGCAGGTTTGGTTCCAGTGCACCAGCGGTGGCTTCACTGCTGAGGTTGTGGTGGAGGTGACGCCAGAAAGTGGTAACTCTTTGGTAAAGTGCAGTTACAGCAGTGCCATCGATTAAGCAGCATGGACTCAAGGTGTCAGGGTAGAGGAGCCTGGATCCAGGAGCACACTGAGCTAGAAGCAGGAGGTATTGCAAAAACCAAACTTTACTTTTTACTTTATCCCCACACTACCGCCTAACTGCGGTAATACTTATATTTTCCCCAGCACCCATGTTGTGTGTGTGTGAGACACAGTGAAAGACAACAGTGTACAAATCTTTATTCAATTTCCAGCACCTGGAAGAAAGGAAACACCCAAGTGGCCAGTGACATGAGATAAAACTATAAAATGAACTTGATCGTTTTATTTTTCTGGCTTTATATTCTGTGTTTTAAGATGGTGCCGGAGAGTAGCGACACCAAACAACACTTTTCACTGCAATCAAATTCAATCAAGCTAGGAGAAACATTCTTCCCACATAACACCTTTTGAGCCCCTGAAGAACTTTTAATGTTTCAACAAGATCACCGCTCATTCTTCGGAATCCTAGGGTACATAGGTCAAGTCTCCTCAATTTTTCATCATCAGCCATCCCAGGAATTAGTCTGAACTGCAGTCCCTCTACAGCAAGTCTACTCTTCCTAAGGTAAGGGGAGCAAAACTTCATACAGTACTCCCAGTGCAGTCTCACAGAAGTTTTATATAATTGAAGTATGAATCTTAACTCTTATATTCAAACCATCTTTCAATAAGGGTCAACAAAACATTTGCCATTCAAAATTAGCCAGTTTGACTGTTGCCCGGATCTAGAATTTTGTACCGTGAGCTGGTTCAATAGAGGCACACATTACACCCTTGTGCACAGCAGTGTCCCAAGACACAAACTTGTAATTCGGTTTGCGATTGGCTGCAAGAGAAATAGACACTGAATAGTGCCTTGCCAACACTGGCATAATAAAGCCCATCTCCGAACCAAGCAGCTGCACAGCTCACAGGAGGTGTCCTTGGGCTATTGTTGATGCTCAGTCAGCCGTACAGAAAACTGAGTGAACTCATATACAAAAGAAGAATGGAAACTAGATTTCACAAAAGAGATAGAAATGTGAATGGCAAGACACCCCTGACGAAATGAAAAGAAACATCTGAGTTCTTTGAAGAGATTCCCTTTCGTAGATTGCAACAATCCGCGACAACGCAAGCTCTCTCTCTGCATATTTTCTAGTTGGCCCCCTTAATTACCAGCTTTCCCTCTAGAAAGCAGCATACATACTTTGGTGCAACACAAGCACAATTTTTTTTTTTAAAAACATTGAACAGAAAATGAATTTCAAGAACATCTCGTCTCAGGCCCTCCTACTTGCAACCCGGGCACCTACAACAGAACTTGTCTTACTGACCTACAATCGGCATCTCCAAATCATGACTACAATCAGATCAGATTTCTGATACAGCATGAGGTAGAATGACTGCCAGACCTAGCTCTCACACAAGTCTATCGCATACAGGGATTTCCAAGATTAAAGTACTTTCCAAAGATATGTACAGGTTTGTGTGATATATTTGAAAAGAAAATTACCCAGGACTAACATTTAAAATGTACAGCACAGAATCAGGATGTTTGGGCCAGTAAATCTATGTAGTTATTAATGCTCCACATCAGCCTCCCTCTCGTCACATTGTAACTCATCCTATCTGTACATCCTTCTTACCCCACCTCTCATTTATTTATCTGGCGACCCCCCCCCCTTACTGGTTTGACTACTATTCGACTCACAAAGAAAGTGAGGACTGCAGAACCTGGAAAGGCAGAGTCAGAGTCAGAGTGGTGCTGGAAAAGTACAGCAGGTCAAACAGCATCCGAGGAGCAGAACAGTCGACGTTTCGGGCATAAGTCCTTCATCTGTTTGACTCACCTAAACCATCCCCTGTGGCAATGATTCCAAGTTCACACCAATTTCTAGTTAAAACGCTGAACATTGGAATGGAATTAATAAATGACATCAAACTGTGATGCCATGCAAAATTCAATCTCAATTAACCTCAATACATTTTCAAGGTTTAATACTTTTTTTTCTCCACTGACATTTATCATGTCAGTGGAGAAAAAAAGTATTAAACCTTGAAGCTTAGCGTTTTTATAATTATAGCTGAAAATGCGTTGCTGGAAAAGCGCAGCAGGTCAGGCAGCATCCAAGGAGCAGGAGAATCGACGTTTCGGGCATAAGCCCTTCTTCACGAATGAGGAAAGTGTGTCCAGCAGGCTAAGATAAAAGGTAGGGAGGAGGGACTTGGAAAATGCGATAGGTGGAGGGAGGTCAAGGTGAGGGTGATAGGCCGGAGTGGGGTGGGGGCAGAGAAGTCAGGAAGATGATTGCAAGTTAGGAAGGCGGTGCTGAGTTCGAGGGATTTGACTGAGACAAGGTGGGGGGAGGGGAAATGAGGAAACTGGAGAAATCTGAGTTCATCACCCTCACCTTGACCTCCTTCCACCTATCGCATTACCAAAGCCCCTCCCCCAAGTCTCTCCTCCCTACCTTTTATCTTAGCCTGCTGGACACACTTTCCTCATTCCTGAAGAAGGGCTTGTGCCCGAAACGTCGATTCTCCTGTTCCCTGGATGCTGCCTGACCTGCTGCGCTTTTCCAGCAACACATTTCCAGCTCTGATCTCCAGCATCTGCAGCCCTCACTTTCTCCTTTTTATAATTATACCCTTCTCATCCCCTATTCTGTATTTTGCAAAAAAGAAAATCAGCATTTTGGGACCATCTCACTCTGAATGGCAAATGCTCCTTTCTAGAGGAACAGCTGACTATTTTCGAAGGAGGTAAAGACTAGAGAACAATGAGCAATAAAAAATTGTGTCACAGCAAGTCAATAATGTTGTGGAGAGGAATCTCTAAAGGAATCAAACACAAAGCATCGGAGAACCTCAAAGGGTGTGGCAGCATCTGTAGAGAGATAACATTTTGAATCCCATATGACCCCTCTTCAGAACTGAAAGGTGTTGGAAAATGCTCGCTTTTATAGTTATTTCAGGCGGAGGAGAAACGAGAGAGATAATGGGGGGGGGCCCAATATGAAAGATGAAGGTGCTGTGGTGAAAGAGGAAGAGAAATGTAAAATGGGGATAAATTAAGGCATGGAAGGAGAATGTTGGTCTGCCCTGCTGAGAGAAAAATAAACAAGACACAAGCAGGGAGATTTGGGGGAATGGAAGGAAAATGGAGGACAGATGTCATCCACTCAAGCTCTGAAGTTCTGGAATCACTGTGGTGTCCTTGAGGTTGTAAAGTGCCTCAGCAGAAAATTTGGTGTTATCCCTCAAACTTGCCTCATGCTTCATTGGAACGCTGCAGTAGGCTCAGAACTGAAATGTTAGCATGACAGCCAGGAGATCAGGGTCATTCAGAGAGATATAGCGCGGGTGTTCCATAAAGTGGTCACACAGTTTGCATTTGGTGAATATCTTGGTGTCATTTGCCATTGCGGAGATACAGGAAGAATTAATATACATTTATATAATTTTGCATCTTAACGCACCATCAGGACTTGCCAAAGTACAGTCATTGCAGCCATGTTGGCAAACATGGCAAGCATTCTGCAGACAGTCAAATTCCAAGAACAGCTAATCTATTTCAGCGATGTTGGACTTTTTTCTTCTCTGATATCACCTTAATAGATTCCCGCTTTCCGGAAACTGAATACAAAATGACATTTGGTTCCAATCCAATTCCCTTGTCCAACGGCTCTCAAATCTTCTCCTTTTGCACATATGTTGCTCCACTCTCACCATGTAAGCACTTTCACTTGCATGCAGCTCTCCTGGAACAAGCTTCCTCTGTATTTAAAGTGCAGTGATTGGACCAGGTGGATCTTATTGACTTAAGTCTGTCCAAAAGAAAGGCTGCAGTAGTGAGTATAGTGGATTCTATCTTGATTATATGATTTTGGAGATATGTCTCTTGATTAAGCCTAAAATATAAGCCATAGCTATTAATTTAACCTGGGGCAGTGTTTGTAGAGGAATAAGATGGTATTATTTTCTGGGTCTGTACATTGTGAAGGAGCAAAAATGGCCTTTGCAGTGATATGTACTTCTTGTCAGATGTGGGAGTTTAAAGAGAGTTTAAGGGTTACTGCGGATTATATCTGCCATAAATGCTGTTGGACGCGAATCTTATCAGATCGAGTGGATCGGTTGGAGAGACAGATAGAAGCGATGAGGAATTTGCAATAGCAACAGTATGTGATGGGTAGCAGTTATAGGAAGGGGGGAAGTCTCAGATACAGTCATATAGGTGGGTTAACTCCAGGAAAGGTAAGAGAGGTAGGCAGGTAGTGCAGGAGTCTTTTGTGGATATACCCATTTCAAACAGGTATGCTGTTCTGGAAAATGTAGGGGGTGATGGATTCTCAGGGGAATGTAGCACGAACAGCCAAGTTTCTGGTATTGAGACTGGCTCAAATGTAACGAGGGGTACGTCGGCTTCCAAGAGATTAATTGTGTTAGGGGATTCTGCAGTCGGAGGTACAGACAGACGTTTCTGTGGCCAGCAGAGAAAAAGCAGAATGGTGTGTTGTTTCCCTGGTGCCAGGATCAAGGATGTGTCAGAGAGGGTGTAGAATGTTCTCACGGGGGAGGGGGGCCAGCAGGAGGTCATTGTACACACTGGAACCAACGACATAGGAAGGGAAAAGGTTGAGACTCTGAAGGGAGATTACAGAGCGTTAGGCAGGACTTTAAAAAGGAAGTCCTCACGGGTAGTAATATCTGGATTACTCCCAGTGCTATGAGCTAGTGAGGGCAGGAATAGGAGGATAGAGCAGATGAATGCAACGCTGAGGAGCTGGTGTATGGGAGAAGGATTCACATTTTTGAATCATTGGAATCTCCTTTGGGGTAGAAGTGACCTGTACAAGAAGGACAGATTGCACCTAAATTAGAAGGGGACTAATATACTGGCAGGGAAATTTGCTAGAACTGCTTGGGAGAATTTAAACGAGTAAGGTGGGGGGGTGGCACCCAGGGAGAGAGTGAGGAAAGAGGTCAATCTGAGACGGGTACAGTTGAGAACAGAAGTGAGTCAAACAGTCAGGGCAGGCAGGGACAAGGTAGGACTAATAAATTAAACTACATTTATTTCAATGCAAGGGGCCTAACAGGGAAGGTAGATGAACTCAGGACATGGTTAGGAACATGGGACTGGGATATCATAGCAATTACGGAAGCATGGCTCAGGGATGGGCAGGACTGGCAGCTTAATGTTCCAGGATACAAATGCTACAGGAAGGATAGAAAGGGAGGCAAGAGAGGAGGGGGAGTAGCACTTTTGATAAGGGATAGCATTACAGCTGTGCTGAGGGTGGATATTCCCGGAAATACATCCAGAAAGTTATTTGGGTGGAACTGAGAAATAAAAAAGGGATCACATTATTGGGATTGTATTATAGACCCCCCCCCCCACCCCAATAATCAGAGGGAAATTGAGAAACAAACTTGTAAGGAGTTCACTGCTAGATTAGATTAGATTACTTTACAGTGTGGAAACAGGCCCTTCGGCCCAACAAGTCCACACCGACCCGCCGAAGAGTAACCCACCCAGACCCATTCCCCTACATTTACCCCTGCACCTAACACTACGGGCAATTTAGCATGGCCAATTCACCTGATCTGCACATTTTTGGACTGTGGGAGGAAACCGGAGCACCCGGAGGAAACCCACGCAGACACGGGGAGAATGTGCAAACTCCAGACAGTCAGTCGCCTGAGGCGGGAATGGAACCCGGGTCTCTGGCGCTGTGAGGCAGCAGTGCTAATCACTGTGCCACCGTGCCGCCAACGATGCTATCTGTAAGAATAATAGGGTAGCTATGGTAGGGGACTTAACATTTCCAAACATCAACTGGGACTGCCATAGTGTTAAAGGTTTAGATGGAGAAGAATTTCTTAAGTGCATACGAGACAATTTTCTGATTCAGTGTGTGGTTGTACCTACTAGTGAAGGTGCAAAACTTGACCTACTCTTGGGAAATAAGGCAGGGCAGGTGACTGAGGTGTCAGTAGGGGAGCACTTTGGGGGCCAGCGACCATAATTCTATTCGTTTTAAAATAGTGATGGAAAAGGATAGACCAGATCTAAAAGTTGAAGTTCTAAATTGGAGAAAGGCCAATTTTGATGATATTAGGCAAGAACCTTCGAAAGCTGATTGGAGGCAGATGTTCGCAGGTAAAGGGATGGCTGGAAAATGGGAAGCCTTCAGAAATGAGATAACAAGAATCCAGAGAAAGTATATTCCCGTTAGGGTGAAAGGGAAGGCTGGTAGGTATAGGGAATGCTGGATGACTAAAGAAATTGAGGGTTTGGTTAAGAAAAAGAAGGAAGCATATGTCAGGTATAGACAGGATAGATCGAGTGAATCCTTAGAAGAGTATAAAGGCAGTAGGAGTATACTTAAGAGGGAAATCAGGAGGGCAAAACGGGGACATGAGATAGCTTTGGCAAATAGAATTAAGGAGAATCCAAAGGGTTTTTATAAATATATTAAGGACAAAAGGGGTAACTAGGGAGAGAATAGGGCCTCTCAAAGATCAGCAAGGCGGCCTTTGTGTGGAGCCACAGAAAATGGGGGAGATACTAAATGAATATTTTGAATCAGTATTTACTGTGGAAAAGGATATGGAAGATATAGACTGTAGGGAAATTTATTGGTGACATCTTACAAAATGCCCAGATTACAGAGGAGGAAATGCTGGATGTCTTGAAACGGTTAAAGGTGGTTAAATCCCCAGAACCTGATCAGGTGTACACGAGAACTCTGTGGGAAGCTAGAGAAGTGATTGCTGGGCCTCTTGCTGAGATATTTGTATCATCGATAGTCACAGGTGAGGTGCCGGAAGACTGGAGGTTGGCAAATGTGGTGCCACTGTTTAAGAAGGGCAGTAAAGACAAGCCAGGGAACTATAGAGCGGTGAGCCTGACCTCGGAGGTGGGCAAGTTGTTGGAGGGAATCGTGACGGACAGGATGTACATGTATTTGGAAACGCAAGGACTGATTAGGGATAGTCAACATGGCTTTGTGCGCGGGAAATCATGTCTCACAACCTTAATTGAGTTTTTTGAAGAAGTAACAAAGAAGATTGATGACGGCAGAGCAGTAGATGTGATCTATATAGACTTCAGTAAGGCGTTCGACAAGGTTCCCCATGGGAGACTGATTAGCAAGGTTAGATCACATGGAATACAGGGAGAACTAGCCATTTGGATACAGAACTGTGTCAAAGGTAGAAGACAGAGGGTGGTGGAGTGTTGTTTTTCAGACTGGAGGCCTGTAACCAGTGCAGTGCCACAGGGATCGGTGCTGGGTCCTCTACTTTTTGTCATTTACATAAATGACTTGGATGCGAGCATAAGAGGTACAGTTAGTAAGTTTGCAGATGGCACCAAAATTGGAGGTGTAGTGGACAGCGAAGAGGGTTACCTCAGATTACAACAGAATCTTGACCAGATGGGCCAATGGGCTGAGGAGTGGCAGATGGAATTTAATTCAGATAAATGCGAGGTGCTGCATTTTGGGAAAGCAAATCTTAGCAGGACTTATATACTTAATGGTAAGGTCCTTGAGAGTTTGCTGAACAAAGAGACCTTGGAGTGCAGGTTCATAGCTTCTTGAAAGTGGAGTCGCAGGTAGATAGGATAGTGAAGGCGGCGTTTGGTATGCTTTCCTTTATTGGTCAGAGTATTGAGTACCGGAGTTGGGAGGTCATGTTGCGGCTGTACAGGACATTGGTTAGGCCACTGTTGGAATATTGCATGCAATTCTGGTCTCCTTCCGATCGGAAAGATGTTGTGAAACTTGAAAGGGTTCAGAAAAGATTTACAAGGATGTTGCCAGGGTTGGAGGATCTGAGCTATAGGGGAAGGTTGAACAAGCTGGGGCTGTTTCCCCTGGAGATCGGAGGCTGAGGGGTGACCTTATAGACGTTTACAAAATTATGAGGGGCATGTATAGGATAAATTGACAAAGTCTTTTCCCTGGGGTCGGGGAGTCCAGAACTAGAGGGCATAGGTTTAGGGTGAGAGGGGAAAGATATAAAAGAGACCTAAGGGGCAACTTTTTCACACAGAGGGTGGTACGTATATGGAATGAGCTGCTAGACGAAGTGGTGGAGACTGGTACAATTGCAACATTTAAGAGGCATTTGGATGGGTATATGAATAGGAAGAGTTTGGTGGGATATGGGCCGGGTGCTGGCAGGTGGGACTAGATTGGGTTGGGATATCTGGTTGGCATGGACCAAAGGGTCTGTTTTCATGCTGTACATCTCTATGACTATGAGATCCTTAATTGAGCTTGTTGACCTGGGCCAATCAGGGAGCCCTGGGTGACCGAGATAAACAGCGGATTCACCTACGCACACACAACATGGGTACTGGGGAACAAAAATCAGCACTACCGCATTTAGGTGGTATTGTGGGGGAAAAAAAAGAAAAAAAAAACAGGAGTGTCAGAGGTCCTGCTCACTCTGGGAACTCTCTCTGAGGGAACTGGACCAGTGTGTGAAGGGAAAGACTCTGCTCTTTAAAGAGAAGAGGAGAATTATGTTTTTGTTGGTTTCTTTGCATTAAGGAGGAGTTTATTTTGAAGTTCTTGGGAAAAAAAACAATGGATTCTCGGAGAGCTGGCCCTGAGGGAACTGGATCAGTGCCAAGGACTCTCCATGTGTAAATAAAGGGCAACTTGGTGACAGGATGCCACCTTTATGGGGTTATTTAATCTGCCACACTTCCAGGCAGTGCGTTCCAAACTAGAACCTCTTGCACCACAACAATGTTTTTTGTGTGTCATATTTACTTATTGTGTAAGTCAGTTTAAGCTTGTTCCAGTTCTTTGTTTGAGTCAGAGCTCGTGCTCCCTGCATACCCTGTCCAGACCTCTCATACAATCGTAGACTCATACAGTGTGGAAACATACTGTAAGAACATAATTCCCAAACTAAACTAGTCCCACCTGACTGTTCCTGGCCCATATCCCTCCAAACTTTTCCCATTCATATACTTATCCAAATGTCTTCTAAATTTTGTAAAAGTACCCACATCCATCACTTCCTCAGGAAGCTCATTCCATAGTGAGCTACCCTCTGTGTTAAATAAAACAGTGGATTCCAAAGGCAGGGAATTCCTGACCTTGGGACTTTAGTGACCAAAGGCAAGGTAAATTAAAAAAAAGTGGATTGGAGGGGGTTGTGACGCAACAGTAGTGTGTCTGACTCCAGATCAGAAGGTTGCGTGTACAAATCACATCAGGCTCGTGGTTCTTTACAGATGTCTCTCTCCCCGAATAGGGCTGAAGGGCCTGTCTTAATACTAGGAATTCTAATTCACAAACAGACATTGGGCTGAATGTTCATGTTTCGCTCAGTACCATTCAAATTCATTGTGTCCTACACCTGCACCCACACGACATGTGTGCTGGGGAAAGGTAAGTACTACCACTTTAAGTATGGGGGAAAGAAAAAGGAAAAACAAAAGGACAAAAATAAAAGTGGATTTAGAAGGTCACCTTATTCTAGGGACTGGCTCTGAGCTGGCGGGTCACTGCCAGTATACTATGCACATATAAATAAGGGTGACTTGATGATGGGAGATGAGCCTCTCTGCAGTTATTTCACCAAGTTAGAAAAAGAAAGAAGGGTTCTTACTAGAGTCATAAAGTCAGAGATGTACAGCATGGAAACAGACCCTTTGATCCAACCTGTCCATGCCGACCAGATATCCCAACCCAATCTAGTCCCACCTGCCAGCACCCGGCCCATATCCCACCAAACCCTTCCTATTCATATACCCATCCAAATGCCTCTTAAATGCTGTAATTGTACCAGCCTCCATCACTTCCTCTGGCAGCTCATTCCATACACGTATCACCCTCTGCATGAAAAAGTTGCCCCGTAGGTCTCTTTTAGATCTTTCCCCTCTCACCCTAAACCTACGCCCTCTAGTTCCAGACTTCCCCACCCTTTGTCTATTTACTCTATCCATGCCAGTCATAATTTTGTAAACCTCTATAAGGTCACCTCTCAGCCTCTGACGCTCCAGGGAAAACAGCCCTAGCCTGTTCAGCCTCTCCCTATAGCTCAAATCCTCCAAACCTGGCAACATCCTTGTAAATCTTTTCTGAACCCTTTCAAGTTTCACAACATCTTTCTGATAGGAAGGAGACCAGAATTGCACGCAATATTCCAACAGTGGCCTAAACTATGTCCTGTACAGCCGCAACATGACCTCCCAACTCCTGTACTCAATACTCTGACCAATAAAGGGAAGCATATCAAATGCCTTCTTCACTATCCTATCTACCTGCGACTCCACTTTCAAGAAGCTATGAACCTGCACTCCAAGGTCTCTTTGTTCAGCAACACTCCCAAGGACCTTACCATTAAGTGTATAAGTCCTGCTCAGATTTGCTTTCCCAAAATTTAGCACCTCGCATTTATCTGAATTAAACTCCATCTGCCATTTCTCAGCCCATTGGCCCACCTGGTCAAGATCCTGTTGTAATCTGAGTACAACATGCCATAGAAACAAAGGCAGTAGACAATTTTAGAAATCTGCCAATATTTGGCCCATCGAATTGTGTGAAGTTACTCACTTTGGTTATAAGAATAGGAAAGCATAATATTTGTAAAAGGTGTGAAAATTCCAAGTATTGACATTCAAAGGGTTTTAGGTGTACTCAAGATAGGTATAAAGGACACAAAAAAAACAGCAAGCTGACACAACAATGGTGAAGGTAAACATAAATGATGTATTCTATCGATTCATCTGTGTAAGGCGCAATACGAAAAGATCTAGCTCAGGAGTACACTCAGCTTTAACAGTGTCTGGTCTGCACAGTTGAAGGAGCTCCTGGACAGACAGGAACAAAAATCAAACAAATGTACAAGTGACGGAGATTATAAAAATAAGTTGACATTTAGTAGGAAATCTTTAAACAATATGCTTTAGAAAGGCCAAGCAATTCTCACACCATGTTCCAAGGCACTGTACGTATTAAACTGGCTAAACTATCACATAAATCTTGCTACACCCACCAGGAAATGTTTGCAAGAAAATGGAGAGCTGCGAGTGTACGCCTAAGTGTTTTTCTCCAGCAAATACTTCCCCTGCCCTGTGGCACAGGTTGAATTGGCAAACCTCTTGGGTGGAGCAATAAATCACACTTCATACTTCTGTTTACCGATATCGAGGTACTGCTGACAATAACAAACTGCTTAGGTTTCTTCACATTGAAGTTCTCAGGGTCCCCATGGGAAAGTCAAGCTTCGAGATACAACAGTAACCAGCAGTTGATACACAAACAAGCAAGCCCTTTAAAGAATACAGATACAAACAGTTGGGAATGCAGCGCGAAGTTGTAACATAACTGTCGGAGATCGAATTACGCATGAATTGAAAAAGGAAAGCTCACTATATCAATACGATTTGAACCACAAAATTATGTTCTCACTCTGCTATTCTATCGAAAGCAGCAGCCCTATAACTACATAATCTGTGGTTCGTGACCTTTGAAAGCTCCAAGTTACTGAAAGGTAAACTTGATAAACCATTCAGGAGACTTCTTGGGCAGTTTTCAAGACAGTCAAGTGATCTGTCATTGCAAGAAAACGACTAGGACAGGACTCTAAAGAGCAGCTGAAACAAGCAATGAAATTTGTGTTTGGTATGACATATTCAGCAGGCAAATGCAGAGTGAAAGCAGGGGCTCATTTTTCTCCTTTCGTTGGTACAATACCTAGGTCAGAAACCATATGCTCCAATCAGAAAGGAAATCCTTGCATTTACATACTGTCTTTTACCAGCATAGGAAATTGCAAATGAAGTGTTCTGAAGAAGCCACATCAAACTCACAATGTTAACTCCTGTTTCTCTTTCTGTAGATTTTGCCAGGTCAGCTGAACTTCTCCAGCATTTTCTGTTTCTTGTAAGAGATTTCAAAGTGCTTCACAACTAACAAAGCACTTTTTTGTTTTAAATGGAGGGTCATACTGCAGTGAAGGCACAATCCAACTGTGCACGCACCAGGTACCCACAAACAGATTACAACAAAAATGACAAGATAAACTCTACTCAGAGATGTTGATTTGGAGGAGCCAGTTTTGGACTAGGGTGGACAAAGTTAAAGATCACACAACACCAGGTTATAGCCCAACAGGTTCATTTGGAACCACTAGCTTTATAACCACTGCTCCTTTATCAGGTTGTTATGCATGATGTTGCACCAACTACCCGATGAAGGAGCAGCGCTACGAAAGCTAGTGCTTCCAAATAAACCTGTTGGACTATAACCTGGTGCTGGGTGATCTTTAACAGCGATGTTGACAAAGAGATAAATGCTCACCAGGGGGAACCCCTCAGTTCTTTTTGCATGGTACCATGGGTGGCTGAAAGATAATAACTCTTTAACAGTGTAGCACACCCTCAGTACCGCTTGGAATGTCAGTTGAGATGGCACAGTTAAGATGCAAGATCCAATGGCAATGTTCTGACAAAGAATAAAAGGGTTTCCTCCTGGTGTTCTGGCCAATACTTAATCACGCAACTAACAATGAATAATGCTATCAGTTCATGAACACATTGCCATCTGTGTATCTTCCTGCATGCCAATTTGCAGTCTGGTTCCTAAATAACAGTGACTGTAAGTGAATGTCCTCATGAAACCCATGCGTTTCTTTTTTTCAGCAAGATGTTGCTGATGAGAAACTAGCTTTAATCAGCTAATAAGACTCGCCACCAACTCTAATTTGGCAGAAGTCACCACTGAGTATGCTGTTTAAGAAGCACTGTCAGTACTACTTGACTCAAAAAGGCTTTTCAAAAAGAGGAATATTGATCTTTTTGTTTATTTATCACCATTTAAGTTAGCACTGATTTGATAATTTCGCTCTCAGCCTTGTTGATTAGGCACTTAAATCTTAACATTGCAACCTGACAATTCAGCAAACATCAGTAAACGTTTTGTGGAAGAAACTAGAATAAGTAAACTTTTCAAACAGCATTCATAAAATTGTTAGCTATTCTCACCTCTTAAACTCAGCTCTTTTCAGACATCAACTCCTCAATAGCCTGTATCTAATTTACTGAATAATCTAAATTAAGGACTGAAGAGAGGATTGAAATTTGCCCTCACTTACACAGCAACTTGTTTTTATTTTGTGCTTTCAATGCTGTGAAGTCTCTACGTGATGAACAAAGTTGGACACGTCAAATAAGGAGGTGTAAGAAAGGTGGCCGAAAGCTTGATGCAGACCTGAAATGACATTTATAGAAAAGAGGGAGGATGACAAGCAAAGAGGTTTAGTGAGAGAATTCCAGAGCTTATCACACTGCCAGCTGAAGGCTCAGATACCAATGGTTTATTGATAGAAATGAAGGGATAAGCAAGAGGCTATTTGTAATCTTTCTCTTCGAACTGATTTCTGACTGTGGGACTACGACAGCACGATTTTCAGATTATATCACTTTGGCATCTACCAAAGTAATTCCCATTAATTTCCCAACAGCACACTAGCACCATAAAAACCCAAGATTCTTTCCCCCACAAATTATCATTCCCAAATACTTGAAGAAATTGGATTTATCGGCATCATTTCCCTTTGAGTACATATATCCTCCTGGGTAACATCGTTTAATCATCATTATGCCATGACTAAAGTGTACGTGGATAATATACATGCAATGCAAATATGTCCAAAAAGCAGATTCACTTACAATTTACATCATTTAAACAAGTCAGTGCTGGGTTTTCTGCTCCACTCGTCTCCTCCCAACTCAGTTTCATCTAATCCTATAAAATTAATCTCCTATTCCTTTTGCACTTGTCTAAGTATCACACTCGCTCTTATTTGTCAGAACAATGCTTGTGATAGTGTGTTTCACATTCAAACCAGAGTAAAGACATTTTTCCTGAATCAGTTACTGGATTTATTTACAACAATTTCATGTCCATGCACAGAGGTATGGTCTTTCCCACAATTAGAAACATCTTCCCCAGACCTATTCTATCAAATGTCTTCATAATTTGCAAACACTTCCCCACCACCACCAAAAGTCTGTTCAAGCTTTTGTGATAGTATTCTCTGGAATCCTCCTAGTCGATCTTTGCTGCACTTACACTACCGCCTCTACATCCTTTCATAATAGGACCAGAACATCACCAACCTGTCCTGGTTTATCCACGTTGACACGATGGTCAAGAAAGCACACCAAAAACTCTCTTTCCTCAGGAGGCTAAGGAAATGCGGCTGATCTACAATGACTCTTACTAATTCGAAAGATGCCCCATAGAAAGCATCCTACCCGGAGACATCACAGCACGGTATGGCAACCGCTCTTCCCAAGATCACAAGAAATTAAAGCGAGTTGCGAACACAGCGCGATCCATCACGCAAGCCAACCTTCCATCCAGTGGCTTCATCTATACTTCCCATTGCCTCAGGACAGCAGCCAACATAATCAAAGAAACCTCCCACCCCGGTAATACACTCTTCCACCCTTTTCCATTGGGCAGAAAATATACAAATTTGAATACACATACCAGCAGATTAAATAATCGCTTGTTCAACCATGTTTAAATTTTCACTTTCAAAAGATGCATGCAGCCCCCTCACTATTCCAGCTAACATGCACAATCTCACACTTTCCATGTGCCATTTGGAACAAAATTGAAAGAAAACCTTGCAATATTTACAGAACTGACAAGAGGTCTTTCAAAGCAGGCCAGAGCAGGGGTTCACTTACATTGCCCCCAAAAGAGTCCTTTCAGAATGTTACAGAAGTTGTGTGTTTTGAACAACCTGATGTGCCAAGGTAAATGTACACATGCACTGCACAAATCAAGGGGCTTTCTAAAGCACCAAGAAAAGCCAGGACACAGTTAATCTGGAAAGAAGGTGTTTTTTAAATCTGACCTGGACAAATTTTGAAATGAATACATCTAAACTTACTGTGCATTCCAGACAGGTTTCCCATTGTGCACAGCCTTCTGATTAATGCCACTAATCTCTTGAAAATGATTTTTAACAGTTTTAGTTACCCTGAATGAAGGATCAATAGCATTTGGGACGCCTGCCACAGCTGTGTGTGGAACCATGTTTAATGAATTTCATGTTATACTCCAAATTACCTAATACTGCACCAGTGAATTATACTGAACAACCATTATTCATTTCTTAGTCTTGTTCATTTTCGTTTCCCCAAGGTGAGATTTACATTTTTACGTGGCTGAGGGGACTGCATAATTACAAGCACAATACAAAGACTATGTATTTATGTTCATTATAGCTATCAAGCCATAAAAACAATACTTACTGTAAATGTAAATTCCTCCACACTTGCCGAAAGAATATGTGGCTTTTCATGAATTAAAGTGACTACCTATCGGTCTGGCTCATTAAATCCGTTAACCCCCATCTGACAACACGGCTTGTACAGCTAAACAATAAACGGAACAATTTGGAAAGCAACCCCATGCTCCTTTTCCAAGGCTTTTAGTCTGGTTAGCAGCCTTCCATATGGAATTGGTTCAAATGTCATCTAAAGGTCCAGGTAATCATAGGAGAGCTCACCAATCTTTCAATGAGAGAGAACAGGAAAATTCGCACCTTCACATATCTCACTGGAATCCTGTAGGAATTGGTGAAGTTGTTATTCACCATAAATTGTGGTCCCTCTCTTTTGGTCTGTCTCAACCTATCACAACATGGTTGTCAACTCACACATTTGTGACTCATTTTTTTCTATTCAGTTTGTCATACTGACATCACGTGACTGCAATATTAAGCCATTCAGTAAAACATTGTTTAACTCAGAACACTTTAAATAGTAGTTGCTGGAATTGCTTCAAACAGTGCTAGTTTGAAAAAAAAACAATTTTCAGTTGTTATCCCTTCCGACAATGCCTGGAGTATTCGTGTTCAGTAACTGCTGCAGGAACAGCCAAACAATACAAAAAGCTGAAAGCTCTTGGAATTTATGCCTTAAGTTTGCCTTCTAAAAACTTTCATACTTTGTATCAGACAGGTTCCCAGCTTTCACAACATATCAAGTATTAGGAGACCCATGCATACTGCACTAACCTTGTGTCAATCTGCTGACCTACCCACCAAAATACACAATCCATTAGTAGCTTTTATTTTTGCCTGCGATTGTAGGCATATAACCTTTATACTAGCCTGAAATAACTACATGCTAACTTGGGTTACTTCACCGCAAATCCTTGCTTTTTCCCTTGAATACAACACTCCCAATGGCAGAGTGCCAGGAGATAGTCAATGCAAAACCAAGCACCAATACAACAGTCATGAGACTATCCCAATCAACAGAGCTGCTGTGGAAATCTCTCTTTCATGTGATCTGCTGCTCAAATCTTCATTCATGCCTTTGTTACCTCTACCTAATTTAACACACTGTGTGGTCTCCCATACTCTACTTTCCACAATCTGGAGCATCCAAAATTACAACCTGGACATCCTGATCTTACTAGCTCCTATGGATTCACTGACATGCATTAGCTCTTGATCAAGTAACACCTTAATTTGAGAGTTCTCATCCTTGGTTTGAAAATGTCCTCTGATCTCCCAACCCAGGTTCCTCTAATGCTGGCCACTTGAGAATGCTTGAATGTGACTCATCCACTTTTTAAAAATTTGTTCAGGTGATGTGGGCATCACGGGCTGTAAACAGCATTTATTGCCCATTCCTAATCAACAGCATAACGTGGCAGCTACCCACGTATTTAAACAGGTGTAGCTCATGTGGTATGGGTGCACCTACAATGCCAGTAGGGAGGTAGTTCCAGGCTCTGACTGAGACACTGAGAGAATGGTGATATATGTCCAAGTCCATGTGGTAAGTGAGTTGGAGGGGAACTTGCAGGTGGAGGATTCCATATTCCACTTAACTTTTCTTACTGGTGTGTGGACCTCCAAGATCTGCATGCAGCAGGAACTTCAACATGTGCATCAGCCCAAGCATGACTAAGCATCTGTACCATCAAATGTTGGTAGCGTTCCTATATACATGTCTGTTTTCCCTTGACCTTAAGAAATAGGAATAGGAGCGGTCCATTCAACCCCTCAGGTCTGTCAGCCATTCAACAGGATCATGGCTGATCCAATTTTCCTCACTGCCACTTTCCTGCCCTTTCCCCCAAACCCTCGATTCCCCTACCCATCAATAATCTATCTCGGCCTTAAATATACAGCAGGATTCTGCTCCCACAGTTCTGTGGCAAGTAGTTCCAAAGGCGGAAACCTCACAAGAAATTCCTCCTCATCTCAATCTTAAATTGGCACCCCTTCATTCTGACACTATGCCCTCTGGTCCTCAAATTTCCCAAGAGGGAAAACAGCCTCGCAGCATTTACCCTGTCAAACCCCTTAAGAACCCTAGATGTTTCAATGAGATCACCTTTCATTCTTCTAAATGCCAGTGAGTAGATTACCAACCTGTTTAACCTTTACAATCCTCTGTACCACAGATCACACTAACGAATGTTCTCTGAACTGCCTCCAATGAGCCAATATCTTCCTTAAAAGGGGGACCAAAAATACTCTCAGTACTCCAGCTGTGTTCTCACCAGCACCTTGTACAGTTGCAGTAAGACTTCCCTACTGTTATACTTCAGCCCCCTTGAATTAACAGCCAACATTCCATTAGCCTTCCAGATAATCTGCTGGCCCTGTGTGCTAGCTACCTGTGTTTCTTGCACAAGTATTTGCAAGCCCCTTTGTGTAGCAAGTTTCTCGATTTTTCTCCATTTAAATAACATGCTGTTCTTTTGTTCTCCTTTCCAAAATGAAGAATGCATTTTCCCACATTATACTCCATTTACCAACTCTGAATTTCTGCAGGTCACCTTGTAGATGATGCATACTGTGGCTGTAATGTATTAGTAGTGATGCCAATCAAGCAGGTTACTTTGTTCTGGGTGACGTCAAGTTTTGTTGGAACTGCACTCATCGAAGTAGTGTGTGTGCCATGTCGATGGTGGACAGGCTGAAGAGAGAGACAGGAGGCAAGGTCCTTACTTCAAGATTCCTAGCCTATAGCACGTCTTCAGCTGCCTTCAGCCCAAGCTCTGGTGTTCACCCCTTTGAACTTCTCAAGACTCTTTACCTCTCCTTCTTTCTTTGAAACACTCAAACTTACTTCCTGAACCAATGACCTAACATTGCCTTAACATGATCTAAAACCTTTGCAATGTGTTATCACTTTAAAAGTGCTCTCTAAATGTAATGTTACAATCAGACATTGTATGAAATTCTTTCACAAAAGCAGCTAGTTAAATTCCAACCCTATATTTCACTGGATAATTATGACGATAGCTACAGACAGAATTTTGAAACTGCTATTTATCCTGTAAAGGATAGCAAGCCAGATCTTAATAATAGGAGGGGATAGGTAAGAGTTTCCATGACTTTATTAGGTTATCTTTTGGACGAGGGTGAGATGGGATTAATGTTAATCCCTGCAATGGCTGAATATATCCTACCAGGAAAGGAGCAGTTTGATGCCTTCCTTTGCCTCATATTTTAGAGCACAGACTAAAATTGCCTGAGAGATTTGGGACATTTAATTTGCAACTTGAGAATGGAAATCTAAAAGCTCATTCATAGAAATCATGTGATATTAAGAGACTGCAGAATGAGGTAATGTTGGCAGGGTTTACTCTGGCATAAGAGGGGAATTAGACTTGTTTGAGCAATTATATTGGCTTTGCCTCAAACAAAGCAACAAATTTCAAGAATAATTATTTTCGCAATACCCTTACCATGAATTTTCCCACCAGGTCTCGCAAACTTTAACGCTTCCGTACCTAAGGCCACAACTTCAGAGATAGTGCTATCTCCTCAACACGTTGACTGGTTCTCATAGGTGTAAGCTCCTGCACTAGGTATTGGCCAACTACTCAATGAGGAGATGGGTACAAACAGCTTAACTTGAGCTTCAAACTTTTCACTTAGATTTAAATTAAGATCATAAAAAATGAGAAAAACAGTATTGGATGCCTTTGCCTCCCCCATGCCTCACCACTCCCAATAGATCCCAGCTACTGACGTCTCAGCTGAAATCAGTGAGCTCAAATTAGGATGAAATTTAGGTCTTCTTTGTTTTTGATATCTCAATGCTCACGTGTTGTTAAGAATTCACATGTATATTTATTGACCGTGTGGAAAAACTGGAAGCTACTGAATTGTCTGAATACTTTCCAGACTAACAATGATTTTACTAAGAAGTTGAATGAAACCCTTGTGGTTTGTTGGAAACTAGAGCAGCAGTTTAACGTGGCAGTGATCGGCCTGTCGATTAGAAAATGGCAAACAGCTATGGAAAATAGCCAAGCAAAACTTTTATAGAGATCATAGGTTTATTACCTTTAATTACTCAAAAACCTGGCTCTGGTAGAGACTATGGGATGCTCTGAGCTAGTAGTTGCCTAGCAATGCTCTGTTTCACATATATTCATAACGATAAAAATCTCCAAAATTGCTTCCTTTCTCACTTCAAGTAGTTGGGAACCTGATAAAGTTTCCATTTCTCCATATTTGGACTGTGTTACAAACCCTGAGAAGCTGAATCGTGACCACCACCCAAAGCTTTGGAATCAGATTGAATTTCATACAAACCAAAGCCTGTTTGGAATATATTCCATCTTTCCATGGTTGTCAGCAATTCGATTTCATCAACAAGAAACCTGGTTGACTGTGAAAACTCACCAAATTCTACATTTTGTTTTTCAGATCATTGGCCAAAAAGGGTGTTTCCTTTTATCCTTTTTAAATATGAATCTTTGTTGTCATGTGTTGCGAGAATGTGCTTGCATAGGATTAAAGGGAATAATTCCAGAATATAACTTAGACATTAATTAGTTTAGCTATTTGTCTTCAAGGATGAGTTGTGCTTTATAGCAAAGAGATTACTTTGAACTTATTGAATAAGCGTTGTGAAAGTCTCTTTTATTCTGGATAGCAGAATAAAAGGAAAACAAGTGGCAGTTTTTGTGATTGAATCAAAACTGTAATACAAATGAGACAACTTTGGAGTAGTGGAGTTTGATAACCAGCACATATCCCATTACAGTTAGATTAGGGTTGGTCAAAGGAGTGGCAACACCAGCATTAGTTTTCGATGTAGCTATTCTCTAAGTTTCCCATGTCACAAGGTGATTCACTATTCAACTAATGGAATACAGGTCCTATGTGGAAGTCTGACGTGCTATGTTGGAAGTACTTGTTCTGTCTGGATATTAAGAACTTTCATATACAACCAATTGGAAATCACTACATCAGTTGGGGCCAATTTCTGTGAAATGGCAGATCCCTGTAACTGGAAAATATGAGCACTTCTGTCAACATTAATCCTGGCGTTAAGTTGCTGAAGACCCCTCGACTTTGATGGGATTGACATTTAGTAGTAACCACTGTACACCCCAAGTAACCCCAATACCCAGAGTCTGGCTGTATGCATTGCAGCAGTACATACCTCTGCCATGTTTCTGTCTCAAGCTGATAACCATAAGACAATACGATTAACATCCTATTAAGTAATTCAAGCCTTCATGCAAATTTGATAAACTTTCACTCAAAGTCACAATGTCACAAAATAAGATATGCACAGAGGTGGCAGGTATTTGCTTTTTGGTGTTGATTTTGCATGCACTGTATTGTATTCTAACAGTAGAATACACCTTTAAAAATTATTCATTTATGAAATATGGGCTTCACTGGCTGGGCTGGCATTTATTGCCATCCCTACTTCCTCTTGAGAAGGCAGTGTTAAGCTGCTTGCTTGAACCACCAAAACCCATTTACTGCAGGTATTTCCAGGATTTTGACCCAGCAACACTGAAGGAACAGTGATATATTTTAAAGTCAGGATTAACAGCTGCATGGAAGGGATCTCACAAGTGGTGGTATTCTATTTATCTTTTGTCCCTGTCCTTCAAGATGGTAGCGATCATGGGTTTCGAAGGTGCTGTGTAAGGAGCTGAGGGGATAGTTTCTGCAGTGCATTGTGTAGGGATGATACACACTGCTGCAACTGATGGTCAGTGGTGGAGGGAGTAATTGTGTGTCGCTTTGGTGGCAAAGAGGCAGCTTTGTCTTGAATGGTGTCCAGCTTCTTGAGTGCTGTTGGAGCTGCACTCATCCAGACCAATACAGAGAATTCCATCACACTTGTACCTTTTCAGGCTTTAGGGAATCAGGGGAAGAGTTGTTCACTGCAGGATTCCTATCCTTCGAATGCTCTTATAGCCACAGCATCTAAATAGCTAGCTCACTTCAGTTTGTGGACAATGGTAACCCAACGATGATGATCGTGGTGGATCCAGTGATGACAAAGGGCAATAGTCAGATTTTCTTGTTGCAGGGTCATTGCCTAGCACTTGCAATGGTGTGAATGTTACTTTAAATTATAGTTCCATGACATATAATATGATTCATAACCTGAGAACCCACATCAATTGAAAAACAAAGATAACCTAACCTATTTTGTCTCATCTACTATCATACATGGACAGTAGTTACTGAGGTAAGAGAGGTAACAAACCCTCTCCAGCCTGATAAGATGACTGTGAGATTTTTCAAGAAAGTCCATTATAAACTAAACACTTTATTTAAATACAGCTTTCATAGACAATAGACAATAGGTGCAGGAGTATGCCATTCTGCCCTTCGAGCCTGCACCACCATTCATTATGATCATGGCTGGTCATCCTCAATCAGTATCCTGTTCCTGCCTTATTTCCATAACCCTTGATTCCACTATCCTTGAGAGCTTATCCAACTCTTTCTTAAACGAATCCAGAGACTGGGCCTCCACTGCCTTCTGGTGCAGAGCATTCCACACACCCACCACTCTCTGGGTGAAGATGTTTCTCCTCATCTCTGTTCTTAATGGCCTACCACTTATTTTTAAGCTGTGTCCTCTGGTTCGGCACTCACCCATCAGCGGAAACATGTTTCCTGCCTCCAGAGTGTCTAATCCTTCAATAATCTTGTATGTCTCAATCAGATCCCCTCTCAGTCTTCTAAACTCAAGGGTACACAAGCCCAGTCGCTCCAATCTTTCAACATAAGATAGTCCCACCATTCCAGGAAATGACCTCATGAGCCTACGCTGCACTCCCTCAATAGCCAGAATGTCTTTCCTCAAATTTGGAGACCAGAACTGTACACAATATTCCAGGTGCGGTCTCACCAGGGCCCTGTACAGCTGTAGAAGAACCTCTTTGCTTCTATACTCAATCCCTCTTTGTTATGAAGGCCAGCATGCTATTAGCTTTCTTCACTACCTGCTGTACCTGCATGCTTGCCTTAATTGACTGGTTTACAAGAACACCCAGATCTCTTTGTACTGCCCCTTTACCTAACTTGACTCCATTTAGGTAGTAATCTGCCTTCCTGTTTATTTGGAAAAGACTCTTACTCTCAGTCATTCAGTAGCCAAGCTGGAGCCAGCTCCATCATATAGACACACACACGACCAAAGCCATCAACTCAGAATATATTTCCACACTGACCAACGAAAGCAAAATAAAAACTTTTGGTCATGTGTAATGAATCATAGAAGCCCTACAGTGTGGAATCAGGCCATCTGGTCCATCAAGTCCACACTGACCTTCTGAACAGCACCCCACCCAGACCCAACCACCCCAACCCTATCCCTGTAACCCTACATTTCACATGGCTAATTCATCTAGCCTGCACACTGCTAGACCCTATGGGTAATTTAGAATGGCCAATCCACCCAACCGGCACATCTTTGGACTGCTGGAGGAAATCGGAGCACCCAGAGGAAAACCACACATTCACAGGAAAACGTGCAAACTCCACAAGGACAGTCACCCGTGGGTAGAATCAAACCTGGGTCCCTGTGAAGCAGCAGTGCTAACCAATGAGCCACCAGGCCACCCTTTCTGGGAAGTGTTTCCCCGCAGAACAAGGACAAGGTTTATAAACAAAGAACAAGTAAGTACAGGAATAGGTCCTTCAGCCCTCTAATGTGCCATTTTGCCCTTCTGCATTAAAACTGTCTTCACTTATAGGATCCATATCCCTGTATTCCCTTCCTATTCACGTATTTGTCCAGATGTTTCTTAAATGCTGTTATTGTGTCTGCTTCCACCACCACCTCTGGCAACGTGTTCCAGACACTCACCACCCTTTGTATCAAAAATGTGCCTTGCAAATCTCTTTTAAATTTCCCCCGTTGCACCTTGAACCTGTGCCCCCGAGTAACTGAGCCTTCCAGCTTGGGGAAAAAGCCTCATTCTTTCCATTCTATCCATGCTATTCACTATCGTATAAGCTTCCATCAGGTTGCTCCTCAACCTCTTGCGTTCCAGTCAAAACAGACAGTCGATTCAACCTTTCTTCACAGCTACAGTCCCCTATACCAGACAACATCCTGGTAAACCTTTTCTGTGTCCTCTCCAAAGCATCCATATCCTTCTGGTGGTGTGGTGACTAGAACTGAATGCAATATTCCAAGTGTGGCCCAACTAAAGTTCAATAAAGCTGCAGCATAACTTGTCTATCTTTATACTCAATGCTCCTTTAAATGAAGGCAAGCATGCCATAAGCCTTCTTTTTAGCTACCTTATCTCCTTGTATTGCCACCTTCAGTGATCTATGGACCTGCACACCCAGATCCCTCTGCATATCAATACTCCTAAGGGTTCTGCCATTCACTGTATTGTTTATATAAGGCAATTTTTTCCCCATAAGTATGTCTTGTCCCCAGAATTTGTGAAGATCAATACACTTCCCTTCAAATGTAGCCAGCCACATATTACAATGCTGATCAAATACAGTACGTGATTCTTCGAAGTGCCTCACTTCATTTACAAACAGCATCGACATTTGCATTAGTAAACAATGATTCATACGTAGAGCCCCAAGGGTTTTGGATATTTTAATCAATATGTTCAGAGAAGTTATGGCATTCCTATGGAGCTGACAGAACTTGAACCTGGGTTTCTGGACTAGGATAGGAATACTTGCACTGTAGCACAAGATCCTAAGAGGGTTTTACACTGGTTCCAGTCCCTTTGTGCACTATAATGGGAGGACTCAAAAAAGTGCCCAATCTAATTTGAGACTCCACAGTGGCTACTGCAAGAATACCTCAGCCCATCATCATGGATGTTGGAACGTACAGAATTAGAAAACCAACCAGCTTTGTCCAGATCCTCTAGGGGAGAGGATGATGTTGATGATGATGATGATGTAGTAATACGAACACTGGACCTGCAATCCTGACATCCAGCTAATGATCTCAGAACATGGGTTCAAATACCACCACAGCAGCTGGAGGAGTTTGAAATTCAACAAATCAATCTGGAATATAATGCTAGTATTTGTGATGGTGACCAGGCCAACTCCTATCATTGTTCCAAAAACCTAACTGGTTCATTAATGTCCGCGAAGGAAGGAACGCTGCCATCCTTACCTAGACTGGCCTACATTTAACTCCGTTCCCATGGAAATGTGATTGATCCTTAATTAGCCTTTGAAATGGTATGTCAAGTTATTGAATTCAGGGGAATGTGAGACAGACAAATGTTGGCCTCATCAGAGACAACTAAGTCCCACAAAATAATAAAAGAAGAAAAAAACTCAGCAGCGTCATTCCCTAAGGTGATGGCTTTCTAAAGGCAGGTGATGTTCGTCCCACTCTGCACTTCAGTAGAGCAGTGATCTCTGGTGTCATGGAGCTGCTTGGGATAAATCATGACAACGCTTTTTCCAGACATTCGTTGTAAATGCACATTTCAGGAGAAGGACAATGGTCTCTTCCCCAGTCTCGTCAGCTCAAAGACAAGGTGTGGTGGCACAGAGACCCTAGGTATGCATGAAGGAACGGGGGAGGAGGATCCTTCTTACCACTTCTCCGGTGTTTGCTTAAAAGTTTGGCACTTTATCACAGTAATAAATGTCCATCAACGTTGAGACTACATTAAAACTTTTCATGGCACTGTTCACAATAAGACAAATGTTTATGATAAGCTTAAGAATGGGGGATCAGAGACAGTGGGGGAGAGAAGGAGCTGCTGTTTAAGAACAGTTAATGTAGCTACTTCAGAACTTGAGAGACGTTGCTGACACGTGCTCAACAGTGCTTTGTTTCAAACTGGTTTTCGTAAATTGGAGTCAAGTGATACACACAAACTCGTTACAACATGTTTGTGACAAATATATGTGTTTTATTTATTTAAAGCCTGAACTGTGATGTACCAAGTAAAGAACTAAACCTTTTAATGACCAAATCCCTAGCAAGTGTTATCTCGCAAGGCTGATGTAGCTCTCCAAACCAGACACTTCTTGATGGGCAGTGGATGCTTTAGAGTCATTATTCGCCCATCATTTAGGCACATTAGGCAATCTGGCAAACTTCATTCCAACTCTGACAAATGGATTTTGGAAACATGCCACAAGGGAACCTGACCCATCAACTACGGCTGGAAAACCAACGATACAACCATTACATTGCAAGCCTACTACCTGACATCTCAATTGTGCAACCTTGCCTCGAGGAACTCTTTAGGGCATTACGGGAACCATTAACAAACGTCAAAATCAGCAAGATTCAGTCGTGCTAGGTAGTAGTCCTGGGTGTACGTCCAGTAAGTTAAAGTTAAACAGTAACAGGGCCTATAGCAGGGCCAGCCTACAGCTACAGTACAATACAAAACATTTTCAACAAGTACCTTATTCCAAATAACTAGATGCATAATAAAAAATTCAAGCATAAAGTAAATATTGGAAATCTCATACAGCAACTTGTCAGGAATCTGTCAACTTGTAGCAAGATTCAAGTAACCAGGTGTCAGTCAATATGTCATTTTGGAAGGTGGGGAGCTCAGGAGAATAGTGGGGCAACTGCGGAGAGGGAGAGAGTTTGTTTGGAAGGTGGTGGTGGTGGGAGCTGAAGGAAGGTTGAAGTTCAGTTGCTGGGCTGCTCTAACCTGGAAGTCAGCACGGAAAATGAAATGTCATCTACCTCATTACTCCAAACCAAACTGTTCGATGCATCAAGTTGCATCTTGTCAAAACAGTTGTTACTGCAATAGCATTTGCCTTCCACATAAATCCAATTATGTTGCTAAGGGAAAAGAACAACTCTGTGCAAGACAGTCATGTTTCAGATAGTAGAGCCAACAAAGATATAGTCGCACAAATTTCATTATTCTGTGGCTTCAAACACTATTTATTTTGGTCTCAAAGGTGTGTTGGGAATCACAAAGATTGAAGCTATTTGTTATGTACACACCTCATATTGCTGAAAAACAAGTTTTGTATTGGGTCTCAGGATTTATCTCATGGAGAAGCAATAATGCCAAGATGTACCCATTGTGAAAACTTCAGCTTCTTAAAATTCAAGCTGAACAAAATCAAACATCAAGCAACTGCGATAGGACTCAGCTGCTACAGCTTCATGGGGTGCACCACCAACATTCAGAGGGCAACAGACTAAATAATCATTTAAATTTGGCATCAATGCCAAGCATGGAGGTGGGTAAGAGGAGATAGGGAAAGCTACTACCAGCCTATTTTTGCAAACCTTGAAGCAACTAACAGAGGAACAGTGCTGGGTGGAAGGATTACACGCCAGAGCTTACTACAGCAGAAGGTACCATAGCCAAACTTGCAGAGCACATTAAAATAGGTGGGAAAATATGTTTCAATAAAGAAATAAATTCACAAATGGTTATGGGTAGGTTAGATGAGTCAGCTGAAATGATGACCATGTTTATTTATTAATTTTTAGAAAAAAAGTTAATATGGAGGAATAGTTTGATTGGAAATAGATTTAGTCAGGAAAGTAGAGTGAAGACCAAGGTGAGATCAGCCACGTTTGTATAAAATTGTGGAGCAGGGTTGAGGGGTAGCATTACCTCCTACTCCATGTTCTTACGTTCTTTGTTTAATGTGCAGTAATAGGTACAATCAATGATAGCAGTCAACACAAGAATGAGTAAAGGAGTGGGAAGTTCAGCCTTCAAGCCTGCTCCACCATTCAACATGATCATGGTTGATCTCAACTCGGCCTCAACACCACCTTTTTGCTCCCTTGCCATAATGTATGAACTTATTACTACTAACAATCTGTCCATCTCCTCTTTCAATTCAATCAATGTACTGGCATCCACCACACTCAGGTTAGGAAGTCCACATCTTCACAACTCTTTAATAAAAGTACTGCCTCCTCATCTGTTTTAAGTCTGCTACTTCTTATCCTACAAGTATGACCTCTTGTTCCAGATGCCACACAAGGAAACATACTTTCTGCACCTAATTTAGTAGGCCACATTTGCAACTTACCTACCTCTGTTAGATCTCCACACATTTTTCAAAACTCCAAAGTGTATAGTTCTACATTGCTCAATTTGTCTTCATAAAACAAACTCGTCATCTCTGGAATGAATCGAGTTAATTGTTTCTGAACTGCCTCCAACGCAACTATATACCTCACGTCAAGGACCAAAACTACACGAGTACTCAAGGTGCCGTTTCAGTAATCCTTAATGCAGCTGCAACCACATTCTGTTCTTCCTTTAACAATAAATGCCAACATTTCATTTGCCTTCCTTATTGCCTGCCATACCTGCACGGTAGTTCTTTGCAATTCATGTACAAAGCCACCCAGATCCCTCTGCACCAAAGCACCTGAAGTTTCTCTTCATTCAAATAACAAGTTGTCTTTCTATCTTCACAACCAAAATGCTTATCCATGCTAAACACTATCTGCCAAATTTTGACCCATTCACCTAAAGTGGCTTTATCTATTTGTAAATATATTTCTTTACTGAAACGTACTTTCCCACCTATTTTAGTGTCGTGTGCAAATCTGGCTATACTACATTCTATCCTTGCATCCACTTCATTAATATAAACTGTCAGAAGTGGACCAAACCCCATGGCACCCATTTCACCCTATGCCAATTCTCTATCCAAGCTAACAAATTACCCCAATCCCATATCATCTTACCCTGCATATCAACCATTTGTGCAGTGCCTCACCAAATACCTCCTGGAAGTCACTATATCGACAGGATCCCATAATTCACTTTGTTTATTCCATCTACGAAGAACTCTAGCAAATTAGTCAAACATGATTTAATCTTCATAAAACCATGTTGACTATGATGGATTAAATTTTGAATTTCAAATGTCCGGTTATGACTTTCCTAATCATGGTTTCAGCAATTTTCCATGATAGATGTTAAACTCACTAATTCTTATTTTCTACCTCCCTACCTTTTTGATTAAGAGCATTATTTTCGCATTTTTCTAAACCACTGCAGCCTTTCCTGTTACCAGGGAATTTAGAAATATTATAACTAGGGATCCACTATCGATGCTATCATTTCTTTGAAAGCAGAGCCATCAGGCCCTGGGAACTTGATTGACTTCAATCCTAAGGGCCTGTTTCCACACTGTGGGGAATCTAATCTAATCTAATCTAATTTAGCAGTGCCTTGTCACAAAAATGATTTTCAACACTGTTTAAGAAAATCATTGGCTTTATAAATCAACTCAAGAGGAAATCAGAATTGGCGTGTTAATTGGGATTTTTCCAGTATCTTAGCAAAACTCTGAGCTTATCATAAAGGTAAAGAACGCCTGTATTTTAAACAAACATGACACCCTGGTGAAAATCATTCAAAAACACTATTTAGCTAATTTCTAATTAGCTAATTAAGTAGTGTTGCAAACTCCAAGGTCGCAAAGGCCACTGGAGTTTTCATACATTGTCACAGGTCTCATCTCCCCATCCCCTGCTCTCTTGTATCTTCCCCATTTCCCCGTCTATCTTACACCTCCTCATAGTTGTCACCAAGTGATCACAGTTTTCAAGTTTTGCAATAGGATCAAGTAGGAAAAAGCTTGGGAAACACTGATCTCTATCCATAAAGGTCAAACGTTTACAAATTAAAATTAATGGCTAAATGGATTGGACGCAATAGAGATTCGGGCACAGTGAGGGATAAAGAAATAAGTGGAAGACAGAGTTATGCTGTGGTGCGTCACCAGTGTCAAGTGCTGAACTTCATTCTGTCTGCCACCAATTCATGATGGATGAGTATGCTTCAGAGGCTGGATCTTGGGTGCTCTATCCCAACCTCTCAAAGAGACAGCACATGATTAATCCATTTCCCCGATGTTCCACTTACAGATATTGTATGAGTCAAGGCTTTGATTGTTTCATTTAACTTGCAAGGTTCTGAGTGACAGAATGCCCAATTATCGCAATTGTTTAACACCAAGACAGGTGGTCAATAATTCTCTAAACCTGCTCAACCTTGTTCTGTACATAACACAAATAAAACAGAATCAGAGGATAAACTATTTCCTCAACAAATTACAACATGGACACAGAAGTATTCTATTTTTTGACTTGAAACTGATGACCAGGAAGTGGAGTTAATTATTTTTTCTTCAGAAGCCGGTGACTAGTGAACAGTGCAATGTGCATGAAATAAAAAACATTAAAACTCAAAGCATGAATTTTCTATGTTGTACTAAATTAAATGAATAATTATAAAGAGCATGAAGTGTCTCGTCTGGATTAACCTCCTTTAAGATAGTTCAAAAGTACCCAGTTTTCTTTGGACAGTGAGTTTACCTAGTTTTGTATTTGCAGGCATGAGGAGACAGAGGTATTTAACACTTCTTCAATTCATGTTCATAGTATTTAATTTTCTAAAGTAATAGCAAAGGCTGCACTCCAAGACTAATTACAGCGCGACAGAATAACACACATGGAGGAATGGTGCTTTTATGGAAATGGTCTATTGATTCAAGGGATTGTGAATTCAAATCTCACGATGGTACATGTTTGAAATCTGAATCTATTGGACAACACTACAAAACAATGGCAATACACACCATTAGTAAGTTGCGCAAGCCCAATCAATTTGGTAACAATTATTTAGCAAAGTATACCTACCAGAGCTATTAGGTCTGGAAAATTGCCATATTTCACTAACCAATATGACAATTAGTATCAGAAGGTATCTGAGGTAGCCAGGCCAGCCATTGTATAAAATGCATATGCAAGATGACAACATACCATTTTACAATGACTACAGTGTGTTAAAGGTTTATAATATATTAAAATCCAAATTCCCCAAATGATGATAACTTAGAAGAAAATGGGTTTTTGGTTTTAGTTATGTGAAAGCAATTTGTCTTTTCCTTTTAAAAAGGTCAGAAAGTCACTTTTTAACAGAGTTCAGACATCATCTCCAAGTCTGATCAACAGTGTGTAATATCATAGTTTCAATTTGAATTATTTTGAAAAAACACAGGTCGATGTGGGTTTTTGCTGTGAAGTTTTTTTTTAAGAAAGGCAGCAAGTAATTGTTGATTAATGACATAAATCCAACATTGCTCAGAAAGTATGTGACAGCAAACCCCTATGGTGTTAATGGAAAGATTTTATACTGCTGAGTTTGACAGATTGGGCGAACATTTTTAGGCCATTAGCTTTGTTTTCAGTTCAATTCAGACAATGCCAGAGTTGAAATAGCAACTCTTCAGTTCAATACAAAGGAAGCCAAACACCCAAACACAAGTGTGAAGCTTCCATGCTAGGCATTTATACTGAAATCTGCTAGTTATTAGAATTCAAAGTTTAGGCTTCCACATTTGTTAATACTTCATGTCAGCAGATTAGGAAAGGAATCAAACTGTTCTCACAATCCATGAAAAAGGACACAGAAATACAAGCTAAGTACAAACCTAAAGTGTTGAGTTAGGGGTCCTCTGGATTCACTGGAATCAAGTCTCGAATGGATGGCAAAAACTTGTGTTGTCTCTCCTCATCCTTCCTACCCAAGTGCATCAACTGGTAGTTTCGACATTGTATTTCACCTCTTCAATGGTTCCACTAGCTGCCTTCCTATATATTGTTCAACCCTTTCACCATCCTCCTCACTCTGAGAACTGCAGATGCTGTAAATCAGAAACAAAAATAGAGATTGCTGGAAAAGCTCAGCAGGTCTGGTGGCATCTGTGAAGAGAAGAGTTAACGTTTTGGGTCCAGGGACCTTTCCTCAGAAGATTTCTCTTCGCAGTTGTTACCAGATCTGCTGAGCTTTTCCAGCAATCTCTATTTTTGTCTGTAATGGATGGTGTTGGGAAACAGTAATATGCCGGTCTGAAAATGTGTTGCTGGAAAAGCGAAGCAGGTCAGGCAGCATCCAAGGAGCAGGAGGATCGACGTTTCGGGCATGAGCCCTTCTTCAGGAATGGCTCCTGAAAGAGTCCTGAAGAAGGGCTCATGCCCGAAATGTCGATTCTCCTGCTCCTTGGATGCTGCCTGACCTGCTGCGCTTTTCCAGCAACACATTTTCAGCTCTGATCTCCAGCATCTGCAGTCCTCACTTTCTCCTAGTAATATGCCAGTTCAAAGTTATCAAATCCACTTACAGTTTCTTGTGGTGTGATGTTTGTTTCCCTATCTCTGACTCAGGAGGTCTGGATCCATATCCTATTTGCTCCAGAAGTGTGTCATAGCATCTCTGAACAGGTCGATTTAAATAAAATACCACAATAATTTTAGTTAGTGCTTTCCAAACCAATGAAACAGTAGGTAATACAATAGACAAAAGAGACAGGATTTCCTAGCAAGAGGAAATGAGTTGACAGGTCTTCCTAATTTTCACTTAGCATTTGATCCCCGATGAACATCAGCTCATTGTGCAAAAGCACAAACATACATTACTAGGTGAAAGGATAAAAGCTGAATCCTTCCCTTGGAGGATTTCATTCATAACTCATTTCATTCATAGAATCATTGTTTGAATGAACTTACACTGTTGCCAGACTGGTGAGCTATATCGGTTAAGCACAGTGTGAATATAGTCAAAGTTGAGAGTTTATTGCTAGTATTGGCCACCCACACTGCTTGAGACAGCTTTGTATGAAATGCAGCAATTCTTGCTGTTGAGGGCAATTCCAGAATCAACAGATGACATCACGTGAAAGTGTCGGAAACTGTGAGGAGGATGGTGAAAGAATTGAATAGAATATAGGAAGGCAGCTAATGGAACCATTGAAGAGGTGAAATACAATGTCGAAACAACAAATTGATGCACTTGAATAGGAAGAATGAGGAGAGACAACACAAGTCAAACACCAAAATTTTAAACAGTGTAGAGGGGGATCTTATGGGAGGGTGACAGTTGCTTTGCCATAAATCTTTGAAGATGGCAAAATTGCCCATAGGTTACAAAAACTAAATATTGACCTTTGCTGGAGTTTTATATCTGATTTTGGGCATCCTTTGGTTGTAACACACTTGAAGGGGGAATTCAGTACTTCCGACAAAGTACTGAAGATATCTACCAGAATGGTTTCAGGGACAAGGGACTACGTCCTGTTCTGTTGGTAGCTAACTCCGATCAGGAGATCTGCTGTCATGGTGCGTCAACTTGATTTGTGCCATCCATGCACATCCAGTACAACTCAACTGCAATTACTTTGTCACTTTCATTATGTAACTGCACCATGTCATTTCTTCTTTCTGCTGCCCTCCACTTTGTTGTCTCCAAGAGATCTCTGTAGCTTTTCAACTCAGATCCAATAATTGAAAGAACACACAATTTCCTAGGTGTCACTTTTTTGGATTTTCTTTTGCATCCACAATTTCAATGACCTTTTCATTTGTGACGGTCAGTGTATGAATTCTTGAATTTTCACATGCATCTTTTAAAGGCCTCTATTTTCTTCCACGGATCTTTACACATTGCCCAAATTTCAAACACGTCCAGGAAAATGGTTATAACGGAGCCTGTCACAACTTTAAATTTTGTTAACACATACATCATCTCTGAATTGCTTCTCACGACCTCTTCTATCCTTCTTCTGACATTTGAGCTCCTTTGACCATCTTTTGTAAACATCTGTCCCAAGTGGGCAAATTTATTCACTTGCGCCACTGTAACACATATCCACATCAACCTTGACTACTTTTTTTGCCTTTATCCTTTCTATTTAACATTGTTTTGTGTGTTTATTGTTCATGCTAAAATCATATTCTAAACTTCTGGATTTTATTTGCACCACAATATTGTGGGGCCTCTCTGAATCTGTCGGAAGTACTGCGTCAACAGCATACCGCAGGTTTGTCACATTCTTGCCTCCAAATTCTTTGTCACGTCCCTTGGGTCATTAATCAGAAGGTACTTACTAATTTAAGATGACTTGCAAAAGAACTGGAGATGAGGATACAAGATTCAGCTTTCAGAATTGAACTGAATAAACCCTTGAGGAAAAACAAATTGCGATATAGAAAAGAGCTGAGAATGGGCCTATCTGGATTGCTCTACCAAATAGTCAGCACAGAATCGATTGGCCATTGTGAGCTATATTCTTCTACAGGAAGGTCATGAGAATGTAAGAACTAGGACCAGTGAGCATGCCAATCAGCCCCTCGAACCTGCTCCAGTCACAGCTGACTTGGTCTCAGCCTCAACCCCAATTTCCTGACTACTCTCCATAATCCTTTAACCGGTTACTTGTTAAAAATCTGTCTGTCGTCTCCTTGAATTTATTGAATGTCCCAAGGTCCAATGCACTCTGGGGTAGTGAATCCCATAGATTCATGATCCTTGGTGAGAAGTAATTCCTCCTCGTCTGTTTTAAATTTGATAGTCCTTATCCTAAAACTATGGCCTGTCAATCCAGATTGCCCCAAGTGAAGAAACATCCTCAGTAAGCCTACTCTGTCAATCTCCTTTAGCAAAGTATATATTTCAATTAGATCTCCTCTCACCCTTCTAAACTCAAATGAGTATCGGCCTAAATTGCTCAATCTGCCCTCATAAAACATGGAATTAATCTCATGAACCTTCTCTGAACTGCCTCTAATACAATTACAGTATATCCTTCCTCAAGTAAGGTGACCAAAACTACATGCATTACTCCAGATACAGTCTCACCACTGGCTTATTTGACTGCAACAACACTTCTATACTCTTGTACTCCATTCCTTTTGCAACAAATGCCAAAATTCCATGGTTCCTTCCTAACACCAGCTGTACCTGCAGATGAGATTTTCATACAAGCTCATGAACAAAGACGTCCAAATTACTCTGCAACAAAGCATTTTGAAGTTTCGCACCATTTAGATTCGTTGCCTTTTTGTTCTTCTGAACAAAATGGGCAACCTCCCCCTTATCCACATTGAACTCCATCTGCTAAACTTCGGTGCATCCACCTAACTTATCCATATCCACTTGTAAATTTCTTCTTTCTTCATTGCAACGTATTTTCCCACCTATTTTACTGTCACAATATGCTTTCAAACAATGGCAGCTAAACTCAAAATAAACCATTTCCGAAATGTGGTCAATAAACCTTTAACCATACTGCTATGCACTGATAGCAACGCAATTACAATCTATTTTCAAACTTCATTTGACTGAGCCAACAGATAGCTGTCCCATAAACTATTTCATTGTACTGTATTAAATTTAACCTTGTATTGCACCTTTAACCTAAACATTTAACATTCTGGTATATGGCCTGTTGAGATTACAGCCAAATGTTACTTTGATTAACATCACCTTTTTTCTTAATCTGGTGCCTTCATCTCAGAAGCCACATGCACAGCACAAATTGACATTTGGTCTGTTAAACCCAACACCACACATTACATCTTAGTAGCGTGCTAATTGAATGCTACATTTGCAGCTGCATTGTGGAACAACCAAACAAATCAAGCCAAAAGGTGAGCAAACATCAGAGTAGGGGGCTTTCCACGCATTTCACAGGCAGCTTGTCAGGTGGTCAGCAGCTGAACACTGCTTTTTAAATTCAAAGCCCAGGGATCCTTATGTTCAGCATTAGTTACATGTCAATATGCTTCTAACACACTGAACACATTGCCTAAATAAATCTTTTGCAAACGACTGTCCAGTGAATACTGCTAAGCAACAATTATTAATAATTTAAACACAGAATATTTCAGTATATAGTTTTACAAACCATCCAAACACTTTGCCTCTGCACTAATAAACTGTTCCCTGATTTGACAAATATTGAATTCAGATTTCAGACAGATACTCTATCGGTCTCATTTATGGGCTGTATTAGACAACGAGATTGACTGCAACAATACAGCAGTGAACAGACAGATCTGGAAGGTTTGAAAAGCCTTCTTCTGACGCTTACATAAACAGAAAGAAAGGCTTCTGGTCAACTGGGACTGGGGGGCGGGGGAGGAATTCCAGGTCAAAAGGGCAGCAACCCTTTAGCAGCTTTGTTTACATACTGAATGGCTCAAAAGCAATATATTTTCTTTGAAAGAAACAGGATTCAGCTCTAAGAAAAATCAGCAAAAAAGCTTGATAATGGAATTTTTCAATTTCCTTGGTAGCCTAAAATGGTCTTCAACAAAATTACAATAAAAGCAAATTCACAGGCAATGTAGACTACAATCAGCCCATTTAACTCTTCCTTTGACGGCAATACATCAAAAATGTGAGGAAGCAAGAGAGATGATTTTTGGTCAATTCTTTGTCCATTCAGGACTCATGTATACCGTTACTGATTTAAATGACCGAAGTTATAGGATAGTTCTTATTAAGTTCGCTTGAATTGGTACAAGAGATACATTCCTTACAAGCATCAGCTCTATTCTGATTCATGGGCTAATGAGTGTGCTATTTTGATCAATGCTTTCCAGAACTGCAGGGAGTAGATTTAATTTCAGCAACTTGCTACCTACTATGCTCTTTCGTCAGGCTGCATTTGTGACGATATACCCAAGCTTCAATCAAATACTTTTATTAAATCAAAGGTCTGATTGAATAAAGGGTGATTGAAACAAGATAAGAGACTCTGTTTTCTACATGGGGATGCTGCTCTAAATCCCTAACTGAATAGTCTCCGTGCTGGATAACTTTCAATTGCAATAATAACACAAATAATTGGAAGTTGCCTGGCTGGACTGCTGTTTCACCTTGATGAAAGAGAGAAGGTGCAAAACTTGACCTACTCTTGGGAAATAAGGCAGGGCAGGTGACTGAGGTGTCAGTGAGGGAGCACTTTGGGGCCAGCGACCATAATTCTATTCGTTTTAAAATAGTGATGGAAAAGGATAGACCAGATCTAAAAGTTGAAGTTCTAAATTGGAGAAAGGCCAATTTTGACGGTATTAGGTAAGAACTTTCAAAAGCTGATTGGAGGCAGATGTTCGCAGGTAAAGGGATGGCAAGAAAATGGGAAGCCTTCAGAAATGAGATAACGAGAATCCAGAGAAAGTATATTCCTGTCAGGGTGAAAGGGAAGGCTGGTAGGTATAGGGAATGCTGGGTGACTAAAGAAATTGAGGGCTTGGTTAAGAAAAAGAAGGAAGCATATGTCAGGTACAGACAGGATAGACCAAATGAATCCTTAGAAGAGTATAAAGAAAGTAGGAGTATACTTAAGAGGGAAATCAGAAGGGCAAAACGGGGACATGAGATAGCTTTGGCAAATAGAATTAAGGAGAATCCAAAGGGTTTTTACAAATATATTAAGGACAAAAGGGGTAACTAGGGAGAGAATAGGGCCCCTCAAAGATCAGCAAGGCGGCCTTTGTGTGGAGCCACAGAAAATGGGGCAGATACTAAATGAATATTTTGCATCAGTATTTACTGTGGAAAAGGATATGGAAGATATAGACTGTAGGGAAATAGATGGTGACATCTTGCAAAATGTCCAGATTACAGAGGAGGAAGTGCTGGATGTCTTGAAACGGTTAAAGGTGGATAAATCCCCAGGACCTAATCAGGTGTACCCGAGAACTCTGTGAGAAGCTAGAGAAGTGATTGCTGGGCCTCTTGTTGAGATATTTGTATCATCGATAGTCACAGATGAAGTGCCGGAAGACTGGAGGTTGGCAAACGTGGTGCCACTGTTTAAGAAGGGTGGTAAGGACAAGCCAGGGAACTATAGACCAGTGAACCTGACCTCGGTGGTGAGCAAGTTGTTGGGAGGGAATCATGAAGGACAGGATGTACATGTATTTGGAAAGGCAAGGACGGATTCGGGCTAGTCAACATGGCTTTGTGCGTGGGAAATCATGTCTCACAAATGATTGAGTTTTTTGAAGAAGTAACAAAGAAGATTGATGAGGGCAGAGCAGTATATGTGATCTATATGGACTTCAGTAAGGCGTTGGACAAGGTTCCCCATGGGAGACTGATTAGCAAGGTTAGATCGCATGGAATACAGGGAGAACAAGCCATTTGGATACAGAACTGGCTCAAAGGTGGTGGTGGAGGGTTGTTTTTCAGACTGGAGGCCTGTGACCAGTGGAGTGCCACAAGGATCAGTGCTGGGCCCTCTACTTTTCTTCATTTACATAAATGATTTGGATGCAAGCATAAGAGGTACAGTCAGTAAATTTGCATATGACACCAAAGTTGGAGGTGTAGTGGACAGCGAAGAGGGTTACCTCAGATTATAACAGGATCTAGACCAGATGGGCCAATGGGCTGAGAAGTGGAAGATGGAGTTTAATTCAGATAAATGCAAGGTGCTGCATTTTGGGAAAGCAAATCTTAGCAGGACTTATATACTTAATAGTAAGGTCCTAAGGAGTGTTACTGAACAGAGAGACCTTAGAGTGCAGATTCATAGCTTCTTGAAAGTGGAGTCGCAGGTAGATAGGATAGTGAAGGCGGCGTTTGGTATGCTTTCCTTTATTGGTCAGAGTATTGAGTACAGGAGTTGGGAAGTCATGTTGCGGCTGTACAGGACATTGGTTAGGCCACTGTTGGAATATTGCATGCAATTCTGGTCTCCTTCCTATCGGAAAGATGTTGTGAAACTTGAAAGGGTTCAGAAAAGATTTACAAGGATGTTGCCAGGGTTGGAGGATCTGAGCTACAGGGAGTGGCTGAACAGGCTGGGGCTGTTTTCCCTGGAGCGTCGGAGGCTGAGGGGTGACCTTATAGATGTTTACAAAATTAGGAGGGGTATGGATAGGATAAATAGACAAAGTCTTTTCCCTGGGGTCGGGCGTTCGGAACCAGAGGACATAGGTTTAGGGTGAGAGGGGAAAGAGACCTACAGGGCAACTTTTTCACGCAGAGGGTGGTATGTGCATGGAATGAGCTGTCAGAGGAAGTGGTGGAGACTGGTACAATTGCAACGTTTAAGAGGCATTTGGATGGATATATGAATAGGAAGGGTTTGGAGAGATATGGGCCAGATGCTGGCAGGTGGGACTAGATTGGGTTGGGATATCTGGTCCGCATGGACAGGTTGGACCGAAGGGTCTGTTTCCATGCTGTACATCTCTATGACAAGAACTCATGGTGTTGGGAGTGATAAATTAGGGGATTGGCTAACAAGCAGAGTTGGGATAAATAGGTCATTTCTGATAGGAGAAACTAGTGGAGAGCCACTAGGTTAGGTGAATTGGCCATGCTAAATTGCGCGTAGTGTTAGGTGAAGGGGTAAATGTAGGGGAATGGGTCTGGGTGGGTTGCGTTTCGGCGGGTTGGTGTGGACTTGTTGGGTCGAAGGGCCTGTTTCCACACTAAGTAATCTAATCTGATCTTAGTCATATAGCATCTTTGGCCCATTGTATCTACATTGACCTATCTACACCGATCTCAGTTTCTACCACTTGGCCCACTGTACAGAAGCCTCACTATTTATCATCTATCTTAATTACTTGGGGGAAGGGACTGACTGTATCTGAGCCAAAACCTACTATGATACAAAGGTTGGTAGGAAATGTAATTGAGAGGAGAATAGAGTCTGTCAAGAGATTCCAATAGGCTGAGTGGGCAAAACACTATCAGGCTTATACATGAGAAAATGAGAGGTTACCTAGTTTAGCAGGATTAGAAAAGCAGAATATAAATTAAATGAAGATTGCAAAAGAGGGATCTGCATGTCTTTCAACTTTAATCACAAAACGTTAAATGTAGGCAAAGCACGTAATTAGGAAGGTAAATGGAACATGGACCTTTATTACAAGAGAAATGGAACAGAAAGTTCTCAATGTTAAAGCAAAATACTGCTCGAAATCTGAAGCAAACACAGGAAATGTTGAAGAACTCAGCAGGTCTGGCAGCATTTGGAGAAAGAATCAATGAACATTTATAGTCTGATATGACTAAGTCTGAAGAGGGGTTGAAATTTTAAACCTGTTTCTCTCCTATAGATGCTGCCAGACCTGTTGAGTTTCTCCAGCATTTTCTGTGTGTATATACTAAAGTGAGGGGGGTCTTGCTAAAACTGTACACGGTACAGTGCGACTGCACCTCGAGTACTGTGAATAGCTTGGAAGCAGTTCAGATAACCTGCTCCATGCTAATTACTGAGATGAAGGGATTGTTGCATGAGGAAAAATGGAGCAGATCAGTTTAGAGGAATGAGAGGTGATCATTTGAAATAGGTAAGATTCTGAGGTGTTTGATGGAATAAATGCACTGAGAACATTTCCAGTCGTGGGGAATGTTGGAATGAGGGACCGCTGCTTTAAACTAAGCGACCCCCCCATTTTAAGACAGGGATGAGATCTTTCTTCTGAGTTGTTAGGTTTTGAAGGTCCACAGAGAGCAGTGGAGAGTGGATCTTTAAATCCATTTAAGATTGATTTAGAGTTTTGATCAACAAAGAAGTTTGGGTTTGTGGAGGACAGATGGACAAAAGTAGAGTTCAAACTACACTCAGATTAGCCGTGATTTTAATGAAGCAAGGAGCTTGATGGCCTACCCTTGTTCCGATTTATGTTCAGAAATGATTTTTTTCAAACAAAATACGCGTGAATCTGACGGCAGTCCAACAGGTGAACCAATCATTAGATGCCTTTGCACTTTTCTAAATCACTCTCCAACAGCGTCTGATTCCACCGATTCAGGCTGAAAATTCATGTGGGTTCCATGTAACATTTGGCCCCACAGCACGATGGATGAGTTACTAGAATTGTTTCGAAATTTGATCTTGTTGAATATTATACTGGAATGTTGAAATCTGACCAGCAAAAGATGGTTTCACCTTGATGTACTGTAGTTTGCATTTGACAGCTGGATTAATGTCAGAGCAATGCATGTTGCATTTAGAGTCATAGAGATGTACAGCATGGAAACAGACCCTTCGGTCCAAACCATCCACACCGACCAGATATCCCAACCCAATCTAGTCCCATCTGCCAGCACCCGGCCCATATCCCTCCAAACCCTTCCTATTCATATACCCATAATTTTGTAAACTTCTATAAAGTCACCCCTCAGCCTCCAATGCTCCAGGGAAAACAGCCCCAGCCTGTTCAGCCTCTATCTGTAGTTCAGATCATCCAACCCTGGCAACATCCTTGTAAATCTTTTCGCTCCATTGAGAAAAGCCCTAGTTCCCTCAACCTTTCTTCATAAGACATGCCCTCCAGTCCTGGCAGTGTTCTGGTAAATGTCCTCTGCACCCTCTCTAAAGCTTTCACATCTTTCCTATAATGAAGCGACCAGAACTGAACACAATATTCCAAGTGTGGTCTAACCAGGGCTCTATAGATCTGCAGCACAACCTCGCGGCTCTTAAGCTCAACTCCCCTGCTAACGAAAGCCAACATGCCATGCACCTTCTTGACAGCACTATCAACTTAATGACAGCATTATCAACTTTGAGGGATTTATGGACATGGACCCCAAGATCCCTTTGTTCTTTCACACTGCCAAGAATTCTGCATTCAAATGTGACCTTCAAAAGTGAATCAATTAACACTCTTCCAGGTTGAACTCCATCTGCCACTTATCAGCCTAGTTCTGCATCCTGTCAATGTCCCGTTGCAATCTACATTAGCCCTCCACACTATCCACAACTCCACCAATCTTCATGTCATCGGCAAATCCTGGAACTCCCTTCCCAATGGTATTGTGGACGTCCTTACACTCTCAGGATTGCAGCATTTCAAAACGACAGCTCACCACCACCTTTCCAACGTAATTATGGATGTGCAATAAATGTTGACCCCGAGACAAAAACAAAATTATGATTTAAACTGCATTTCAGCAGATATTTAGGGATATGTAAAGGCACCACAATTCTAGAGGACTATTGGGCTGCTCTCTCATTCAAGGGAGACAACGGGTGCTGGTTTAACCTGAGGGTCACCACAACTCAGACGAGAGAAAAGATTCAGAAGGGCGGTCCTTCATGATAACCTCAGGGGGTATAGGAACTGAACCCAGGCTTTTGGCGTCACTGTGCGTCACAAACCAACCGTCCAGTTAACTGAGCAACCAAATCAGTCCCCAATCTGGGATAACACTTCTCTTGAGCTGCAATGTTGATACTGCTAAAATCCTGCATAAAATCCTGTGACACCAGTTGGACAGCAAATTTCACCTGGCATCCAAGCCAACATTCATCACTGCCCCCAACATTATCAAAGTAGAATAAGTCAACACAAAAACACAATGCTGGAGGAACTCAGCAGCCCTGGCAACATCTGTGGAGAAAATAAAAGTCAAAGACCAGGTAACGGTTTTGCCAAACACCTCTGCTCTACTGTAAAAATGACCCTGAGCTTCCAGTTGCTCGTCACTTCAACATACCTTCCTGTTCCCATGCCAACACTTTTATCTCAGACTTGCTGCAGTTTTCCATTAAAGCTCAATACAAACTGAGAGTTACAACATGTTATCTTCTCCCTGAGGACACAATACGGAGTTTAACAATTTTAGAGTGTGAACACTTCCCTCCATGTTTGTTATCCATCTCTGCATCCCCAGATCCTGTTCTGTATAGGTTATTCCCAGCACAGCCCTCTCATTTTCAACCACAGTTCCCTTTATCACCCCTTCAGCATTAACTTCTTCCCCACTTTACTGTCAGCACTCCTTTGGTATGCTTCCCTTGTTCTCTCTCTGCACAGTGTCTTCATCTATCTGTCTCGATCCCTCACCCCCAGCTTCCATCTTCAGCAGAAATATCACATTTTCCTAGCTATTTTCAGTTCTGAAGAAAGGGCACTAGACTTAAAACAGTCTTTTCCTCTTCATACACGATGTCAGACCTACTGAGTTTCTCCAGCACTTCCCGCTTTTGTTTCAGATCTCCAACATCCGCAGTTGTTTCATTTTAGTACAGAACATAGAAGAGTACAGCACAGTACGGGCCCTTCGGCTTTTAATGTTGTGCCGACCTTTTATCCTATGCTAAGATCAAACGAACCTACATACCCTACATTGTACTATCACCCACGTGCCTATCCAAGAGTTGCTTAAATGTCCCTACATTTATCTCATTGATACTTGTAACTTCTGTGGCTAATTTGCTGGCATGCAATTCATCAATTGTGGAGAGCTCTGGGAAATTCCAGGGGAGACGTTATTGGATAGACACAGGTTCGTTTCTTCCATCATCCGTAATGAGGTCGATGAGTTGATCACATTGTAACTATAGTGACTGACAACTTCCAGAATGAGCTCAAGCCTGACGTTAATGCAACTGGTTCATTGCACATCTCCACGTCAAAGTGATGGCAAGTCAGAGCTGGGTGCTCTCTGGAAAGGATAATAAATACTACAAAGATTCTAACAGCTTCAAAATGAATCTTTTTATACTTCTATTTCTACACTTGATACTAATGTCCTTGCCTGATGATTGTTATTTCACAAATGACAAGAGAGCCATTGTAACAAATTGTGGCAAAACTACTACCAAAGCCGTGGATTTGCTTACGTAATGCATTTGGATTAAGTTTTACAGGCCGCCCTCATTTTCTTTGTCGCACAAGAGAAGTAATTCATTCAGACGGGAAGCTGCCTTGCCAATACACCTACTTTGTTTCCCTTTAGGCACCTACACAATCAGCCTTTTAGTTTGACTTTGAGAACACATTCATCCATTATAGACCTACTTTCCTTTACAGCTGCTCTTTGCTAAAAATAGTCCGTCGATCAGTAGTGAAGGAAGAGCTAATTCTTTCAAATGAGCGAGGACAACCACTTGCTAAGTTCAGATACTCAGTGCCAGTATTGGCTGGAGCATTGAAACGTACTGGTAAAGAAGCAAGTGGGGGGCACAGAGGTGGATTATAGAGTTCAGAAAAAGTAAACTCTGTTCATAAATTTCACTCACTTGGAAGGCTGGGTGTTTCTCAGGTCTTGGCACCACATGAAAATACCTACTCTTATTTCCCTGGTTACACTTTGTTGTTCACTCAACACAATCACTGTAGGAGTCAGCAGGAAGAAAGTACCAGAGACAGATTGCTTCATCTTTAAACAGTTGCTTATTTCAGCTTAAAGTCCAAAATCAAAACTTCCAAAATTAATTTTTTTTTTACTGTGTAAGTCCATGCTGCTCAATACATTGCAAATAACTGATCAGGTGTAAGGGCAGAGTGAGGTTATATTGAGTTTAGATTTTCTAGAATGGTAGCAGGGATGAAAGGTCTCAGTTATATGGCAAAGACCATGTTCACATCACTTCCCTTCATTTCAACTATCGTTGTTCAATTGCCTCATTGCCATTGGTGGAATCTTGCTGTGCAGATACAGGTTGTTTTATTGGCTTGAACTGCAGCAGTGACCGCTTTTGGAGAACTTCACTGGCTGTGAAGCACTTTGCATATTCTAAAGTCATGAACAGAGCTAGATAAAGCTTATTTGTTTAATGAAACCACATTATGTAACATACATGTCACACAAACACCAGACAACGACCACCTCTAATGTGAAACAATCTAACTACAGTCCCTTGTCTTTTAATAGCATTACCATAATCGAATACCCCAGTATCAACATTCGTTGGGGAGGGGGTGGTTAGTCATTACTGATCTGGACTCACCAAATAAATACTTTGGCAACAAGAGCAGACCAGGGGTGATAAATAGTGCAGTGAGTTGCTCAGCACCTAAACTCCACCTTCTGTTATCTCCACTACATTTTTAAACGGACAATGGCTCTCATTTTACCTCAAATACAATGGGCCTTTAGTATTAAGTCTCTCTTGTGACTCCTTCAGAACATCCAAATACACATCAACTGCATTCGTTTCATCTATATTAATAGTAATTTTCTGGAAAAAAGCCCAAGTGATTAAAGCATGACCTTAAGTTTACAAACCCACAGTGAGCATTTCTGATTACTTAATCTTTTTCCTTAAGCTCACAGTTCAAAACAGGGAGGGAGATAAAAAAAGACATTGTTGATCTGATTCTTAGCCTGTTTACTCATTACACATAATTTGATGTTCTCGATTGTACAAAACATTAGAATATGCTTGCACAAAGGCACAACATTAAAGAGTTAAGTGATTTCAGCAGAGACTAGTAAATAGATAAAACAAAGAACTTCAATACTGGGGATCTGAGATCCAAACAGAAATTGCTGGAGAAACTCAAAAGATCTGGCAGCTCCTGTGAAGAGAAAATGTTTTGATCTGGTGTCACTTCTTCAGAATTGAGTAAACAAATAAATATTTGATTGGCATCACATCCTCCCCAAAAAAAATCACTCCCTCAACCACCAACATTCAGTAGCAGCAGTGCGTACAATCCAGAAATCACCAAGGTTCCTTCCACAGCACTTTCCGGCCCACCACCTCTGCCATCGAGCTTGACAAGGGCAGCAGAGATATGGAATACGTAATACCACCCGCCTGTTAGTTCCCTCCAAGTTACTCACCGTCCTGACTTGAAAATATCTCACCATTCTTTCACTATTGTTTGGTCAAAACCTTGGAGCAGAGTTCTGAATGGTCTTATGAGTATACCTTCCCCTGCATCATAGAATGTCTACAGTATGGAAGCAGGCCATTTGGCCTATCAAGTCCACAGTGACTCTCTGAAGAGCAGCCCACCAAGACTCATCCCCTTACCTTAAAAGCATGCATTTCCTGTGGCTAATCCACTTAGCCTGCACATGTCTGGACACTGTGGGCAATTTTGCATGGCTAATCCAACCTGCATCTTTGGACTGTGGGAGGAAACCAGAGTACCTGGAGGGAACCCATGTCGATATGGGCTGAATGTGCAAACAGACAGTCCCCAAAGGTGGAATCAAACCCAGGTCCCTGGCGCTGAGGCAGCACTGCTAATCGCTGAGCCACTAGACCGCTCAATGGACTGCAACAGTTCAAGAAGGTAGCTCACCACCAGCTTTTCCAAGGGCAGTTAGGGATGGGCAAGAAATACTGGCCCAAAAAGTGAAGTCCACATCCCCTGAATGAATTACAAAACATAAGGCATTGAACAATTAGAAGTGATGGTCTAGATGCCGGCAGGAGCCAGATTAGCAACTGTCTAACATGGAGCCCCAAGTCAAAACGGTTGACACTCCCGACAAATCTAATATTCAGTTTGTAAAATAATAGAATCAGTTATCATGAGTAAACTCAAAAATGATCTGTGCAACAATCAAATGAACAGCAGAATGGATTCAGAAGTGGTAGGCCATTCTGGACCAACCTTGACATCTCTGAGTAAGTGACATCACAGGTGAACTATAGAAAGGCCTCCAACACTTCTGCATCTCAACATCCAAAAGCAGTTTACAGAGATCCAAACAAAATCATGGCTATGCAGGGTATGGAGCTGTGGCCAGTCATCTTTGAGGCAAATAGCACGTCACTGGTCATTTGCTTTATTGCTGGAATCTTGCTAATGCACAAATTGACAGCTATGTTTTTCTAAATTGCAACTGTAATGATACTTCAGGAATGAATTATTCAACCTGTTCCAAGCACTTTGGAATATCTAGATGCTGCAAAAGGTGTTGCTATGTAAATACGATTGCTTTTCTCCCCTCTTTGATTTGACTGGGTTAGATGCATTTGAGGGGAAACTGAAGGAGGAAAACGAACAGAAGGTTATGATACTGAAGTTAGATGAAGAAATGGGAGGTGGGTCATACGGAATATAAACATCAGCATGGAAACATGACGGGGGACTAAAATATTAGTTTTCTGATTCTTTCCATTTATCTTGGCTAATCTGCTAAATTCTTCAGGCCAGGAGTGATCTCTGTACCTGCTTGCTTATACAAAAACACTAAACACCCCTGTGAGCCATTAACAGGGATGATAAAACAGCTCAGTCTTTCAACATTTAAGTCAATTGTAGACAACTACATACAGCTTCAACACTTGTCTTTGGGCTATTTTTCTAGCTGGGTGCTACAATGGAGATGCACACCTATTGTTCCAGACCGAAGCATTGATAAACCATCTCCATCAGTGATAGTTTACCATTGTGCTGTATTCTCTCAATCCAGATTAATGAAGACTTGGAGGTGCCAGTGTTGGACTGGGGTGGACAAAGTTAAAAATTACACAACACCAGGTTATAGTCCAACAGGTTTATCTGGAAGCATTAGCTTTCAGAGCGCTGCTCCTTCATCAGGAAGAACTACTGAGTCAGCAATTGCTCAATTTTAATGTTGAATTTCTTAATATAAATGCTGCTCATTCAAGTTTTACAATCACATGCGCCTCTTTCTTGACCCAGTAGCATATTTCATTATAATACAACGCACTTTTACTCAAGTTAACAGCTCCTTGCTGTTTATATCCTTGGTACCTTTTAACCAAGACCTTGTTTTCCTTCAATGATTCCTTTAAAAAAAGTCTTGCTGCATTAGTTCAAAAGCAAAATATATCAAATGCTGGATCTGTGAAATAGAAACAGGAAGTGGTATAAATACCTAGGACATACTACAACAATTCTTCAGGGCAATGGAAACTTCCATCAGAATCCACCAACAAGAAATGTTAACTCTTGTGATCTTTAAAATTACAAAGGCACTTCAAAGGGTGCATTAATAGATTATGTTGTCATCTGTAAGTGGAAACCGAAACTCAGGGTCATAAATACAGGATAGCCGTGAGCAAAGCCAACAGGGAAATCAGGTCAAGCGTCTTTAAGCACTGAGGAAATCTTCACTTAAGGAGTTAAGTGAATAGCATATATAATAACATATGAATTAGAAACAGGCCATTCAACTTCTCTAGCCTGCTCTGCCTTTCAATATGATCATGGTGGATATGATTGTGCCTTCAATTCCTCAACCCTGTCTATGACCACCAAACATTGATTCCCTTTTTAGACAGGATATCTTTAAGGGATAGTTAGAAAAGTTAATGAAGCAGAAAGGAATAGAAGGATATACTAATAGGGTGAAACAAAGTGTAGTGGCAGAAGGTTTATGTGGACGATAAACACCAACACAGAACAGCTGGGTTGAACACCCTGTTGTGTTGTTGACTGCACGATAGGGAAAACACAATTGCTCTAATTCCAAAGTCGGCAGAATTTTCCAAAATAAATCATGTTACATAACATTGTCAGTTCCAATTTGCATTATCTGCTGACTGGCCTCAAAAACTGAAGTCATTTTAGCAGCATACATCCATAAACAGGAAACGTAAGGCTGAATAGTGTACGCATTAATACACATATATATAAATAACATATGGTCTTTTATTCAAAACATACACTGTAAATTATAACATTTCAAGCCATTTGAAAGATGGCATCTTAATTCTATTTGTTGCTGTTCAGTCTCCCAAGAGTTTATGAATAAAGTTTGAATCTCATGTCTTTATCATGGTTATTTCCAGCAATTACATTTCCGATGGCAGTGTTTCATTTTGCCAGCTGAGCCTGCACATGACTATGTAATGCCAACAAGACTGTTCACTCAAAGATCTCAACTCTCCTGCTGTTTCCAACAATAGTCTTGCAGATGTACCTTCTAAGCAATCAGCATGGTGCAAACTGTAGTCTGTGATCTAGCAGAAACTGAGTCCAATTTGAGACAGCTGTCATGCTGTCGTGTTCCAGCATTTTGCCAGAAAGGGAATTAAAAGTGTCCAGAACGTACATGACAATCAAATGTTCATAACTTTGAAACAATTCATTTAAGTATAATCTGAAAACTGGCAACAACGCTCTATTAAAAATCTAACTTTCCATCAATGAAAGAATTCAAATCCCTTTTGGATTTCTGAAACTTCACTGCATTGTCTATTGAAACTGAAGCATCAGACATCATTGGATCAGTAGGGTGTCAAAACATGACACTGTGAATATCTGAAGGCAGTCTAGGGAGAAAGAGGTGTTTTCTTTTCAATGAAGTATCAAAATCACAGTTTATGACACAGAACAAGTAAAACAGGAGAATCTATTATATTCCAAAGAGGTAACTCAACAAGGCTGTGACAGCATCTTCCAAAGTTGGAGCCTCCGTCACCTACAACAGAGCCTCCTAGGGCACAGTAACATGCTGAATATTTTGGGGTTACGAGCTCTGAAGATGCAATGTTTGAAACACACTGCCCCATCCCTGTCTTTCTTTCCCTCTTTCACCTCCCATCAATGAGGCATCACAATTTTCAATCCTCAAAATGGAGGCAATGTTGGATGGCATTGACCTTGAAGGACAAGGGCAGCAAATATATGGGAACAGCACCACCTGCAACCTGACCTCCAACTCAGTCAACATCCTGACTTGGCACAATAACACTACTCCTACACCGTCGCTGGGTCAAAATCCTGACAGCTTCCTCCCTAACAGCACTCAGAGTGCCCCGTATCCTAAGGACTGCAGTGGTTCAAGCCTAAGTGGGAATGGGCAATAAATGTTGGCCCAGCCAGCACCACAGACATCCTATGAAAGAATTCAACAAATAATATTACATTACAAATCACGACGTAAATTTTCACTGCTTCTGCCATTTTTTTCCCCTCCCATACAGCTGAAACATAGAAATAAAGCAGCCCCTTCTTCGCTCCAAATCTAGCTCACTAACCCAGTAAAACAGCAGGCTCTCTGTTCAAGGTTGTGCACAAATCAGTAGTATGGTCCACTGCCAGACAGACTGGGAACTCATTACAAGCAGGTTCATTCAGTCACTGTCCAGCAACTTATTTTATATCCGTCTGCCTTCCCAAGCTTAGAATACCTAACCCCACTGGATTCTGCAAACACTCAAGCTTTACAAATGCCATCTCAAAATTGGCATGACGTTTTGACACCCACTCACTCCATAAAGGAATTCTAAAACAAGCCCGAATATATGTCAAAAAATTTAAATTGAATCAAATAACAAAATAAATTTGTTTTAAAAAGTCAGTCAAGTTAAAAATTCTACGTTGCTCTAGCTTTGTTTGCTAATGCTGGATAAAATCCTAACCCTGGATATTTATCTTAATTTGCAGTTAGTAAGGCAACCATAAAATGCCTTCTAATAGACTGTCTGTTCCCACCATTCACTACCTTATTGGTTTGGAAAACATTTTGCTGAAGGACTTTTATTCAGTAGCCTTTCAGTTAGCTCTTCGATTTTATTTCCTGCCACCGTCTCAACTTTTCTATTTGAAGTGACAGAAGTGGTTATGCTCCTGGAAAAGTAATCTGTTAGTCATCGAGATCAAATACCAAACTGTGAACTTGAGTTCTGGAATAAAAGCAGACAAGAAAGTTTTCAAAAAAAAAGACAACAACAGGTTCATTGATTTTCTTCAGGAAATGGAATCTGACCTAAAAATGACCATCACAAAATAACTGCTTGGCTCTTGCTTCCCTTTCAGGTGGCCTAGTAAGATGACCAGTTTTAAAAAGATTGTTCAGAGACAAGAAAGCATCTTTCTGCAACTCCATTTCTGCACAAATTAATGGTGGGAGAAAGAATAGTAGTGTACCTAATCCCATCGTCTCTGTCCTGCAACCACACCAAAGCAGAACCATATTTACGTTTCAGTGTAGGTAGAATCAGTTCCCAATTCTACAATTAGACTTGGCACTGCAAGAGGAGATGAAAATCATAGACACAGAGCATAGGAGGTGCCCACTGTGCTTGCAATGCTTCTCTGCAACAGCATTATTGCTCAGCCCATACACACCCAACTTTTTAAAGATCTTACGGCACGGTAACTCAGTAGTTAGCACCGTTGCCTCACAGTGACACGGTCCCAGGTTCAATTTCAGCCTCGGGCGACTGTCAGTGTGGAGTGTGCATGTTTTCCGGGCGCCTGGTGGGTTTTCTCTGGGTGCTCCGGTTTCCTCCCACAATCCAAAGATATGCAGGTCAGGTGAATTGGCCATGCTAAATTGCCCATAGTTTTTCAGGGATGTGTAGGTTAGGTCCATTAGTCAGAGGAAATGTAAAATAATTGGGTTGGGGAATGGGTCTGGGTGGATTACTCTTTGGAGGGTCGGTATGGACATCTTGGGCCAAATAGCCTGTTTCTACACTGTAGGGATTCTACAATAATCCTGAAATATTGACATCCTCAATTAATTGTTCAATATTTTCTTTAAATGGTTAAAACGTTTCCACCACTTCTTCAGGATCAGTGTGTTCGAGGTCCTCTCAACTCCAAGGCTCAACCAATACTTGTAAAATCAATGGCCTTTCATTATTGACTGTACACAACGCCCTTCAGTCCACCCAAATCATGCCAGATTTCTGTGGAACAATCCTGTCAGTTCCATTCCCATGCTCTGTCCCCAAGAGGAATGAGACTGATTGGATTGTTCTGCCAAGTGCCAACTTAGTTCCAATACAACAGTGGGAGTAGTACTTCAGAGGAAAGAGGAGGAGGAGGCCATCTAGTCTACCAAGCCTGCTTCACCTTTCAAGTGTGCATCAGATTTATCTTCTATCTCAATGCCAATTTCCCACACCATCACCATTTCTTTGTTTGTGTTTCTTTCGAGAAATCCATCAATCTGTCTTGAACATACTCATGACTGAATCACCAATCTGCTGAGGGAGATAATTCCAAAGATGCACCGCCCTCAGTGGGGGGTGGGGGGGGAATCCTTATCTCAGTCCTAAATACCCTGCTCCTTATGCTGAGAATGTGACACCCCCCAGACAGGAAATATACTTCTCCACACACAGACAGACAGACAGACACACACACACACACACACCTACACACACACCTACACACACACCTACCTTTAACTCTTCATGCTCCAACAAGCTCAAATCCCATTGTTCTAAATTCTGGGTAAGTCTGGTGAACCTTCACTGTACACCCTCAATGGCAAGTATATCCTTCTTTCGGGAAGGAGACTAAAATTGTACACATGCGAGACCTGCCAAGGTTTGAACAAGTCTCTTTATAAACTCTATTTAAACCTCTCAGTTTGAAAACAATTTTTCGATCACCCCTTAACCTCTTTAGACCCAATGCAAACAACGCTGACCTTTGCAGCCACTGCTTGAAATGCCTTCTCCCTGGTGAGCAGCTGTTCATGTCTAGTTTCTTTCTGTGATCAATACTCAGCAACTCCTGCTGCCAATGCTTGTCAACACATTGCTGCAGAGAGCACAAGAACATGGCTCTGGTGCCTCCATCCTCGCTGCTGGCAACTGAAAAAGCAAACTCATGTTGAGTTTGAAGACACTGAGGTCTCACTGAAGAATGAGCAGGAGTGGGAAGAACCTAAAGAGGAATACAACTGGTATAAGAAAAAAAACATTGCATTCAGTAGATTGTATTCCAGCATTGTAGTCAAGTTCATCTGTGAAGGACTCAAACTGGAGGCAAAAGAAAGGGGGATTAATGGATAAAAGTAACACACTCGAACTACTTAATTTCTTATGAACCACTTAACTATCTAAGCCATTTCCTCATTCGACCCTATTAAACAAAACATTGCACAGTTTCTCTTAAAAGACTGACAGAAATTTTTTTTAAAACAGAGAGGGTGAGATTTCTCATCTAATAACTTAAGCTAACATTTCTGCCTCAACGCATCTCAGGAAAAATTAATTTTATCACCATTGCTTTCATCTACACATTTCCATTATGAATGAAGCCTTCCTGATTTCTAAATTTCATCTGATAGTAAAAGCCACAGCTACTAAGATCCTCAGTCAATGTTTTAGTGGGAGGAGGAGGCTTAGGCTTTTGGTGTGTACTTGAACTGAAATCAAATTAAATTCCATTTGAAAGCGATGACAGATTTATCAAAGTAGTTCTTCCAATGTAAAACAAATTACACCCAACTTAAATTATTTGCTGTTGGAAATTTTACGCTGGAGAAAATCTCTTTTCCCACACAGAAGACAGACTTTGCTGGACAAACAAGGAGAAAACAGAGAAAATAAACTTGACAGCTATAAGCAATCTCCTCTTGCTCTGCAGCATAAAATAGTTTTGCCAGGTTAGTAACTGTGGAAAAGAGGTCAGTATTAATTTGACGTGACAGAGACTATCGTGGTAGCACAATACAACTGTCATAACCTTTTGGTGACACAAGCGATTTACAGAACTATGAGCCTTGCCTTCAGCTTGCAAAACAAACAGCAGCACCCAAGGGCCATCCCAGCTCTGTTACATCTTGTGCTTGCCAGAACGAATCAAGCCCGTCTCTTGTGCTGAGGACAGCTGACAAGGTTGAAAATAGGCACAAAATCTATCATTGTTGTCTAAATCATGCATTGAGGCCATGTGACTAAATCAGGACAGCTCTCAGGATAGATGGTCTTAAAACAAAAGCAAAGACCAGTGAAAAATAATGCTGGCCTACTTTAAGCAATTATGACAAGCTATTCCATGGGCATTGCTCATGGGAAAACTTCTTAGAAAATTAGGAGTCGCCATCACAAAAAGCTGCTGGAAGCAGCTCATTTCCTATTCTTCCCTTTTAATTTCATACTTTTCCAGTTGCTTTAGATGTTAGCTGTGTTTTGACGCATCAAGATTGTTTCCAATGTCTGTTGTATTATTTTTTGCTTTCAATTAACATTCCTTGATCCCTTTAGATTTGGTCTGTCTTGAGTTTAGTATATTATAATTCTAAAACAATGAGGCTTTTCTCAGCATGATCTTTCACATTATTTCTAAGGCTGGATTTAAACTATGAGTTTACACAAACAGTGTCAACTGTAATTCTGAGCATGCCACTGAGTCAGAAAATTGTCAGCTTCGGAGGCAAACTCAATTTTGAGAATTCACACTCCAATGCAGTGCTTGGGGAGTGCTGCACTGCTGCAGCAGCTGTCTTGTTATGAAAGTAGTCCCTGTTTCAAGTCAGATGGTCATACATAATCTGGTCAGGCTGTACTCAAATGGAGCATTCTCCCAAGCATTCTTGCCCAAATTTATATCTCAATCAACAACTGAATCAGGTGTGCAATTTGATTTACAAATGACAGCTTGCAGGAGTTTGCTACAGACATATTGGCCACTGCATTTCCAACAAGTGGCTGCACCTGAAAGTACTGAACTGGCCAAAAATTGCTTTGTGTAATGTCCTGAGGGCCTGGAAAGCAGAGAGAGAGAGAGAGAGAGAGGGGGAGAGAGAGAGGGGGAGAGAGAGGGGGGGGGGGGGGGGGGGAGGAGGGGGGGAGGGGGGGAGGGGAGGGGGGAGGGGAGGGGGGGAGGGGAGGGGGGAGGGGGGGAGGGAGGGGGGGGTGGGGGGGTGAGAGAAGCAGGCATCATACTGCAGGTAAAAGCTGGGGGTGCAACTCTGAGCAATTTTTGAAGACTGCCAGATTCAAGAGTACAGCTGACAACCAGAAAGGCAAGAATAATTACCCAACTAATTACTTTCCGATCAGTGCACCCCAACCTGTGCAAAATGCTGAAATCCAGCTCAAAAGCAGAAGCGCAGAAAATCTTCCATTTGCTTTAAATTTAATGTTATTGGCACTTATTGCTCAATTCTAGTTGCCCAGAGGGAAGTTAAGGGTTACCTGAAAGCCTGGATTCACACATAGGCCATACTAAGTAAGGATGACAGATTTCCTTCCCCAAAGGACATTCAAGAAACAAATGGGGCTTTATAAAAAAAAGATCAACAACTAACATTAACTCAGCTCTCTATTCCTGATACTCTTCAGATTGAATTTAATTGTCTTCATGTAAGATTCGAACACGCGTACACAGATCTTTGGCCTGGATTCTGTATTGCCAGTCCAATGACATTACCACAACAGCACCACCCCACCCCCGGATCTCTTTACAGATGCTGCCAGACCTGCTGAGTTTCTTCAACATTATTTTTATTTCTGATCTCCAGCAACTGCAGTACATCGCTTCTATTTCAAAATTTTCTTCAGCCCTGGGCTGAGACTAGCCCAACAGCATTTACCACCTAACGAGTAAAATGCTGCAAAGTTTAGTGTCACATGAGAGCTTAGACAAATGCTGTTACAACTTGTAGAAGGGTTACAACTTGTGGAAGTGCTTCTTAGATTTTTTTTTAAAAAATTGTCAAATTCCTCACATAATCAGCATGAGTGCCATTCTAAGGAAACTTTTCTTCAGTCATGTAACTTTTCATCATTATGTAGACATACAACACACTTTTTCACCAGTCTGACAGTCATTTCAGAATTGGAGATGGTGGCGCAATGGTCATGTTACTTGATTAGTAACCCAGAGGGCCAGGTTAATTTCTTGGGACAGAGGTTCAAATTCTACTATCGCAACTACTGGAATTTAAATTCCTTTAGTAAATCTGGAGCTAAAACCCCATCTTGGTAGCAGTGATTATCAAACTGTCACAGACTATGGTTCAGGCTGATCTGGTTCACTCATGTCCTTTAGGGACATGTCCTTACCTGATCCTACATACAGGTGACGCCAGACCCTCAGCAATGTAGCTGACTCTTAACTGCTCTCCAAAATGGCCAAATAGTCCACACAGTTCAAGGACAATTAGGGATGGACAGCAAATGTTCGTCCTGTCAGCAACCCCAGAGTTACTATGTTCATTGAAAGAAGCAAGCAGCAGAAACCAGAACTCAGGACTAAAGAAACAAATTATTTTTGAGCACTCTTCCCATTCTTTTGTTGATAAGTTAAATATAATTGCCTAGATATCTTACAATCAGACGACTTTCATTAGAGGTTTTCCAACCAGGACCTCCCTGGCACCTCTGTATTAACTGCATGTTGCTCAAGGGCAACATTTTATGGAATTCATCTCAGATTTTATGAAAAACTTCAGTATTTTCTAACTGTTTCTGCAGCACCAAAATGAAGCCCTTGAGCAAGTGTGTTGGCATGCAGATATGATTAATATTACTCACTTTGATGAGCTCCAGTTTACAAGCATTTTGCTCAGCATGTTCTCATGCATTAATCAAGATGAATACACAATCAAATTTCTTCAGGAACACTAATTAAACAATTTGGCCTGGTAGAACAGTATAGATATTTCAGAATCCTGTTTTTTTTAGGGTTTTTTTGTTGTTCTGAATGACAATTAGAGAGAATTAAATTCCACTGGTAGCTCACTCTCCCTCAGCAACATCTGGGATATTTCAAAGGCTCTGGAACTAATCTGTCCCCCACTGAGCACTTCAATTTTGAGTTCTGCCCATAAAGCAGGGTAACAGCTTGTCGCTGTGAACTCTAAATCAATGGATCCGCAGTACATAAATGCATGCTATTACTTTACTGGGATCTAGTTAATTGTCAAATTTCATTTCATGTTACAGAAGGGTGTTTACAACGAGCTGAACGTGCTCTCTCCACACATTTTACTTGGCTTCTGTTTGCAAATGCCACTGCATCGGTTGTGGATCAATCAGTAGTGCTTTTGCCTTGGAGTCAAGCTGCCCCATTTCAGAGACTTGACACTTCTACTGCAACAGTGAGGAAGTGATGCAGTTTCATAGGCTTTGGCTGTTGAATGAAAAGCGATAAACTGTAGCAAGACTAGTACATGAAATAATTAAAAGCTACACGAGAGATCTGGCATAGAATTTATCAGTCATAGAGCTGTACAGCACGGAAACTGACCCTTCACACCAACTTGTCCATGCTGGCCAGATATCCTAAATTAACCTAGTCCCATTTTCCAGCACCCAGCCCATATCCCTCTTAAACCCTTCCTATTCATGTATCTATCCTGATGCCTTTTAAAACGTTGTAATTGTACAATCTCCTCCAGCAGCTTATTCCATACACGCACCACCTCTCTGTCCTTTAGGTCCCTTTTAAATCTTTCCCCTCTCACCTTAAACCTATGCCCTCCAGTTTTGGACTCTGCCAAATAGACAGTTTCAGTTCCCATTATCCTTTCAGGTAATAAGTTCCCAAAACCCAACCACCTATTTGCTCTAAAACTTTCCTCTTCACCCTATCCATGCCTCTCATGATTTTATAAACCTCTATAAGGTCACCCCTCAGCCTCAGAGACTCCAGGGAAATCAGCCTCAGCCTATTCAACGTCTCCTTATAGCTCACACACTCCAATCCTGGCAATATCCTTGTAAGTCTTTTCTGAACCCTTTCAAGTCTCACAACGTCCTTCCTATAGAAGGGAGTCCAGAATTGCACTTAATATTCCAACAGTGGCCTATCCAATGACCTGTACAGCCGCAACATGACCTCCCAACTCCTGTACTCAATACTCTGACCAATAAAGGCATGCATACCAAGCACCTTCTGAACTATCCTATTTATCTGCAACTCCACTTTCAAAGAACTATGCACTTGCACTCCAAAGTCTCTTTATTCAGCAACACTCCCAAGGACCTTACCATTAGGTGTGTACGCCCTGCCTTGATTTGCCTTTCCAAAATGCAGCACTTCACATTTATCTAAATTAAACTCCATCTGCCACTCCTCAGCCCATTGGCCCACCTGATGAAGGAAACCTATAGGAGTATAACATAGTGTTGTGTGATTTTTTTAACTTCGAGGATTTTAGATAATCCGGAGAACTGGCTAGGCTGAAATTGCTTTCTTTGAAAGCGGAGGTTGAGGGGATACTAAATTAGGTCTATCAAATTTGGGCATGCGCCTTGAGTGGATGAAAAAAAGGACCTATTTGCCCGAGCAGAGAGCAATCAATAAAATAATAATGAGGCATAAATTTCAAGTAGCTGATAGACTTTTTTTTACAAAATGGACAATGGGGACGTCGGAGGGGAGAGAAGTGAAGAGGAAAGTTTTAGAGCAAATAGGTGGTTGGGTTTTGGGAACTTATTACCTGAAAGGATGATGGGAACTGAAACTGTACAAGATTGCAGACCAAAACACTGAATTGAATTGAATTGAACTGAATTTATTGTCATGTAACTTGCATAAAATCAGATGGTTCCCTTGCACCAGCACAGACAGAATGGGCCAAACAGACTCTATCTAGGGAGGAAAACAAGTTGTCAGAAGTAGATAGGTTGAGTTAGCAGGCAAACATCTGTTAGATGGAGTATACTGCGCAAAGGTGTGAATATGTTGTCTTGTCTTGTCAGGAAAAACAGAAAAGCATGCTGTTTAAACAAAAGAGATTGGTACAGAGGATCTGGATTGAGTGCCTGTTGCTGGAAAAGCACAGCAGGTCAGGCAGCATCCGAGAAGCAGGAAAATGAGCCTGATTCCTGATGAAGGGCTCCGGCCCAAAACATTGATTCTCCTGCTCCTCGGATGCTGCCTGACCTACTGAGCTTTTCCAGCAACACACACTCAGCTCTGATCTCCAGCATTTGCAGACCTCACTGTCTCCACAGAGGATCTGGATCCCCTGCAACATGAGTCACAGAAAATTAGGATGCAGGTACAGGTTAGTAAAGCAAATGAAAAGTTGTCAATTATTTCCAAGGGGAATGGAATATAAAAGTTGTGATGCTTTCCTACAGTTATACAGGACATTGATGAGATCACTTAAGGAAAGATATAACTGCATTAAAAGTAAATCACAAAAGGTTCATTCACCTCAATCCTGCGATGAAGGACTTATTTCATAGAGAAAGGTTGAACAAGTTAGGCCTATACCCACTGGAAGGTAGAAGAATGAAGAATGAGGTGAATCTGACTGAAACATACAAGATCCTATGGGAACTGATCAGGTGAATACCTGGAGGACATTTCCTTCTTTGGGGAGATTAGAATGAGTGGATGCAAATAGGCACAGAACTTTTGTTTCTCTCAGTGTTGCTAGTTTGTGAAAATTTGCCTCCCCAGCTTTGTGATTTAATTTATTCAAGGTGGAGTTTGATTGATTTTTGACAGATAAGGGAGTCAAGGCTCATGCAAGGGCCGACAGGAAAGTGGAACGAAGTTTAGCCATGACCTTACTGAATGACACAGCAGTCTCCTGCTCAAATAGCCTGCTCCCAAAGTCTTATCTTCCAAACTGTGCCGCAAACATCTGATTGTATAATCTGTCCGCTCAGGTGAACATGAAAGAAAATAAACTACAATCCTATTTTGCATAGCCGTAAGAAAACAGTGCTTACTAGTTATCCCTCAAACAACACCTAAAACAGATTATCTGGTCATCGCATACATTGTGGTTCCTTGTTGTAGGTGAATTCATTGCGGCATTTCCAGCACATTTGAGCACACTTCAAAAAGAAGTTCATTCACTGCAAGGTGCTGGAGGACACGCCAACATCTGAAATTGGCTCAATTAAACAGCAAGTTATCCACCAGAATGGCTTCGAATTTCCAAGATAATTACTACACAATCTAAACAAGACCATCCCACCAATCTAGTCCCACTTGCCAGCACCCGGCCCATTTCCCTCCAAACCCTTCCAGTACTTTTTTTCTTCCTCTTGAGACAAGAGATCCCAATACTCAGCTTTTTCTTGGCCATTGGGACCAATTTAGTTCCATCAACATTGAAAGGAAAAGATAACAGAGACAGCCACCTGCTTCAATTCAAGCTTAGCCTTATTAACATATCAGAATGCTTTTGGAATTCCTTCTGGTCTTGAAGATTAGAACAATGTAAATAGATAATGCACTTCGGTGCAACAACTAGCTCAGGAAGAGGGGGGGGGGGTCTAGATTAGAGAGGTGCTGGAAAAGCACAGCAGGTCAGGCAGCATCCAAGGAGCAGGAAAATCGACATTTCGGGCAAAAGCCCTTCATCAGGAATGAGGCAGGGTGCCTGCAGAGTGGAGAGATAAATGTGAGTGGGGTGGGGGTGGGGAGAAAGTAACAGAGTACAATAGGTGAATGGGGGTGGGGATGGAGGTGATAGGTCAGAGAGGACAGTGGGGGAATGTAGCAAAGAGTACAATGGGTGAATGGGGGTGCTCAGGGAGACAGTTTTCAAAGCCTGGACTTCCATTTTCACTGTACTCAAAACAATCCACTCACAGTGATCATACTCAACTCAGTGTTATCAGACTGCAAATGTCCACCCTTAAATCCTACCAAAAAAAGCGTTGAGAAAAACTGAAATTCAAACTCTTCCATATTAAAAAAAATCATTGCCATTTAACATTCACACTTCAATCAGAAAGGTTTAACCTCCCATGATCTGAAGACATCACATGGACTAGAGAGCCAGGGGTGAGGAATGAAACTGGAGTTTACACTTACAGAAAGCCAGCTCAGACTTAACAGGTTAAATGGCCACATTCTGTGCCACAGCCATTCCTTGATACAGATTGAAAGCACTGCCTTTCTACATTTGGATAGGTATATGAATAGGAAAGGTTTGGAAGAAAGGCGAGAAACAGGCAAGTCGAACAAGTTTAGTTTGGGATTATGTTAGGTATGGACTGGTCAGTCTGAAAGGTCTGTTTCGGTGCTGTATGACTCTATGGCTACTTTAGATTTATCAATACAAATGCACTTTAGACTACAATAACAATACTGCAAAAGCAAGTGAAGTTCCAAAATCAGTTGAGCTTCCTAATGAAAATTGAAAATAAAAGCTCATCACTGAAATGGAACACAATATTTAAAACAAGGAAGCATTCCTATTGAATGTTTATGAATAACCAGGAGCTGACAATAGACAATAGTAGGAGTTCTCCAGGCAGCTAAATGAGCACATGTTTGGCCAAGCAGGCATTTTAGAGTGTGTTTGTTTACTCTCTTACTGTCGTGTTGGTGCAAAGTGGTTTCACATTCCATCGATGCCACGATTGTGTACCAAACGGAGTGGAATCTGGCACCAGGATCCAACCTGACACAGGACTGAACTATCAAGAGACATGAAACAAACACAGGCTTCACATTCAATTTAATATTCGAGATTGCCATCAGTGTGGTGGCTGTATCTTCATCTTAAACTGGGTGGACAACGACAGAACGGCAAAAGTGACCAATACAGAGATGCATAGTGAAGTTCACAATAGCATCCAATGAATAAATAAAATGTCCAGGATCCATCGGTCAATAAACTGATAAGAAAATTAAGATCCTTCAGGAGATTAAAAGAAAGGATTGAAAAATACTTTACAGCACAGATAATTGTCAACACATGCTTTATTCAATACTTGTGACCCAGTTCCAGCTATTGTCAACATTAGGATTTAATTAGAAAGGAGTTAGCCAAAACAAAAAGCAGTTTTATGCACAAATTAACTAGTTCATAATAAAATCAAAGGCAGGAGCTTAAGCCTCCTGGATAAACCACTAACTGCAAATACCGTTCTCATTTCCTTAGCAGTATTGAAGATAGCTGCTCAGTTAAGAGTTTGAAGCTTGTTTCCTCAACTATGGCAACATAGTGGAGCCAAATGAGCATATGTTGAACAAACCAAAGACAATGCTGGTGAAACTGAGCAGGTCTGACAGTATCTGTGGAGAGAGGAACATAGTTAATGTTAGGTCCAGTACTACTTCTGAAGAAACGTCATATCAGACTCTAAATATTAATTCTATTTCTCTATCCAATGATGCTGCCAGACCTGCTGAGTTTGCAAAATTCTTAATGCATAATTAAGGTTTCTTTCACCCCATTTGTTGGTGTGCTCTCCCTCAAGTTGCCAGGTGTACCTCCACATTTCTGAAAATACAAATTGCAATATGATAAAACTGAATTTACTGCAGCCCAACTGGTACATTTTATTATAATAGTGCTCATTCCATTTGCTAACAAAACTCAATCCTTTATCCTCTTCAGAAATGAGACACATTCAGCCTTATATTAACCTGCCCTAACCTCCCACTTGTGTATGGTACTGGAAGTGAACTGGTTACTGCTTTTGAGGTTCTTGCCAATTGATTACCTGACCCACTAAATTCTAACTGAAGGATCACATCATTCTTTCTACTTATGCCACTGATATTGATATGAACCACAGCCACTGGCTGTTTACGCTTTCCCTCAAGGTGTTCTGCAGCTTTTCAGTGATTTCCTTGACCCTTGTGCCTGGGAAGGCAATATACCATCCTGAATTTACATTTGCAGCAATGGAGTCATTTGTTCCCACTACTTTCTGCATCTCCTAATAGAGTCATAGAGATGTACAGCATGGAAACAGACCCTTCGGTCCAACCCGTCCATGTTGACCAGATATCCCAACCCAATCTCGTCCTAACCCTTTCTATTCATATACCCATCCAAATGAATCCTGCTGCTCTTCCTTCCTGCCCTGTACAACTGAGCCAATGCTGGAGCCACTGATTTGGCTCTGGCTGCCCATCCTTTGAGCCATTTCTTTCACCAGTATTCAGAAAAGCACACTAATTGTACAGCGATTTGCACTTAAAAGACTCCTGAAATCTTTTGATGGCTGGTGGTCACTCATTCTCTGTCTGCTTGCATATTCTTAAGCTGCTGGGTGACATTTATAAACATTCATCCACAAAGCCGTCAGCTTCTCTCATTCACCACCATGATATCAGCTGCTGTTCAAGATCTGAAACACAGAATTCAAGTTCCTGCATCTGACATTTTCATCACACATGGTTATTTAGGATACACAACATGCCCAGGAGTACCCACATTAAACAGGACGGGCCCTCCAGGGGCTTCAAGCTGCCTTGCCATTCTCTTAATAGAAAATAAAAATGACAACTTTTAAAAGAAAGACTCGCCACTTTGCTTCACTTCAACATAGCCAAGTTCATTGAAACCCTCCATCGTCATTAATAGAAGAAAATGCAAATTTTTAATTTCCCAGTCCCTTTCCTGGAGAAAGGGAAATTAAATTATAATAATTAACAGCCAGCCAACGGGCTGGGATATCAGAATGTGAAGTTATTTCCCTCTCACTTGGGTGATGTGTTTTTATTTCAACTTTTAATTTTTAAGAACGCTTTAGGTAAGGGAGATTATGGTCAAAAAGCGTAGCAATGGAACTTTACAACTCTGACTCTCCAGCATCTGCAGTCCTCACTTTGTCCTAGGGAGATAATGGTGCTCATCATGTCAAAAATATGAAACACACTCCGAGATGAAATAGAGATACAACTACTTCAATCCTGTTTATCCTGGACAGGTTCTATGTGAAGAAAATGACACCATTTGCCATCACCATGGGCACCAACGAGAAAGACATCATCGGAGCCACAACTTATCAATTACCTTGGACAGCTGCTGTAGTTGCCCACCGTTTGTTAAAGAACTAACCCAGCTCTCCAATAGTAAAGGTGAAGCATACCAGACTCTCTCTCTTTCTTAGATCATTACTGGGATACTTCGACAAAGGATGAATGTTCCCCCACCCCTGGAGCTTTTAACATGTGCCACTGCACACAATGAGCAAAGAATGTTGAATCAGTTGCAGCAAGTACTTAAGATGACAAATGGAATTTTGGCCTTTATCGCTGGAGGGATGGAGTTTAAAAATAGGCAAGTCTTGTTGTGACTGCACAGAGTGTTGGTAGGCTGCACCTGGAGTACTTTGTACAGTTTTGGTCCCCATTGTTAAGAAAGTATATACTAGTATAACGCAATAGTTCTGTTCCTGTGTGGTAAGAAAATCACGTAACAACAACATAATTTAAACCAATGGGACTAGAATTGTGTTGTAGCTAAGGAAAGTTCACGTTCCACAAATAATGAACTAAATTCTTCAATTGCATTATAGCCAATTCGTTCTGAAGGAACACGTGTTATAGCAGAACCAACTGTATTGGAGGCGATGTGAAAAAGATTCACAAGACTGATTTCTGGGATGAAGGGGTTGACTTTGAAAGAACCGGTTAGACCCATATTTAGAGGAATGAGAGGTGATCTTATTGAAACATACAATATTCTGACAAGGCTTGATGTCAAAAGGATGTTTCCAGTTATGAGGGAATCTTGAACCAGAGGGTACAGTAACAGAATAAGGGGACGTTCATTTAAAACTGAGACGAGAAGGAATTTCTTCTCCCATGTCTGGAATTCTCTACCCCAGAGACTTGTGGGAGGCTACATCACTGGAAGTATTTAAAGAGCTAGATGGATTTTTGAAATACAGTAGCGCCTCGACTTACGAACTTAATCCGTTCCGGGACCCGGTTCGTGAACTGAATCAATTTTTCCCATTGTTCGGATAGCGTAAGAATGCTTGATCGGCTGTTCACAGCGCACACGCCAAAGACAAACTGAATGAGATCACGTGGGGCCCAAGAGCTTTTGCATTCAACAAGCGCGTAGCAAAGCAGAACAATGAAACCATGTGGTCGCACACGGGCTTTTTGCGTTCGTACTTTCATTCGTACCTTGAATTTCGTACGCACATTGAAGCAAATCTTTATGTACAATCCTGTTGGTAAACTGATTTGTTCGTGAACGGGGTCGTTCGTATGTCGAGGCACTACTATAGAGGTATTGAAGACTATGTGTAGCTAACACAAAAGGGAAGTTGAGACACAAGATGGATCAGCCACAATCTTGAAAAGTGGGCAGGCTCAAGGGGCAAAATGACCTACTCCTGTTATTTATGGTCCTATGGAAAACCAACTCATCGGATACAAGGAATGTGGAGCGTGCAACTGTTTTGTTGAAGCAGTGGTTGGGGTATGTGGCCAACATCAATCAGGTTAAGTTTATTGTCCCATCCTTAACTGTTCTGAAATGGAGATGTTTCTCAAGTGCTGTAACCAATGCAGTAAGGATTATGCAATGCAACTAATGCAATTACATGGTTTAACATAGAGAACACAAAGACATCTACACATCATGTCCATGTAACACTGCTGTTCATATCCTACTCAACGTCAGAGATTCCAATACGCAATTCAATTGCCTAGTCCAGAACAGACCTGAGGCAGCTAAGACAATTCCAAATAAGAAATGTTTGCCATATTTCACTAATTTATCTTAGCAGCCCATACCAGGGAAGGAGAAAGACAACAAGCCTAACTGAAATTCAGCGGCAGTCACTGCACATTTCAGACACACGGATTCTGGGTGATAAGAGAAGAGCCTCCAAAGTCAATTAACCTGGTGACCATCTCAGTTTTAAATTCAATCTTGCAAATGGATGCAGACTGCAGATTAGCTGAAGACTATTGAAGCATACAGGCATGAATCAGCATCTTTTGCAGGCAGGCTAGCTAAGGTTAGTAAATTAGACATAAAACTTAACAGAAAAGCAAGGTGGAGAGAAAAACAGAGCTAGTGAAGTTCTGAAGAGTTATAATGGGGACTAAAACATGAACTGTTTCTCTCTCCACAGATGCTGTCAGACCTGCTGTGTTTCTCCAGCATTCTCTGTTTATTTCAGGTTTCCAGCAGTGGCAATACAGAGGAGCCTCCATTATCCGAAAGACACGGGCAGAGAGTATTTTGTTCGGTTAATCGAATTCAGGATAATCGAATGCCAAGTAACATGGCTTAGCCAAGCATCGGAACCTTGTGACCTTGATAATCTGATTTTTGGATAATCGAGGTTCCTCTGCATTTAGCTTTTACTCAAAACAAAAAAGGTGAAAGACAGCCAGCCTGACAGACTGGCAGTCTCCACCACATTATGCAATGCACTGTTGTTTCCTTTAAATACCAAAAGTATTTCATACATATTGTAAATAAACCAGCTAAAGCTCACTAACAACCAACATTTTGTTGGATATTAATGACACTGACAAAGAAAGGATGCCTTCCTCTTTCAAGACACTCACAAAAGAGACATCTGAAAGAGATCTATCCACCTTTACGAATGCTCCCACCGCAAACCTAAACTGGTTACGTTTACCTCCTTCATGAGAAACTGCCTCATCTTTGGGAGTATCAAGATGCAACTACGTAGGCCACTACCTTGCATTAGGCCAGCAGTGCTTCCTCACCCAATCAGTTTAGGGCTGGGCTCACAAAACAGGTGAAAGAACATTAAAGCAACTGGAAAACATTCAGACAAAAGATCTTGACTTAACAAGTTGAAAGGTAAAACATAGATAAAATATAATTCCCAGGAAGTTCAAAAGTTTGATTAAAACCACAAGCAGGATGCCTCAGCTTTCCAATAAAATTCTACTCAAAAGCTAATAGGTCCTCCAAAACTTACAATTATTTTCTTATTTTTTAATTATTGAAACAAACTTCACACAAAAGCATTTACTTGAGCGGTTTTGATTTTTAATTTAGATTCGACTGACACTATTCACGGTAGCATTTCTCTTCCCACTGCCAGGACACCTTCACTGGATCTATACAGAACAGAGTAGCTTTTCATGGGAACTGACTGCACCCAGCTTAATTACATGGAAGCGGCTCTTCACATCACGAGGCTTATTTAGTACAGAAGCTTCCTGCTGACTAAATACGTTCCTCACAAACACAGAACAGTGATTGATCTGTGTTCTGGCCTCTGACGAACATTCACTTCACACAGAAATTCCTTCAGCTATCCCTGGAATTTAGTTTATGTTTCTCTGTCTACCTTTCCTTAACTCAGAAATCAGTCACTCCCACATTCCCCAAGGGTCAACTACTAAAGAGATTTCTCTATACAACAAATTTGTTCAGGATCATGCAACCTGGCTGCAATGTACCCCAAAGCAATAAGCTCTGAATAAGGTGAATAACAGATTGCATGGCGAAGTGTGTTGGGTGAAAATGCAAATATCTACATCTCTCACACCTTGCTGGCAATCTAGTTCTGGATTACTGCCATTAGATTTCTAACAGTTACTAACAATTATTTTTGCCATTATTAAGCCAGTACACAAAAGACTAATTGCTGCTGCCATTTGTGGGACCTTGCTATGTTTTTTTTTAAATTTTATTTTAGAATCCCCACAGTATGGAAACAGGCCCTTTGGCCCAACAAATCCACAATGACCCTCCAAAGAGCAACCCACTCAGACCCATTCTCCTACCCTAGTGCCCAATGCCCGCAGTGTTAGGTGAAGGGATAAATGTAGGGAAATGGGTCTGGGTGGGTTGCGCTTCAGCGGGTCGGTGTGGACTTGTTGGGCCAAAGGGCCTGTTTCCACACTGTAAGTAATCTAAAAAAAAAAACTTACATTTACCCCTGACTACGGGCAATTTAGCGTGGCCAACTCACCTGACCTGCACATTTGGATTGTGGGAGGAAACCGGAGGACCCGGAGCAAACTCCACACAAACAGCCACCCGAGGCAGGAATCGAACCCGGCTCACTGGTGCTGTGAGGCAGCAGTGCTAACCATTGAGCCACCATGCCTCCATGTATAAAATAGCTCCCACATTTGCTTACAAAATAACAAGCCTGTTGCAGCACTTCTTGACAGCACTGATGTTTGAAAAGGCCCAGTACTTTTCTCAGCATTGTATCATGGGCACACAATGCACATGTCCAGTTCTGGGCATGGTGACACTTCCCTCCCAATATAGTTTGTCCACCTGGTTTTGAATTTTTGACAAATCTCAAAATTCTTCAATCCAAATAATGGGACTCAGGTTCAGATGAAAATAATCACTTGTGGAGACAAAAACTCTTAATTTATCCTTATAGTAACAAAACATATCAAACCAAATCTTGCCTTGCACTGAGTCCTGCTCATCATTAATCACACCACTGCCCATTTACAACCCAATTTAGTTCCTTTGCTGCTGAAACTCTCTGAAGCCTCCAGAGATTACTCTAACCCTTCCCTTCCATCTATTCAAGCAAAACAAAAAGTCCACTACATCTCCTGTGCTCAGTCCTTGGGGTCCCAATTTTGATTGGTAACATTCCTTTGTAGTGCTTCATGATGTTTCATATTCAGGATGTCAATTAGCAATCCCAGAATGCCTGTAGTTCTTGAGTCCTGTGTTCAAATCTAATCATGGCTAATGGTTGTAATCTGAATTCACTGAAAAGCTGAAATTAAAAGCACCTAGCATAATGGGGACCATGTAACCATTATTGATTGTCATATAAACCAAACTGGTTCAGTAATACCTTTAAAGGAAGAAATCTGCCATCCTTACCTCATCTGATCTGCATGTGACACAACAGAACATTACCTTCTGGGCAATCTGGGATGGACAAGAAATGAACAATGCCAACATCCCAAGGAGGATGTTAAAAACATATTACATAAACACAAGCTGTTTGTTGTATCAAGTTGTGTAGTTAAGACACACTGGAGTCATGTTCCTGAAAGCATGTACTGTAATGGTTTCAGTAAGAACAGAGAAAATGATAAAAGAGGGGTGGTGTGGGACAATTGGTCAAGGACAGTATTACGGTTGCAGAAAGGACGTTTGAGGACTAGTCTACTGAGGTAGTATGGGCTGTGGTTAGAAACAGGAAAGGAGAGGTTACCCTGTTGGCAGTTTTCTGTAGGCCTCCAAATAGCTCCAGAGATGTAGAGGATAGGATAGCATAGCAAAGATGATCCTCGATAGGAGAGAGAGTGACAGAGTAGTTGTTACGGGGGACATTAATTTTCTAAATATTGACTGGGAATACTATAGTTTGAGTACTTTAGATGGGTCAGTTTTTGTCCAATGTGTGCAGGATGTATGTAGACCAGCCAACAAGGAGCAAGGCCACATCAGATTTGGTACTGAACCCGACCAGGTGTCAGATTTAGAGGTAGGTGAGCACTTTGGTGATAGTGACCACAATTCGGTTAAGTTTAATTTAGTGATGGAAAAGGATAGGTATATACCGCAGGGCAAGAGTTATAAGCTGGGGGAAAGGCAATTATGATGCAATTAGGCAAGATTTAAGATGTATAGGATGGGGAAGGAAACTGCAGGGGATGGGTACAGTGGAAATGTGGAGCTTTATCTACAACTGACATAAGGCTCACAGCTCTATAATTTCCAGGGTTGTCTCTACTCCCCTTCTTGAACAAGAGGACAACGTTTGCTATCATAGAGTCATAGAGATTTACAGGACAGAAACAGACCCTTCGGTCCAACTCATCCATGCCGACCAGATATCCCAACCCAATCTAGACCCACCTGCCAGCACCCAGCCCATATCTCTCCAAACCCTTCCTATTCATAATACCCATCCAGATGCCTTTTAAATGTTGCAATTGTACTAGCCTCCACCACTTCCTCTGGCAACTCATTTCATACATGCACCACTCTCTGCATGAAAACGTTGCCCCCTCACCCTAAACCTATGTCCTCTAGTTCTGGACTCCCCACCCCAGGGAAAAGACTTTGTCTATTTATCCTATCCATGCCCCTCATAATTTTGTAAACCTCTATAAGGTCACCCCTCAGCCTCCGACGCTCCAGGGAAAACAGCCCCAGCCGATTAAACCTCTCCCTATAGCTCAAATCCTCCAACCCTAGAAATATCCTTGTAAATCTTTTCTGAGCCCTTTCAAGTTTCACATCCTTCTGATATGAAGGAGACCAGAATTGTATGCAATATTCCAAAATAGGCAGATGACACCAAAATTGGAGGTGCAGTGGACAGCAAAGACGGTTACCTCAGATTACAATGGGATCTTGATTTGATGGGCCAATGGGCTGAGGAGTGGTAGATGGAGTTTAATTTAAATAAACTCCATTTTGGGAAAGCAAATCTGAGCAGGACCTATTCACTTAATGTAACGTCCTAGAGAGTGTTGCTGAACAAAGAGACCTTGGCGTGCAGGTTCATAGCTCCTTGAGAGTAGAGACACAGGTAGATAGGATAGTGAAGGCGGCGTTTGGTATGCTTTCCTTTATTGGTCAGAGTATTGAGTACAGGAGTTGGGAGGTCTTGCTCCAGTTGTACATGACATTGTTTAGGCCACTTTTGGATGGTTAGATGGGCTTCAGATTGGTTCCACAGATCGGCACAACATTGTGGGTTGAAGGGCCTGAACTGCACTCTAATGTTCAATGTTCTTATGTAATTGAAAATCTTGTTCTCCAAACCCCTCACTGGTCTTTCCCTACCCAACCCTTCAACAGCCTTTGAACTCTTTTCATTTCTAGACCCTTCCATCTCCTGGTTCTGGCCTTTTGAAAATCTGTACCACCCCTTTCCCAAAACTCCCCCAACTACCCTACCCACCCCACCCCCTCAGCCATTTTAGCCTACCCAGATGGTGTTCCCAAGATCAAACCCATACACCTTGAAATATTCCATACATGACATGGACATATAGTAGTTCTCCTACAACACTGTAATTGCATTCCAATGAAACCTTGCTTAATAGAAAATCGCTTCATAGAAATAACAGGACCAATGTGGAAAATAGAGTTGGGCTGACCAGCAAAATAAAAATCACACACGATCGCTCAAAAATCACCCAAAAGTCTAATGCAAAGAACACAACCTGAATGAAGGTTGAAATCATATTTATTAACACAACAAAATTAAACACCATACATTTAGAAAATGTAAGAAAGCTGCTCCCTGTACAGTGCCTCTCACAGAAAGCTGCTCTGTCGGCAGCTGACACCGGCGCACGTGCAGCACAGCACAAAGACTGGTGCTGGCATTACGCAGGCGCACAACAGCCCGGACATCAGCGCATGTGCAGAGTTGCACAGAGGCTTCTGCATGGACATCAGCGCATGTGCAGAACGAAGCACACAAAGTGATTCCCACTGGACATAAGTGTTCTTAAAAATACCATTCTTTAGCGATGTTATAGCCAAATCACACTGCCAAAACATGTGTTATCCCAGAACTGCCTGTATATACATAATCATATTTTTGCATTCACATTTGAGAATGGACCCATTTCATCTCGGGCTCTGCATCGAGTTTGGCTTTGAGTACGGAATGCCTGTCCTAATGATGTAAAGCAGGAGTGTGTCACACTGCTCAGCAAGACTGAGTGGACAGGATAACTCGAGATATCAAACTGCAATACACATTCCCCACTGCTTCCTGCTGAGGTTAAGGGGGAAGCTACAATGCTCAGTGATACAGGTGACTGACACTAGATTAGAGTGGTGCTGGAAAAGCACAGCAGTTCAGGCAGCATCCGAGGAGCAATAAAATCAACGTTTCGAGCAAAAGCCCTTCATCAGGAATACAGGCAGAGACATAAGTGAGAGGAGGTTGGGGTGGGGAGAAAGTAGCATAGAGTACAATAGGTGAGTGGGGAAGGGGATGAAGGTGATAGGTCAGGGAGGAGCGTGGAGTGGATAGGTGGAAAAAGATGATAGGCAGCGAGGACAAGTCATGGGGACAGTGCTGAGCAGGAAGTTTGGAACTAGGGTGAGGTGGGGGAAGGGGAAATGAGGAAACTGGTGAAGTCCACATTGATGCCCTGGGGTTGAAGTGTTCCGAGGCGGAAGATGAGGCGTTCTTCCTCCAGGCGTCTGGTGGTGAGGGAGCGGCGGTGAAGGAGGCCCAGGACCTCCATGTCCTTGGCAGAGTGGGAGGGGGAGTTGAAATGTTGGGCCACAGGGCGGTGTGACTGACACTGGCATGTCTCAGCTTGAGAAGAAAAAAAATTGTGCCTTCAATCAGTTTCTGCAAGATCAGCTGGACATTAGTGAGGCTGTGTCCAAAGACAGTGAGGCAGGGTGGAAGAGCCTATCGTAAATGAAAAGAACATATTTTCTGAGGCCACGTTGTTCTCATAGATTAATTAGACCTTTAGGGCAGTAATGAAAATTACAGGAAGATTTAACAGAGAGAGATTCAAAATTATGAAGGGTGGAGTTGATAGGGAGGCCGATGAGCAGGGAAAACAGGTTTAAAGCTTAGAGACAAAAATCCAAGCAGGATAAAGTTAAGATTCTCTCTTTTTAAAAACACAAAAGCTATCATGACCTGGAATGCACTGACTGAAAGGCTGGTGGAAGATAATTTAATAACAACCTTTAAAGGGGAATTGTATAAACACTTCAAAAGGAAAGAACTAACAGGGCTATGGGAAAAATATCACAAGAAGCGGACTAATTAGATTGTTGCTTCAAAGAGTCAGGAAAGACCAGATGAACTGAATGGTCTGATTTTGCCAGATGTTCAATACGGTGCTGATCTAGCCTGAATCAACATTCTCACAGATCCATCAGGTAGCTGGAAGCGATGCCTCGAGAGGGCAATCAGATGGTCAGAGGAGAGTACAAACCAGTTGATCTGTCACTGTAACCAAAACAAATCTCTGCTGTAATTGAGACCATCTCTGGGAGTTTGTCTTTCACTGCCTAAATGGCTGACACACTTCCTCTCAACTTTGCAACTGGTTGTCTCTGACTCATTTGCTCCACTGACTTCTGCATTTCCCACTCTCTTTGTGCAATTCAGCATTTCTTTTGCATAAACCTAGATTTAGAAACATCTGTACTCTTATAAATAAATCATTCCTGAGCTAAGTGATGGTTTTGCAAAATTCTATAACATTCTCTTCAACTATCCATGTTAGTCCTTGCATTATGCCCAGCACTCTTGCTGGTTATTTTCGCTCTTTTGGATAATCTTAAAGGGAATTTTTCTTGCTTGCACCAATTGTGCCCCAACCAGATAACCTACTTGAATAATGTTGGGCAAGGGATAAATATTGGCAAAGATGTGTAATCTTGCACTTTTTCAAAAGTTATTGCCTCAAGATCTTTGTATCAATTCTGTTGGAGACAGCACATGGAACCTCTGTTTAAGTCACACCCCAAAAGACAGGATTCCCCCATGCAGACTCCTTCGATACAGTACAGGCAGTTTTCCTATAACGCCGTAGTTGCATTCTAGCGTGGCTCAGCGGTTAGCAGTATTGCCTCACAGCACCAGGGTCCCAGGTTAGATTCCAGCCTCGGGTGACTGTCTGTGTGGAGTTTGCGCATTCTCCCTGTGTCTGCGTGGGTTTCCTCTGGGTGCTCCGGTTTCCTCCCACAGTCCAAAGATGTGCAGGTTAGGTGAATTGGCCATGCTAAATTGCCCATAGTGTTAGGTGCATTAGTCAGAGGGAAATGGGTCTCGGTGGGTTACTCTTCGGAGGGTCGGTGTGCACATGTTGGACCGAAGGGCCAGTTTCCACACTGTAGGGAATCTAATCTAAACTAATCTAATCTAGCGAAAACTTGTTTAATGGAAATAATGGAGCCCATGGGAAAAGTGGGTTTGGGGGCAGACCAGCAAAAGACCATCACTCACAGTCGCTCAAAAATCACCCAAAAGTCTAATGCAGAGTATAGCACAGCCTGAATGAAGGTTGAAATCATACTTATTGACGAAACAAAAGTATATTTAACACTGTACATTTAAAAAATGTAAGAGAACTGTCCTCTGTACAGTACCTCTCATAGAAAGCTGCTTTGTCAGCAGCTGATATCAACGCTTGGGCAGTACAGCACAAAGACTGACACTAGCATTGCGCATGCGCAGAACAGCACAGAGACATTGGCACGTGGGCAGAACGAACCACGCAAATCGATCCCCACTGAATTCACACTATTGCCAACAGAGGTAAGCGTTCTCCAAAATACCATTCCCTAATTCTTCAGCGACATTATAGCTGAAACACACATTATCTCAGAACAACCGGATCTAGGAGAATCAGCCTTGAATTGGTGAAGTTGCTGGAGCATAACTTCAGCCTACAAGCCTTTCGACTCAGAGTCTAAATGATAGCATGCAAGCAGAACATTCAGCCCACCTGTTCCAAGATGGTGTTTATATTCCACATATGCATCCGAATTATCATTTTGCATTCTGCCTCTATATTCCTCTCTCGTTGCCTCTTTCAACCTTTGCTTAACATGACTCTATCTATCTTTTCCTTAAAAACATTCAAGGACTCTGCTTCCACACCTTTTGGAGGAAGAGCATTTGAAAGACTCATGACCCTCTGAGGCGGAAAAAAAAAAGCCTCATCTGTTTTACAGAACATAGGGGGTATACAGGCTTATCGTATCAAATGGGTCCTTTGTCTGCTCTCAGACCATTTTAAAATCTAAGCATGTTGTCTTTTCACGTCAGTTCATGCTTCACAAAGCCTTTGAATTCGGTAACAATTCTCACAGATGTTTGCTTGCTTGTCTTTAGAACAATGGCCTCGTATTCAGCCATCACCAGCCCTCTTCGCCTACCCCTAACTTTTCAGAACTGACAGGAGGAATGTGCAAGGAGAGGTCAAAAAATTCTTAAACACAAACATCCTCAGGGTGAGATTACCACACCTGAAAATAATGAGCCAGGACAGAGAGTTCTACTATTAACTTCGTAACAACAACCAAACCCCTTCCTTAAATGAGCACATTATAGTTTAACCCCTCTGGAACCTGTCGCCCAGAGCTAGCTGGTTTGTATACGAAACAGATGACAGCTAATCTTTGCAAACTTTTTGGATTTATAGCATTAAGTAAAAACCAACCCCTAACTAACAATGGGTGGTGCTGAAATGGATACTGTTCCATGAATTTGCGATCAAAGCCTTGGGTACATTACAGTTGTATATTAAACAATAGGCTACTGTTGCTCAACATCAGCTTCCCATCCTTCCTAACGCAGTGACCTCCAAAGAAACTGCACAGTAAAATAAAGTTAAAAGAATCTCTGTTTACACCTTTTGGTCTTTCATATGTCATTCTACAGCACAGAGGCTTGTAACCACAAGTTCACTCCTGCAGATCAACAGCTTTGAGGTTAATAAAGAACTAGGTTATGGAAGGCGCCTTTGCAAGACCTCATGATATCCCAGAGCTTGTTAAGTGTAGTCACTGTTGTCACATGGAGAACGGCAGCCACTTGCACATGGCATGCTCCCACAAAGCAATGAGATTTAAACCAGATAAATCAGCTTTTAGCAGAGTAGAATATTATATTTTGACGCAGGGTACTACAAACACTTGCTGCTCACCTGATATAGTATTTTACAATCAACTGCATCCGTCCAATTTAATAACCCATCTGAAGGAAGCCATCTCAGGTATCAAGTGCTCCCTCACTTCACTAGAGCGCTAGCCATACTAGAGTCTAGGTCAGAGTGGTGCTGGAAAAGCACAGCAGGTCAGGCAGCATCTAAGGAGTAGGAAAATTGACATTTCAGGCAAAAACCCTTCATCAGGAATAGAGGGCTTTTGTCCAAAATGTTCATTTTCCTGCTCCTCGGATGCTGCCTGACCTGCTGTGCTTTTCCAGCACCACACTGATCTAAACTCTGGTTTCCAGCATCTGCAGTCCTCACTTTTGTCTGCTAGCCATACTATTCATTCTCAAATCTCCATTTGAATTCTGAGGAGTAAGGCAGTCAGTCCCTCAGGCCAGTGCCACCATAACTGACCCGATGGAATCTCAAATCCATATTCCTGCCTGCTGACCTTCAACAAGAATCTGTCTTGAAAACGTTTACAGACTCTTCTTCCATCGCCTTTACAATAAGGAGGCTCCAAAGACTCCTGACCCACCAAGAGAAAAAAATTTTCACCTCATCTGTTTTTAAGAAATGCCCTTGATTTTTAAATAATTAACCCGAGTTCTAGATTTTCCCATAGAGTCATACAGCATGGAAACAAACCCTTTGGTCCAACCCGTCCATGCTGACCAGGTATCCCAACCCAATCTAGTCCCACCTGCCAGCCCCCAGCCCATATCCCTCCAAACCCTTCCTATTCATATACCCATCCAAATTCCTCTTAAATCTTGCAATTGTACCAGCCTCCACCACTTCCTCTGGCAGTTCATTCCCATGAAAGAGCATTTTCTTCACATCCAGCCAGTCAACACTCCTGAGGATCCTGTACACTTCTAAACTCCATTGGATAGATACAAGTCTAACCTGTGCCAATCTTTCCTCCCATTTCAGGTGAGAGTCTGGGAAAACTTTGTGTGAAGCACCTCCAACACATTTGCATATTTTCTTAAGTGTAATGCACAATACTCCAGGAGAGGCCTCACCAGTGCCCTGTATAACTGAAATCACAACTTCCCTACTTTTGCACTCAATTCCATTGCAATAAATAGTAATGAACTTGCTAACCTAAAACTTGCTATCCCTGCATACTAACTTTTTACAATTCATCTATTTTCCCCTGACACAAGCACTCAATGTCAGGACAACATTCATACACAGGAGGAATAAGGTGAAATCTGGACTTGGACACCAACATACTAGTTTCACAGGTGAAAGCATGGAACAACCTTTGCAAGATGACAGGCTATTATGGAAAATAGGTTTATTAATGTCATGTACATGGAGGACCTTTCAAAACAAGCAATTTTCTTTTTTCACTTCCAGAAGTAATAGTGTGTGTGTGGTAACAGGTGAACCATAAAAGGGGCCATCAGTTCTGGCCACTCTAAGCACAACTCCGCATCCTAGCCTAACGTTCCCACAGCTCATCTGCAAGATTCACTCACGAGAAACCAAAGTCAAAACGTGTGGCACTGGAAAAACACAGCAGGTCAGGCAGCGTCCGAGGAGCAGGAGAATCGACGTTTCGGGCAGAAGTCCTTCATCAGGAATGTGGGGACTTCACCAAGTAAAAGCTGCAACTTCCAACCACGTCTTATTCATTATCGATTTCCTTCCTTGTATTTCTGAACTGTTAAATCTGCCTCCACAATATAAACAAGGCAGTTTCAACATCACCAGGGCTCTTCAGGCAATAATTCAGGGTCAAGTCTTGAAGTGCTTCGGCAATAACTAACAAATGTGTCCAAGTATCAGCACAATGAGAAGCCTGGGAGCAAGTCACCCACCCACTTGGCCACAGGTGTGTGGTCTGACATGAACAAAAAGACAGGAACATCTCATGCAAGAGTTCAAAGATGTCCTATCTATTACTTGATCCTCCTGCTATTTAAATTCATTTGAACAAGGAGCAAATAACAGTTTGTTTTTAAGAAACATTAACAGGAGGAGAATGTTCAAGGTATCAGTGCCTGCAATATGATATTCAATTGTCCAGGTGTTTTAAATTGAACTTTTAAATGTTACCTATTTTGTTTGGGCATGCTGGTAGCTCAAGTTGGGGAGAAAAGTCAAATACCTGCATTCCATCTTATCGAGCTCACGTATGTGTGAGCAAACACGTATACCCTGCTTTTTGAATGTTCGCTTTACACCACTTCATTATTACGCAAGAGCTACATTAGTACCTGTTTTCATGAATCCGAAGAAAATTTTTGCTTTTATGAAAAATAGCAAAATTTATCCCATATAAATCATGCATCTTTACTCTATGCCATTTTCAGCTTACGAAAGGTTTCCGGATAACGGGGAATATTCAGTGTTTCAAACATTTCTTCACGTTTATGGCAGTTTTTTTTTGCTCAGTACATTTTCTTTTCAGTAACTGAAGTAAACAATCCTGCATTTGTGAAGGGTAAAACTGTGCAGCAAACCTCAAAAAGAAATCAGTGTTGCCGAACCTGAGCCACAAGCTAACCAAGAGTTGTGCTTACCGTATGTCAGCTGTTGTTCAGTGGGCTACACTCTTACCTGCAAGTCTTAAGGTTATGGATTCCAGAGACTTGAGTGTATTAAGATGTGTTTCAAACAGTACCAAGTGAGACCTCCACTATCGAAAGCTTCATCTTAAACACCGAGCCAAGATCCCAAATGCCTTAACGGATGGCCATGAGAAACACCACACAGCATTCTTTCAAAAAGGTGCAAGGAAGTTTTTGGACTTTCTTTTAAGTCCATAAACCAGTATCTTCAGAAGATCAACCAATCCTTAACATCTTCTGCTTGCAAGGCCACTGTGTCTAAATTGGCTGCTGTGTTCTCCACATTACAATAGTTGCAATACCTAAAAAAAGTACCTCATTTATTGTAAAGCACTTTAGGAAGTCCTGAAGACATGCACTAGGAATGAAATTTTTTCTTTCACTGAACCTCCACCATGTATATAACAAGCAGGGACCATGACAGGACAGGTGGGCTTGTCAATTTGGTACTGTCGAGGATATCCCACGGCTAGCCTGGCTTGAAGCATTGGCCATCAAACTGGTCACTCTTGATGTTGTTCTAATCAAGCAGAAAGTGAGGCCTGTTCTAATCAAGTAAACCCAACTATTTACACTTCTCCAGTAATTTTTCAATCATAACCCCATCTCGTGCATGTTCTCATGTACAGTAAACCACTTATTATTAATGAGTCTTGATGCAGACAATTAACTAGTTTCTGTACATTTACTGAATTGTCGTCAAGGACCTGCATCCACATGGCATCTTAAATACAGTTAGGTATTTCACAGGAAGATTTACCATCAAAATTTGATATTGAGCCAAAGGCAGAGATAATAAGGCAGGTGAACAAAACTGTGTCAAAGAATAAGGAGCAGAGAGAGGTAGAAAGAAATAGAAAATTTTAAGGAAATTTATGTGCAGCATTTTGACAATCTATTGAAGCAAAGCTACAATGCTTATCATCCTACAACAGTTAACTATCCAGATGGAGCACATCTGTTACAACCAACCATTATGCTAGGATTGAATTTTGAAGACATGGACATTGCCTTTCAGTCCTGTTTCAAATGTTACCAAAAGAGAAAATGCTGGAAAATCTCAGCAGGTCTGGCAGCATCTGTAAGGAGAGAAAAGAGCTGACGTTTCGAGTCTAACTGATCCTTTGTCAAAGCTTTGACAAAGGGTCAGTTAGACTCGAAATGTCAGCTCTTTTCTCTGCTTACAGATGCTGCCAGACCTGCTGAGATTTTCCAGCATTTTCTCTTTTGGTTTCAGATTCCAGCATCCACAGTAATTTGCTTTTATCCAGTGTTTCAAATGTTGTTTCGTCCCAGAGACTTTATGTCAAACCAAGGAGGCTGGAACGTCTGTATCATTGAAAACCACCCATTTGTAAATACAGGTACTTATATCAATAGCTGTAGCTCATTGTCCATATTTCTTTCAAACCTTATGTGATTGAGGTGTGGTTGAGGTGTAGTATGACTACAAATAGACAAACAATGCCTTTCATGCTGTTAAACAGAAACCACGAGAATGGGCTGTTGGCTCCAAATAGCTTTGCTGAGGAAATCGAAAGTTTGTGACTCAATCCTATTGGATCTTTGCAGACAACCTTTATCCACTTAACCCACTGTCCAGAATGAAGAAATAAAAGAGCTGTGATCTCAAGCTACACAACTTTATTTGTTAATATAAAAAGATAAATTGAATAACTATTCTCATCCCTTTTGGGATGAATGTTAAACCGAACCACCCACCTCAAGTTTTAACAGCTAATTAAACACTGTACTAAATTTCAAAAGTATAGTTTAATTGCCAAAAACAACAGCATTCCCTTTCTGTACAAACTGTTCCACTTGATATGAAGGAGGGTTGGAATTAAATAATACATATGGCTGCTATCCAATTCACTCAACTCTCAATACACGTTTCACCAAACTAGAACAATTTAAGTTAAAATATCTGTAAATATTGCACAAATGCCATTTTGGTCAGATTTTCTCAAACTCAAAATTATACAACAGTGACGGAAAAATTAATAACTGCCAGATGCATATGGATTCCTAAAGGTCTGAAGAGCATTTTGGCACACCACTAAAAACCTCATTTCTGCAGATAGACAGGCAACAAAAGTTCACAGACAAACCAATCAAGATGACCTCAAAATGGTTTAGTACAGTTCACATCTTAAACTGTGCCATGTTTAATTTGTAAGAGATTTGGACTGTTTCCTCAAAATCTTCACTGTTTAGAGTAAATGACCTAACTTGTGTTGGTAGATACATCTGGTGAAGCAATCCCAATTTGATGACGTTTGAGTCAATGGAAGAGTATTGGACAGGTAGAATAGCTGGCTCTCGAGGACAATTGATTTCCAGATAAACCATTCAATATAGCATGACTGCCTCAATCCATGAATGAAAAGTCTCAATGCAGAACAGGAAACTAAATTCTGAACCTTATCAGCCTTAACTTGCTGGTATAAAAGTATTTCTAGGTGCTTCACAGTAGCATTAGCTGACAACACCTGATGCTGAGCTGCTAAGCACCACCTTCTCAGGGGTAATTAGGGTCGGACAAGAAATGACGGCCCAGCCCACAAATACACACCGTCTGAATAAATCAACAAAATCAGGTCAGGTTACCAAGAGACTTATTCTGTCATACCAATAGCATCCCTGCATTCAACTTCTAAGATGCTAAAACTGAAATTCTATCCTTAAACTACTATGGTACTTCACCTTGTGCTCTCCCTTTATAACTTTGCTGTGTCCAAGTTTTTGGACATTCAGGTGTTAAATTTGTCTGACTGCATGTCAAAGCAGCTCTTTGGGGATGGCCTACATTTAAGGATTTCTATGAACGAATATAGGACTCTCACGCAAGCACTTACAAAGCAAATGAACCGCCAATGAAAACCTGCAGAATGGAAGGTTACTGCAGCAGCCAAACACAGAAACAAATGGGCAGTCCATTCACACCACACAATTAAAGAGACAATTTATCCTCAGCTTACTACTGTGTCACCAACTGCTTCAGCAATGGGATTTTGTTGAGGTGTTTAAACACCACAGGAAGTTCTGCAATACCAGGAAGAAAATCCTTGACCAATTCTGTTTCTGCCTCTTGTTAACAGCAACACATTTATACTTGTGTTTATACTTGAGGATTTGAATAAAAACCAGCTTCAATACAAACCCTTTCGAGGAATGCTGAATTCGTAAAATCTCCAAAATGTGACTGTGTAGGAGGAGACCATTCACCTATTATGCCTCCAACCAGCGTGATTAAGCACTACAGATCGGCACGGTGGCTCAGTGATTAACACTGCAGCCTCACAGTGCCAGGGACCTGGGTTCAATTCCAGCCTTGGGTGACTGTGTGCATGGAGTCTGCACATTCTCCCCGTGTCTGCGTGGGTTTCCTCCGGGTGCTCTGGTTTCCTCCCAGAATCCACAGGTTAGATGGATTGGCCCAAGTTAAATTGCCCATAGTGATAGGGGAATGGGTCTGGGTGGGTAACTCTTCCGAGGGTTGGTGTGGACTTGTTGGGCCGAAGGGCCTGTTTCTGCATTGTAGGGAACCTAATCTACACTCTTGCACGTTACTTTTAGATTCTGTTGAAAAGAGCAAAGCTCTTTGGTTCCTGTTTACGTACATTTCCAGCAGCAGTGGGACTGGATAAGATACCCTATTATTGCAGTGTGGAGCCTGAAACAGTTATACTGTCTGGAAAGAGGAATTCACAGCAGGGAGCTGCTTTACACCAGTTTGTGTGCTGCTGAAGCTTCGGTCATGGAGAAATCGGAGAAATCCCACCCCAGGAAGAAAATGTGGGAGTGTGGTGACTGCGGGAAAGACTTCAGTGTCCCATGTGCCCTGGAGACTCATCGGCGCAGTCACACCAGGGAGAGGCTAATCTCTTGCCCCGAATGCAGGAAGGGCTTTACCCAGGCCTCCAACCTGCTGGCCCACCGGTGGGTCCACACTGGGGAAGAGGCCGTTCAGCTGTCCCGAGTGCAGGAAGGGCTTCATCCACTCCTCCCATTCGCGGCGCCCACCAGTGGGTCCACACAGGCGAGAAGCCCTTCAGCTATTCCTCCGCCCTGCTGACTCACCAGCGAGTCTATACCAGGAAGAAGCCGCTCGCCTGCTCAGAGTGTGGGGTGGGCTTCACCCGCTCCTTCCACCTCCAGACGCACCAATGAGTCCACATGGGGGAGAGGCCCTTCCCCTGCCAGAGTGCAGGAAGGATTTACCCAAGCCTCCTAACTGCTGGTCCACTGGATAGTCCACACTGGTGAAAGGCCATTCACCTGCCCTCAGTGTGGGCGGAGGTTCACATTGTCCCGCAATTTGCAGAAGCACCAGCGGGGGCACCAGTGCTCCCAACAGTCAGATTCTGCCGGTGACACTGCTGTGGATCACCCCCAGGACTGAACCTCCTCCCTTTTCTGACGGTGGGAGAGTCGGTGGGTTTGTTTTGTTTTCTGCTGGACTGCAACGGTCCCACCCCCAGCCCAACCTCTCAGCGGCTCAGGGGCTGCACGGTGGCTCAGTGGTTAGCACCGCAGCCTCACAGCGTCAGGGACCCTGGTACGATTCCAGCCTCGGGTGACTATCGGTGTGGAGTTTGCACATTCTCCCTGTGTCTGCATGGGTTTCCTCCAAGTGCTCCGGTTTCCTCCCACAGTCCGGAGATGTGCAGGTTAAGGTGGAGTGGCCAAGCTAAATTGCCCCATAGTGTTTAGGGATGCGTGCATTAGTCAGTGGTAAGTGTACAGTAATGGGGTAGGAGACTGGGTCTGGGTTGGTTACTCTTCGGAAGATTAGCGTGGACTTGTGTGTGGGTTGAAGGGCCTGTTTCCACACTGTAGGGATTCTACGAATGCTTCAATTGAACCTTCCAGGCACAGCATCCCACAACATAAGCACAGTGTGTTAAGAAATATTGTCTCATAACACCCTTGCTTCTTTTTGCAAACCACTTCAAATCTATGCACTCACCCCTTTTACAATCTGGTATTGTGAATCCCATCAGGATGAAATCCAAAGGGATTTGTTTTAAATGGCTCATCCCAGTTTCTATAAAAATGGACCTTTTATATTTTAGGGAAGAACGAGACAGATAGGTGAGCAAAAGAAAAAGCAAGTGCCTAAATTGATGGAGTGAATATTGCCTGTGACCATTCAAAGCCAAGAATTCAGGTGCTAAATAATGATGTGACTTACTTTAATTGATCATCTCTATAAATGTGTGCGCAAAGAGTTACTCCAGCATTAAATCGAGAGGTCCAAAAGTTATCTGCAGTCTTTGTAAGGAAAGCCAAGACAATATTTTTTTTGCACTGCTACAGTATTCCTTGAATCTATAAAAAGGTTCTACATATGACTAAATATCACCGTATACTGCCTATGTTTTAAAATCAAACATATCCAAGAAGCAAAGTAGCAGCAAAATTAAGATAATGGTAGTAAACCCAGGGGGGTGGGGGAGAAACAAGATTTTTTTAAATTTAAAGCAGCACATTCTGGAATGGAGTGCCTAAAGAGGTGCTGGAAGCAAATTCAATTAATAATTTCAAAGGAAAACGGGATAAAAATTTGAAAAGGAAAACTTTTCTGAGAAATTTAACAACAGCAGTGAAGTAGATTGGATAGCTTATTCTCAATGCCAACACAGGGTTCAAAAGGCCAAAATTGTCTTTTTGTTGGGTAGGTGGTCAGGCGTTACAAAAACTAATTGTTTCAGCGAGGTTGGCACTGATCAATAGGAGGCTGATGGCCAAAGGGGAGCATGCTCATTGAATTAAGTTCATTTCCACTCTGCCAATGCTACAACTTTGAAATTCTGATCCTTATTTTCAAATCCCCCATGGTCTTGCCTTTTCTTATTTCTGTCACAACTCCAGCTCTACCGTCTCCAAGAATCTGCACCTTTCCAACTCTGACGTCTTGCACATGCCTAATTTTAATCACTATACGAGTGGCAGCCCCCAAGCTCTGGAATTCACTTTGCCTCTCCCTCCTTTCTTCTGGCACTCCTTAAAAACCAAGTCTTTGACCAAGTTTTTTTTTATTTCAAGTGGCTGAGTGAAACCAAGTTCAGCTGTCAAGTCTTATGGGACATTTTATCACATTAATGGCATGATTAGAACGTCAACTGAAGTTGCACAGACTGCAAATTAAAGGAACAGAGGATGCAGTGCTGCAACACATCGTAGACAGGCATAAGAGAAGCAACAATACAGTCTCCTGTGAAAAACACAAAAGTTGCCATTAATGCAAAGCCCGGAGGCATTGTTATTTTTAAGTGCTGCCATTATCTCCAGTGTTATAAAGAAGTAGGAAACAGGAAATAAATCTGATTAGAGTCTGAGAAGAACACTTCCTCCTTTACATTAGTATTTGCAGTAAGCAACTGAATCATTATTTCCCTCAGAGCAGGAACGGCAATATTGACTGGTAGCCTCATGACAACCTAATAATTACTGCAACCACAGGTTCAAGAGCTTATTCCATTTAATCTATTTTGACAATAGATTTTTTCTGCTAAAAAAGGTCAACACCAATACTCAGCTGCCACTGCGATGTTGGAGTGCAAGACGGAGAACTGCAGATACTGGAGGTCAGAGTCAAGAGTGGGGTGCTGGAACTCCATAGTGAAGTGTTTGCCTTACTAGTTCCTTCATGGCTGAGCAGGTTTCAGGTGCATCTGCCTATTATTTATCCTGTCCAGTGAAGATGTTTCTCAAACAAACAATCTGAGCGAATGGAACACATAACAGATCTATCGATGTAGGTTCCAGCATCAAGGATCTACCGTCAGAGACAAAGCCAAAACAACATCCTTCCAGGAACTAAACTTGAGAAGCGTTAAATTCCATACACTTCAAAAACATGGTTCAGCAATGGTGTGGTTCTTCACCATTCCCCTGCAAAGTTATTTACACAACTCAAGATTTCCACTTCCATTGTTTTTGCAATAAATAGCCAGACTGTGCCTTGCACATCAATAGAAACATGTACTATTGATAGTAAATTTATTTACACCAACTATATTATGATTCTTGAAGTAGCTGTACACTTGCCTGAACGGTTTTTCTTCATAAACCTTTTGTACAATGCATACAGTCAGGATCCTAACCGCAGAAGTATGCAAATAGCTTTACTGTTTCGGAGTAGCTTCAGAAATCACTGCCATCCAGTAACATGAAAACATTTGCAGTACCCAAACATGTGGATTTCAGTTTCAAAGCCAGTAGTGCTCAAATACCTCGGAATATTAGTTGCTGGAATATTTTGCTTGGGAGTGTTTGAAGGTGGAACTGCTATTTTTAAAATGCAACCATGGATTTCACTCCACACAGTGTTTAATTACGTTAGAGAAAATGGCCAGACAAATTAAAGGTTGACATTAACGTGAAATCTGCTAATCTATAAAGAATGTCGAGAAAGAATGAGTGTCGTGTGTGTGGGGGAGGCAAGTGCCCTTTCTATTGTTTCAATTTCTGATCGGGCATAATCCACTATGACAGACACTCTGTATTTGCCACCTGTTCTTGTGAAGGGTAGGGATCTTTGGGGATCATGCATACCGATATAGTATTGATCAGGTGAAGACAATGAGGAGCTTCTGCTGAAATGCCTCTGCCACTCGCTCATATAAACAATATGCTCAGACATGTACCACTACAATCTCCCTAAATTAAAGAATATATATCAAAAGGGACTCTAAATATTCAGACTTGAAAAATATTTAAGAACATTCAAGATCACCAAATCTGTCTACTTTCACCTCTAATATTATTTGTGTGACTCTGTCCCAGCTCACATGCCACTGAATTTCTTCCCTGCCATTACTAGACTGCTGAATGGACACTAACTACAAATAATGTTGATTTTGCTAATGTCAACCTTGTTTTGTACACCTCCTGTGCAGTTGTACCGTGTATGCCTCACTCTAAACACCCTATGATCTATGTCCTAGTTTACTATGATATGCTGTCAAAACAAAACTTTTCACTGTACTTAAGTACATGCGACTACAATAAATAAAAAAAAACATTATCTCTAGTTTTGTCTATTTCAATGCTCTCCAATCAAATGTTAACTCATCCAAAACACTATTGTGCTAAATTCTGCTATGTTCTCTGAACATATTGTCCAAGTGTACTGACTTACTTTGGGATGCCAGTCATAAAATTCCCATCCTTCTAGCCAAACACCTCCATGATCTCACCTCACCCATTCTCCAACACCAGAACCCCCAGATATCTGTGGACTCCAATACTTCAATTGAACACCCCCATTTGTACTGCTCAACCACTGGTGAGCATGCCATCAGCTCTTTGACTTTAATTCCTCCTAAATCTCTCCATCTTTTACCTCTCTCCATTACAAGATGCTCTCTTTGTCCAAGCGTTTGGTCACCTATCCTAACCTTGCATGTGATTTAATGTGATTTCATGAAATTTTATTTAATGATTGCTCCTGTAAGCACTCCGAGACATTTTGCTTCTTTCACGGTGCTTTAGAAATGCAAGTCATTGTAGCAAAGGTGTCTAAAATGTGAATATATCTTGTAATGGATTATGTCCTGCATTGCTCCTTAACTGATATGTTGGTACAGTATCTCAAACACTCAACACGTTTGGAAACCTTGGTAACAAAAGCAAGAACTTTAGATTGGACGATCTGAGCTATAGGGAGAGACTGAACAGGCTGGGGCTGTTTCTCCTGGAGCGTCGGAGGCTGAGGGGTGACCTTATGTAGAGGTGTACAAAATTATGAGGGGCATGGATAGGATAAATAGGCAATGTCTTTTCACTGGGGTCGGGAGTCCAGAACTAGAGGACATAGGTTTAGGGTGAGGGGGGAAAAGGTATAAAAGAGACCTACGAGGCAACTTTTTCACACAGAAGGTGGTAGGTGTATAGAATGAGCTGCCAGAGGAAGTGGTGGAGGCTGGTACAATTGCAACATTTAAGAGGCATTTGGATGGGTATATGAATAGGAAGGGTTTGGAGGGATATGGGCCGGGTGCTGGCAGGTGGGACTAGATTGGGTTGGGATATCTGGTCGGCATGGACAGGTTGGACCGAAGGGTCTGTTTCAATGCTGTACATCTCTATGACTCTTTAACTTCATTTCTCCAAACGTACCAGCTTATTCACAGCACATAAATTCAGGATGTGACCAGTCAACACACCTGCAAAAGCTGCCACTAATGGTGGTATAAGTTTGTTTGACCTCTGCATTCGATACCCAGTCTTTAAAAAGACATTGAGAAAATGGTCTAGACCAGAGGGCAGGGATTTTGGTTTAAGGCTAAACTGGTACAACTGTCTTTCAATGCATCACATGGGTCTTCTTATTTGAATCCAGAGTTCCACAGGGCATTTTGAATGATTGGTGGAGCTATTTGGACAGGTTCAGGCATCTCACTGATTGCGAGAGCCCAATCTGAGATTGAGAAAGAATTTGCTGGAGTGAATTCTGTTCTACCTGGTCCTCTGTTTTTCCAAGGGAGAACACTGCTACCTTTCCAGTAAAATCTGAAAAGGAATTTTATATTTTCACGCAGGTTTTTTTTTTGCTTTATTCACACGAGTTGCATTGGCTGGGCCAGTGTTTCTTGCACATCCCCGTTTACCCTTGAGGTGGTGCAGTGAGTGCCATCATGAACTGCTGCAATCGATGTGGTTTACTGTACACCTGCAACCAGATTAGGGAGAGGATTCCAGCTCTATCCTGGATGGTAGTGGTGGTAGGTTTGGAAAGTGCTATCTAAAAAGCTTTGGTGAATTTCTGCAGTGCATCGTGTAGATGGCTCATGCTGCTGCTACTGAGCTTCAGCAGTGAAAACAGTGAATGTGAATTCAGTGCCAATCAAGCGGGCTGCTTTGTCCGTCAGGTTTCTTGACTGTTATTGGAGCTGCACCCATCCAGGCAATTAGGGAATATTTGATTACACATGGTGGACAGGCTTTGGGGAGTCAGGTGGTGAATTACCCACTTCTGGATCCCTAGCCTCTTGTAGTTTTGCTCCCATTTAGTAATTAGATGCCTGACCAAGTTCTGCTTCAGGTCAGTTTCCAGGATTTTGACAGTGGTGCACTGAGAAGTTCTCCAATTTACACTATTACCCTGCAGCATGATCAAATGTGAGGTGCTGGGCAGAAGCACAGGTAGATTTCGACTGCTGTTAAAACAGTCGGCGAGTATGCATTACTAATAATGGTGAGGTCCACAGGTTCTTCATCCACTGTCCTTTTCGAAATGTAAATACAGCTGTAGTCAGGCTAAAAGGGGACTCTCAATGGGTAACCGTGAACTCTCTCTAAACTGAAATTCTTGCATCAAAGCTTACTTTTGCCTGTGGCATTGCTGTCAATCAGGAGATCAGAGGACCAAAACTTGCTAATAAAAAAAATGCAGGAACGCAGCTTCCATCTGAAGGTGCTGAGGCTTTTATACTACAGGTGCTGAACCTTCCATTGGTGACACTATGAAACTACCTGTGAACACACACTGCTGCAGTACTCAACTTCCACCTAGTCGACACTGCAGTCTAAAAATTACTTTTGAGTGATATTTGTGCACGTTTTTTAAACATTCACATCACGGTCCTGAAATGAATCATTTTTAACTTCCAATCTGATCGCACAGGTAAAACAGGTAACAACCATTCTCATGCAAATATTGGTCATAGTTTCTCAGCTTGTTTTAAATAAATTCTTGCAGACAGATTCCACAACACATGCCGTTTCCCCAAAGGGATAAAAGGGAACATTTTCCAACCACTGGCGATAAGCCTATCATGCTAGTTCCCTCTGGATGTCAGGGGAATATTTTCATCAGAGCTAGATAAAGACATGAGATGTTAATCACACCCAAGGCATTTTCAAAGTCTGTTTGCACACAATGTTCAGTCTGGGACAGGCACACAAAGCAAGCTAATTCTGTATTCATCAATTTAGCTGGTGAAATAGAAGGTAAGGCACTGTGTTTCTGGAATAAGGCAATCCCAGTCTTAGCTGCAAGGTCAGGGGTGCTAAACCCATAGCTCTTTCAGATTTAATAAAGCATGGAGCCATTTATTGAGATTTGAAGGCCCACTCAGGCAGGGACAGTAATTGAATAGAGCCGTTGATCCATCTGACCAAAAATTGCAAATCTTGGCACAGAAACATGCATTCAAAACGCAAGAGATTGGGTCACTTCCCTCAGGCTAGATCACACATACTGATTACAATATTCATTGACATATCTTGAACTCCATAACTCTGGTAAGAAGTGCATGAACCGTAGCAGAGATAAACATCACTGTATAACAGTACTCAAATATTGCATGGTTTACAAATTGCAGCTTAGCAGCTGCAAGTCACCCTTGGGTTTTTACAGGAGTTGAAGTGCACGGTTCTCAGTGGATTCAGTAGTCTATTAACCATCTGATCACTAGTGCCAAAAGACACACAAATTAACAGTCAGTCGGAAGCTGAGCAGATCAGCAAGCTTTGCTGAATCTATGAGATGCAGTTTTGTTGATTAGCCAGCCAGTTTCACTCAAAGTACATAGAATTGAGAATGATATTTCTCAGGGCTGAATAAATGGGAAATCATTAGTGGCAACATCCCACTGATGAACTGCATCAAATGGGGGAACGGTGTTGCTTACTATTTTTAGTAGAATGGCTGATATGGGAACTTTAATGGGAGAGATATCCATTTCTCAAATTGCCCAGTCACAAGTAAGTTGGGACATATCCCGTCTGCACAGTGATTGCTGAGTGCAGCAATGCCAGCAACAAAGATAATTTTCATAGGACTGGAAGGAAGCGGGTAGAGTGCCCATCTCCTGAAAAATGTGTTGCATCTTAAACTGGCTGGGAGTTAAAAGCTGCCAGTCAAGCTCTCTCGACTGTTTCATTTTAAGGTTAACCTCGAGAAGAACTGCATGTGCTGCCATGCAAAAACCCAAATGTTCCCTTGGACGGTGGAGCTGCAGTTCAAACTAACCGGCGTAAAGAGAGCACTGCCTACCTTAAAACCACAATGCAGCAAGGAGGCTCTGGGAACATGCTGTCCTAAAGTTTAGCTGTTCAAAACCACAGAGCCAGATCTACATTCGATGCACATATGCAGCAGCAGCACAGATAAATTATGGTTGGATTTGATGAAGTTAAAGGAATTATTAATGCCATGCGCTTTTGAACAAACACTACGTTAGCAGTGTTTCTTGATCACAGTCGAGTCTGCAATCTTACTAAATGACAGAACAAACTTGGAGCCCGAATTGCATTTCCCTGTTTTTATATTTTAGGTTCATTAATTTCTTATGCTTATTTGACCAGTCACACCTCAAAATGCAAAGAGCGATGGTTTATAAGCATGCACTCTTGTCCCAAAATGACTAGCGAATGGTCAAAGTTTCAACACGCAAGCACTCTGCATCCCCCAAAGGTTTAGCATTAATCACACACACATTAACGTGGCGTGCAGCCACAAACCAACCGTTAACCTACCCTGACTGGGGGGCTACGTGCCTGCACTCGGTGAATGCTCTGAAGATCCCGCAACGTGGTGCCAGAGTTGGGAACAGTAATGGCTCCGTTGTTTTGGACTCTGGCAGTGCCATTGACATTGTTATTGCCGTTGACACCACCGCCGGGTCTCCTCGGCCGGTGTTTGATACCGTCCAGTAGCCGGACCAGCAAGATGTTGGTGGGGAGTTCGTCAACGCCACAGTCCACCAGGGTTCGGCACTCTGGGCAGCGCAGTTCGCTCCTGGAGTTTAAGATGCCCTGCAGGCACCGCCGGCAGAAGGTGTGCTGGCATGGCAACACTTTGGCAGTGGCATCCAGCCGCTCTAAGCACACAGGACACTCCAGCAGGTCCAGCAGAATGGATTCGTCCATTGTTTTGCGCTCTGATTCCAAAGCTTCAGTCTGAGTCAGGTCTCCAAAGAAGCCTCATCGCAACAAAGGTCCCACTGAATGATGAACAACTTGATATCCAGCCAAGCTCAGTCACGTCACATCCATTCCCTTTCACTCCAACTTGAAATAACTATCAAAAAGCAAACAGACACGTAAAAACGCTGGGATATATCAGAATGCACATTTTAAAGAACTTAAAATTCCTGGCCCCCAAAAACAAATTAAGGACAATGATTATTCTCCCCAATTTACTGCAACAAGCTCGCACATAACGATCTATCCTTCCTCAACAAAAAAATCTACAAAGACGTCCCTCCTAAATAAACAATATAACCAACAGCTCTGCTGCACAGCGTTAGCAAAAAATGCTGCACAGATTAAGCCAAAACGCAAGCTACTTTTTAGTCCAAAATAATCTGTGCCTAAAAGTAGTATGGGGGGGAATTGTGAACGGCAGTACAGTGGGACTAATCGTTTAGCTCCTGGGAAAAAGCCGACAGAAGTAATTGGGTGGGCCGAATGGTTCCGGAGAGGCGCTCCGGCCCCTTGTACTGAGCCGGGCAGACCATCCAGGCTGGGGGGGGGGGAAGCCCTGTACAGAAGCAGAGAGACACCAACCACCTACCCCAGTGCGGAGTGAGCTGCGAGTGTGTGCTGCAGCTCGAACAATATCCCAGTCTTTACAAGAGCCTCCTCCCCACCCCACATCCACAGGAGCTCCAATCCCAAACCAGCAACCGCAGGCAGTGACATGACGCCAGCGCGAATTACTCACTCTCCGATTTGGGGGGGTGGGGGAGGAAATACGGCCCATCTCAGCACCACAACCCCGCCCCCCACCCAAGGCAAAAGGGCTCCAGATTCCCAGGCAGCTACAAGGGCGAGTGTAGGGGGGGGGGGGGGGGGGGTAAACTCAGCAGATTAAAAGGTGCAGAAGAAGCAGCCGGCTTTTGCTTGGGGTCCGTCCCTGCAACCTCTCAGAGGCGGCTGCACACCGACAAATTGCCCGAGGGCTGAACTAACTCCCACATTCATTCACCCAGTTCCGAGTGAGACGACTTTTCCAAATTAAGGTACATTACACACAGGGCTTTAGAAAAAGGGTTTAAACACACTGCACTAGGAGTGGAATTAAATTTGTGCATTCTCCGTTTCGAGAACAAAAATCATGTCTTGGAAATATTTCCAAACTCACGGAGATAACAACCAATCCTTTGGGAAATGAGACCCGAAAAATATTATTTAAAAGCCTGGCAGTAATGTGTTTGCTAATCATTGGGGCTGAGTGATGGGCTTTCACATCTCCTGTCTGTCCCTCTGTACGCCTTTCAGCACACACTGTCGAGCTGTCACTGGGGGTTTGGGGGTCTGGTTTAGGAAGGACAGTGTCCCAAAGGGATTG